>NC_058519.1:433333161-433943930 GCF_904849725.1 Hordeum vulgare subsp. vulgare | reverse complement strand
TTGCTATGATTTCCATAAGTTTTGCTGTAGGAAGTGCCATAATTGTTAGAGGAGTTACTAGGAAAAGGCCTAGGAACATAGTTTCCTCTAAAAGCATTGTTGTTGCCAAAATTGTTCCTACCAACAAAATTCACGTCCTAACTAGCGTTTGTACTCTCAATTAAAGAAGATAGTGGCATGTCATTAGGATCTACGGTAGCATTTCTACTAGCAACCAAATTCATCAACTCGTCCATCTTAGCACTAAGCGAGTTAATCTCTTCTATAGCGTGCACCTTTTTGCTAGCAGGCGACCGTTCAGTGTGCCACTGAGAGTAGTTGGTCATGATATTGTCTAGGAGTTTCGTAGCGTCTCCTAACGTGATTTCCATGAATGTTCCACCTGAGGCGGAGTCCAAGATATTGCGAGAAGCGAAATTCAAGCCAGCATAAAAGATTTGTATAATCATCCACAAACTCAAGCCATGAGCGGGACAATTTCTAATCATAAGCTTCATCCTCTCCCAAGATTGTGCAATGTGTTGATGATCAAGTTGCTTGAAATTCATGATATCGTTGCGTAAGGAGATAATTTCAGCCGGCGGAAAATACTTGGATATATAAGCATCTTTGCACCTATGCCAAGAATCGATACTATTTTTTGGCAAAGAAGAAAACCAAGTTTTTGCGCGATCTCGCAACGAGAAAGGAAAAAGTTTCAACTTAATCACATTATTATCCACATCTCTTTTCTTTTGCATATCGCAAAGCTCAATGAAGGTATTGAGATGGGATGCAACATCTTCACTAGGAAGGCCAGAGAATTTCTCTTTCATAACAAGATTCAGCAAAGCTGCGTTGATTTCATACGATTCCGCACTAGTGGCGGGAGCAATCGGAGTACTAATAAAATCATTATTATTAGTGCTCGAGAAGTCGCAAAGTTTGGTGTTTTCAGACATGATGTCTTCAACAAACAAACAAGCACACGAGCAAGCAAGAACCCAGCGAAGGAAAATGGCAAAGGCAAAGGAAAACGGAAAATGTGAAGTGGGGGAGAGGGAAACGAGAGGCAACTGGCAACAAAAGTAAATGCAAGAGAAGAGTTTGTGAGACCTACTTGGATAGATCTTGATTTCTCCTCCCCGGCAACGGTGCCATAAACAGGCGTGTTGTCGGGAGAATATTCTTCATGATCCTCCTCGGAAAGCGATCCTCTTCCCCGATAACATCGCCACAAATACTTCTGATGTTTGTTGTGTACCCCTGGCAATTGTGCCAGAAATACTCCTACTACGACACGTTGGTATTCCCTCGAAGTGGAAAGGGTGATGTAGCACAACGACGGTAAGTATTTTCCTCAGTTTGAGAACCAAGGTATCAATCCGGCGGAAGAGTATCTTACCAACCTACACAAATACAAAAGCTTGCACCCAACGCTATGAAGGGGTTGTCAATCCCTTATAGATTGTTTGCCAAGTGAGAACTGAAAGTAACAAAGTAACAAAGCAAAGTAAAAGAGGAGTTGTAAACGATGGATGTGAATAGACCCGGGGGCCGTAGTGTTTACTAGTGGCTTCTCTCATGAAAGCAAGTAGACGGTGGGTGAACAAATTACTGCCGAGCAATTGATAGAACTGTGCAGAGTCGTGACGATATCTATGCAATGATTATTTCTATAGGCATCACGTCCGAAACAAGTAGACCGATAATTTCTGTGTCTACTACTATTACTCCACACATCGACCGCTATCCAGCATGCATCTAGTGTATTAAGTCCATAAGAACAGAGTAAAGCCTTAAGCAAGATGACATGATGTAGAGGGATAATCTCAAACCAATGATAAAACCCCCATCTTTTTACCCTTGATGACAACTGCTTGATGTGTGCCTTGCTGCCCCTTGTGTCACTGGGAAAGGCCACCACATGGCAGAACCCAAAACCAAGCACTTCTCCCATTGCTAGAATCATAGATCTAGTTGTCCAAACAAAACCCAAGACTCGGAGAGACTTACAAGGATATCAAATCATGCATATAAGAAATCAGCAAAGACTCAAATATATATCATAGATAATCTGATCACAAGTCCACAATTCATCGGATCTCGACAAACAGACCGCCAAAGAAGATTACATCGGATAGATCTGGATGAAGATCATGGAGAACTTTGTATTGAAGATCCAAGAGAGAGAAGAAGCCATCTAGCTACTAACTACGGACCCGTAGGTGTGAAGTAAACTACTCACGAGTCATTGGAGGGGCGATGATGATGATGAAGTAGCCCTCCACCTCCAAAGCCCCCTCCGGCAGGACGCCGGGAAGGGTCTCCAGATGAGATCTCGCGGAAACGGAAGCTTGGGATGGCGGAAATGTATTTTCGAGGCTCCCCTGATTTTTTGCGGAATATTTGGGAATATATAGGCGCAAAACCTAGGTCAGGAGGCGGCCAGGGAAGCCACAAGCTTGCCCACCGCCGCCTCCCCCTGGTGGCGGACTGGGCCCTTGTGGGCTCCCTGGGGCCCACCTGGCCTGGCCCAAAGTCTCCCCGGACTTCTTCCGTTCGGGAAAAAATCATTTCGGGGTTTTTCTGCCGTTCGGACTGCGTTCCAAAATCAGATCTGAAAAGAGTCAAAAACACGGAAAACAGGAACTGGCACTTGGCACTGAATCAATAAGTTAGTCCCCAAAAAGATATAAAAAGGTACATAAAACATACAAAGAATACAAGATAACAGCGTGAAACTATCAAAAATTATAGATACGTTTGAGACGTATCACTGGGTAAACAAATTACAATTGGGCAATTGACAGAATTATAAACGCACCACAATGCTAATCATGCTACTAGAAAGTTAGAGGCTCAAAAGTAATGGGCAGTACGCCAAGACAAGTAGACCGTTTATCCATCAGCATCTACTCTCGAATCATCCATCTTGAGATATCTATCCGGAACATCTCGCTGGTATTAAGTTGCGAGCCCCACCCAAAGTGTAAACTCAAAGCAACGGACAACTGCATTAACGAACTCTGCATAAGGTAAACAATCCTGGCAACCGTGGTCACAAGCACTGTTGTTTTCTCCCTGGTGGCAACAACACATCCCCTAGTCTCATGTTTCTGTCACTCAAGCTAGACATCAGGGGGCATGAACCCACAATCATGCATAACACTCCCTCTTGGAGTTACAATGTACTACTTGGCCAAAGCAATAAAAAGCAACGGAGAACATGCATGAATTACTCAAGAACATAATATAAAAGGATAACCAAATATATAACTCATCACAATCTGAAGATAATCACATAATCGATCAGATCCCAACAAACCAAGCATAGCAACAACAGGTAAATTACATAGATGCCTTGATCATGTAGGGAAGCTCACAAGGGCTAAGCATTGAAGCACAAGATTGGAGATAAGACATCACATAACTACTGGTCATGGAACCATGGTGCAAGGAGGACTACTCACGACACATCCGAGAAGCGTCCATGGTGGTGGAGAAGCTCCCGGAGGTCAATCCTCCCTCTGGCAGGGTGCCGGGAAGAGGTCTCCTAGCGCTCCCGATCTCGGAAGCGTTGCGGCGGCGTAACAATGGAGAAATTCGTGATTCTGGATATTCTCTTAGGGTTTTCTATCTGAGAGGTAACTATAGGCCAGAGGAGGGCACCAGAGGAGGTGGGCCCCACTGAGGCAGCCTGGTGGCGCGGCGAGGAGGAAGCCCGCGCAGGGTGGCCGCCTAGGCGAGCCCTGGCTCCCCTCTGGCCCCACTTGATGCCTCGCGAAGCTTCCGTCACACTGATTTTTTTTTTTATATTTTTCTTGGAATTTTTGGGCTGTGTAAATTGGGGTAAAAGTCCCTGCAAAAAAAACATCAGCAGGCAGAAACTGGCACTGGGTGCACTGAGTTAGTAGGTTAGTCCAAATATGTGTAAAAAGGTATGAAAGTGTAGCAAAACATATAACAATGTCACCCAAAAGATCATGGAACAAACATAAATTATACATACGTTTGGGACGTATCACCAACACGGCAGCCAATACCTCCTCGTCGTCATCACCCGATGAATCGTCGGAGTCGCACAAGAAATTGTGAAAAAAGAACTCGTCGGCGGAGTCCATTTTGTACCTTGGCAAACTGTTGAATAGCTTGCGGCCGTCGACGAAGGAGATGGCCGGGAAAGTGAGTCGCGGCGTGCACACACCAGCTAGCTGCCCTGCCGGCGTCCGACGAGTGGGCCGGTGTCCTACAAGCGCGCAGGTGAGGATCTGGCCAGGCAGCGAGGCGACTTCTTGGCCGGGGGCGGGCTGTGTGCTGGGGAGGCGCGGGAGTGGGAAGCAGTCGGCTCCCTGGCGGCAAGACGACGACGACGGACGACGTGGGAGTGGGCAGTGTTGCTGGGCGGATCTGAAGGCGCCGGCAGCTGGCACAGTCGCCGGAAAAAATGGGCGGCATCGTCGGCGACGAAGGAGGCGGGCGAGGGTTGGATGGGGAGGCCAATGTGCCACCGACTAGCGGGCCCGCGGGAGGAGAAGGCGAACGTGCGCGCGTCCGTCGCGTGTCTGCGCCGACGCAAATCCGGCTCAAAAATGGGCCGGGAATGGGACGCCCGCGGACGAAAACCAGACGCGCGTCCGTTTGGGTCGGCGTGTTGGGCCGCCTTTTGTGTCCGCGTCGACCCAAACGGACGGCGGCGGACGAAATGGGTCGCCCCATTGGAGTTGCTCTTATATCTCATAAAATGAAAGCGTTTTTTGAACTAGTGTAGTTTTAAAAACACTCTTATATTATGGAACGAAGGGAGTAGTTTTTAGATACATTCATTTTTATGACAAGTAATTTTGGACAAAAAGAATACTCCCTCCGTTTGGAAATACTTGTCTTAAAAATACATATAATGAATGTATCTACAATTAAAATAAGTCTAGATACATTCATCTTTAGGACAAGTATTTCCGGACGGAGGTACTATTTGCCTTTAGTCTTATATAAGTTCAGATTAGACTAGTAATGAAAACTATATTTCTCACCCTCCTACTAAAAACACAGCATGCAGGACGCGTGAGTTTGACTCCTCTTTTTCTTTAGCGGGAGTCTCATGAAAAGAATTTGTAGCAAGTAGGATACATGACATGCGGAGTGTGAGTCATTGATCCACGTCATGATTTGAAAACATTTTTGTAGACAAAAGACGTGCACCTGACTATATAAATAAAGCCACAGACAGAATATAACAAACATATCATAAAAATAACTTTAACAAGAGTACGCAACTACAAGCCAAAGGAAATGGCACACATGCCACAGAGACGGCACACAGACCGACAACCTACACGAGAAGAGGCAAAACATCAACTGTCGCGAGCAGGATGCACCAGAGTAGCGTGATCCACGCCCTTAGTCAATGATTTCCACTGCTGCAAAAAGATGATTATTTTAAACATGCACTTAGTTGGCGTGTTAGGGAAAACGTTATCAATCGTGAATTATTTCTAATAGTCCACAACGCCCAACATAGTATCGAAAACCCCACTCAAAAAATACGTCTATTTTGCGCCAACAGGTTAGCAGCAAGAGGCCGGAGCTTAGCAAAAGAGGTGGGAGCCCAAGAAACCCCCATTCAAGATCTGATACAACTCGAAGCCAGCTTGGCAAGTACACACCAAAAGTAAATGTGATCGATATCCTCGACGGCCGAGCATAAAGCACAACGATCCGAACTAGAGCCATTTCGAATTTTGATCTGGTCAGCAACCGACAACTTACCCCTAAAAGCTTCCCACGTATAAATATTAATTTTGGGTGGCACCCTCGCACGCCACACCTCTTTAAGTTTGTTCGTTGGCGAGCCAGAAATAAGTCACAGGTAGAGAGACTTAACAAAGAACCTTCTGGAAGCCGAGTGAGGTCAGGTAATAGAATCACCCTCCTCCGAGAGCAGCGAGATGTGAGCAGCAAAGAGTTGCCACTAACCCGGCTCTACAGGAGACATAGTTCTACTGAAACCTAGGTCCCAACCGATGGAAGAAAGCTCAACAATAGAAACCTTTCGCTTCGAACAGTAATAGAACAGGGTAGGATAAGCAATAGTTAGGGTGGAGCCCCCACACCACTAGTCTAGCGAAAACGGGCAGATGTGCCATTGCCGACAACAAACTTGACATGGTCTCTAAAGGTGTCCCTCATATTAACTAGAGCACGCCAGAACTGGGACCCAATGTGATAGCTTGGCCTATTAGGGATGATAGAATACTCATATCTATAAGGAATTCCTTCTTTTTCGGGAACCCTTTCGAATAGAACTCCCACATTAAGCGTGCTCGGCTTGGAGTAGTTCTAGGATGGGTGACCGAACGGAAAGTTGATCCCGGGTGCGCATGAGTGAGGACAAAGTGCGCAGAAAAGATTAGTATTGATACATGGGACAGTCTAGATCCCGCCAGGAGTAATGACCGCCGATGGGTGTGTCCGGGGCGTTACAAGTTGGTATCAGAGCCGACCCTCGCGATTACACAGATGTTTGCGGACAGGTGTGCGGTGTTCATGACATTTGTGACCCGTCGTGGCACTTGACATGGCACATGTACCGGACTGGATGCACAGATGTTTGTGCCAAGAGGTAACGCTCCTGTGGCCTGACGAGGACGTCGGTTCCTCTGAGTGGTGGTGTATGTTATAGCCTGGCTTATTAGGGATGATAGAATACTCATATCTATAAGGAATTCCTTCTTTTCTGGGAGCCCATTCGAATAGAACTCCCACATTAAGTGTGCTCGGCTTGGAGTAGTTCTAGGATGGATGACCAACCGGGAAGTTGATCCCGGAAGCGCATGAGTGAGGATAAAGTGTGCAGAAAAGACTAGTATTGATATATGGGGCAATCTAGATCCCGCCAGGAGTAACGACCGCCGGCAGGTGTGTCCGAGGCGTTACAAGTAAGGTTGTCACGACTGGTTTCCAAATAAAATAATTTATTGGAAATCAGCCATGAGCGTCGCCAGTGTAGGAAAAGTATTTCCCACTGATTGACTCATCTTGATACAGAAAACCAGTAATACTTAATCTTAGACAGAGTAGAGGAGAGGTCGCTCTACAAATTATTACAACATGTCCAACTCTCACACAGACGGATATGTTAAAATGGTAATGGGATAATCTACTGCTCGTAATAAAAGGGGCACGTCACATTAGAGTAATGTGACATGACAAGTACTGCTACACGCCAAGCGTCAGAGTGAGGCTCGACGATTTATTCGTGGTGGCGGAAGCGGTGAAATAATACAACGACAAACTCCAGGATCGCAAGACTGACTAGGACTCCTGTAGACATCGGACTCGCTATCGAACTCTTCATCCATGAGGTCTCCTTCATCCATATCTGGCCACATCAACAAGCTAGTGAGTACTTCGAAAAGTACTCGCAAACAGTTTGCACAAAAGATGAGATGCATGCAGTTAATTATTAATATGCACGGTTCATAACATAATTTATCAAGTAGAGGTGTTATAAGTAAATGAAGTTAGTGGATAAATCGGGCCGTAATCCTTCCGAGATATCCCAACAGAAAAAAATAAAAATGCACGGTCGGGCGTCTGGATGCGACGCCTCGAATGGATAACAAGTATTAATTTACCATCATCGGGCGTCTAAGCGACACCTCATACAGGGCATAAAAATAAATAACAAGCCACAGTCGGGCGTCTTAGCGACACCACAGAAAGGGCATAAAAATAAATAACAAGCCGTAGTGGGGCGTCTTAGCGACACCACATAAAGGGCATACAAATAAATAACAAGCCGTAGTCGGGCGTCTTAGCGACACTACAGAAAGGGCATAAAGATAAATAACAAGCCACAGTCGGACATCTTAGCGACACCACAGAAATGACATAAAATAAATAACAAACCGCAGTCGGGCGTCTTAGTGACACCACAGAAAGGGCATAAAAATGAATAAGAATTATCCGGGTGGTACAACCAACCTTTAGGATAATTTTAGAACCAAGATGTTAATAATAATTTTCTCCACAATACCGATAGATATCCACAACCATTATTGTTCAACCAACTTGTACTCCAAGCACCGACTCTAAGACCGACACTTGACCTACCAAACTACCGTCCTTAAACTATGGACACGGCTACTCGAATAGTTTTGACTCCGCACAGGGTGTACTCTTTACCTATAGCCCACGGGTTCCGACAGTATATATGACTAATCACACGTACGATATTTTAGAAGCAGACACTCAAAATCAGCACACACCCATTTTACCCCCGCGAAGCCCGGCTTCACCCGGACTATGCATGCCAGGGAAAAACCATAAGACGGGGAGGCTCCAACTTCAACTAGCATGGGATCAAATTTATACCGCACACTACAAGGGAGTGCCCTCCCTCTCGGTCCCAGATCGGAAACACCGATGCCCCGTGACCAGTGACTGGATCTAGTCCAGGGCCATGGATACCTTCATCCCCGCCCCTCTACCTGGTGTGCGACTGATAATAGGCCTATGACCGACTATACAGAATCCTCATTCAGGAAACTGTGGTAGCATGATAATGAAAGTAAGACAATGACAAGACTCGATCTAGGTTGATACTGGAGTTATTAATTTCTCCCCATCACAATTATGCACATGTCATGACCAAGCCATAACCTATCACGTTCCGCGTGACTAGGTTATCCACGACCTTTCACAACCATCACTTGCCATAGTCATGTTTAAACTTTGTTTATGAGATATGCAATATGATTGAATAATGCAATGAATGAATGTTAATTTTTTGTTAGTGAGCAAACAACACATCAAAAGTTCAAACATGCTTTCCTGGTTCCACGTAGTCGGGATCAAGCTCGGTGAAGTTGACGTCGATGTTTCCTTCGTCGGAATCTATGTCATACAACACATACCGTCGTAAGATTTGAGTCCTAGCTACTCTCTCCAAATAATTTTCAAATAAACCTAAAAAGAAAGTAGATCCTCAGAGCAAGATTATTGCAAAAAGAATCATTTCAAAAGTTGTTATAGATTAATAGTTATAAGCAAAACAAGATGAGGGACCATTCTGTAATAAAACAAAATCTGTCCAGGGGCTAGTTTGAGAAAACTCAAAGCGCCCGAAAGAAAATACGTTAACCTGCCTCGAAGACGGCTTCTGGAGAAAGCGCCTTCGGGAAAAACGTTTCAAAAAGAAAAGAACCCTGATGAGGGGGTTCCACCCTGTCAGGTTCGAACTAACCGGCACCTGAGGCGGGCGGTGGTCGCCGACGGTGACAGACAAAGGGGGAGAGCCAACCAAGGGCACCTACGCACTCATTGAGTTCCCGCGCGTCGGTGAGAGGTGGATTGGGTCGAGGGGGAGGCTCTACGTCGATGACAACCTTGCTCCGACAGAGGATAGCTTCGGGCACCATAGGATCTCACCGTGGGGTCGCGTGCGATCAAATCAAAGGGGGGCTTAGGAGGAGGGAACCACTAGAAAGCTACTGAACGTCTAAGGGTCTCACACCTCCGCTCACCTTGCTCGAATGCCGTCGAGATCAGTGGCAGATGGGATTGGCCGGAGTTGGAGAAGAAGGCCTCTCTGAGGCCCTTCTCAGGATTGGGCAAGTTTTTAGATTGGGGAGGAGATGTGGTGGAGTGGGTGATGGGTTCGTCAACACGGAGGGGGCTCTATTTATAGAGGCCCGAGAGAGGTGCTGCGGGTCTTTACTCCAAAGAGCGATTCCGGTGATCCAGGGGGTTAGTCATGTGGTTACGTGGTCGGGTCAGTACCTACTCAGCACGGGGGTTCCATTTTCGGTCAAAGATCGACCAGCCATCGACGCAAGACGCGAATCGACTGTGCGTGTCTCGGTGTGCACGGCGGCGGTAGAGTTCGTGCTCTGCGCTACCCGGGGCGTGGCGATGGGAAACACGGCGCACACTAGGGCCAGAGACACGCGGATCCTTCATGTGCAAAGGGCAGTGCCGAATGGCACGGGGCTGCAGCAGGGGAGGCTCTGATGGCCGCGGGAGCCGCTGCAGATGCTGCTGCCGGAGCTCACTAGCTCGGCCAGCTCACCACCAACGCCAGCAAGCGTCCAAGGTGATGCGCGACGCGTGGATAAGCTCGGGCACAGGATAGAGTTGCTCTCGTCGATATTGTGGTGATTGACGCTGCGCAACGTCTGAAACACTGAAACTCTGAAGGTTTCACTGAATTAAATTCAAAGACAAAGGCTTCAGTGCATGCTAGGTGTTCGACCAAATGAAAGTGGCACGTGGCCAAAATATTTTGAGCTGAATTTTTTTGGGATGATCTCTCATTGAATGCAGAGACTCCCTGCAATTCTTCAGAATTTTTTAAAATGTTCTAGTCAGGTTTTTATTAAAAACAAAGCCTTTTGGGTCAAACTTGAGTCAAATGAAATTTGAATTTTTCAAACTTGTGACTCCAAGGTTTTTGGTGAAATGGGATGAGGGTACTAAGGCCTTCTAAGGGTAGGAGTTTGGGTCTCAAATTCCAAAGGAATCACTGAGTTCCTTTGTAAATTTGCTGGGGTCAAAACTGATTACAGAAAATACTTTTATTTGAAATAAAATATGAAAGGTGGTTAAACCCCTCGTAAAACTTTGGGAAATTCATGAAAATTAATACCTAGATGTTAGAGAAGTGCAAAAGGGTATACATCAGAATGAAAGGATGAAAAAGAAATCTTGAAGGAGATTGACAAGTGAACCTACGGAAATTAATTCCAAGGTTTTGCAAAAGTATAAAAAGGTTCTCCCAAACCAATTCATTTTTGGGAAGAGGCTAAAAGAATCCTTTTCAAACCACGCATGTTTAAGAAAATAAAGCTTTAAATATTTTCTTAAAGAGGTTTTCAAAGTACTTTAAGGGCTTTTTATCAAAGCCAATTTTTTAATCCATTTTGAAAACAATTCAAAAGTCAAGAAATCCAAATTAAAATTGTGGGTGTTACACCCACCCATGGCGGTGTTGGGGAACATTGCATTGGAAACAAAAAAAATCCTACACACACGCAAGATCTATTCATGGAGATGTATAGCTACGGGAGGGGGAGTGCATATACATACTCTTGTTGATCGCTAAGAGGAAGCGTTAAGAAACACGGTTGATGGAGTCATATGTCTTTGCGATCCAATCACGATCCGTCCCGATCTAGCATCAAACGGACAACACCTCTGCGTTCAGCACACGTACAACTCGATGATGTGCCCAACTCCTCGATCCAGCGAGCAAGGGCAGAGTAGTAGACGAGTTCTCCGCAAGCACAACGACGTGGTGATGGTGGCAGTGGTGCAATCTCAGCAGGGCTTCGCCAAGCGCTGCCGTAGACGCGACGAAGGAGAAAACTGATCTAGAGAGAGAGAGAGGGAGGGAGCCGCCAAAGGCTTGGTCTGTTGGCTACCCCCTCTCCTCTCATATATATATAGGTGGAAGGGAGGAGGGGGACGACCCAAGGGTTTCCCCTAGGGGTTGGACGACGGCCAAGAGGTGGCTTGCCACCCAAGCAAGGGTGGCGCCACCCCTATGGGCTTGCCCTCCACGAACCCAGCCGCATGGGTGAAAGCACATTTTCTCCCTTGGTGGTTTTGGTAATTAATAACAACATATATCTCATTAGACTAATATTTCCACTAAGTATATTTCAGGAAAAGTTCAATGTTGGGAAGGCAAAAGGATTGTGGAGAGACCCTGATAACCCACAAGTATAGGGGATCGCAACTGTTTTCGAGGGTAGAGTATTCAACCGAAATTTGTTGGTTCGACACAAGGGGAAGCCAAAGAATATTATTGAGTATTAGCAATTGAGTTGTCAATTCAACCACACCTGAAAGACTTAATATCTGCAGCAAAGTTTCAGTAGCAAAGTAGTGTGATAGCAACAGTAGCAATGGTAACAGTAGCAATAGTGACAGTAGTAGCAGTAACAGTAGCAGCAGTGACAACAGTAGCGGCAAAGTAACGTAGCAAGGACCAGTAGGAAAAACTCGTAGGCATTGGATCGGTGATGGATAATTATGTCGAATGACATTCATCATGCAACAGTTATAACATGGGTAGATATGTAACTAGCTCCAGTTCGTTCATGTAATGTAGGCATGTATTCCGTATATAGTCATACGTGCTTATGGAAAAGAACTTGCATGACATCTATTGTCCATCCCTCCCGTGGAAGCTGGGTCCTAATGGAAACTACGGGATATTAAGGTTCTCCTTTTAATAGAGAACCGGAACAAAGCATTAGCACTTAATGAATACATGAACTCCTCATACTATGGTCATCTCCGGGAGTGGTACCGGCTATTGTCACTCCGGGACTGCCGGGTCATAACACATAGTAGGTGACTACAACTTGCAAGATAGGATCAAGAACACACATATATTGATGAAAACATAATAGGTTCAGATCTGAAATCATGGCACTCAGGCCCTAGTGACAAGCATTAAGCATAGCAAAGTAGTAGCAACATCAATATCAGAACATAGTGGATACTAGGGATCAATCCCCATCAAAACTAACTCGATTACATGATAGATCTCATCCAACCCATCACCGTCCAGCAAGCCTACGATGAGATTACTCACGAACGATGAAGAGCATCATGGAATTGGCGAAGAAGGAAGGTTGGTGATGACGACGGCGACGATCTCCCCTCTCCGGAGCTCAGAACGGACTCCACATCTGCCCTCTAGAGGAAGAAGAGGTGGTGGCGGCGCCTCCGTATCGTAAAATGCGATGAACTCTTCTCCCTGATTTTTCTCTGGGCGAAAGGGACTAAATAGAGCTGGAGTTGGAGGCGGCGGAGCCCCGAGGGCCCCACAAGCGTGCCAGGCGCGGCCAGGGGGGGTGCCTCCTAGGCTTGTGGGCTCCTCGCTCCACGTCTCCGGTTGATTCTTGCGCCTGTATTTTTTATATATTCCACAAGAAATCCTCGTAAATTTCCAGGTCATTCCGAGAACTTTTATTTCTGTGCAAAAACAACACCATGGCAATTCTGCTGAAAACATTGTTAGTCCAGGTTAGTTCCATTCAAATCATGCAAATTATAGTCCAAAACAAGGGCAAAATAGTTTGGAGAAGTAGATACGATGGAGACGTATCAGACTCCATGATGCAAGGAATAATATTAGCAAAGCTTGAAGACTACAAGACCCTTCATTTTACCTTGTGAGAGATCACTTTGGGTTCATAGGAAAGCCAATACTATTAAAAGGGGGTGAGGTAATGTTGGTGAACAAAATGCTCCACGTGCACCGGTGATAGCCACCAAAAACACCCACAAGCTCTTCCACAAAATTCTGTGTAAGCCTATCATGCCAAATTGGTGCCACCAATATTATCCATTCGGCCCTACCGATTTTCATACCCTAGACAGATCCAAGACAAATCCCATTCTTGGTGCCGCCAAGTTTGCTTTTTCGGTCTCACCGAAAGACATGACCAACTCTCTAGTTAGCCACTCTCAAGAATTAGTCTCACCGAAAATTGAGAATCGGTCTCACTCGGATTGATGGCCATGTCCCTGGTTAGCCGTTACAGCCATTCGGCACCACCGAGGTTCAAAAGTTGTTGCCTTTGGAGCAACTCGATACCATCGAGTTTTACACTCTGGTGTCACCGAGTTGGTCAATAAAGGTGTAACCGTTGGATTTTTGGAGGTACCTATATATACCCCTCCACCACCACTCACTCGACAAAGAAGCACTCATAACAGTTCCCCACTTATCCCATCTTATTTTCTGAGAGAGAGCCACCTACTGATGTGTTGAGATCAAGCCATTCCATTCCAACCATATAAATCTTGATTTCTAGCCTCCCCAAGTTGCTTTACACCCAATCAATCTCTTCCACCAAAGCCAAATCTATGAGGGAGTGATTGAGTGTTGAGGAGACTATCATTTGAAGCACAAGATCAAGGAGTTCATCATCACTACCACATCTATTACCTTTTGGAGGGTGGTGCCTCCTAGATTGGTTAGGTGTCGCTTGGGAGCCTCCTACTCCGTGTCGTGGAGTTGAACCAAGAAGTTTGTAAGGGCAAGGAGAAAGCCTACTTCATGAAGATCTACCCTGAGTAAGGCTAGTGCTCTGTGGACGTAGGCCATCATGGAATAGACAATGTTGCTTCTTTGTGGAACCCTTCGTGGGTAGACCCCTCGGTGGTCTCTCGTGACCGTTACCCTCAGTGGGTTGAAGTCTCCATAAACATGGACGTACGATAACACCACCTATCGAAACCACGGGAAAAATCTTCGTGTCACCAAATTGCGTTTGATATTCCTCCCTATCCCTTTACATATGCTTGTCTTTACTTTCTGCTGGTATACTCTTAGACATGCATGTGTAGGGTGTGTTTGACTTGCTATCATTGGTAAAATCTGCCAACACCTAAAATTGGGAAAAGGTAGAAGTTTTATTTGGTCAAGTGGTCTAATCGCCCCCCTCTAGACATACTTTCGATCCTACAAGTGGTATAAGAGCTTTGGTCTCCATTGCATTGGTTTCACAACCTAGGAGAGTATGGCGTCTAGCGAGGGAAATTATCACCATAGAGGTCCATACTTTGATGGTACAAATTTTGCTAGTTGGAAGCATAAAATGAAAATGCATATTCTTGGTCATAACCCCTCCATTTGGACTGATATTCGTGTTGGCTTGCAAGGTGAATTCTTTGGTGATGTAAAGGAACCGGATTGTGAAGTGACCGTGGAAGAATTGAAGATATTGCAATACAGCGCTCAAGCATGCGACATTATCTTCAACTGCCTATGCCCCAAAGAATTCAACAAAATTAGCCATCTTGAGAATGCTAGGGAAATTTGGGACACTTTGTTTGATATGCACGAAGGTATCGAACCTGTGAGAGAATCTAAGTTGGATGTGCTTCAAAGTCAACCTTACAAGTTCAAGATGAAGGATGGTGAAGGAGTTACAAAAATGTACTCTAGGATTGCTCTTATTACCAATGAGATTGTCGGCTTAGGAAGTAACAAGATGACCGACAAATTCATCATCAAGAAGGTACTTAGAGATTTGGATGAGAGATATGACACCATGTGCACATTGATCCAAATGATGCCCAACTACAAGGATCTCAAGCCTATGGAAGTCATTGGAAGGATAGTTTCTCATGAGATGTCACTCAAAGACAAAGAAGAGCTTCTCAACAAGTCTAGCAGTGCCTACAAAGCCACAATTGATGCTCCAACTACTTCAAGCGACAACCTTGTCACCAATGGAGAGATAATCCTCATGGTCAAGAGATTCGTCAAGTTCTACAAGAGTAGAGGCAAAGATCGAAGCTCCAACCCAAGATATGAAGGGAAGCGTTCGTCAAGTCATGACCAAAACTTCTACAATTGTGGAAATCCCGGACACTACTCCAATGACTGCACGACACCCTACAAACGAAGAGAAGAGTCACCGAGAAGACGAAGCTCAAGAGATAAATCACATCAAAGAGAGAGACGGAGTAGAGATGATCATTATGAACGAAGACCCTCAAGTAGAAGTAGGGACTCAGAGAAGAAGGACAAGTACACCAAGAGCTACTCAAGAAGAAAACGTCAAGCTCACGTTGGTGAATCGGTTTCCTCCTCCGAATCCCACCACCACTCCGAGAGAAGCTATCACTCCAACTTCGACTATAGTCAAGATGAAGGTGTTCCTGGACTTGCACTCGTAACCTCCAACTCCTATGACATATTTTATTCACCAAATGAAGGGAGTGGAAGTTGCTTCATGGATAAAGGCCCCAAGGTATCACACCCCGAGTATCTTGATTTCAATAGTGATGAGGATGACTTGCTCTTTGACAAAACTAGTAATGTTAGTCAAAATGAACTTGATAATCTTCATTCTAGTCAAGAGGAGTCGTGCGATGATGATAAGATGGAAATAGAGCGACTAACTAAATAATTAAACACTCTTAAGTTAGCCCATGAATCTACTCTAGAAGATCATAGAGAGCTTCTAAAAACACATGAGAAGCTACGCTTCGAGAAGCTCACCTTGGAGCAAGAACATGAGTTTCTTAAAGCTATAAATGACGATCTCTGAAAGAAGACTTCATCTTCTAGCCAAATGATTACTCTTGTCTACATTCATGCCGTAAGTTAAATCTAGACAAGCTAGTAACAAAGGCAAGAAAGGTTCTTCATCTAGTAGCAACATTAAAAATGCTAAATCTAATGATGTTGTTTCTAGTAGCTCTATTGATTCCACTAATGATTCTCTTAGCCAAGTTACGCTTGAGCAAGAAAATGATTTATTGAAAGGAATTATAGAGAAATGTGTCTTCAAGAGTCTTGCCGGATGTAAGCAATTCGAGGATATTGTATGAAAGCATGGAGGATACCGGAAGAACCATGGCATTGGCTACTTCAATGCCAATGGTGTTGAATGGGAAGAAGGTCAATACCCCAAGCTGAAGTTTGTTCCTCAAAAGGAGAAGTATGAACGTACTCTCCCCAAGAGAACGGAATCTCAAGATGACCTTGCACCATAAGGACAAGAACTCAAGGGCAAGGGAAAGATTCAAGATGACATTGACACATTTGAAGATGAGTCCAAAGCCATTGTCACGTGGGTTCCCAAAGCTACTCCAAGCTCAACTTCTAGAAGTGCTACTTCAACATCAAGGATCCCCATCAACTTGATGTGGGTCCCCAAGAAGAAGAACTAGAGAAGTTCTTGAGGGGTGACTCAGCCAATGAAATTCACTCACATTCATTATTGGCAAGAATTAGTTGCAGTCAACATCAACACTATGCATTAGTTCAAGGAGTCACACATTCCCTCAAAGGTAAGCAAGGGACAAGGTAATTAACAAATCAATGGACATCATCATGTATGCATTGCATTCCATGTCCATAGATATCCTTGTATTTGTCTCTTGTGTGTTGGGACTAACCCATGTAGGTGAGAAGAGTAAGAAACAACAAGGATGCCCCCAACTCATGGTTGTTGTTTGAGCATCCACCATTACTTCACCTACATGAAATCTTCATCGAGAAAACCCAAGGTTAGTTTATCCCTCTTATGGGGGATGCCACATCAAGGGGGGTCTTTACTCTAACACTTGAGTCAAAGCATCTCATAGCATGTGACAACATTAACAATGCTTTATGTAAAAGTGGTAACCCCACTCGTGCTTAAACAATGAGTATGACCTATGATCATGTATTCTTACTTGGCTCCTAAGTCAATATACTCATATATAGATGACTATGTCATCGCCAAAAGTGCTTGATAGATGCTAGAGTGTTTGTGCATGTTTGCCATGATTTCATTTGACTTCTTATTGGGTGAGCATGTTGGTGTGCATTTATTTACTCATTCAAGGACATCCAATTGTTGCTATTTGGTTTTAATTTATTTTCTGCAAATTGGATGGACAAGAATGCCCAGGACCTTCCTCTAGCTATCTATGCTTTCTCACCTCAAGTTCCATTCATGCTACATCACAAAACTTAAACAAGCACTTCTCGATCCCTTTGTGTGAGATGCACTCGGAGTTCTGTGTCCACAAGGGCTGCAAACCAAAAACTTTTGTGAATCTCGGGGTAACTAACTCAAAATTTTCGGTTTCACCGACTTAGAAAGTTGATCTGTTTTTGACCTCGGTACCACCGGTTCAAAAATTCTCGGCTACACCGAGTCTCCGTGTCACCTGACAGTTAGGACACTCGATGGCACCGAAATTTTTGCCTCAGTGTCACCAACAGTGAAGGGTATATAATGTATGGACCCATCATTTTAAAACTAAATCTTCAAATGCCGCCTCCTCCTGCCCCGAACTGCCGCACTTGGACCCCCTGGTCGTCGCCCTTGCATCCCCGAGCACCTCCACCACTGGGATTCTCGTCGTCGACGGGCACCTTCGCCGATGTCGTTGCCGTAGCGGATCTTCACCAAGTTAGGGTAAGATATGATCCTCTCTTGTGATCCACTATGAAATTCTTGTGCATTGAGAAATTTTTATCCATAAGCCACTGTGTACAATCCTCGTGATCCACTCGTAGAATAGCGAACGATGAAAAATTTAGGGTTAGCAATCCGCAGGTTGCATCTCGGTGCCACCGAGTTGCAAAAATCGGTTCCACCGATTGTGTTTTTAGGGTTACAGAGAAGCACATCGGGGAGACCGAGTTTGTCTTTTCTGAAAAGATTGCCAGGTCTCTTTTGACGCATGTGGTCTGTCTTGGTAACTCCAAAAAATACAACTCGGTGCCACCAAAAACACCTTCTGTAGAAAGCTAAAACAAATGTTTTCCTTGTTCAAATTTTAAAAAATCTCTGTGTTTTGTAATGCTCAACCTTTTTTCTCCTCTATACTCTATTCAGAGGGTCAGAGATGTCTGGTTCAGATGACAGTCAGAATGCCTACAGAGATCCTAGTGTTAATGCAGATCTAGGCACTAGTCCCGAAGTCAGTTCACCTTCTTCACATGACAACCTCTGTTCTCCTAACTTGCCCAAGGCTGCTACTAGGGCAAGGTAGAAGCTGAATTCTAATGAAGAAGATTCTGATTTTGTTATTGATGAGGTTCTTGCCAAGAAGCAAGACAAAGCTATGAAGGCACATGAGAGTGCCAGGGAAACCTTGACTGTTGATCCTCCAAGGAAGTCTTTGCCAAAGAAGACAGTCAGGAAGGAGTATGGTAGCTCTACATTTCAGAGAGCTCCAGGGATAGAACCTGCTGGTTCTCGTACCAAGAGACCTGCTAAGAGGGTAAGCACAAGACTTGTCAAGGCCACTATTCTCCCATCCACTCCTGAGTATCATAGTGAGGCTGAGGAAGAGGAAGAGCCAGCTGCTGAGGCTCCTCCTAAGAGGCAGAAGAAGCTACTTGCTGATGCCATGCCCAGCTAGGCCCCATCCAAGAGCAAGCGAGATGCCCCCAAGAAGCTCACTGCTCCAAAGCCCAAGAGGACATCTAACGACATTCCAGTTGCCGAGAAGAACAAGGCTTTTGTCTCCAGAGAAGCTGATGAGGCAGAGTTGTCAGTCCTGATGAAGTTGAGACCACATTTTCCACAGCATAATGCCAGCCATCCAGTGGCCGAGGACATGAAGAAGAGGAAGGACTCGGGTCTGAGAGAGTGGAGAGCCATAGATCCATATTCTCAGAGGAGAAGGACTGATGTAGATTACAGGTTCTGTACCAAGGAACATCAAGACTTCTATGAAACTGTTCTTCTGGATAAAAGCCCTGTAGTCAGTCATTTGAGGTATGTTGACTGGAAGTACATCAAGGACAACCAAGACTTATTTCCATGTGTTCAAGACAACTTTCATTGTGTTGGCATTGATGATTTTGTCCGTAGAGATTTCACTGTCTGGAATGATGAGATTATCATGCAATTCTACTCCATTGCACATTTCTATGGAGATGGTAGAATTGTGTGAATAACTGAAGGCACCACGTACGAATCGACTATTAATGAGTGGGATGCCATCTTAGGAGCCCCAAAGGTGCAAGAAGGTTATTTTGATGTGTACCCTGAGGTCAAGGCAAACCACAACCTCATGACCAACATGTACAATGAGGTCCCTGCTGAAAACAAGCATTCTCATAAGCTTGGTTCCATCTATTTTCTCCAGGCTTGACTTCGCACCACCAACACCATCTTGAGGCATACATTGATGCCTAAGTCTGGAGATGAGAAGATGATCACAACCTATTCTATCAACATGCTGCTCCATATTGATCAACAGACCAGATTCAGAGTGATGGACTTGATAGTTGAGACTATGAAGAGGACTGCTACTAACCAGAAGAGATCATGTGGATATGCACCATACATTCAAATGCTAACCAACTCCCAGCTCGAGAAGCATGTGTATGCACTTAATCGACCCCACTTGCCACTCCTGCCAGAGCTTTAAGACAAAATTGTGGTGATGGACCCAACACATCTGATGACGAGTTGATGGATATACTTCTCACCCCTCGTTGGTTACCCCAAGTGGAAGGTGGAGATGTAGTCAACAACAGATTTCCCTTACACGGAGGCTGTAAGGTTTATCAAACCAAGAGGACTACTATGCTCAACAAGTAGGTGTCTTCCACCCTGGCGCTAGCAGAAGACGTGGACCTGCACACAAAACAAATAACTTTGCTCCTAACGAGTACTGAGAGCTTGTCAATCTCTCCGGCCTTGTAGTTTGCAAAGGATCAAAACACAAGCAGGAAGGTAATAGTGATTGCAAAGGAAAAGTAAATGAAAGCGATAAATGGTGGAGGTGTAAACAATGGTGGTAATATGGACCAGAGTCCCATGATGTTCACTAGTGATGTCTCTCTCCCAAAAGACGATAAACAACTACGTTTGGGTAAACAAATTACAGCTGGGCAATTGACATAATTATAAACGCACCGCAATGCTAATTATGCTACTTGATAGTTAGAGGTTCAATAGTAATGGGCAGTACGCCAAGAAAAGTAGACCGTTTATTCATCAGCATCTACTTACTAATCATCCACCTTGAGATATCTATCCAGAACATCTCTCCGGTATTAAGTTGCGATCCCCACCCAAAGTGTAAACTCAAAGAAACGAACAACTGCATTAACGAACCACGTGTAAGGTAAACAATCCTTGCAACCGTGGTCACAAGCACCGTTGTTTTCTCCCTGATGGCAACAAGCACATTCCCTAGTCTCATGTTTCTGTCACTCAAGCTAGACATCGAGGGGCATGAACCCACAATCATGCATAACGCTCCCTCTTGGAGTTACGATCTACTACTTGGCCAAAGCAATAAAAAGCAACGAAGAACATGCATGAATCACTAAGGAACATAATATAAAAGGATAATCAAATATATAACTCATAACAATCTTAACATAATCTCATAATCCATCTGATCCCAATAAATCGAGCATAGCAATAGCAAGAGAATTACATAGATGCCTTGATCATGTAGGGCAGGTCACAAGGACTAACCATTGAAGCACAAGATTGGAGAGAAGACATCACATAGCTACTGGTCATGGACTCATGGTCCTAGGGGGATTACTCACGACACGTCCGGGAAGCATCCATGGCGGTGGAGTAGCTCCCGGACGTCAATCCTCCCTCCGACAGGGTGCCGGGAAGAGGTCTCCTGACGCTCCCGATCTCGAAAGTGCTGCGGCGGCGGAACGATGGAGAAATTCACGATTCCTCATAGTGTACGAGGGTTTCCTCTCGGGACTCTAAACATAGGCCAAAGGAGGGCACCAGAGGAGGTGGGACCCACCCAGGGGACCTCCTGGCGCGGCCTAGGGCCTGGCCGCGTCAGCAGGCCGCCTGGGAGGCCCCTGGCCCCCTTTGTCCGTCCTTCGGTGATCCGAAAGCTTCTGTTTCGCTGATTTTTTATATATTTTTTTCTGGATTTTTTGGGCTTCAAAAAATTGGTAAAAGCCCCTACAAAATAGACATCAGTAGACAGAAACTGGCACTTGGTGCACTGAGTTAGTAGGTTAGTCCAAATATGTGTAAAATGATATAAAAGTGTAGCAAAACATATAATAGTGTCACCCAAAAGATCATGGAACAAGCAGAAATATAGATACGTTTGGGACGTATCAACATCCCACTTCAGCTGCATCACATGCAGAGGCTGAGGCAGACAGAGACACTAGTGCTCCACTGCCAAAGTCCCGGAGTGAGCAGATGAATCTTCTTCTTAGCACTGTTCCCGGCTTGCAGAAGGACATATCCAACTTTTTGGAGAACTAGAAGAGTCTGGGAGGATTGTTCATACCGAGTTTCATACTCTCAATAACAAGGTGGATGCCCTGACCAAGATCATGGACGAGCTCAATAGAGAAGTGGATGCAGTTCCTACTCCCCACACGACAGATGATGATGAGGACAACTCACATCTTAGGACCAGCACTCACATTCCTAAACAGGCCAAATCAGCCACAATGCCAGCTCCTGAGTTGAGGCCTACTTCTTTAGCACCTGCCATAGCTCCATCAGTTCCATTAGCTTCATCATCCCCTCCAGTTGCTACACCGACTCCATCCATGATGTTTGCCAAGTCTTCACCGACACAGTTCTCTCGACTCCTTCAACAATTACCGGAGTGTTGGAAATATGCCCTAGAGGCAATAATAAAATAGTTATTATTATATTTCCTGTTTCAAGTTAATCGTTTATTATCCATGCTATAACTGTATTGAATGGAAACATAAATGCATGTGTGGATATATAGACAAAACGGTGTCCCTAGTGAGTCTCTAGTTTACTAGCCTGTTGATCAAGGATGGTTAAGGTTTCCTAACCACAGACAAGTGTTTTCACTTAATGACGGGATCACATCATGAGGAGAATGATGTGATGGACAAGACCCAAACTATGAACATAGCATATGATCGTGTCATTTTGTTGCTATTGTTTTCTGCATGTCAAGTATTCATTCCTATGACCATGAGATCATGTAACTCACTGACACCGGAGGAATGCCTTGTGTGTATCAAATGTCACAACGTTACTGGGTGACTATAAAGGTACTCTACAGGCATCTCCGAAGGTGTCCGTTGAGTTAGTGATGTCTACTACACAACCTTCTCCTTGTAGACGTTGTTGGGCCTCCAAGTGCAGAGGGTTGTAGGACATTAGCAATTTTCCCTCAAGTGGGTGACCTAAGGTTTATCAATCAATCCGTGGGAGGCGTAGGATGAAGATGGTCTCTCTCAAGCCACCTTACAACGAAATAACAAATAGTCTCTTGTGTCCCCAACACACCCAATAACGTTACCGATGGATTGAAGACGAGAGAGGGGATGCCTTCCCGGGGCATCCCCAAGCTTAGGCTTTTACGACATCCTTGGATCTCTTGGGGTGCCTTGGGCATCCCCAAGCTTGAGATCTTGCCACTCTTTATCTTCTTGTCCATAAGAACTTCACCCAAAACTTGAAAACTTCACAACACGAAACTTAAACAGAAACTCGTGATAACATTAGTACAAGAAAGCAAACCACCACTTCCTTAGGTACTGTAGAAAACTTAAATTCTACTTGTGCTGATGTTGGGTTACTTTAATTTCAATCTTCCATGGCTAATACCCCCCGATACTATCCATAGTTTCATCAAAATAAGCAACCAACACAACAAAAAACAGAATCTGTTAACAGCAGACCAGTCTGTAGCAATATGTATATTTCGTATACCTCTGGTACTTCAGAAATTCTGAAAAATTATGACAGTCTGAAGAATTTGCTTAGAAATAAGCAGCAAAAAGAATCAATTCAAAATCTCATACATAGAAAAAATTGAAAATTCGTTTCGTGAGCAGAAAGGTTCTGTCTTTTTCCAGCATGATCAAATAATCATCCCCAAGACTAATCATAACGCTTGTGCTTGGCACAAACGCAAAAAGAAACACAAAAAACACAATCATAACAGAATTATGATGGTGTGGAGAAAACAAAACAGGAAGCAAAAATAAAATAAAAAATTATTCATTGGGTTGCCTCCCAACAAGCGCTATCGTTTAACGCCCTTAGCTAGGCATTGATTTCAATGATGCTCACATAAAAGGTAAGGATTGGAACACAACGAGAGCATCTTGGAGCAAATGGCTAGCACATTTAAGTCTAACCACTTCCTATGCATAGGTATTTTGTGATCAAACAATTTATTGGAGCAAGAGTCAACTAGCATAGGAAGGCAAAACAAGCATAGCTTCAAAAATTTCAACATATGGAGAGGAAGCTTGATACTATTGCAATAAGTAGAAGCATATGATCCTCTCTCATAGTAATTTTCAGTAGCATCATGAATGAATTCAACAATATAACCAGCACCTAAGGCTTTCTTTTCATGATCTACAAGCATATGAATTTTACTACTCTCCACATAAGGAAATCTATTCTCAAGAATAGTAGTGGGAGTGTCGTAAAAGACTTGAGCACTACAAATTGTGTCCACAATGAAAAAGCAAGGTTTAGAAAAGGGGTTCTCGAGAGTATGACAAGTTTTGTCATCCCTCTTCTTCAAAGCATAAGTATCCTCACAATAATCATCATAGATAGGGGGCATGCTTTCATCAAAATAATTTTGATCATTCAAAGTGGAAGAACTAAAAAGATCATCTTCATCAAATATAGCATCCCCAAGCTTGTGGCTTTGCATATCATTAGCATCATGGGTATTCAAAGAATTCATGCTAAGAACATTGCAATCATGCTCATCGTTCACATATTCTATGTCAAGCATTCTATGTAATTCTTCTTTCAGCACTTGAGCACAATTTTCATTCCCATCATGCTCACGAAAGACATTGAAAGATGGAGCATATGAGGCATCCTCAATTCCATTTTTTTTGTAATTTTATAGAGAAAGAACAAGAAACAAAAAGATTCGGTTGCAAGATCTAAAGATATACCTTCAAGCGCTAACCTCCCTGGCAACGGCGCCAGAAAAGAGCTTGATGTCTTCTACACAACCTTCTCCTTGTAGACGTTGTTGGGCCTCCAAGTGCAGAGGGTTGTAGGACAGTAGCAATTTTCCCTCAAGTGGGTGACCTAAGGTTTATCAATCCGTGGGAGGCGTAGGATGAAGATGGTCTCTCTCAAGCCACCCTACAACCAAATAACAAAGAGTCTCTTGTGTCCCCAACACACCCAATACAATGGTAAATTGTATAGGTGCACTAGTTCGGAGAAGAGATGGTGATACAAGTGCAATATGGATGGTAGATATAGGTTTTTGTAATCTGAAATTACAAAAACAGCAAGGTAACAATTGGTAAAAGTGAGCACGAACGGTATTGCAATGTGTGGAAACAAGGCCTAGGGTTCATACTTTCACTAGTGAAGTTCTCTCAACAATGATAACATAATTGGATCATATAACTAGCCCTCAACATGCAACAAAGAGTCACTCCAAAGTCACTAATAGCGGGGAACAAACAAAGAGATTATTGTCGGGTACGGAACCACCACAAAGTTATTCTTTCTGATCGATCCATCATAGAGTTCGTACTAGAATAACACCTTAAGATACATATCAACCAAGACCCTAATGTCACCTAGATACTCCATTGTCACCTCAAGTATCCGTGGGTATGATTATACAATATGCATCACACAATCTCAGAATCATCTATTCAACCAACACATAGAACTTCAAAGAGTGCCCCAAAGTTTCTACCAGAGAGTCAAAACGTGTGCCAACCCCTGTGCATAGGTTCCCAATGTCACGAACCCACAAGTTGATCACCAAAACATACATCAAGTACTCACATGAATCCACGTGTGCCAACCCATATGCATAGGTTCCCAATTGTCACAAACCCGCAAGTTGATCACAGCAGATAGACACGTGCAAGACATACATCAAGTGTTCTCAAAGACTCAATCCGATAAGATAACTCCAAAGGGGAAATTCAATTCATTACAAGAAGGAGAGGGGGAAGAACATCATAAGATCCAACTATAGTAGCAAAGCCCATGGTACATCGAGATCAAGACATCTCAAGAACACGAGAGAGAGAGAGAGATCAAACACATAGCTACTGGTACATACCCTCAGCCCCGAGGAAGAACTACTCCCTCCTCGTCATGGAGATCGCCGGGATGATGAAGATGGCCTTCGGAGATGGATTCCCCCTCCGGCAGGGTGCCAGAACGGGCTCCAGATTGGTTTTTGGTGGCTACAGAGGCTTGCGGCGGCGGAACTCCCGATCTAGGTTTCTTTGTGGAGGTTTCTGAATTTATAGGAATTTATGGCGGTGGAATTACATCGGTTGGGCCCACGAGGAGGTCACAAGCCTGCGCGCCACCACCGGGGGGGGGGGGGGGTGAGGGCTTGTGACTCCCTCGTGGCCCATCTGGCCTTCTCCCAAAGCTTCGGGGGTCTCTTTTGGTCCAAAAAAATCATCGTAAAGTTTCATTCCATTTGGACTCCGTCTGAAAATGGGCCAAAAACACAGAAAAAACAGAAACTGGCACTTGGCACTTAGTTAATAGGTTAGTCCCAGAAAAGATATAAAATAGCATATTCATGCATATAAAACATCCAAAGTTGACAAGATAATAGCATGGAACCATCAAAAATTATAGATACGTTGGAGACGTATCAGTTAGCATGGATCAAGACTGGGATTTGTCACTCCGTGTGACACAGAGGTATCTCAGGGCCTACTCGGTAATACAACATCACATACAAGCCTTGCAAGCAATGTGACTAAAGAGTTAGTCACGAGATCTTGTATTACGGAACGAGTAAAGAGACTTGCCGGTAACGAGATTGAAATAGGTATAGAGATACCGACGATCAAATCTTGGGCAAGTAACATACCGAAGGACAAAGGGAATGGTATACGGGATTATATGAATCCTTGGCATAGAGGTTCAACCGATAAGATCTTTGTAGAATATGTAGGATCCAATATGGACATCCATGTCCCTCTATTGGATATTGACCAGGGAGTGTCTCAGGTCATGTATGCATAGTTCTCGAACCCGCAAGGTGTGCACACTTAAGGTTCGGTGACATTTCGGTATAGTTGAGTTATAGGTGCTGGTGACCAAAGTTTTGTTCAGAGTCCCAGATAAGATCCCGGATGTCACGAGGGTTTCTGGAATGGTCCGGAAATGAAGATTGATATATAGGAAGTTAGTATTTGGATTCCGGAAGAATTTCGGGCATTGCCGGCAGTGTACCGGGAGTGACGAATGGGTACCGAGGGCCCACCAGGTGGGGCCCACCACTCCCCAAGAGGGCCACGTGTACTTGATGGTGGCGCAATAGCTCTTAGTGGGCTGACGAGTCAACCAAAGAAAGCCCATGAGGTAAAAGTGGAAAAAACCAAAAGAGGTGGACAACTTGGGTAGGAGTCCTACTCCAAGTAGGATTGGAGGAGGACTCCTCCTCTCTAGCTTCGGCCGAGCCCAAAGGGGTTTCCCTTGGTGCTCAAGTGTATCCCCTCCTTCCTCCTATATATACTAGAGGTTTTAGGGTTTTTAAGACACAATTTCACCCACGTGCAACCCTCACCTCTAGTTTGTAGTTCTTCCTCTAGATCGGATTTCTGCGGTGCTTAGGCGAAGCCATGCGGGAATAGATCACCACCACCACCGGCGCGCCATGACGGTGCGGGAGAACTCATCTACTTCCCCGTCTCTCTTACTGGATCAAGAAGGCGGAGATCGTCATTGAGCTGTACGTGTGCTGAACGCGGAGGTGCCATTCGTTCGGTACTAGATTGGGACGGATCGTGGGACGGCGAAGATTTGATCGCGAAGACGTTCCACTACATCAACCGTGTTTCTTAACGCTTCCTGCTTAGCGATCTACATGGGTATGTAGATCCGATGTCCCTCTCGTAGATGATCATCACCAAGATAGGTCTTCGTGTGCGTAGGAATTTTTTTGTTTCCCATGCAACATTCCCCAACAGTGGCATGATGAGCTAGGTTCATGCGTAGATGAAATCTCGAGTAGAACACAATTTTTTTGTGGGTGTTGATGTTGGATTTGCTGCCCTCCTTTGTCTTTTCTCGATTCGGCGATATTGTTGAATTGAAGCGGCCCGGACGAACCTTACTCGTACGCTTACGAGAGACCGGTTTCATCGACTAACATGCAAGTTGTTGCGTAAAAATGACTGTCGGGTGTCTGTTTCTTCAACTTTAGTTGAATCGGATTTGACCGAGGCGATCCTTGGAGAAGGTTAAATAGCAATTTTCATATCACCGTTGTGGCTTTGCGTAAGTAAGATGCGATCATACTAGATACCCATAGCAGCTACGTAAAACATGCAACAACAAATTAGAGGACGTCTAAGTTGTTTTTGCAGGGTATGCATGTGATGTGATATGGACAAAGACATGATGTGATATATTGGATGTATGAGATGATCATGTTGTAGTAGTTAAATATTGGCTTGCACGTCGATGCTACGGCAACCGTCAGGAGCCATAGGGTTGTCTTTAAACTAACGTTTGTGCTTGTAGATGCGTTTACTATATTGCTAGGTAGTAGCTTTAGTAGTAATAGCATAGATAGCACGACAACCTCGATGGTGACATAATGATGGATATCATGGTGTGGCGCCGGTGATGATGAAGATCATTCCGGTGCTTTGGTGATGGAGATCAAGAAGCACAAGATCATGGCCATATCATGTCACTTATGAATTGCATGTGATGTTAATCCTTTTATGCACCTTATTTTGCTTAGAACGATGGCAGCATTATAAGGTGATCCCTCCCTAAAATTTCAAGATAAAATTGTGTTCTCCCCGACTATGCACCGTTGCGACAGTTCGTCATTTCGAGACACCACGTGATGATCGGGTGTGATAGACTCAAGGTTCACATACAACGGGTGCAAAACAGTTGCACACGCGGAACACTCGGGTTAAACTTGACGAGCCTAGCATGTACAGCCATGGCCTCGGAACACAAGAGACCGAAAGGTCCAGCATGAATCATATAGTGGATATGATCAACATGGAGATGTTCACAATTGAAACTATACTCAACTCACGTGATGATCGGACTTGAGTTAGTGAATTTGGATCATGCGACACTCGAATAACTAGAGGGATGTCTATTTGAGTGGGAGTTTATTAGTAATATGATTAGCTAAACTCAATTTTCTTGAACATAGTCTAAGTAATATTTGCAAAATTTTATGTTGTAGATCAATGGCTCGCGCAGTAGGAACCCTGAATTTCAACACGTTCCTAGAGAAAGCTAAGTTGAAAGATGATGGTAGCAACTTTGTAGACTGGGCTCGAAATCTGAGGCTTATCCTTCAAGTTGGGTAAAAGAATTATGTTCTTGATGCAGCACTAGGAGATGAACCACCCGCTACGGCTGACCAAGATGTTTTGAATGCTTGGCAAGCTCGTAAGGATGACTACTCACTAGTTCAATGTGCAGTTTTGTATGGCTTAGAACCGGGACTTCAACAACATTTTGAACGTCATGGAGCATATGAGATCTTCCAGGAGTTGAAGTTTATCTTTGAGAAGAATGCCCGGATCAAGAGGTATGAGACCTCTGATAAATTCTATGCTTCCAGAATGGAGGAGAATTCGTGTGTCAGTGAACATGTGCTCAAAATGTCTGGGTACTCAAACCGTCTAGCTGAGTTGGGGATCGCTCTCTTGCATGAAGTTATCACTAAGAGAATTCTTCAATCACTGCCACCTAGCTAGAAGAGCTTCGTGTTGAACTATAACATGCAAGGGATGAATAAGTCACCTGGTGAGTTATTTGCGATGCTGAAAGTTGGTGAGTCAGAAATCTAGAAAGAATATCAAGTGTTGATGATCAATAAGACCACTAGTTTCAAGAAGAACAACAAAGGCAAGAAGGGTAACTCCAAGAAGAGTGGCAAAACTGTTGCCCCTCCAACGAAGAAACCCAAGGCTGGGCCTAAGCCAGAAACTGAGTGCTATTATTGCAAGGGGACTGGTCACTTGAAGCGCAACTGCCCCAAGTATCTGGCCGATAAGAAGGCGGCCAACGCCAAACAAGGTATATTTGATATACATGTTATTGATGTGTACCTCACCAATTCTCGTAGGAGTGCCTAGGTATTTGATACCGGTTCTGTTGCTCACATTTGCAACTCGAAACAGGAACCGCGGAATAAACGAAGACTGGCGAAGGATGAAGTGACGATGCGCGTGGGAAATGGTTCCAAGGTTGATGTGATCGCCGTCGGCACAGTCTCACTTCAGTTACCATCGGGATTAGTTATGAACTTAAATAATTGTTATTTAGTGCCTGCGTTGAGCATGAACATTATATCTGGATCTTGTTTATTGCGAGACGGTTACTTATTTAAGTCTGATAATAATGGTTGTTCTATTTATATGAGTAATAACTTTTATGGTCATGCACCCAATATGAGGGGTTTGTTCATATTGGATCTCGATTGTGATGACACTCATATCCATAACAATGAGACCAAAAGATGTAGAGTTAACAATGATAACACCACTTTCTTGTGGCACTGTCGCTTAGGTCATATTGGTGTTAAGCGCATGAAGAAACTCCATGCTGATGGACTTTTGGAGTCACTTGATTTTGAATCACTTGACACGTGCGAACCATGCTTCATGGGCAAGATGACTAAGACTCCGTTCTCTGGAACAATGGAGTGTGCAAGTGACTTATTGGAGATTATACATACTGATGTATGCAGACCAATGAGCATAGAGGCGCGCGGTGGATATCGTTATTTTCCCACCTTCACTGACGATTTGAGTAGGTATGTCTATATCTACTTGATGAAGCACAAGTCTGAAATGTTTGAAAATTTTAAGCAATTTCAGAGTGAAGTTGAAAATCATCATAGCAAGAAGATCAAGTTCCTACGATCTGATCGAGGAGGAGAGTATCTGAGTTACGAGTTTGGTGCTCACTTAAGACAATGTGGAATTGTTTCACAGTTGACACCGCCTGGAATACCACAGCGTAATGGTGTGTCCGAACGTCGTAATCATAGTTTGTTAGGTATGGTGCGATCTATGATGTCTCTTACCGATTTGCCATTATCGTTTTGGGGCTATGCATTAGAGACAGCTGTATTCACTTTAAATAGGGCACCATCAAAATTCGTTGAGACGACACCATATGAGATATGGTATGGCAAGAAGCCAAAGTTGTCGTTTCTTAAAGTTTAGGGATGCGATGCTTATGTCAAAAACCTTCATCCTGAAAAGCTGGAACCCAAAGCGGAAAAGTGCGTCTTCATAGGTTACCCAAAAGATACAGTTGGTACACCTTCTATCTCAGATTCGATGGCGAAGTGTTTGTCGCTAAGAACAGAGCTTTTCTTGAGAAAGAGTTTCTCTCGGAAGAATTGAGTGGGAGGAAGATAGAACTTGATGAGGTTACATAACCTGTGCTTCAACAAGATGGTGGTGCAGGGCAGAAAGAAATTTCTGTCGAGGCAACACCGGTTGAAGAGGAAGCTAATGATGATGATCATGAAGCTTCAGATCAAGTTACCGTCGGACCTCGCAGGTCGACAAGAGCACGTACTGCTCCCGAGTGGTACGGGAATCCTGTCTTGTCTATCATGTTGTTAGACAACAATGAGCCTGCGAGTTATGGAGAAGGAATGGTGGGCCCAGATTCCAACAAATGGTTAGAGGCCATGAAGTCCGAGATAGGATCTATGTATGAAAACAAAGTGTGGACTTTGGAAGTATTACCTGAAGGTCGCAAGGCTATTCAGAACAAATGGATCTTTCAGAAGAAGACATATGCATACGGTAATATGACCATTTATAAAGCTCGACTTGTGGCAAAGGGTTTTTTCACAAGTTCAAGGAGTTGACTATGATGAGACATTCTCACTCGTAGCCATGCTTAAGTCCGTCCGAATCATGTTAACAATAGCTGCATTTTTCGATTATCAAATCTGGCACATGGATGTCAAAATGGCGTTTCTTAAGAATGAGTTGTATATGATACAACCTGAAGGTTTTGTCGATCCAGAGAATGCTGACAAAGTATGCAAGCTCCAGCGATCCATTTATGGACTGGTGCAAGCATCTCGGAGTTGGAATAAGCGCTTTGATGAGGTGATCAAGGCATTTGGGTTTATACAAGTTGTAGGAGAAGCTTGTATTTACAAGAAAGTGAGTACGGGCTCTGTAGCATTTCTAATATTATATGTGGATGACATATTGCTGATTGGAAACAATGTGGAGTTTTAGAGAGCGTAAAGGATTATTGAACAAAAGTTTTTCAATGAAAGACCTAGGAGAAGCTGCTTACATATTAGGCATTAAGATCTATAGAGATAGATCGAGGCGCCCAATAGTACCTTCACAAAACACATACCTTGATAAAGTTTTGAAGAAGTTCAAAATGGAACAATCCAAGAAGGGATTCTTTCTTGTGTTACAAGGTATAAAGTTCAGTAAGACTCAGTGTCCAGTAACTGCAGAAGATAGAGAAAATATGAGTGTCATCCCCTATGCTTAAGCCATAGGGTCTATCATGTATGCAATGTTGTGCACAAGACCGGATGTCATCCTGGCCATAAGTATGGCAGGCAGGTTTCAAAGTGATCCAGGAGTGGAACACCGGGCGGTGGTCAAGAATATTCTGAAGTACCTGAAAAGTACTAAGGAAATGTTTCTCGTTTATGGGGGTGACGAAGAACTCGTTGTAAAGGGTTACGTCGATGCAAGCTTTTACACTGATCCAGATGATTCTAAGTCACAAACCGGATACGTATATGTTCTTAATGGGGGTGCGGTAAGCTGGTGCGGTTCCAAGCAAAGCGTCGTAGCTGATTCTACATGCGAAGCGGAGTACATAGCAACCTCGGAGGCGGCTAAGGAGGGTGTCTGGATGAAGCAGTTCATGACAGATCTTGGAGTTGTGCCAAGCGCACTAAATCCAATAACTCTGTTCTGTGACAACACTGGTTCCATTGCTCTAGCCAAGGAACCAAGATTTCACAAGAGGACCAGACACATCAAACGATGCTTCAACGTCATCCGCGACTATGTCGAAGGAGAGGACATAAATATTTGCAAAGTGCACACGGATCTGAATGTTGCAGACCCGCTGACTAAACCTCTACCACGAGCGAAGCATGAACAACACTAGAACTGATGGGTGTTAGATTCACTACATTGTAAATCACATGAAGATGTGAGACTAGATTATTGACTCTAGTGCAAGTGGGAGACTGTTGTAAATATGCCCTAGAGGCAATAATAAAATAGTTATTATTAAATTTCTTGTTTCAAGATAATCGTTTATTATCCATGCTATAATTGTATTGAATGGAAACATAAATGCATGTGTGGATATATAGACAAAACTGTGTCCCTAGTGAGTCTCTAGTTGACTAGCCTGTTGATCAAGGAAGGTTAAGTTTTCCTGACCATAGACAAGTGTTGTCACTTGATGACGGGATCACATCATTAGGAGAATGATGTGATGGACAAGACCCAAACTATGAACATAGCATATGATCGTGTCATTTTGTTGCCATTGTTTTCTGCATGTCAAGTATTCATTCCTATGACCATGAGATCATGTAACTCACTGACACCGGAGGAATGCCTTGTGTGTATCAAACGTCGCAACGTTACTTGGTGACTATAAAGGTACTCTACAGGCATCTCCGAAGGTGTCTGTTGAGTTAGCATGGACCAAGATTGGGATTTGTCACTCCGTGTGACGGAGAGGTATCTCGGGGCCCACTCGGTAATACAACATCACATATAAGCCTTGCAAGCAATGTGACTAAAGAGTTAGTCACGGGATCTTGTATTACGGAACGAGTAAAGAGACTTGCCGGTAATGAGATTGAAACAGGTATAGAGATACCGACGATCAAATCTCGGGCAAGTAACATACCGAAGTACAAAGGGAATGGTATACGGGATTATATGAATCCTTGGCATAGAGGTTCAACCAATAAGATCTTCGTAGAATATGTTATAGGTGTTGGTCTGCACACTTAAGGTTCGGTGACGTTTCGGTATAGTTGAGTTATAGGTGCTGGTGACCGAAGTTTTGTTCGGAGTCCCGGATGAGATCCCGGACGTCACGAGGGTTTCCGTAATGGTCCGTAAACGAAGATTGATATATATGAAGTTGGTATTTGGATCCGGAAGAATTTCGGGCATTGCCGATAATGTACCGGGAGTGACGAATGGGTACCGGGGGCCCACCTGGTGGGCCCACCAGTCCCCAAGAGGGCCACATGGACTTGATGGTGACACAATATCTCTTAGTGGGCTGACTAGTCAACCAAAGAAAGCCCATGAGGTAAAAGTGGAGAAAACCAAAAGAGGTGGACAACTTGGGGAGGAGTCTTACTCCAAGTAGGATTGGAGGAGGACTCCTCCTCTCTAGCTTCGCCTGAGTCCAAGGGGGTTTCCCTTGGTTCTCAAGGCTAGCCCCTCCTTCCTCCTATATATACAAGAGGTTTTACGGTTTTTGAGACACAATTTCAGCCACGTGCAACCCTCTCCTCTAGTTCGTAGTTCTTCCTCTAGATCGGATTTTTGCGCTTAGGCGAAGCCCTGTAGGAATATATCACCACCACCAACGGCACGCCGTCGCGCTGTCGGCGAACTCAGCTACTTCCCCATCTCTCTTGCTGGATCAAGAAGGCGGAGATCGTCGTCGAGCTGTACGTGTGTTGAACGCGGAGGTGCCGTCCGTTTGGTACTAGATCGGGACGGATCATGGGACGACGGCGATTTGGATCGTGAAGACATTCCACTACATCAACCGCGTTTCTTAACGCTTCCCGCTTAGCAATCTACAAGGTTATGTAGATCCGATCTCCCTCTCGTAGATGATCATCACCATGATAGGTCTTCGTGTGCATAGGAAAATTTTTGTTTCCCATGCAACGTTCCCCAACACGGAGAAGATTTGCCCGAGAGAGACGTTTAGTTATATGCCTTTGAACTTTTTGGTAACTTGTTGCCAAAGGGGGAGAAGTTGTATAGATCATTAGGGCTTCGAGAGAGGGAGAGTGTTGCTTTTTAGCGCTGTTCAAAACAATATTGTTTTTTGGTTTACTTTTGTGTTAAACCTTGTTTTCGTTTGAGCATACACTTGATGTGTGCTGCTTCTATTTCCCATCTTTGTGATGCTTATGAGATGATCATTCACTCTTGCTTGTTGTGTTGTGCTATGATGCTCATTCTTATTATTCTTGCACACGACCAAGTTGTATTTGACATGGAAGAGTGCCCCATGTACCTAATCGATTGTGCATTTTCATTCAAACGCAAATTCAAAATAGTGCACAAATTTAGGGGGAGCTCTTGCTTATCACATACTTCTCGAAGTGACGACTATATTCATTGATTATATCATATGTCAAAGCTTTGATCTATATGTTGTCATTAATTACCAAAAAGGGGGAGATTGAAAGCACATTTGCTCCCTTGGTGGTTTTGGTAATTAATAACAACATATATCTCATTGGACTAATATTTACACTAAGTATATTTCAGGAGAAGTTCAATGTTGGGAAGGCAAAAGGATTGTGGAGAGACCCCATGATGCAAGGAATAATATTGGCAAAGCTTCAAGGCTACAATACTCTTCATTTTACCTTGTGAGAAATCACTTTGAGTCCATAGGAAAGCCAATACTATTAAAAGGGGGTGAGGTAATGTTGGTGAACAAAATGCTCCATGTGCACAAGTGATAGTCACCAAAAACACCCACGAGCTCTTCCACAAAAGTCGGTCAAAGCCTATCATGCAAAATCGGTGCCAACTATATTTTCCATTCGGCCCTACCGATTTTCAAACCCTAGACAGATACAAGCCAAATCCCATTCTCGGTGCCGCCAAGTTTTCTCTTTTGGTCTCACTGAAAAACATGACCAACTCTCTGGTTAGCCATTCTGAAGAATCGGTCTCATCGAAAATTGAGAACTGGTCTCACCAAGAAGTTTGTAAGGACAAGGAGATCGCCTACTTCGTAAATATCTACCCCGAGTATGGCTAGTCCTCAGTGGACGTAGGCCATCATGTAATAGACAAGGTTGCTTTTTCGTGGAACCCTCCATGGGTAGAGCCCTCCGTGGACTCTCGCAACCATTACCCTCCGTGGGTTCAAGTCTCCATAAACATGGACGTACGATAGCACCACCTATCGGAACCACGGTAAAATCTTCGTGTCACCAAATTGCGTTTGATCTTCCTCCCTATCCCTTTTCCCAATTTTAAGTGTTGGCAGATTTTAGCAATGATAACAAGTCAAGCACACCCTACACATGCATGTCTAACAGTATAGCAGCGGAAAGTAAAGACAAGCACATGTAAAATGATAGGGAGGAAGATCAAATAAAATTTGATGACATGAAGATTCTTCGCATGGTTCCGATAGGTGGTGCTATCATACATCCACGTTTATGGATACTTCAACCCATGGAGGGAAATGGTCACGAGAGTCCATGGATGGATCTACCTACAGAGGGTTCCACGAAGAAGCAACCTTGTCTATTCCATGATGGCCTACGTCCACGGAGGACCAGCCTTACTCGGGGTAGATCTTCATGAAGTAGGCGATCTCCTTGCCCTTACAAACTTCTTGGTTCAACTCCACAACACGAAGTAGGAGGCTCCCAAGAGACACCTAACCAATCTAGGAGGCACCACCCTCCAAAAGGTAATAGATATGGTAGTGACGATGAACTCCTTGCTCTTGTGCTTCAAATGATAGTCTCCCTTAACACTCAATTATCCTCTCACAAATTTGGCAATATGGTGGAAGAGATTGACTGGATGGAAAGCAACTTGGAGAGGCTAGAAATCAAGATTCATATGGTTGGAATGGAATGGCTTGATCTCAACACATGAGTAGGTGACTCTCTCTCACAAAATCAGATGGGATAAATGGGGAACTATTCTGAGTGCTTCTCTATCGAGTAAGTGGTGGTGTAGGGATATATATAGGCATCTCCAAAAATCCAACAGTTACACCTTTATTGACCAACTCGGTGACACTGAAGTGTGAAACTCGGTGGTACCGAGTTGCTCCGAAGGCAACAACTTTTGAGTCTCGGTGAGACCGATATTTAAATCTCGGTGGTACCGAATGGCTGTAAAGGCTAACCAGAGACATGACCATCGATATCCGTGACACCGATTCTGAATTTTCGGTGATACCAATTCTTCAGAATGGCTAACGAGAGAGTTGGTCATGTTTTTCGGTGAGACCGAAAAACCAAACTTGGTGGCACCGAGAATGGGTTTTGGCTAGGATGTGTCAAGAGTTTGAAATTCTGGGGCCGAATAGAAATTCTTGGTGGCACCGATTTTGGGTATTTGGCTTTGACACACTTTTTTGGAAGAGCTTGTGGGTGTTTTTGGTGACTATCACATGTGCATGTGGAGCATCTTGTTCACCAATATTTACCACACCCCCTTTTGATAGTATTGGCTTTCCTATGACTCAAAGTGATTTCTCACAAAGTAAAATGAAGAGTCTTGTAGTCTTGAAGCTTTCCCAATATTATTCCTTGAATCAAGGGGTTTCTTCGCAATCCTTTTGCCATCCCATCATTGAACTTTCCCTGAAATATACTTAGTGGAAACATTAGTCCAATGAGATATATGTTGTTATTAATTACCAAAACCACCAAGGGAGCAAATGTGCTTTCAATCTCCCCCTTTTTGGTAATTGATGACAACATATAGATCAAAGCTTCGACATATGATATAATCAATGAATATAGTCGTCACTTTGAGAAGTATGTGATAAGCAAGAGCTCCCCCTAAATTTGTGCATTATTTTGAATTTGTGTTTGAATGCAAATCCACAATCGATTAGGTATATGGGGCACTCTTCCATGTCACATACCACTTGGTGGTGTGCGAGAATAGTAAGAATGAGCATCATAGCACAAATGTGAATGATCATCTCATAAGCATCACAAAGATGAGAAATGGTAGCAGCACACATCTAGTGTATGATCAAACAGAAACGAGGTTTATCACAAAAGTAAACCAAAAGATAACAATGTTTTTAAAGAGCGATAGAAGTCAACACTCTCCCTCTCTCAAGGCCCTAATGATCTATACAACTTCTCCCCCTTTGGCAACAAGTTACCAAAAAGTTCAAAGGCATAGAACTAAGCGTCTCTCTATGGAAAATCTTTCCCGGTAGCCGTTGAAGGAGTCGAGAGAACTGCGTAGGCGAAGACTTTAGAAGACGTCATGGATGGAGTCGGTGTAGCAACTGTAGAGGCTGATGGAGCTGATTAAGCTGTGGCGGGAGACGAAGAAGTAGGCCTCAACTCTGGAGGTGGCACTGTGGCTGATATGTCTTGTTTAGGAATTTGAGTGCTGGTCCTGTGAGGTGAACTGTCCTCATCATCATTTGTCATGTGGGGATTGGGAACTACATCCACTTCTCTCTTGAGCTCGTCAATAGTCTTTGTTAGGGCATCGACCTTGTTGTTGAGAGAATGAAACTTGGTCTCAACTATCCTCTCCATACTCTTCTGGTTCTCCAAGACGTTGGATATGTCCTTCTGCAAGCCAAGAACGGTGCTAAGAAGAAGATCCATCTGCTCACTCCGGGACTTTGGTAGTGGAGCACTAGTGTCTCTGGCTTCCTCAACATCTGCATGTGCTGTAGCTGAAGTGGGATGTGTTAGGTCCATCACCACAATGTTGTCTTCAAGCTCTCGAAGGAGTGGCATGTGGGGTCGATTAAGTGCATACACATGCTTCTCCAGCTGGGAGTTGATTAGCATTTGAATGTATGGCGCATAGACACATGATCTCTTCTGGTCAGCAACAGTTCTCCTCACACTCTCAACTATCCAGTCCATCACCCTGAATCTGGTGTGTTGATCAATATGGAGCATCATGTTGATAGAATAGCATTGGATCATCTTCTCATCTCCAGACTTAGGCATCAAAGTATGAGTCAAGATGGTGTTGGTGGTGCGAAGACCAGCCTGAAGAAAATAGATAGATCCTAGCTTATGAGAATGCTTGTTTGCAGCAGGGACCTCATTGTACATGTTGGCCATATGGTTCTGGTTTGTCTTTGACTCAGAGTAGATATCCAAGTCACCTTTTTTCACCTATGGGGCTCCTAAGATGGCAGCCCACTCATCCATAGTGGATTCGTACCTGGTGCCTTCACTTATCCATACAAGCCTGGCATCTCCATAGAAATGAGCAACGGAGTAGAATTGCATGATCATCTCGTCATTCCAGGCAGTTAACTCCGTGTTAACAAACTCATCAATGCCAACACAATGAAAGTTATCTTGGACACATGGAAAGTAATCCTGGTTGTCCTTGATGTACTTCCGGTCCACATATCTCATATTGCTGATAGCTGGGCTCTTGTCAAGCAGGATAGTCTCATAGAAGTATTGTTGTTCCTTGGTATAAAATCTGTAATCTACAACAATCCTTCTCCTATGAGAATATGGATCTATGGCTCTCCACCTCTCAAACCAGAGTCCTTATTCTTCTTCATGTCCTTAGCCACTGGATGTCTGGTATTACGTTGTGGAAGGTGTGGTCTCAGCTTCATCAAGACATACATCTCTGCCTCATCAGCCTCTCTGTTGACAGAAGCCTTGTTCTCCTCAGCAGCTGGAATGTCTTTACTAAAGCACAATATGCTCCCTTGGTGGTTTTGATAATTCATGACAACATACATTGTCTCATCGACTAGTACTTTTATCTAGTGAATTTCAGATAAAGTCCATAGAGAAGGGATGGCAAAAGGATTGTGGAGAGACCCCAAGGAGAAGAAGAAGAAGAAGGAATAATATTGGCAAAGCTTCAAGACTACACGACTTTTCATTTTACTTTATGAGAAATCACTTTGATTCATAGGAAAGCCAATACTATTAAAAGGGGATGTGGTAAATGTTGGTGAACAAAATGCTCCACGTGCACATGTGATAGTCACCCAAAACACCCACAAACTCTTCCACATAAGTCTGTCAAAGCCAAACATCCACAATCAGTGTCACCAATAATTTTCTTTTGGCCCTACCAATTTTCATCCTAAAACACACCCAAGCCAAACCCTAGATTTTCGGTGCAACCGATTCTTAATCGGTGGGACCAAGTTTTGGTGGCAAACCTTGTGTTGCCTGGTTGCACAAAATTGGTACTACCGAGTTGGTTGCATCAGCGCCATCAAGATTTGGCATTTGACCGTTTCCCACCTTTTCGGTGTCACCCAGAAGTTCATATCAGCCTCACCGAGATTCTAAAAGTTGTTGCCTTTGGAGCAACTCAGTACCACCGAGATTTACACATCGGTGTCACCGATTTGGTTACTTTAGGTGTAACGGTTGGATTTTAAGAGATGCCTATATATACCCCTCCACCACCACTCACTCGAAAGAGAAGCACTGAGAACAGTTCCCCACTTATCCCACCTGATTTTCTAAGAGAGAGAGAGAGAGCCACCTACTCATGTGTTGAGATCAAGCCATTCCAATCCAACCATATGAAACTTGATTTCCAGCCTCCCCAAGTTGCTTTCCACCCAATCAATATCTTCCACCATAGCCAAATCTGTGAGAGAGTGATTAAGTGTTGATGAGACTATCATTTGAAGCACAAGAGAAAGGAGTTCATCATCACTACCACACCTATTACCTTTTGGAGGGTGGTGCCTCCTAGATTGGTTTGGTGTCGCTTGGGAGGCTCCTACTTTGTGTTGTGGAGTTGAACCAAGAAGTTTGTAAGGGCAAGGAGATCGCCTACTTCGTGAAGATCTACCCCGAGTAAGGCTAGTCCTCCATGGACATAGGCCATGATGGAATACACAAGGTTGCTTCTTCGTGGAGACCTCCATGGGTAGAGCCCTCCGTGGACTCTAGCGACCGTTACCCTCTGTGGGTTGAAGTCTCCATAAACGTGGACGTACGATAGCACCACTTATCGGAACCACGGGAAAAATCTTTGTGTCTCCAATTGTGTTTGATCTTCTTATCTCAACTCCTTATTGAATGTGAAGTGTATTTACTTTCAAGTGCCATACTTGTTGACTTGCATGTGTAGGGTGTGCTAGACTTGCTTGAAATGCTAAAATCTGCCAACCATTAACTTTGGGAAAAGTCCAGGTTTTAATTTGTGCTTGTAGTCTATTCACCCCCCTCTAGACATACACTTCTAGTGATCCTACAAGTGGTATCAGAGCAAGGTCTCCATAACCTTGGTTTAATCACCTTTGGAGGAAGATGGGTGTGTCTAGTTTGGAGAGTTTGAGTTGTAGAGTGCCTATTTTTGATGGGGAGTACTATAGTCAATGGAAATATGCCATGCTTGATATATTTGATAGATTCCATTTGACAAGTTATGTTAAAAATCCCTATGTGCCTCCCATTGATGCATTACATCTCACACGTGAAGAGGAAATTGGCATGCTTGGTAACCTTAGAGCCCTTTATTTTATCGTTAGAGGTTTTCCAAGATTTGTGCTTAATCAAATGAAGAATAATGAATGTGCTTATACTTTGTGGAATGATTTGGAGAAACGATATCCAAATTATTCATTAAAAAATCTTGGTGAAATTCTTCATAAGACTATTGCTTTTCATGAGATGAAACCTAGTGATCCAAACTTTGATAAATGCTTATCTGAGCTTCATGGCCTTATACGTGCTAAAGGAGATGTCACTACTATTAGGAACAGTGTTGTAGAAGCCATTCGCATATATAAGTTTGAACGTTGTCTTAGTTGAAATTCTAACGTATCTCTTGGTTTCTATGACGAGGAGATTCCGTCTGATGATGACAATGAATAACATGGCTACTATGATGAGGACAAGATGTTTGACATCGAGTGTGCCAAAGCGTTGAAGAGCCTAAGTCTCATGGCGAACTTCAAGGATTACATGTTCGGTGGAAAAGAGTGGATCCTAGATAGCGGGTGTACATATCATATGGCTGGCGATAAAGACATGTCTCAAGAGATCACACCTAATCAAGGACCACGGAGGTATGTAACGTTTGGACACAACTCGAAGGGTACGGTACTTGGTCTTGGTAAGGTGGCCATATCTCGTGATAGTTCTATTCAAAATGGCATGCTTATTGAATCTCTTGGCTACAATCTTCTTTCCGTATCTAGACTAGCGGACTTTGGTTTCTATGTGCTATTTACTAAATTAGATTGCCGAGTGTTTCACCATGACAATCATAACATTGTATTTACTGGTATTCGTAGAGGTGATCTATACATAGTCGATTTCACTAAGAAAGCTCAATCTCGCACTTGTCTCATTGCAAAATTATCTAAAGGTTGGCTATGGCATAGAAGGCTAGGACATGTTGGCATGCGTAATCTAGATAAGCTTATCAAGGGCAATCACATTCTTGGTGTTAAATATGTTATCTTTGATAAATATAGGCTATGTAGCACTTGTCAAGCTAGAAAGCAAGTAGGTGGAAGTCATCCGGTCAAAAATATCACGACTACTAGGAGACGACTCGAGTTACTTCATATGGATCATTTTGGTCCCAATGCTTACAAGAGTCTATGTGGGAATTCCTATGGTCTAGTTATAGTTGATGATTTTTCCAGATTTACGTGGGTATTCTTTCTTGATGATAAGTCGCAGGTTCAAAAGATCTTCTAAAACTTCACTCGCAAAGCACAAAATCAATTTGAAGTGAAGATCAAGAAGGTTCGGAGTGATAATGGATCAGAGTTCAAGAACACAAATGGGGATACCTTTGTTGACGAAGAAGGCATTTCACATGAGTTCTCGGCTACATACACACCTCAACAAAATGGATTTGTTGAGAGGAAGAACCGAACACTTATTGATATAGCAAGAACAATGCTTGATGAGTACAAGACGCCAAGACACTTTTGGGCAGAAGATGTGGAAACAACATGTCATGCCACAAACCGACTCTACTTGCACAAGCTTCTCGGTAAAACAGCATACGAGCTACTCATCGATAACAAACCCCAAGTTGTATACTTTCGGGTATTCGGCTTAAAGTGCTACATCCTTGATAAGCATCATCGTTCTAAATTTTATCCTAACTCTCATGAAGAATTCCTACTTGGTTATGGATCAAACTCTCACACTTATTGTGTATACAACAACTTCACTTGAAAAGTTGAAGAGATGGTAGATGTGAAGTTTGATGAATCTAATGGTTCGCAAGTCGAACAGTTGCCAAATGATGTAGGAGATAAGTATCCTTTAGAAGCTATCCAAGACTTGTCCATCGGCAAGATTTGTCCCTTGGAGATAAAGGAGAGTAATTCATCAACCCAAGTGGAAGCTCCAACTTCACGTCAAGGCGAACCGCAAAACGACATGGAAGCATCCACAAGAAGAACTCGACAAGATGAAGAGGAGGAGGAAGTACATCATGAAGATCCACCACAACCTCCTTCCCCACCACCTCAAGGAGATGACACCGACAATAATAATGAAGAAGAAGGATATGATGATGATGATGAAGCTTCACCATCCAACAAGACAAAGCTACCCCGAGTTTGAGCAAGAGTGACTAAGAACCATCCCCTAAACCAAATCTATGGTGACATACAAACAAGGAGAATCACTTGCTCTAAAACTCGCTTCGCTAAATTTTGTGAGCATTATTCTTTCATCACTAGAATTGAACCCTTGAAGGTTGAACAAGCACTTGAGAATCTAGATTGGGTGAATGCTATGCATGAAGAGCTTGACAACTTTGAGAGGAACGAAGTGTGGACACTCGTGGAGAAGCGCAAGGATGAGCAAAACATCATTGGTATGAAATGGTTGTTTCAGAATAAGCAAGATGAAGACGGTCAAGTTATATGCAACAAGGCGCGTCTTGTAGCCCAAGGATACACGCAAGTCGAAGGTATGGACTACGGTGAGACCTATTGTAATGACCCAGATGTAACCCTTGCCATATGTGGAACCCTTTCCTGTTTTGGATCATGATTCCAATACTAGGGAGTTATCATTTCATGTGGTCATTTCTTGTCATCACCTTTGCATCATGCCATTCATTGCGTTCATGTCATTTCCTTTATGTTGTTCTTGTTTGATCCATGATGAGTGCAAGTGTGTTATGTGTGTGTGATGATGTGGTGATTGCAAAACTTTGGTTTCAAGCTATGATTGTTTTCAAACTAGGTTTCAAAGACCCCTTCTCCATTATTTATTTGAGCTCATGTATTTACTTGCTCAAACCTGTTTAAAAAAATGTTGTTATTTTAGTGTGTTATCCTGTGATTGAGGGGTATTGTTTTGGGGTTCTTAAAACTTTAGCTAAGTGGGGTTTTAATTGCAAAACAACAGTGAAAATCCATGTTTTGGATTTAATTTAAATACTCCAAAAATCTATTTTTTTTAAATAGGACATAATTCCCTCATGTCCAAGGTATTTTTATTTTGTTTTTTTCAAACCCCTGGGAGGATGTGGTATTTTTTATTAGCAGGTGATATTTAAAAATGTGAAAACCCTTTTTATTTTAGAGAGAGAAGCCAGATGGGCTGGCTACCTCCTTCCCCTGGCCCATCTTCTCTTTTCCTCGCGCGCGCAGCCCATCTCCCCCTCCTTTCTTCTCCCCGATGCCGTGGCTTTCTCCTCTTCCGTCAGTGTAGCTTCAGAGAGAGAGAGCCACGTCGACGCTGTGATTACTCGGAAGCCAAGGGATATTTAGCCTGGGCGTGCGTGCCCCTTCCTCCTAGGGTTCCTCTCTTCCCTCTCCTCCGCCGCCAGCACCTTCTCCCCCTCCTTCTTCCTCTACTCAGGTAAGATTCAAAGAGAACATCGTCGGGTTCAGACAGAGAGAGAGCAACGAGGAGATGGAGGGGATGCCAGCAGCATCCCCCGCGACGTCCGAGACGTGCGCGAGGATGCAGGTGGAGACCTTGTTCCGTTCCCGCTGCTAGGGAAGGCCGGGTCCTTCCGTGGTGTCGCCCCCATCGTTGCCATCGCTGGTGCGGGAGCGCCCTGTTGCAGAGCCGCCCCGACCCTCTTCTTCCCCCTCGCGCCGCGTCTCCGCCTTCGGGGCAGTTGGGGTGAGCAAGCACCATCTCTTCTCCTCTCCCGGATGCTCGATCTAGGTTTGTGTGCGTTGTCATCGCCGACGCCATTCCGCCATGGCCGGGATGCGCAAGCTCCTTGCGCCGCTAGTAGGGTCCCCCTCTCGCCGTGTTTGCATCGGGAATGGGTTCCCCCATCCTCCCGTGCACCGCGCCATAGTCGTTGTAGGTGTTAAGAGTCGCCGGAGTGTCGCCGGGAAGTCTCCCCTGTTCCGGCCGCCGCGTGTGAGCAGTAGAAGCTGAGGGGGATGCTCAAAAGAGCACCTTCCCCCTCCGTGTCAAGCTTCTGTTTGTAGCCCGTCTGGTTTGGTGCGTGGGCTTGGTGCCACAGGTCGTGGGTTCGAACCCCGCAAACCTCCTTTTTTTGCTATTTCCTTTTATTTCAGTGTAGCATCGTCAGAGTGATAGCTTACCTGCTCTGTTGCTCCTAATAGAGCAGAAACAGAATGCTAGCAGGGTGGTAACCGATGGGTGGTGTTACCAGGGGATCCCGGGTTCGAATCCAGGGTACCCCCTTTTATTTTTTTTACCCTTGTTCATTGTTTTTCCTACTACATTTCTTGCGCAGCAAGTATGCCTTGCTCCTTTTATCAAAACCAGTTTTTTTTAATCCTTTCAAATCCTACCTTATATGCATGGATGCGTGTCTGTACGTGTTCATGTAGTGTGTGTATGCACTTGTATGTATATGTGCTCATGAGTGTGTGTATGTGTGTGGATGTGTGTGTGAGCACATGAGTGACATCATCACACATGTGAGTGTGTGTGTGCATATAGTTGCACATGCACATGTGCAAGAGGGCCTAGCCCCTCATGTACACCTTGTGGTTTGTGTGTGTGTGTGTGGTGTGAGCACATATGTGAGTGTCGGTGCTTATGCATGTGTGTGTGTGGGGGCATGAGTGCACATATGCACTTGTGCATGAGGGCTAACCCATCATTATTGCCACTATGGTGTGATGTAGTGGTGTATGGGCTTGTGGGTGTGCATATGTAGGAGTAGTTGATGCTACAAGTGATAATTTACATGTGATATTGTTCCTACATGCCTTGTTGGATCCTAGGGTTGTTTTTCGAGCTAGCTTTGTGCCTAGATGTTACATGCAAGTACCCATGTATTATATATGCTTTTGGGGTAGAATCATCCCACGAATCCACTGGTGCAATAAGATTTCACTTTAGAGCAACTTCATAAACTGTCATTTTACTGTCATGATGCCATGTTTAGAGCTTTGTATTATGTAGTGCTTTGACCCTATGAGGATGAATCCTTGATGTAGTAGTAGTGGGTGAACCCCTCTACAACATGGGGTCTTTGTTTTATTCATAGGAATTTCTATGCACCTTTTGTGCCTTGTCAAAGTTGACACTTGGCTGAAACTGACAGCTTTGTGAAAATCTGAGATTTTCACCAAGTCTGAGAATCTGCTGTTATTTTCTTCCCGTGTTGATTTGGTTGCACTAGCTCCTGTGTTGGGAATCAGCCCATGCAACAAACTAAAGTTTGTGAGATTTTGTGTTTGTATAGCTCCCTATTAAATTTCATGTTATTCACTTCCTGTAGATATCATTTTGGAGGCTGCCAAAATGCTTCAGAGCATAAGCAGCTGGTGAAAATCTGAGATTTTCACTAAGTCCCAGAATCTGTAATATTTTGTCCAAGTTAGTGCCGGTAGATCTACTCATGTGTGACTCCTTTGTATTAACCTCTTGCACAGGCTTGTAGAGATTTTGAATGGCTTTTGCCTCATATCTTGTTTGGCTCATTTGGGTGGGTGTAGGTACTTTAAATGTTGTGGACAAACTGCTATGATGCTGTTAAAAACAGATTGCATGTTTTGATTGATTTGAAGCTTGTGTGGGCATTGTTGATGGTGTGGTGTGTTTCCATGCACCACCCCACTTATATTTGATTGTTTGATCATGTGGCAACCTGGTAACACCAGGAGAGTGCCATTAGAGTGTGTTTGTGGTTGATTTGAACCATAGGTCTCCATATCTTGTTTTGTAGTTTCCGTTTGATCCGTAGCTCCGTTCTCTATGTTCTTTATATGTTTTTGCTTCATTTTCTCGTGATGGACATGTTCATGCCATCATCATGCATGTCAAGATAACTTAATATGAAGTTCTGTCCAGAATTCTATGAACTCAACTAATGAAGTTGAAAGTGACTGGAATAGTGATGCAAGCTTCCTTCTTCACGCATGCATCATATTGTTTGTTGCATCATGTTGTGTTGGTTTTTGATACGTCCATTTTGCATCATGATTTTATGTTGATATTTGTCGTTTTATGGGCTGTTATTACACTTTACGATACAATACTTATGCCTTTTCTCTCTTATTTTATAAGGTTTACCTAAAGAGGGAGAATGCCGGCAGCTGGAATTCTGGTCAGAAAAAGGAGCAAGTTTGAGACACCTATTCTGCGCAACTCCAAAAGCTGTGAAAATCAACGAGGAATTATTTTGGATTTTATAAAAAATACTGGGCGGAAGAAGTACCGGAGGGGAGCCACCAGGAGGCCACAAGCCTGCCAGGCACGACCTACCCCCCTGGCCGCACCTGGGTGGCTTGTGGGCCCCCTGTTTCCCCTCCGGCTGCCATCTTCTGCTATAAGGAGGGTTTCGTCCCAGAAAAATCAGGAGGAGGCTTTCGGGAGGAGTCGCCGCCACCACGATGCGGAACTTGAGCAGAACCAATCTAGAGCTCCGACAGGGTCGTCCTGCCGGGGAAACTTCCCTCCCGGAGGGGGAAATCGTTGCCATCTTCATCACCAACAATCCTCTCATCAGAGGGAACTCGTCACCATCAACATCTTCATCAGCACCATCTCATCTCCAAACCCTAGTTCATCTCTTGTAACCAATCTCCGTCTCGCGACTCCGATTGGTACTTGTAAGGTTGCTAGTAGTGTTAATTACTCTTTGTAGTTGATGCTAGTTGGATTACTCGGTGGAAGATTATATGTTCAGATCCTTGATGCTATTCAATACCTCTCTGGTCATGAACATAATTATGCTTTGTGAGTAGTCACTTTTGTTCCTGAGGACATGGGATAAGTCTTGCTATAAGTAGTCATGTGAATTTGGTATTCGTTCGATATTTTGATGCGTTATATGTTGTCTTTCCTCTAGTGGTGTTATGTGAACGTCGACTACATAACACTTCACCATTATTTGGGCCTAGAGGAAGGCATTGGGAAGTAATAAGTAGATGATGGTTTGCTAGAGTGACAGAAGCTTAAACCCTACTTTATGCGTTGCTCCTCAACCTGCTGCACCTACTGAAAATACTTGTTATGAAATTCCTTCGGGTATGCTAGAGAAACTGTTGGCTAGTCCTTTTACAAGAGATGGAACATCACATCCCGACTTGCATCTAATCTATGTAGATGAAGTTTGTGGTTTATTTAAGCTTGCAGGTTTGCCCGAAGATGAGGTCAAGAAGAAGGTCTTTCCCTTATCTTTGGGGGATAAAGCATTGACATGGTATAGGCTATGTGATGATACTGGATCATGGAACTACAACCGATTGAAATTGGAATTTCATCAAAAGTTTTATCCAGTGCATCTGGACATCGTGATCGAAATTATATCTATAATTTTTGGCCTCGTGACAGAGAAAGTATTGCTCAAGCTTGGGGGAGGGTTAAGTCTACGTTATATTCATGCCCCAACCATGAGCTCTCGAGAGAAATTATTATTCAGAACTTTTATGCTTGGCTTTCTCATGATAATCGCACCATGCTTGACACTTCTAGTACCGGTTCTTTTATGAAGAGAGATATTGAATTCAAATGGAATTTATTGGAAAGTATTAAACGCAACTCTGAAGATTGGGAGTTTGATGAAGGTAAGGAGTCAGGTATGAATCTTAAGTTTGATTGTGTTAAATCCTTTGTTGAAACAAATACTTTTTGTGATTTTAGTGCTAAATATGGACTTGACTCTGAGATTGTAGATTCATTGTCTGAATCATTTGCTGCTCATATTGATCTCCCTAAAGAGAAGTGGTTTAAATATCATCCTCCCTTAGAAGTCAATGTAGTTAAACCCAATCCAGTTGAAGAGAAAGTCATTGCTTATAATGATCCTATTGTTCCTAGTGCTTACATTGAGAAACCACCTTTCCCTGTTAGAATGAAGGATCACTCCAAAGCTTCAACTGTGATACGTAGGGGCTACATTAGAACACCTACACCCCCTGAGAAAATTAGAGTTGAACCTAGCATTGCTATTATCAAAGATCTCCTCTCCGACAATGTTGATGGCCATGATATTCACTTTTGTGAAGATGGTGCTAGAATTGCTAAACCTCATGCTAGAGACAAACATAGGCCTGTTGTTGGCACGGTTGTTGTTTCTGTTAAGATAGGAGATCATTGTTATCATGGTTTATGTGACGTGGGTGCTAGTGTTAGTGCAATACCTCAATCTTTATATGGTGAAGTTAAAGACGAGATTGCACCTGTCGAGATGGAACCTATTGATGTACTATTCAGCTTGCCAATAGAGATACTATCTGCCCTTTGGGAATTGTTAGAGATGTTGAAGTCTTGTGTGGTAAAACTAAGTACCCTACTGATTTTCTCGTTCTTGCTACCACACAAGGTAGCTTTTCTCCCATCATATTTGGCAGACCTTTTCTCAATACTGTCAATGCTCATATTGACTGTGAGAAGCAAACTGTCACTGTTGGCTTTGAAGGTGTGTCACATGAGTTCAATTTCTCCAAGTTCAGTAGACAACCTCATGAAAAAGAGTTGTCTAGTAAGGATGAAATTATTGCTCTAGCTTCTATTGTTGTGCCTCCAACTGATCCTTTAGAGAAATACTTGCTTGAGCTTGAAAATGATATGCATATGGATGAAAGGAATGAGATAGATAGAGTTATATTTGAACAACATCCTATCCTTAAGAATAATTTGCCTGTTGAACTCCTTGGAGATCCACCCCACCAAAGGGTGATCCTGTGTTCGAGCTTAAACAATTACCTAATACTCTTAAGTATGCTTATCTTGATGAAAAAGAGATATATCCTGTTATTGTTAGTGCTAGCCTTTCAGAGCATGAAGAAAATAAGTTATTAAAAACTCTGAGGAAGCACCGTGTTGCTATTGTATATACTCTTGATGATCTTAAGGGCATTAGTCCCACGCTATACCAGCACAAAATTAAAACTGATCCTGATTCCAAACATGTTGCCGATCATCAACGAAGATTAAATCCTAAGATGAAAGAGGTAGTAGGAAAAGAAATACTAAAGCTCCTGGAAGCAGGTATTATCTATCCTGTTGCTCATAGTGATTGGGTAAGTCTGATGCATTGCGTCCCTAAGAAGGGAGGTATTACCGTTGTCCCTAATGATAAGGATGAATTGATCCCACAGAGGATTATTACTGGCTATAGGATGGTGATTGATTTTAGGAAATTGAATAAAGCCACCAAGAAAGATCATTACCCCTTGCCTTTTATAGACCAAATGCTAGAAAGATTGTCTAAACACACACACTTCTGCTTTCTAGATGGTTATTCTGGTTTCTCCCAAATACCTGTTGCACAATCTGATCAGGAGAAAACCACTTTTACCTGCCCTTTCGGTACCTTTGCTTATAGACGTATGCCTTTTGGCTTATGTAATACACCTGCTACCTTGCAAAGATGTATGATGGCTATATTCTCTGACTTTTGTGAAAAGATTGTTGAGGTTTTCATGGATGACTTCTCCATTTACGGGTCTTCTTTTGATGATTGCCTCAACAACCTTGATCGAGTATTGTAGAGATGTAAAGACACCAACCTTGTCTTGAATTGGGAGAAGTCCCACTTTATGGTTAATGAAGGCATGTCACACCCTATTTTTGGCTTCCCTGACTAACTAACTTATTTCAAAATTTAGGACCAATTTTTTTTTGTGAATGCTTGTGATGCTTGGAGTGACTATTGTGTGTCTATTTGTTTTGCATGTGATTGATTCCCATTAATTCTTGCCACTCTCCTAATCACCTCCTCACTCCATGATCTCCTGCCTAATGATCATACCATGTGTTTAGGACAAATATCTATTTTACCAAATATTATTTTCACCAAAAAGCTTTTCCTTGAATTAAGCTTTCAAACCCCTGAGATGAGGTTTGTACTACAAGTCCTCAAATTAGGGAGTTTCTTTTTGCACCAATTGTTTTATTTAAAACCATTATCAAAATGACTTTCAAAAACCACCATGTTATTATTTTAAAAGTTGTTTTATTATTTTATTTAAAAGCCCTTCCGTGAGGCCAGAAATGGTCTCCTATGAAGGAAATTTATTTTTATTGCCTTCAAAATATTTAAGAAAATTTAGGGAAACTCAGTGGATATATTTATTCCATATTTATGAGTTTCAACACATGGTCATGTTCAAAATATTGGGCAAACCCCTCCAAAACCATTCCTGCCTATTTCAAGCTATTGGAATATCTCTATAACAAATATTCTCAATAAATTCCAGTAAAATTCTAGCATGTCATCTATGATATTCTTGATGATCTTGCCAAGTTTCATTTCAATCCATGTTGATTTGGCTCCCCTAATCACTCTGAAACCCTGTCTATCCATAATAAAATTTGAGCAACTCTACATTGTGAAGTGTCTCCAATTGTGCTCAAATTTGGTGGACATGTTCCAGTACTCCAATGAGGCATCCACACCAAGTGGTACACCAAGGAGAATAGAGGAACTTGTCCTAAAACCCTCAAAACCCTCTCTGTTGATTTCTGACTTTGACAAACTTTACATTATAAAGTTTGTCCAATTGACCTCAAACTTTTTGTGCATGCCTTAATGCTCAAATAATGCCCCTACACCAAATATTGGATTTGTGGGAATTTATTTGAATAGGGTTCTAAGCAGAAACCCATTTGTGCCCCTTTCTAGGGTTTTTCAAGTCTACATTGGAAAACTTCTCCAGCAAATCCCAAATTTGGTGTGCAAGCCTATTTTCATCTATCATTTGATCTAGTTAAGTTTCATAGCCATTGGAATCCATCTGGTAGCCTAACCACAGATCAAACACCTTGTGTGCACTCATTAATTTGGTTTCATTTGCCCCTTCCACTTTATTCCTTGAGCTCAACTTTCTAACACAGCCTCACATAGTTACATTTCACCTCCAGTAACTTTCCCATGGCCACTGGTCAATTATTGGGAAAGGACCCTTTGTAAGTTTCTCTCATTTTCACCCTTGGCAGCACTGTTTTACCTCTCTTTCCATTCTTATACTTAAGCTACCAATCCCAACTCTTTCCACAACATCTATTATATGCCAAGGCTTCATTTAGAACCAAGTTATGGCATGCTCATGTGGAGAATATGAGCAGCACTTCTACAAATAGATTTCTGGCTGAATCATGGCCTTGGACAGCAAGTAGTAGCTATCCTCCTTTGTTTGATCTGAAACTTTGCAGTATTAAAGTCCTTCCATGCCTAACACTGCCAGACATAATTTGTCCCCAAGGCTCCCCACCTAAGACCCATTTTTATCAGCTATAAGTTTGCTGTTAGAAACTTAACAGCAGTCAAAGCAAGTTCAAACCAGCCCCAGATGCTTCCAAACTCCTCCAGTGCATCGTGGCAAGCATGCCTTGCATGGTTGACACCTTGGCTTGGCCAAGGGGTGCCCCAGGACACCAGGTAGGGTGGTGACCACCTCCCTGGCATGCTGAAACGGTGCTCTGCACCAGTGGACTCTAACTGCAGCTTGGGTCCAGCAAGGGGAGCGTGTCCCAGAGCGCTGCTGAGCATCCTTAACCCCCTCCACGACACTAGCTAGCCTCCAAGGTGGCTCAGAGATGCGTGGCACCGTGCCCTGGGTACACCAGACAGCTCCAGAGAGCTCTCGATCCCTCTCAGCTCCTCCTCTCCACTTAGAGCCTCCCGAGCCTCTTGGCTCCCAGTTAGCTTCTCCTCTCTCTCCCAGCAGCCTCGGAAGCCCCTCCTCTTCTCCCCAAGCTCTCCATTATCTCCTCCCATGCCCCATTTCCACCCCATGGCCGAAGCTCCCTCGGCGGCATCGCTCGAATCCAAGCACCCCCAGCCTTCCCCTCTCCACCTTGCACCTCCAGGAGCAACCTCCGGGCCTCGCAGCTCCTTTCCCCTCCTTCCCATCCCCTCCAGGTGGTCGGGGTACAGCTCCCCATGGCAACCATCGCGGCCCTCCACTGCGGCCGTGGGCCAACTACCCCGAGGCTCCCCTGCTGGCACCAGGCGTGGGCGGTGGCTACGGTGCGGTCCCCCCGAGCCGCCGGTGCGCTCGCCTAGGCCGGAGCTGGCCGGAGGCATCAGGCCAGCGCGGCTACCCCTCCTCCTCTGCTCCTCCCTGCCTGAGCGGGAGGAAGAATAAGGGCATGACGAGCGAGGCCCCCTGTCAGCGACTAAAGGGATGGGCCCAGCCGTTTTAAGTGGAGGCGGGTTCCCCTAGAGCCGTCTTCCTCGCGTCGAAGGCATAAACGCTGCAATACGCCTCCCGCGTGGTGCCTCGCTGGTGGCCCGAGCCACTGGGCCGGCTTGGAGGCCTACCAAGCGCCAGTGCGCAGGATAGCCCCCAAAGCTAAGCTTTTCCCTTTTTCATTTTTCTTCGACTTATAAACTCCATCCAAAATTCATACTAACTCCAAATTTATTGATTCAAATTTCTGCAGGCTCCTAAATTCCAACTCTATCCACCCATGTGCTTTGCGCATTTTTCCAAGACATGTTTCTGTGGTGTGTTAATTAAAATCCAAGTCTGGATATCATTAACACCACCTTTCAAAAATCCCATAGGCTTCATTTCAACTCAAAATGGAGTGATTCAAACTCCCACAGCCTTCTAAAATCATTCTCCATTTTTGTAACCCTGGTCAACATTTTTGTGTGACTTATTTATGTTGCAATAAATAAATAGCTCCTATTGCTATTTATTCCTCATTGTAAAATCTGTAGAATATTCATACCAACTCCAAATCCAGTGAAACCACTTCCTAAATATTTCTAAAATCCTTCTCTGTTAAATGGGTGCCTTCACTCATTTTTGACAAAATGATTTCTGTTGGCTTATTCAATGGCCACCTATTGCTCCTTTCACCTATTCAAAAATCCTTGATGATTCAAATCTCCTGTGGGAAGCTTCATGTATTTTTCTTATGACCATAGAGGTCCAAGAAAAATAGAGCTTCTATTTATAGAACACTTTTATTGTGCTTGATGTGTGGCTTACTATGGTTATTTCCGACGATAGTTGATGGTAGACGGAGTATTCGGGGACGGAGCGGAAGACCTCGAAGACCCCGAGAACTTACGTGAGCAAGGCAAGCAGCCTTTGACCATGACTTGAGCATATAAAATGATGCATGCTAGAATAGCAAGTACTTTTCCCGTTGCATGTGATCACAGTACCGGTTCATCATTGATGTGATGGTACCGAAGGCTTCTTCGAAGCACTTGCATGATAGTAATGTTATTCATGTGGCTCCTCGAAGCACAAGCATCATGAGCTTGACCCTACCATCTATTAGGATCATGCTACTGTCATGCTGACTAGTAGAGTAAGATCATTGCACTGAGCTTGACCCTACCCCTTGAGGGTCATGCTGATACCATACTGACAAGTAAAGATAGAGCATATTATCATAAGCATGATGATGAGTTAAATAAAGAGTTTATGAAAACCCGACGGGGGCCACTAATGCCCGAGGGTGATGATGAGTTGGTGATCACTTTTGGTGAAGTGATCACCGGTGTTTTGTGTGAGTACGGTTTCAGAAATGGGATTAGATTTATGATGTGTCGACCGTCCCAACCTTACCAGTACGACCACGATACCCCTTTATGGGACGGGGCTTTGTTGATTACTCTGGTCGTTCCTAGCAAAGAGCCACATTACTAGTGGTAGGAGTGATCGGTGTCACTCTCGTGATGGGATCGTGCCAGGTAGGACGACTATGCCATTATTATGAGTTCCAGGCACACCGTTGGTCCCTCCATGGTTGATACAATCCAGAGTCGGTGCTCGTAAGACGTACAACATGTGGGCTGGGTACCAATCGAGTGGACCTCTTTGTCTAGTATCGTCAAGGGAAATATGATGATCGGGTACTTACCTCGGGTATATGTGATATACCGCGAGTCGTGGATGACACGGAAGTTTCCCGTTTCTCGTGGGTCTAGCGTACTACCTCTGCAGAGTGTCAAACTATTCGAATAGCCGTGTCCACGGTCAAGGACAGTTGGGTGGTGCTGCTTAAACTACGTCCAGTGTTTCCGCATAAACCAAAAGTGTGTGTGTGTGTGGTGTTAAAAAGGTGTTGTTATGATAATCACAATATTATGACCAAGTTCGATGACTTGGCATATAGGGTAAACCCGGATGGTTTACCCCTCATTAATACATTGAGATTATGACAAGTCTGATGACTTGGCATATAGGGTAAACCCGGATGGTTTAGCCCTCATTAATACATTGAGGTTATGACAAGTCCGATGACTTGGCATATAGGGTGAACCCGGTATGTTCAACCCTTAGCAGATATGTTGATATTTGTAACCTGTTCTTCAAGAGTAGTTCTTTAACTTGATGCATATACATGATCATTCCACCCAGTTTGAGTTACACTAAAGATACATGTTACTGTTATTCTTCACTATAAATGTTCATATCATGGGCTGTTTGCTAGTACATTCAAAGTACTCATTGGCTTGCCACTGGTTATTTCATTGACCAGGTGTGAAAGACAGGATATGGTGAAGATTAACTCGGTGACGTTCTTGCGAGCTAGGACGCTTCCCAGTCAGAATGCCTGTAGGTTAAGGCTGATGGCATGGGTTCACGCTTTCAACCAATAATTCCGTTATTGGTCTAGTTTGGGTGCTTTGGCCTTTAAGGCCCTATGTATGTAAGACTCGACCGAAGTGGTCATTTATTGTATAAAACGGTATGTATGGATGTAAGACTCTATTATTCAGTATCTGTGTTCAGTGAGCATTGATCCTTGGGATCACTGGGCACGGCGATCTCGACTTGCTAGTCGGGGTCGCCACAGAGCTGGTATCAGAGCCATCCTGACTGTAGGAAGCCCTTAGTTAGCACGGACGTTAGTTAGGATAAAACTGCTTTCCGGACCCTTCAAAATACTTACAAAACTTATATATTTTCTCAACTCTCCTAAAACTTCAAAGAAATTGAAGGTTATGCTCTAGCCTTCCACTCTTATTTTCTTGACACTCCTCGTCTACTTTTTCAAAACTTGCTAATGGTCGCTAGAACCTTATGCCCTTCTAACCACGGGATAAATTGAAATCCTCATGGGCAGCCCGGAAGGAAGTACCCTTTCCAGGCAAACACCTGTGCCGAAGGACAGAGAAGACCACTCCGCGACCAGACGACACCAACAGAAGTACCTCCATGACGAACAAGGACATCGAGGCTCAGAAGATGGTGAAAACCTGGGCACTGCCGCAGAGTGATGCCACTTCCGCCTAAGATAATCTGGACATAATATATGCAAACCTTGATCTGCATCACTAGTAGAGTGACCCTGTTAGTTATAAGTAATTGTGTCGACCACCACCGGTGGATGAGAACTTTGCCAATTGGTCTGCCTCACCTTAGTGAGCAGGAAAACGGTTCTCTTCATCCCCCGCTCTAGGTCTCGATATCGCAATTAGTATGATTGACAGATCAGAACTCTATCATGTCTTGCAAATATCGGTGCATGAAGGTGTCCACTTGAGACTCTCGAAGCCTCGGAAGACAAGAAGACGATGACAAGATCAGGAAGACAAGGAAGACCCTGTCAGTGACAGCTATGAAGAACCACCTTCGTCAGCAACTTCCCAGACGAGAAGGCAACCAGAGTTCCTTACAACTCAAGCGAATTGCTTCAGCAAGCGACAACAAGAGGCGTGACAACACCCTGAGAAGGTCCAGAAGACTTAGTTGACTCCTCTCCGGAGCAAGAAGCAAGCACGACTGTCGAGTTCCTGAACCTAGGATAGAATGAGTCGTGAATCCCCTAAGCGAAGTTGAGTCCGTGGAATGGTTCGGATGGACCATGTTTTGTGTTGTTTGCTTTTGTTGTTTGTGCTTTGATATAAGTCACACTTTTGCTTAGGCAACAAGCATGCGGTTATATCACTTGTCTTATTTTGATGTTCAAAATAATTTTTGCACTTGTTTGAGTTGATTTTTCAACGCTTGTTTGATTGCGCTGAGACCCTTAGACACTCCCCTTGGTGCTCTCTCTCTTTATCTCACCTCTCTCGACAACTGAAGGCAGCAAGACAAGATGCGCCAAGGAATCCGCTTCGAAGGACGGCTGACACTGAAGACACTAACTGTGATATGCTTAACCACACGCAACCCGTAGGAGTGTGTTTTCCCCTCGAGATTGGAAAACCACACTAGACCAGACTAACCTCCACAAGCCTTTCCGACTCAAATTTTCTGGTCACGTGTCTAGTACACGGACTTGCCAGAACTCGTGTAGGTCCCCGATAAACCCCGCTTAGCACCGGGTTCTCAATGGAACAAGTGATCACCGTGAACAAGTATCCTTCCATCTCAAGCTAGAACTGTAACCTTGATGCCATAAGAGGACCGATCTCCGATATGGGAGCATTAGACTAAGATTGTTGTGATGATAATACTTGTCTTGAGGATATAGCTAGACTATTTTGGTGGATCGTGAGACCCTTATAAAGGTAGGTGGATTTGGTGGAACGAGTTGATACAGTAGTATAATCTACATAATCTGGAGTAAGATTGGATTTAGTAGGATGATTATGATCGCGAACCTTGTTCTTGGTGGTATGCATGACTTTAGCTAGTAGTTGGCATGATTTGATGCGTTTGCCAATATAACTTGGAGTATCAAGTAGACTTCTTATTGGATTTGAGTCTTGGATTTAAATAGGTAATCTTAATAGAGTATTGAGGATGACAGAGACCACATGGTTCGGAGTAAATTGGATTTAGCTCGTTAATCTCGATCATGATACCATGTTTCTCGGTGGATATAGAGTGTGTATACTTGGATTTGTAAATAGATTTACAACCTATGTAGTTGGCCTTGGAGATTAGATGGCCATGTTTATTGAAGTTGGTGGATATACTATGACGTAATTCTTGTAGTATTATGTGAATTATGAGGACCCTAAGAGTTTATGTGGAACCTCGTCAATGTTGGATTTGTAGGAGTGGTGAGTCCAGTGATGATTGATCAGATTGATGGATCACTTGATCGGATTCATAGGAAGGAAACGAAATATTGGATTGGTCTACTACGTGTTTCCTTAATATAGTAATGTAGTACCCTGTCCATTGGATGACTTAGGTGGACAATTGGATTATTGTGCCTCAGATTCAATCATGGTAGCTGTATGTCTCCCCAAGGTCCTTGCATAGTAATGCATGTACAGTTGGGGCTACGCCATACTTGTAAGTGTTTGGGTTTAGTTCTTCCCTCAACCCGGAGTTGACTAGCTTGAGCGGTGTGGAATTGACCCGTGTGGGATGGTATCTTTAATGAGATGAGGTGATGTTGTCTCAAGTTAGCGGTCGAACTACTGGCATCTAAGGAATGTGCTTAGAGATAAGATGATAACTGTTCGCCCACATCCTAAGTTCCTTAAGACCCTAAAGCTTCGCTGAGCCACAACATGGACGGACTACGACCATAGAAGACGACTCTAAGTCGTTAAAAGGTGGCCAGTACCCGCCCATAGCAAGTCCCGTTCTCCTCACCTGACTTTTGAGCACTGTGCTTATGTCGTGTTTGGGGAAAGTATGTTGTCATCCCCACTGATGACATACTTACTCACCAAGTAAGAGGAAGAACACCTTAGTCCTGTTTGGACGAACGCCAGGAACGCTGATTGTTATACCTCTCGAGGGTACCGTGATATCCCGAGAAGGTGGACTTCTCGAAGCAATCCCAAGACGAGGGAAGTCTATGCTACTCAAGTCAATACGAAGAACCGCCGTGACGAGGAAGCCACGACAACGACGATGAAGCAACAAAAGTCAACCACCGACCGCGCACCGACCACATCAACAACGTCAAGAAGTATCGACGATTCAAGATGACGAAGCCCTTCGACAAGCGAAAGGATCAGACGACCTCTCCTTAGTCCAAATCAAGGACGCAAGTACTAGTGACTCGTGGTGGAAACCTGCTAAAGGTGATTCCCGCTTGCCGAGTCGCAGACCTTGGGAATGGATGACTGGTCTATACTCCTGGGTAGCCAGCTTATCCAGAAACCCTCGTAACTCCCAAGATGGCAGGACCTGTTCGGGACCTGAGCCTCCGAGTTTAGACTCATAGGTGAGACCCAGCCCGGACCATTCCACGAGAAGCCTTCGAAGACTAGTTGCGACCATAGCTTGACTGCCGAAAGGAAGTCAAGGATTTCCCCGTAAGCAGACTTCCCGGTAAGCAGGAAGCTATACGTAGACTTTGGCAGTGTGTTCTAACACGAGACATCTTGATGTCACTAACCGGCCTGCGAAGCTCAGGACTAGATCCCAGATACGCTATCTTGCCACGTATTCTCACTTGGAATGCACTCGCAAGCCAGAACCTTGCACGGACTTAGCGTACCAAGCCCTTGACCTCGATCAAGCCTAACTTATTGCCAGATCCCGCTCACGATCAGTCATGGACATGCGGACATTCGAAGTTGCATCATCAAGCACCTCAAGACCACCACATCAACATGGGGGCATGAAGACTACCTCCGACTCAAGATTCTGTATCTCACCAACCACTAGCCCAGAAATCTCGGGGACGAGATTTTCTTAAGAGGGTAAGGTCTGTCACACCCTGTTTTTGGCTTCCCTCACTAACTAACTTATTTCAAAATTTAGGACCAATTAAAAATATTTTGCGAATGCTTGTGATGCTTGGAGTGACTATTGTCTGTCTGTTTGTTTTGCATGTGATTGATTCCCATTAATTCTTGCCACTATCCTAATCACCTCCTCACTCCATGATCTCCTGCCTAATGATCATACCATGTGTTTAGGACAAATATCTATTTTACCAAATATTATTTTCACCGAAAAGCTTTTCCTTGAATTAAACTTTCAAACCCCTGAGATGAGGTTTGTACTACAAGTCCTCAAATTAGGGAGTTTCTTTTTGCACCAATTGTTTTATTTAAAACCATTATCAAAATGACTTTCAAAAACCACCATAATATTATTTTAAAAGTTGTTTTATTATTTTATTTAAAAGCCCTTCCGTGAGGCCAGAAATGGTCTCCTATGAAGGAAATTTATTTTTATTGCCTTCAAAATATTGAAGAAAATTTAGGGAAACTCAGTGGATATATTTATTCCATATTTATGAGTTCCAACACATGGTCATGTTCAAAATATTGGGCAAACCCCTCCAAAACCATTCCTCCCTATTTCAAGCTTTTGGAATATTTCTACAAGAAATATTCTCAATAAATTCCAGTAAAATTCTAGCATGTCATCTATGATATTCTTGATGATCTAGCCAAGTTTCATTTCAATCCAAGTTGATTTTGCTCCCCTAATCACTCTAAAACCCTGTCTGTCCATAATAAAATTTGAGCAACTCTACATTGTGAAGTGTCTCCAATTGTGCTCAAATTTGGTGGACATGTTCCAGTACTCCAATGAGGCATCCACACCAAGTGATACACCAAGGAGAATAGAGGAACTTGTCCTAAAACCCTCAAAACCCTCTCTGTTGATTTCTGACTTTGCCAAACTTTACATTATAAAGTTTGTCCAATTGACCTCAAACTTTTTGTGCATGCCTTAATGCTCAAATAATGCCCCTACACCAAATATTGGATTTGTGGGAATTTATTAGAATAGGGTTCTAAGCAAAAACCCATTTCTGCCCCTTTCTAGGGTTTTTCAAGTCTACATTGGAAAACTTCTCCAACAAATCCCAAATTTGGTGTGCAAGCCTATTTTCACCCTTGGCAGCACTGTTTTACCTCTCTTTCCATTCTTCTGCTTAAGCTATCACTCCCAACTCTTTCCAGAGCATCTATTATATGCCAAGGCTTCATTTAGAACCAAGTTATGGCATGCTCATGTGGAGAATATGAGCAGCACTTCTACAAATAGATTTTTGGCTGAATCATGGCTTTGAACAGCAAGTAGTAGCTATCCTCCTTTGTTTGATCTAAAACTTTGCAGTATTAAAGTCCTTCCATGCCTAACACTGCCAGACATAATTTGTCCCCAAGGCTCCCCACCTAAGACCCACTTTTATCAGCTATAAGTTTGTTGTTAGAAACTTAACAGCAGTCAAAGCAAGTTCAAACCAGCCCGAGATGCTTCGAAACTCCTCCTTTGCATCGTGGCAAGCATGCCTTGCATGGTTGACACCTTATCCTGGCCAAGGGGTGCCCCAGGACACCAAGTAGGGTGTTGACCACCTCCCTGGCATGCTGAAACGGTGCTCTGCACCAGTGGACTCTAGCTGTAGCTTGGGTCCAACGAGGGGAGCGTGTCCCAGAGCGCCGCAGAGCATCCTTGACCCCCTCCACGACGCTAGCTAGCCTCCAAGGTGGCTCAGAGACGCGTGGCCACCGTGCCCTGGGTACACCAGACAGCTCCAGAGAGCTCTCGAGCCCTCTCGGCTCCTCCTCTCCACTTAGAGCCTCCCGAGCCTCTTGGCTCCCAATTAGCTTCTCCTCTCTCTCCCAGCAGCCTCGGAAGCCCCTCCTCTTCTCCCCAAGCTCTCTATTATCTCCTCCCATGCCCCATTTCCACCCCATGGCCGAAGCTCCCTCGGAGGCATCCGCCCGAATCCAAGCACCCCCAGCCTTCCCCTCTCCACCTTGCACCTCAGGAGCAACCTCCGGGCCTCGCAGCTCCTTTCCCCTCCTTCCTATCCCATCCAGGTGGTCGGGGCGCAGCTCCCCAAGGCAACCATCGTGGCCCTCCACTGCGGTCGTGGGCCAACTGCCCCGAGGCTCCCCTGCTGGCACCAGGCGTGGGCGGTGGCTGCGGTGCGGTCCCCCCGAGCCGTCGGTGTGCTCGCCTAGGCCGGAGCTGGCCGGAGGCATCGGGCCAGCGCGGCTACCCCTCCTCCTCTGCTCCTCCCTGCCCGAGCGGGAGGAAGAAGAAGGGCATGATGAGCGGGGCCCCGTGTCAGCGACTAAAGGGGTGGGCCCAGCCGTCTTAAGTGGAGGCGGGTTCCCCTGGAGCCGTCTTCCTCGCGTCGAAGGCGTAAACACTGCAATACGCCTCCCGCGTGGCGCCTCGCTGGTGGCCCGATCCACTGGGCCGGCTTGGAGGCCTACCAAGCGCCAGTGCGCAGGATAGCCCCCAAAGCTAAGCTTCTCCCTTTTTCATTTTGCTTCAACTTATAAACTCCATCCAAAATTCATACTAACTCCAAATTTATTGATTCAAATTTCTGCAGGCTCCTAAATTCCAACTCTATCCACCCATGTGCTTTGCACATTTTTCCAAGACATGTTTCTGTGGTGTGTTAATTAAAATCCGAATCTGGATATCATTAACACCACCTTTCAAAAATCCCATAGGCTTCATTTCAACTCCAAATGGAGTGATTCAAACTCCGAGAGCCTCCTAAAATCATTCTCCATTTTAGAACCCTGGTCAACATTTTTGTGTGACTTATTTCTGTTGCAATAAATAAATAGCTCCTATTGCTATTTATTCCTCATTGTAAAATCTCTAGAATATTCATACCAACTCCAAATCCAGTGAAACCACTTCCTAAATATTTCTAAAATCCTTCTCTGTTAAATGGGTGCCTCCTCTCATTTTTAACAAAACGATTTCTGTTGGCTTATTCAATGGCCACCTATTGCTCCTTTCACCTATTCAAAAATCCTTGATGATTCAAATCTCCTGTGGGAAGCTTCATGTATTTTTCTTATGACAAGAGAGGTCCAAGAAAAATAGAACTTCTATTTATAGAACACTTTTATTCGGCTTGATGTGTGGCTTACTATGGTTATTTCCGATGATAGTTGACGGTAGACGGAGTATTCGGGGACGGAGCGGAAGACCTCGAAGACCCCGAGAACTTACGTGAGCAAGGCAAGCATCCTTTGACCATGACTTGAGCATATAAAATGATGCATGCTAGAATAGCAAGTACTTTTCCCGTTGCATGTGATCACAGTATCGGTTCATCATTGATGTGATGGTACCGAAGGCTTCTTCGAAGCACTTGCATGATATTAATGTTATTCATGTGGCTCCTCGGAGCACATGCATCATGAGCTTGACCCTACCATCTATTAGGATCATGCTACTGTCATGCGGACTAGTAGAGTAAGATCATTGCACTGAGCTTGACCCTACCCCTTGAGGGTCATGTTCATACCATACTGACAAGTAAAGATAGAGCATATTATCATAAGCATGATGATGAGTTAAATAAAGAGTTTATGAAAACCCCGACGGGTGCCACTAATGCCCGAGGGTGATGATGAGTTGGTGATCACTTTTGGTGAAGTGATGCACCAGTGTTTTGTGTGAGTATGGTTTCGGAAATGGGATTAGATTTATGATGTGTCGACCTTCCCAAGCTTAACAGTACGACCACGATACCCCTTTATGGAACGGGGCTTTGTTGATTACTCTGATCGGTACTAGCAAAGAGCCACATTACTAGTGGCGGGAGTGATCGGTGTCACTCTCGTAATGGGGTCGTGCCAGGTAGGACGACTATGCCATTATTATGAGTTCCAGGCACACCGTTGGTCCCTGCATGGTTGATACAGTCCAGAGTCGGTGCTCGTAAGACGTACAACATGTGGGCTGGGTACCAATCGAGTGGACCTCTTTGTCTAGTATCGTCAGGGGAAAGATGATGATTGGGTACTTACCTCAGGTATAGGTGATATACCATGAGTCGCGGATGACACGGAAGTTTCCCGTTTCTCGTGGGTCCAGCGTACTACCTCTGCAGAGTGTCAAACTATTCGAATAGCCGTGTCCACGGTCAAGGACAGTTGGGTGGTGCTGCTTAAACTACGTCCAGCGTTTCCACATAAACCAAAAGTGTGTGTGTGTGTGTGGTGTTAAAAAGGTGTTGTTATGATAATCACAATATTATGACCAAGTTCGATGACTTGGCATATAGGGTAAACCCGGATGGTTTAGCCGTCATTAATACATTGAGATTATGACAAGTCCGATGACTTGGCATATAGGGTAAACCCGGATGGTTTAGCCCTCATTAATACATTGAGGTTATGACAAGTCCGATGACTTGGCATATAGGGTGAACCCGGTGTGTTCAACCCTTAGCAGATATGTTGATATTTGTAACCTGTTCTTCAAGAGTAGTTCTTTAACTTGTTGCATATACATGATCATTCCTCCCAGTTTGAGTTACACTAAAGATACATGTTACTGTTATTCTTCACTATAAATGTTCATATCATGGGCTGTTTGCGAGTACATTCAAAGTACTCATTGGCTTGCCACTGGTTATTTCATTGACCAGGTGTGAAAGACAGGATATGGTGAAGATTAACTCGGTGACGTTCTTGAGAGCTAGGACGCTTCCCAGTCAGAATGCCTGTAGGTTAAGGCTGATGGCATGGGTTCACGCTTTCAACCAATACTGATGCCTCTAGTTTGGGTGCTTTGGCCTTTAAGGCCCTATGTATGTAAGACTCGACCGAAGTGGTCATTTATTGTATCAAACGGTATGTATGGATGTAAGACTCTATTATTCAGTATCTGTGTTCAGTGAGCATTGATCCTTGGGATCACTGGGCACGACGATCTCGACTTGCTAGTCGGGGTCCCCACAAGGCATCGGCTTAGGACATAAACATTCGGAAGGATTTCCAGGTTTACTATGACGCTTCTCGTCAAGGACTCGGAGGAGTGCTCATGCAAGAAGGTAAAGTTGTAGCCTATGCATCCAGACAGCTCAGACCCCATGAGTTGAATTATGCCATGCATGACTTGGAGCTAGCAGCCATAGTGCACTCTCTCAAGACTTGGAGACATTTCCTGATCGGAAATAGTTGTGATGTTTACACTGATCACAAGAGCCTGAAATATATCTTCACGCAGAAGGAGTTGAACCTCAGACAGAGGCGATGGCTAGAATTGATCAAGGACTATGACATGAGATTGCATTATCACCCAGGTAAGGCAAATGTTGTAGCCGATGCGTTGAGTCGCAAGAGTTATGTGAACACACTCATAGCGGGAGGATTACCCCAAGAGTTAGCCGATGATCTCGGAGAGCTCAAACTGGAAATAGTTCCAAGAGGCTTTGTAGCCACACTGGAAATTCAGTCCACCTCGATAGAAAAGATCCGCGAAGCGCAGAAATCAGACAAGGAGATAGCTGAGATTAAGCAGAAAATGAAAGACGGGAAGGCTAAGGGTTTTCGTGCGGATGAGCACGGAACTTTATGGTTTGAGGATCGCATTTATGTGCCCAATGATCCCGAACTCAGGAAGTTGATACTTCAGGAGGCCCATGATTCCCCATACTCGATACACCCCGGCAACACCAAGATGTATCTGGATCTGAAAGAAAGTTTCTGGTGGACAGGAATGAAGAAAGACACTGCCGAGTTTGTAGCAATATGCGATGTTTGTCAGCGAGTAAAAGCCGAGCATCAGAAGCGAGCAGGTTTTCTTCAACCTCTGCCGATACCCAAGTGGAAATGGGAAAAGCTTGGTATGGACTTCATCACAGGATTACCCAGGACCCGTTCTCGCTATGATTCTTTTTGGGTTGTGGTCGATCGTTTGACCAAGGTAGCTCACTTCATTCCCATGAAGACTACTTACACGAGTGCCAAGCTGGCCAAGATATATATGACCAGGTTCGTATGTCTGCATGGAGTACCGAAGAGTATTGTGTCAGATAGAGGGACTCAGTTCACATCAAAATTTTGGCACCAACTGCATGAAACCTTGGGAACGAGATTGGAGTTCAGTACAGCTTTTCACCCACAGACAGATGGACAGACCGAGAGAGTCAATCAGATTCTGGAGGACATGTTGAGAGCTTGCGCACTAGACTATGGGTCTAGTTGGGATGACAATTTGCCTTATTCCGAGTTCTCATACAACAACAGCTATCAGACGAGTCTGAAGATGGCCCCTTTCAAAGCTCTATACGGAAGGAGATGTAGAACACCGTTGATGTGGGATGGAGTTGGAGACCGACAAATTTTTGGTCCCGACCTTATCCGAGATTCTGAAGAGAATGTCAAGCTAATTCGTGACCGACTCAAGATAGCTCAGTCCAGGAAAAAAAGTTATGCTGACAGCAAACGCAAGGAAGTAACATACAAAGTGGGAGACCGAGCATATCTTCGGGTGTCTCCACTTCGAGGAATCAAGAGATTTGGTGTGAAAGGAAAGTTAGCACCCCGATTCATTGGCCCCTACAAAATTCTTGAACGTAGAGGCGAAGTTGCATATAAACTAGAACTGCCGGAAGGATTGTCCGGAGTTCATGATGTCTTCCATGTTTCCCAGTTGAAGAAATGCCACGCTGAGATGGCTGATGTTCCATTGAGAGATACAGTGCCCCTAGAGGCCATACAGCTTGACAGTGATCTGACGTATGAGGAGAAACCTGTCAGGATTCTCGAGACTGCCAACAGAGTTACCCGCAACAAGATCATCAAGTTCTCCAAAGTGTTGTGGAGCCACCACACCGAGGAAGAAGCTACCTGGGAACGAGAAGAAGATCTTCGTCGAGACCACCCGCACCTATTTTCTAGCCAACCCGAATCTCGAGGGCGAGATTCATCTTAAGGTGGGTAGGTTTGTAACATCCCAATTTTCCTATGTGGGAATGTTCTACAAATGTAGCTAAGCATCTATGCATTTTGTTTGCAATAAAGTTTTGCACTTGATTTCTTTCGAATTCTTGCTTTTGCTTTTCTATTTTTCCTCCCCGAGAAAATACCCCAAAGAAAATTCTTGCATGCAAGAAAGAACGGAGGAAAATGACCCTCCAAAATGTGAGGCACTTTTGAAAATAATCGAGCCAAGAAAAACCAGAAATATATGGAGAGAATATTTGAAAAAAAAGAGAATATAGCATGAGGAGTTTTTCTGAAAAAAAAAATTAAAAAGTTTTTATTTTGGTTTTGGAAAATGATAAACAATTAGGAAATATTTTTCTGATCAATATGGTATATAATACCCCTATATTTGGATTTTATTTTTATTCCTTTTTTGTATTTTGCTTTCTGTTTTTAAATAAATAGAAATAGGAAACCTTAGAGTTTTTTTTAAATCGCCCAACGTAAGATAGGCCCTGTGGGCCGAATCCCTCACGTCCCAGATCCGAATCCAGTTCGAATGGGTGACCGATCCTGTGCGTCCCCTCTCTCTCTCGCTGACCCCTAGGCCCCACGCCTGTACCGATCTCCCCTCGTCGTCTCCCTCCCCCGCTCGGTTCCTTGCCTTCCCCACGAGCCCCCCTTTCCTTCCCAGCGCATCCATGGCGCCACCTCCTGATCCGACGGGATCAACCCCGATCTCGGCCTCCCCCCTTTCCTGTCCCTCGGCCCCCTCTCCCCCTATTTAAGCCGCGCCTCCAGCCCCCCTCGGCCCCCTCCTTCCCCACGCCAGAACGCCCCCCCCCGCAACCTCGCTGGAGCCAGTCTCCAGGAGAAAACCGCCTCGCCACCCTGCGCCACCCCTCGCCCCCCCGCACCAACCAACCCCACCAGAGAGCTCCCCACATCCGTCGCGCCCCATTTTTCCCCTCAGATCGCCCCCTCGCCGCCCTACGCCTCCGCCCCTCCAACTCGCCAGAGTTCGGCCGGCACAGCCTCCCCGAAGCTCCCCAGCCTCCCCGAGCTCTTCCCCGGCCACGAGAAGCCTCGCCGTCGCCGCCATCCGACGGAGAAGAAACGCCGTTGTCGTCTGGTGCCGCTCCGCACGCCGGAACTTCGCCGAAGCGACGCCCTCGACCACCGCCACCTTCCTGTCTCGCCAGAGAAGAAGGAGCCTCGGTGAGCCCCTTGATGTTCCTTCAACCGTTGAATCTAGAACCAACGATGTAGATTAGAAACTAGATACCCTTTCGGTTTTCAGACAAAACCGTACCGGTTTTCTCCACTTATTATTTTAGCCGATAGGTTTTGTCTAAATAACGGCCGATCGCCAGTTAGCACCGCAACGCACGACCCCAGAGCCAATCAGGAGCTGCCACCTAAACCCCCTGTTCGTTAGATCCAATTTTTCTTTTTGTCTGTTTTAGTTTAGAAACAGATAAAGTTTTAATTTTGTTTCCCCTACAACTTTTGATCTAGAGATCCAATGAGGTTGATTCTTTTTCCAGTAGATCACAATTTTTCTGTAGTTTTCAAAAACATATAATTTGTCTATGTTTGAAATTTGAAAATTTGAATTAGATCAGAATTAGTTTAAAACTTATTTTGGTTATTCAAGGAGTTTAAAAAATGATTTTTATTTGATTCTTTTTGCTACTGCTTCCTAGTGATTATATCTTACTGTAGTATAAGTTTCAAAAAAATTTTAAAATATTTTTACTTGGGGTTTTAACAGAAGCAATTTCTACCTTAGTTAGGTGAAGTGAATTCCTTCACTTTATGCCATAGCTACTTTATGCTTGTGATGTTATTTTACTTGTTGATGATTGTAGTGCTTATGGTGTGTGTTTGTTTGTATCGGTAGATCACGCAGAGTGTGAAGCTTGTTACTTAGAAGCGCTCGATCAAGACAACTATCATCAAGGCAAGTCATTTTGATCATACTATCTCCGATGTTTTTTCTATGCATGGTAGTTTCACCTTTCTTTGCCCAATTGCATGCTGAGTAGGTACTTGGAAATTATAGTTATAGGTGGTAGTATCATGTGGTAGGCACACGACAACCCCGATACTTGGCCCGGGACGACAAATTTCATATTCCTATGCTTGAGTAGACGGGATTCTGGTTGAGTGCATAACACGAGTGATGCGAGGATAATTAAATAACCAAGACCGGTTAAGTCAAGATTTTCAAGACCTCGTGAAGCAATGCAACTCTGGGTGAAGGACGGTTTGACGGGCTCCCTGGAGAAACCAGTGGATGACCCCGGGATGCTGGAGACGTGACATTACATCTTGCTGAAAGCTTCACCCAGGCTCGAAGAGACGGACGGAGGCTTCAAGACCCAAGGCTTACCTGCATAGCCACAAGTCATTATGGGCTCTGGCTTGGTTGGAAAACGCGGCGACTCTGAACAGGCGGTGCTAGCAGATGTAGAAGAACGGTAGGAATGGATGGGCACCGACAAGGATTCAGAGGGACCCGTTGAAAGACCATGTTTTGATCATCCGATCTTCAAACACCCTGAAGTGCGAGGACATACTCGAAGGCGATCAAATCTTGTGGGGAACGTGTGCAAAACTCTGCAGAGTGCCGAGACCTAATCGATTAGCCGTGTCCACGGTCATGGACAACTTGAGCCGAAGGCATTGAAATTTCCCTGAACTCTCGAGACAACTTAATAATAATGTGGTAATTATCAACAACTCGGGTACGAGAATTGGTTGGCGGAACCATCTCGTTAACAACAAATAAAGTAGTAATATTTTTGCTTTCAGCCCTCTCTTGTTGTAGGAGAAAATTGGCTTTATGCTAAAACTTATAGCCCCACCTGCCAAATATGCATGTAGAGATAGTTGGTTATTATTATTTTTCCCCTCTCTTTGATGACTTGCCGGCATATTCCATATGCTGACCTACACGGCTGCAACGTATCATGTTGCAGAGTACTTTTCCGACCAGGAGTGAGGCTACGATCTACGCTCAATGACAAGCCCTGGAGTCGGATGGACTGGTCTACCTGATGCTTCCGCTAGTCTTCGTTAGATATCTCATGAGATGGCCTTCAGCCACTTTATTGTAATTCATTATTGTAATAAAGTAATCGATATTAGATTTCGATTAATAAAGCTGTGTGATTGAACTCTTGATATATACATTGATGTACTGAGTGTGTGTACCAGCATGATCTTGGGATGGTACGGAAACACCAGAGGCTTGACTCGTATTGAGTCGGGTCGCTACAGAAATGGTATTCAGAGCACACGCTGACCGTAGGACGTAACCTCTAGGAATGGAAAAGCCTTAGGAAGAAAACTATTTTCTTATGTCTATAAATCCTCTATTTCCTCTTCTGATCATTTCTGACTTCTCTCCGATTTTCCAATGTTTTAGATGGCCACCTTCATCCCCGTTAAGTTCACGGAGTTTTGCCAGCCCGACGCCACTATGCCTTTCGGAAAGGAGCTGATACAGATCACCAAGGACTTGAGGATTGCTCTGCCGACTATCACAGGGAAGCCTAGTTCGTCTTACCCAGAGGATTCACGCTACAGGATTGAGGTGCACGTTCCTGGAAGGACATTCGAGCCGCGCACTGAGCCTGTGGACTTCAAGTTCATCGCACCCAACTGGATTCTCAGAAGGGACAGGGCGGTCCATTGTGCACTCGGACGTATCAAGGAAGTGTACAGAGGCTGCCCTATTTCACCGGACCTATTCACGGTATCCCGGAGAGGAGAAGATGGAGAAATCAGCTCAAGCAAGACCAAGGACGCTCTCCTGTCCTATGCCCAGACCTTGGAGAAGCACAGCAGGACTATGGAGCATCGTGTGATCAAGGACGCCAGGAAGATCAAGCAATTTTCGCTCCGCGAACTCGAACTCGAAGAAGCAGCCCGGGAAGCCCACTATGAGCACGAATTGGAGGTGAAGGACTTCCTGGAGAGGATCGAGAAGCTGAAGACTCGTGTCGCACACCTGGAGGAGGAACTGGACATGGGCGAGAACCTTCATCCCAAAGGAGACGTAGCCCCCTTGATCAGCAATGAGGAGGACTATGAAGAAAGCTCCACCGAAGGACCCACCACCATGCTTTTTCTGAGGAGGACACTTAGACTAGTCCACCAAATTTATATTATCGTTAAACGCTTAGGCCGATGTTTAGGTTATCGAATTTTGTATCCCCGTGTGTGAACCCTTTTGTGATGGTATTGAATAAAATGTGTGGTGTGATACTTGTTTGTTGCATTTCATATGGGTCGTGTAATTACTCTTTAGACCATTGTTCTATGCTAATCTCACCCCTCTACAAACACCAGATGCCTCCGAGACGTGCCCTTGCTTCCAACTTTCCGCCGGAACTCACTCAGTTGATTCAGCAACAGAATACCCTAATGCAGCTGATCATCCAGAACTAGAACAATAACAACAACCATCATCCACCCCAGGCCAACAATCTCACCGTTTCCTGAGGTTGAACCCTCCGACTTTCTCCAGCAGCATTGAGCCCATTGTGGCAGATGATTGGCTCCGCAAGATGGAGCGGGAACTAATCACTGCTGGTTGTACTGAAGCTGAGAAGGTGCGCTTTGCCGCGCATCAACTTGAAGGCCCTGCAGCTGCATGGTGGGAGAACTACACCACCACATACCCCATTGCCGGAGTCACTTGGGAGCAGTTCAAGCAAGCCTTCCGCACCGCACATGTCTCAACTGGTGCAATGAGTCTGAAGAAGCGTGAGTTTCGCAACTTACGCCAGGGAAATCGCTCTGTGGCTTAGTATGTCGATGAATTCAGCATGCTCGCCCGTTATGCACCTGGAGATGTGGCCGAAGATGCGGCCAAGCAGGAAAAGTTCTTGGAGGGACTCAATGATGAGCTGAGCATTCAGCAGACTGTAGCCAACTTCAACAACTACCAGGAGCTGGTAGATAAGGCCCTCATCTTGGAGGGGAAACATCAGCAGATGGAGAACCGCAAGCGGAAGTATGGCAATGGAAAGTTCAACTCCGGCACTCAGCAGAAGCCTCGCTACACCCCCTATTCAGGGAATACTGGGACTGGATCCGGTAAGTTTGGAGGACACATCCAACATAACCACCCAGTGCACAACCATGGAGGCCACAACCATGGAGGAAACGGGAACCACCGCAACAACAACAACTTCAAGAATGGCGGTACCGACACTCAGCATCATTCAGCTCCAGCTCAGAAGGATCTGAATCACATCACCTGCTTCAAGTGTCAGAAGACAGGACACTACGCCACTGAATGTCCCCAGAACAAGCAGGGAAATGGAAACGGCAATGGCAACTCTGCAGCAAAGAAGCCCAATACTTTTCCTCGAGCTCAGGTGAATCACATTGATGTTGAACAGGTCTATGATCACCCCGATACTGTGGTTGGTAATTTTTTGCTAAATTCACGTCCAGTATTGGTACTTTTTGATTCTGGTGCAACACATTCATTCATATCAAGGGTAGTTGTGGAAAAGTATAGTTTGCCAACTAGAACCCTCAGCCAGCCTATTAAGGTCAGTTCCCCAGGAGGGGTGATGACAGCCGGGATAGGATGCCATGCTTTGAGTCTCAACATCGGGAACCATAAGTTTCCCACCGACCTCATTGTATTAGAGTCTCAGGGATTGGATGTAATCCTAGGCATGGATTGGTTGGCCAAGTACGAAGGGAATATTGATTGTGCCCTTAAGTCTATTTTTCTCACCACCCCCGAGTAAAAGCGGATTAAGTACGTGTCTCAGCGCCCGACACGGAGTAAACGAGTAAACTCTCTCACGAGAGTACTCCAGGAGGAAGTACCGATTGTATGAGAATACCCAGATGTATTTCCGGAGGAATTGCCGGGCATGCCACCTGATAGAGAGATTGAGTTCTTGATTGAGCTATTCCACGGAACAACCCCGATATCCAATAGACCCTATCGGATGCCCGCAAATGACTTGGTAGAGATCAAGAATCAAATTAAGGAGTTGTTGGACAAAGGATATATTCGCCCAAGTTCTTCACCTTGGGGAGCCCCAGTGCTCTTGGTTGAAAAGAAGGATAAGTCCTTGAGAATGGTTGTCGATTATCGTGCATTGAACGAGGTGACCATCAAGAACAAGTATCCATTGCCGATGATCAATGATCTGTTTGACCATTTAGTTGGAGCCCGAGTGTTCTCCAAGATCGATCTTCGATCCGGGTATCATCAACTGAAGATTCGTGAACAGGATATACCCAAGACAGCCTTCACCACTCGGTACGGCTTGTATGAGTACACGATCATGTCATTTGGACTGACTAATGCTCCGGCATATTTTATGAATCTGATGAACAAGGTATTTACGGAATACTTGGACAAGTTTGTCGTGGTGTTCATCGATGACATACTGATATTCTCCAAGAACGAGGAGGAACACAAGGAACATCTGTGTCTAGTTCTGGAGAAACTTCGAGAGCATCGGTTGTATGCAATGTTTAGCAAATGTGAATTTTGGTTGAAGGAAGCCGGATTCCTCAGACACGTCATTTCACGAGAAGGAATAGCAGTGGACCCTGCCAAGGTCGCAGCAGTCACCGAATGGGTAGCACCCACTTCAGTTAAGGAGATCCGCAGTTTCGTCGGACTTGCCGGATATTACCGGAGGTTCATTAAGAATTTCTCAAAGATCACCAAGCCCATGACAGAGTTGTTAAAGAAGGAGTCCAAGTATGTTTGGACTGAGGAATGTGAATCCAGTTTTCAAGAGTTGAAGAACCGTCTGGTTACAGCCCTAGTGCTGATATTGCCGAACATTGGAAGGATTTCCAGGTTTACTGTTACGCTTCTCGTCAAGGACTCGGAGGAGTGCTCATGAAAGAAGGTAAAGTTGTAGCCTATGCATCCACACAACTCAGTCCCTATGAGTTGAATTATGCCACGCATGACTTGGAGCTAGTAGCCGTAGTGCACGCTCTCAAGACTTGGAGACATTTCCTGATCGGAAATAGTTGTGATGTTTACATTGATCACAAGTGCCTGCAATATATCTTCACGCAAAAGGAGTTGAACCTCAGACAGAGGCGATGGCTAGAATTGATCAAGGACTATGACATGAGATTGCATTATCACCCACGCAAGGCAAATGTTGTAGCCGATGCGTTGAGCCGCAAGAGTTATGTGAACACACTCATAGCGGGAGGATTACCCTAGGAGTTAGCTGATGATCTCCGAGAGCTCAAATTGGAAATAGTTCCAAGAGGCTTTGTAGCCACACTGGTAATTCAGTCCACCTTGACAGAAAAGATCCGCGAAGCTCAGAAATCAGACAAGGAGATAGCTGAGATTAAGCAGAAAAATGGAAGATGGGAAGGCTAAAGGTTTTCGTGAGGATGAGCACGGAACTTTATGGTTTGAGGATCGCATTTATGTGCCCAATGATCCCGAACTCAGGAAGTTGATACTTCAGGAGGCCCATGATTCCCCGTACTCGATACACCCTGGCAACACCAAGATGTATCTGGATCTGAAAGAAAGTTTCTGGTGGATAGAAATGAAGAAAGACATTGCCGAGTTTGTAGCAATATGCGATGTTTGTCAGCGAGTAAAAGCCGAGCATCAGAAGCGAGCAGGTTTGCTTCAACCTCTGCTGATACCCGAGTGCAAATGGGAAAAGCTTGGTATGGACTTCATCACAGGATTACCCAGGACCCGTTCTGGCTATGATTATTTTTGGGTTGTGGTCGATCGTTTGACCAAGGTAGCTCACTTCATTCCCATGAAGACTACTTACACGAGTGCCAAGCTGGCCAAGATATATATGACCAGGTTCGTATGTCTGCATGGAGTACCAAAGAGTATTGTGTCAGATAGAGGGACTCAGTTCACATCAAAATTTTGGCACCAACTGCATGAAACCTTGGGAACGAGATTGGAGTTCAGTACAGCTTTTCACCCACAGACAGATGGACAGATCGAGAGAGTCAATCAGATTCTGGAGGACATGTTGAGAGCTTGCGCACTAGACTATGGGTCTAGTTGGGATGACAATTTGCCTTATGCCGAGTTCTCATACAACAACAGCTATCAGACCAGTCTGAAGATAGCCCCTTTTGAAGCTCTATATGGAAGGAGATGCAGAACACCGTTGATGTGGGATGAAGTTGGAGACCGACAACTTTTTGGTCCCGACCTTATCCGAGATTCTGAAGAGAAGGTCAAGCTAATTCGTGACCGACTCAAGATTGCTCAGTCCAGGCAGAAAAGTTATGCTGACAGCAAATGCAAGGAAGTAACATACGAAGTGGGAGACCGAGCATATCTTCGGGTGTCTCGACTTCGAGGAATCAAGAGATTTGGTGTGAAAGGAAAGTTAGCACCCCGATTCATTGGCCCCTACAAAATTCTTGAACATAGAGGCGAAGTTGCATATAAACTAGAACTGCCGGAAGGTTTGTCCGGAGTTCATGATGTCTTCCATGTTTCCCAGTTGAAGAAATGCCACGCTGAGATGGCTGATGTTCCGTTGAGAGATACAGTGACCCTAGAGGCCATACAGCTTGACAATGATCTGACGTATGAGGAGAAACCCGTCAGGATTCTCGAGACTGCCAACAGAGTTACCCGCAGCAAGATCATCAAGTTCTGCAAAGTGTTGTGGAGCCACCACACCGAGGAAGAAGCCACCTGGGAATAAGAAGAAGATCTTCGTCGAGACCACCCGTACCTATTTTCTAGCCAACCCGAATCTCGAGGGCGAGATTCATCTTAAGGTGGGTAGGTTTGTAACATCCCAATTTTCCTAAGTGGGAATGTTCTACAAATGTAGCTAAGCATCTATGCATTTTGTTTGCAATAAAGTTTTGTACTTGATTTCTTTCGAATTCTTGCTTTTGCTTTTCTATTTTTCCTCCCCGAGAAAATACCCCAAAGAAAATTCTTGCATGCAAGAAAGAGGGGAGGAAAATGAACCTCCAAATTGTGAGGCACTTTTGAAAGTAATCGAGCCTAGAAAAACCAAAAATTTATGGAGAGAATATTTCAAAAAAAGAGAATATAGCATAAGGAGTTTTTCTGGAAAAAAAAATTAAAAGTTTTTATTTTGGTTTTGGAAAAATGATAAACAATTAGGAAATATTTTTCTAATCAATTTGGTATATAATACCCCTATATTTGGATTTTATTTTTTTCCTTTATTGTATTTTTCTTTCTGTTTTTAAATAAATAGAAATAGGAAACCGTAGAGTTTTTTTTAAATCGTCTGGCGCCAGATAGGCCCTGTGGGCCGAATCCCTCACGCCCCAGATCCGAATCCAGTTCGGATCGGTGACCGATCATGTGCCTCCCCTCTCTCTCTCGCTGGCCCCTGGGCCCCACGCCTGTACCGATCTCCCCTCGGTCGTCTCCCTCCCCCGCTCGGTTCCTTTCCTTCCCCACGAGCCCCCCTTTCCTTCCCAGCGCATCCATGGCGCCACCTCCTGATCCGATGGGATCAACCCCGACCTCGGCCTCCCCCCTTTCCTTTCCCTTGGCCCCCTCTCCCCCTATTTAAGTCGCGCCTCCAGCCCCCCTCGGCCCCCTCCTTCCCCACGCCAGAATGCCCCCCCCCCCCCGCAACCTCGTTGGAGCCAGGCTCCAGGAGAAAACCGCCTCGCCACCCTGTTTTAGTTTAGAAATAGAGAAAGTTTTAATTTTGTTTCCCCTATAACTTTTGATATAGAGATCCAATGAGGTTGATTCTTTTTTCAGTAGATCACAATGTTTCTGTAGTTTTCAAAAACATATAATTTGTCAATGTTTGAAATTTTCAAATTTGAATTAGATCAGATTTAGTTTAAAACTTGTTTTGCTTATTCCAGGAGTTTAAAAAATGATTTTTATTTGATTCTTTTTGCTACTGCTTCCTAGTGATTCTATCTTACTGTAGTATAAGTTTCAATATTTTTTTAAATATTTGTACTTGGGGTTTTAACAGAAACAATTTCTGCCTTAGTTAGGTGAAGTGAATTCCTTCACTTTATGCCATAGCTACTTTATGCTTGTGATGTTATTTTACTTGTTCATGATTGTAGTGCTTATGGTGTGTATTTGTTTGTATCGGTAGATCACCCGGAGTGCGAAGCTTGTTACTTAGAAGCGCTCGATCAAGACAACTATCATCAAGGCAAGTCATTTTGATCAAACTATCTCCTATGTTTTTTCTACGCATGGTAGTTTCACCTTTCTTTGCCCAATTGCATGCTCAGTAGGTACTTGGAAATTATAGTTATAGGTGGTAGTATCATGTGGCAGGCACACCACAACCCCGATACTTGGCCCGGGACGACAAATTTCATATTGCTATGCTTGAGTAGATGGGATTCTGGTTGAGTGCATAACACGAGTGATGCGAGGATAATAAATAACCAAGACCGGTTAAGTCAAGATTTTCAAGACCTCGTGAAGCAATGCAACTCTGGGTGAAGGACGGTTTGACGGGCTCCCTGGAGAAACAAGTGGACGACCCCTGGATGCTGGAGACGTGCCATGACATCTTGTGGAAAGCTTCACCCAGGCTCGAAGAGACGGACGGAGGCTTCAAGACCCAAGGCTTACCTGCACAGCCACAAGTCATTATGGGCTCTAGCTTGGTTGGACAACGCGGCGACTCTGGACAGGCGGTTCTAGCAGATGTAGAAGAATGGTAGGAATGGATGGGCACCGACAGGGATTCAGAGGCACCCATTGAAAGACCATGTTTTGATCATCCGGTCTTCAAACACCCTGAAGTGCGAGGACATACTCGGAGGCGATCAAATCTTGTGGGGAACGTGTGCAAAACTCTGCAGAGTGCCCAAACTTAATCGATTAGTCGTGTCCACGGTCATGGACAACTTGAGCCGAAGGCATTGAAAATTCCCTGAACTCTCGACACAACTTAATAAGGATGTGGGAATTATCAACAGCTCGGGTACGAGAATTGGTTGGCGGAACCATCTCGTTAACAACAAACAAAGTAGTAATATTTTTGCTTTCAGCCCTCTCTTGTTGTAGGAGAAAATTGGCTTTATGCTAAAACTTATAGCCCCACCTGCCAAATATGCATGTAGAGATAGTTGGTTATTATTTTTCCCCCCTCTCTTTGATGACTTGCCGGCATATTCCATATGCTGACCTACACGGCTGCAACGTACCATGTTGCAGAGTACTTTTCCGACCAGGAGTGAGGCTACGATCTAAGCTCAACGACATGCCCTGGAGTCGGATGGATTCGTCTACCTGATGCTTCCGCTAGTCTTCGTTAGATATCTCATGAGATGGCCTTCAGCCACTTTATTGTAATTCATTATTGTAATAAAGTACTCGATATGAGATTTCGATTAATAAAGCTGTTTGATTGAACTCTTGATATATACATTGATGTACTGAGTGTGTGTACCAGCATGATCTTGGGATGGTACGGAAACACCAGAGGCTTGACTCGTATTGAGTCGGGTCGCTACAAAACACAAACGAGCTTGCACCCAACGCTATAAAGGGGTTGTCAATCCCTTCAAGATTGATTTCAAAGTGAGATCTGAAGGCAGAAAGTGCAACAAAGTAAAAGTGTAAGGCTGAAAATATGAGGTGAAGTAGACCCGGAGGCCATAGTGTTCACTAGAGGCTTCTCTCAAGATAGCAAATATTACGGTGGGTGAACGAATTACTTACGAGCAATTGATAGAACCGCGCAAAGTCATGACGATATCTAAGGCAATGACCATACATATAGGCATCACGTCCGAGACAAGTAGACCGATACTTTCTGCATCTACTACTATTACTCCACACATCGACCGCTATCGAGCATGCATCTAGTGTATTGAGTTCATGTCGAACAGAGTAACGCCTTAAGCAAGATGACATGACGTAGAGGGATAAATTCATGCAATAGATATAAACCCCATCTTTTTACCCTTGATGGCAACAACACGATGCGTGCCTCGCTACCCCTTCTGTCACTGGGTGAGGTCACCGCACGGTATGAACCCAAAACCAAGCACTTCTCCCATTGCAAGAATCATAGATCAAGTTGTCCAAACAAAACCCAGAACTCGAAGAGAATTACAAGGATATGAAATCATGCATATAAGAGATCAGAAGAAACTCAAATAAGATTCATAGATAATCTGATCATAAATCCACAATTCATCGGATCTCGACAAACAAACCACAAAAGAATATTACATCGGAGAGATCTCCATGAAGATCATGGAGAACTTTGTATTGAAGATCCAAGAGAGAGAAGAAGCCATCTAGCTACTAGATATGGACCCGAAGGTCTATGGTGAACTACTCACGCATCATCGGAGAGGCAATGGTGTTGATGAAGAAGCCCTCCATGTCTGATTCCCCCCTCCGGCAGGGCACCAGAACGTACCCCAGATGGGATCTTGTGGAGACAGAAGCATGCGGCGGCGGAAAAGTATTTTCGTGTATCTCTCCCGTGATTTTGGATTTTTCAGGGATTTATAGGCGGAAGAAGTAGGGCAGACAAGCCACAGGGGGCCCACAAGCCTGCTCGGCGCGGCGCCCTGGCCATGCCTAGGGGGCTTGTGGCCTCCCCTAGTGGCCTCTGCCTTGGTTCTCACGCCCCCTGTGTATCTTCTGTTCTGGAAAAAATCTTTTTGGAAGTTTTATTCCGTTTGGACTCCGTTTAAAATTCTCCTCTGAAAAGGGTCAAAAACACGGAAAAAACAAGAACTGGCACTTGCACTGAGTTAATAAGTTAGTCCAAAAAATATATAAAAGGCATACAAAAATCCAAAGTTTGACAAGATAATAGCATGGAACCATCAAAAATTATAGATACGTTGGAGATGTATCAAGCATCCCCAAGCTTAACTCCCGCTCGTCCTCGAGTAGGGAAGTGATAAACACTGAATTTTTGATGTGGAATGCTACCTAGCATATTTGTCCTTTGTAACTTCTTTCATGTGACATGAATGTTCAGATCTGTAAGATTCAAAACAATAGTTTGCTATTGACATGAAAACAATAATACTTCAAGCAAACTAGCAAGGTAAACATGAACTTTCGAAATAACAAGGCCAAAGAAAGTTATCCCTACAAAATCATATATTCTAGCTATGCTCCATCATCCCCACACAACTAATTTAAATCATGCACAACCCCGGTATTGGCCAAGTAATTGTTTTCGCATTCTTACTTTCTCAAACCTTTTTCAACTCTCACGCAATACATGAGCGTGAGCCATGGATATAGCACTATAGGTGGAATAGAGTGTGGTGGAGGTTTTGAGACAAAAAAGGAGGAGATGGTCACATCGACTCGGCGTATCAAAGGGCTATGGAGATGCCCATTAATAGATATCAATGTGAATGAGTAGGGATTGCCATACAACGGATGCCCTAGAGGTATAAGTATGTGAAAGCTCAAAAGGAGAACTAGTGGGTGTGCATCCAACTTGCTTGCTCACGAAGACCTAAGGCAATTTTGAGGAAGCCCATCATTGGAATATACAAGCCAAGTTATATAATGAAGATTCCCACTAGCATATGGTGATGACAAAACGAGAGACTCTCAATCATGAAGAACATGCTGCTATTATGAATCACAAGTGTGGAAAAGATAGTAGCATTGTCCCTTCTCTCTTTTTCTCTTTTTTTGTTTGGGCTCTTTGGCCTCTTTCCATATCTATTTTTTTGTGGGCAAATTTGGCCTCTTTTTTTTATTTCCTCACTTGGGACAATGCTCTAATAATGATGATCATCACACTTTTATTTACTCACAGCTCAAAGCTTAGAATGATGATGACTCTATAGGAAATGCCTCCGGCAGTGTACCGGGATGTGCAACTATCTAGCTTGGCTTATGACGTTTAAACATCTCGCTAGCTATCTTACGATCATCCAATGGCAATATGAGAGTGACGACACAAGTCATGAGACGGAATGGTGGGAGTTGCATGGCAATATATCTCGGGATGGCTATGAAAATGCCATAATAGGTAGGTATGGTGGCTGTTTTGAGGAAGGCATATGGTGGGTTTGTGCACCGGCGAAAATTGCGCGGCAATAGAGAGGCTAGCAATGGTGGAAGGTGAAAGTGCATCTATACCATGGACTCACATTAGTCATGAAGAACTCACATACTTATTGCGAAAGTTTTTATTAGTAATCAAAACAAAGTGCTAAACGCATACTCCTAGGGGAAGGGTTGGTAGGTGTTAACCATCGCGCGATCCCGACCGCAACACAAAGGATGACAATCAATATATCAATTATGCTCCGACATCCTAACATAGCGGTGCACCATACGTGCATGTTACGGGAATCACTAACTTCCACACAAGTATTTCTAGATTCTCAACACCCTACTAACATAACTCTTAATATTACCAAACCCACGTCTCAAAACAAATTGAGGGGAATCAAACTTCTCTTTCTAATCAATGCACATGAAGATGGAAGTTTTATTATATCCTCTTTGGGTGCCTATAACCTTTGGGACTACTTTCATATCACAAGCCAACTACCAAGTTACTCACCGTCGTGCTCTAAAAGATCTAAGTGAAGCACATAGAGCAAAGTTATCTAGCTCAAAAGATATAAGTGAAGCACATGTGAGCTAAATTGCCTAACTCAAAAGATATAAGCGAAGCTCAAAGAGTATTCTAGCAAATTCACGATGAGTGCATGTCTCTCTCAAAAGGTGTGCAACAAGGATGATTGTGACACAACAAAAAGAAAAGACTCCTACGATACAAGACGCTCCAAGCAAAACACATATCATGTGGTGAATAAAAATATAACTCCAAGTAATGTTACCGATGGATTGAAGACGAAAGAGGGGATGCCTTCCCATGGCATCCCCAAGCTTAGGCTTTTGGTGTCCTGGAATTTGGCATGGGATGCCTTGGGCATCCCCAAGCTTGAGATCTTTCCACTCTTTATCCCTTTGTCCATGAGAACATCACCCAAAACTTGAAAATTTCACAACACAAAACTTAAACAGAAACTCGTGATATCATTAGCACAAGAAAACAAACTACCACCTCTTGAGGTACTGTAGCAAACTTGATTTCTATTTATATTGGTGTTAGATTACTGTATTCTCACTTTTCCATGGCCAGTACCCCCGATACTATCCATAGTTTCATCAAAACAAGCAACCAACACAACAAAAACAGAATCTGTCAAAAACAGACCAGTCTGTAGCAATCTGTATACTTCGTATACTTTTGGTATCTCAAAAATTCTGAAAAATTACGACAGTTTGGAAAAATGGCATATCAATTAGCAGCAAAAAGAATAAACTCAAAATCTCTACCTGGATAAAAACAAAAAATAATTTCGTGAGCGAAAAGTTTCTATCTTTTTCCAGCAGGATCAAACAACCAACACCAAACTAGTCATAAAGGTTTTGCTTGGCTCAAACACAAAAAGATACACAAGAACACAATCATAACAGAATTATGATGGTGTGGATGCAACAAAACAGAAAGCAAAAAAGCAAAGATAAATTCATTGGGTTGCCTCCCAACAAGCGCTATTGTTTAACGCCCTTATCTAGGCATTAGGTGATGGAATCACGTATCGTCGCCTTTGGTACTAAAACCATAAGTAGGGTGAACACTCATCATCTTAAGGTCTTCATCTCTCTTAACTAGATGGTTCACCACTATTATTAGGAATAAAAACAGCCTTGGTGGCCTTATTGTGGGCAAAATTTGGAGTGTTCTGCACAGCGGCAAAAGCGGAACCCAAGTTGGTTATAACATCCTCTAGTTTGCCAATCCTAGCGGAATCATGACCTAGTTTTTCGTTAACTGTGGGTTCCCTCTCCTTTAAATTTTTCAAAGTCATTACCACCTTGGATCCGTACTGAGTAATTTGATTTAGGATCTTTTTATCCAAATTCTCCATGAGTTCGATCGTAGCAACTTTATTTTCAATGATATCCAGCCTACACATCACATGTTCCAGAATTAAGGTAGTTCCATTAACCATGAGTGGGGGTGAGCCTACCAAATTTATTAAAGCACCGTAAGAATCAACGGTATGGCTACCCAAGAAATTTCCACCTACGATGGTGTCAAGAACATACCTATTCCAAGGGGAAATACCCACATAAAAGCTGCGAAGTAGGACGGTAGTAGATTGCTTACGAGTAGATCTACTCTGAGCATTGCAAATCCCATACCAAGCGTCCTTTAAGTTTTCTTCCTCATTTTGCTTGAAATTGAGAACTTCGCTCTCGGGAGTATCGTTCGAAGCGATAGGTATAGCCATGAGGACATGTAGACTATCCCACTCAAACAGGCAGAAGGCAACCAAAAGAAAAGGGCGAACGAAAAAGGCAATTTTTTTTTGTAAATTTTTGTTTTTCAGAAGTGGGGGAGAGGAAAACAAGAGGCAAAAAAGTAAATGCAAGAGATGAGTTTGCGACACTTACTTGGATAAGCTTCACCTAGAATAATCCCCGGTGCCAGGAATTGACACGTTGACGAGAGACTATTCTTGACTTGATCCTCCCCAGCAACGGCGCCAGAAATTGGCACGTTGACGGGAGACTATTCTTGACTTCATCCTCCCCGGCAATGGCGTCATAAATTCTTCTTGCTACCTCTGGATCTTGCGTTGGTTTTTCCCTTGAAGAGGAAAGGGTGATGCAGCACAATAGCAGTAAGTATTTCCCTCAGTTTGAGAACCAAGGTATCAATCCAGTAGGAGAATCAAGCCAAGTGTCCGGAGTACATGCACAAACACAAACAAGCTAGCACCCAACGCTATAAAGGGTTTGTCAATCCCTTCAAGATTGGTTGCAAAGTGAGATCTGAAAGCGAAAAGTGCAACAAAGTAAAAGTGTAAGGCTGAAAATATGAGGTGAAGTAGACCCGGGGGCCATAGTCTTCACTAGAGGCTTCTCTCAAGATAGCAAATATTATGGTGTGTGAACGAATTACTCTCGAGCAATTGATAGAACCGCACAAAGTCATGACGATATCTAAGGCAATGATCATACATATAGGCATCACGTCCGAGACAAGTAGACCGATACTTTCTGCATCTACTACTATTACTCCACACATCGACCGCTATCCAGCATGCATCTAGTGTATTGAGTTCATGATGAACAGAGTAACGCCCTAAGCAAGATGACATGATGTAGAGGGATAAATTCATGCAATAGATATAAAGCCCATCTTTTTACCCTTGATGGCAACAACACGATGCGTGCCTCGATACCCCTTCTGTCACTGGGTGAGGTCACCGCACGGTATGAACCCAAAACCAAGCACTTCTCCCATTGCAAGAATCATAGATCAAGTTGGCCAAACAAAACCCACAACTCAAAGAGAATTACAAGGATATGAAATCATGCATATAAGAGATCAGAAGAAACTCAAATAAGATTCATACATAATCTGATCATAAATCCACAATTCATCAGATCTCGACAAACACACCGCAAAAGAAGATTACATCGGATAGATCTCCATGAACATCATGGAGAACTTTGTATTGAAGATCCAAGAGAGAGAAGAAGCCATCTAGCTACTAGCTATGGACCCGAAGATCTATGGTGAACTACTCATGCATCACCGGAGAGGCAATGGTGTTGATGAAGAAGCCCTCCGTGTTCGATTCCCCCCTCCGACAGGGCACCAGAATGTGCCCCAGATGGGATCTTGCGGAGACAGAAGCTTGCGGCGGCGAAAAAGTATTTTTGTAGATCTCTCCCATGGTTTTGGATTTTTCGGGGATTTATAGGCGGAAGAAGTAGGGCAGACGAGCCATAGGGGGCCCACAAGCCTGCTAGGCGCGCCCCCTGGCCGCGCCTAGGGGGCTTGTGGCCTCCCCTGGTGGCCTCTGCCTTGGTTCTCACGCCTCCTGTGTATCTTGTGTTCCGTAAAAAATCTTCTCGGAAGTTTTATTCCATTTGGACTCCGTTTAAAATTCTCCTCTGAAAAGGATCAAAAACACGGAAAAAACAGGAACTGGCACTTGGCACTGAGTTAATAAGTTAGTCCCAAAAAAGATATAAAAGGCATACAAAATATCCAAAGTTTGACAAGATAATAGCATGGAACCATCAAAAATTATAGATACGTTGGAGACGTATCATTATGATGTGGGTGCTGTCCTAGGACAAGGACTTGATAAGAAGTTGAATGTTATTCAGTATGCTAGCAAAACTCTAGATAGTGCCCAAATAAACTATGCTACTACGGACAAGGAATTTTTAGCAGTCGTGTTTGCATGTGAAAAGTTCAGATCTTACATTGTAGATTCCAACGTTACTATTCACACTGATCATGCTGCTATTAAGTACCTTGTGGAAAAGAAAGATGCTAAACCTAGACTTATCAGATCGGTTCTCTTGCTACAAGAATTTGATTTGCATGTTATTGATAGGAAGGGTGCTGAGAACCCTGTAGCAGATAACTTGTCTAGGTTGGAGAATGTTCTTGATAACCCACAACCTATTGATGATAGCTTCCGTGATGATCAATTGAATGTCATCAATGCTTCACGTAGTACACCGTGGTATGCAGATTATGCAAATTATATCGTTGCTAAATATATACCACCTAGTTTCACATACCAGTAAAAGAAGAAATTCTTCTTTGATTTGAGACATTACTTTTGGGATGATCCTCACCTTTATAAGGAAGGAGTAGATGGTGTTATTAGACGTTGTGTACCTGAACATGAACAGGGACAGATCCTACAGAAGTGTCACTCCGAGGCTTACGGAGGACACTATGCGAGAGATAGAACTGCACACAAGGTATTGCAATCAGGTTTCTATTGGCCCACTCTCTTCAAGGATGCCCGTAAGTTTGTCTTGTCTTGTGACGAATGTCATAGAGTAGGTAATATCAGTAAACGTCAGGAAATTCCTATGAATTATTCACTTGTCATTGAACCATTTGATGTTTGGGGTTTTGATTATATGGGACCTTTTCCAAAGTCTAACAGGTATACTCATATTCTAGTTGTTGTTGATTACGTTACTAAGTGGGTAGAAGCTATCCCAACTAGTAGTGCTAATCACAACACCTCTATTAGGATGCTTAAAGAAGTTATTTTCCCTAGATTTGGAGTCCCTAGATATTTAATGACTGATGGTGGTTCACATTTTATTCATGGTGCTTTCAGTAAAACACTTGCTAAGTATGATGTCAACCATAGAATTGCATCTCCCAATCATCCTGAGTCCAGTGGTCAAGTAGAGCTAAGTAATAGAGAAATTAAACTAATTCTACAAAAGACTGTTAATAGGTCTTGAAAGAATTGGTCTAAGAAGCTTGACGATGCACTATGGGTTTATAGAACTGCTTATAAGAATCCCATGGTCATGTCTCCGTACAAAATGCTTTACGGTAAAGCATGTCATTTACCTCTTGAGCTAGAGCATAAGGCTTATTGGGAAATCAAAGGGCTATGTCGGTATATGGCGGAATACGTTATTTGTATGGATATGTATATGTGAGTAAAAAGGTGTATTTGGCCTAAAGCCACTTACCGGTGGGGCTAACGCACCCCGCTTTCTATGACACGGAGGCCCTTCAACCTCTTTTAAAGAAAAGTGAAAAGTGAAAATATAAAATAAAAATAATGTTTTTATTAAATAAATAAATAGATATATTATTTATTTAATTAATTGGGTAATTAGGATAATCAGTGTATGACACGTGGGTCCCCCACTAAATTAATCCGATTAACTACTATTTAATCTTAATTAAAAACTTGTGTCTACGACGTTCGGGACCCACTAGTCAGTTGACTAGTCAACTGTTGATGTCAGCATGACATCATGTTGATGTCATAATTTATTTTATTTAAATTAATTAAATCTTTTTTCAATATCTAAATAATTAATAAAACTTTAAAAATTATTATAAAATAATCCGTGAGTCAGATCAAAATATTTTCAACATCAAAGTTGATCAGCAGAACGAGACGAACCCGGATACACGGTCCATTCGTTTGTCACGCGTCCCTAGCATAGCCAACATGGAACATTTCCATGGTTTCTAGTCTGACTGGTAGTAGCTAGAAACGCGGAAAATATCGTCAGATATTCTTCTGACCCGTCTAAGACGGATGTTGCTGCGTTAGCTCATGTCTAGCCTGCATCTTGCCATGTCATTCATTGTGTTGCACCGTTGCTATTATTTATAGTTTCTTCCCCCTCTTCTTACCGGTAGACCCCGAGACTGACGCTGCTGCCGGGTACATCTACGACCCTACCGATCAGTCCTTTGCCGCAGAGCAACAAGGCAAGCAAACCCCCCTTAATCATTCCTATATCGCCTATGTCTTTCTTCCTACAGCTTGCATTAGTATTTTGCTACTGTTGTAGTTAGCTCCTATATCTGATGCATAGCCTATTTTTGATGAACTGCTACTTTTAGTCTTGTACCTTTTAATCAGCTTAGTACAGGTGGAGCAGTCATCCCCTCTGACCCCGTAGTTCAGTTGCCCCGCTTGTTTTCAAATCTCGATCTCTGATCGACGAGCCAGACCCGACACATCACATACCCCCCTTAGTTGTACGACGCTACAGAGATAACTATCGGGTACCGAGGGTGACACCTCGCTAAGTACTCCTGATGATATCTCTGTAGTATAGCTAGTCAGTCGTGGTGATCGAGGGTGATTCCTCTTTCACCATTCCCGATGACGCCTCTGTCGTGCGATCCCTCAAGTGTGGGACCCCCGAGGGTGATTCCTCTAAGCCCACCTTGACGGATAGATCGTTCGGAATCCAACGAGGGTGATACCTCGGATTCCCCCTGATGTTACAACCACACAGTTACTTGACCATGTTACTCGGATCATTGGTGATTAGTTGAAAGACGGGTGGATTCCCGCGAGACTTGTGTTGATGGCCTAATTAAAATGTTAATGGATTTGGGTATTTGATCTCGGTTGGTCGGAGACCTTTTCGCACTAACCGGCTACGCAGGAAGAATTTTGGGTACTCGGCGTCGCGGTATCAGCCGAAGCTTTTCAGATGTCAGCAATCGTAGTGGCACGCGCCCGAGTGGTCCCGAGATGCATTGCTCTTGTGATTAAGGGATGCTAGGACTGACGTCGCCCGCCCTCGCATCATGCAGGAGCGCGGAGGCGAACTGGGCCCACGAACCCTTTGCGCTTAGGATTTAGACCGGCGGGCTGACCTCTCTAATTAGTCTTAGGTGGGGCTGCGACGTGTCGATATTCTGAGCCCAGGCAGGACCCAGAAAAGTATATCCGGCGAGAGTGTTATCGAGCGTGACGGGACATGTGGTGCACCCCTGCATGGATGAAAATTAACTATTCGAATAGCCGTGTCCACGGTTACAGGACGACTTGGAGTTGTGCCCTGATCTTATACAACTACAATTGTTACTTAACTGGAATTAGTTTGTCTCGGGATTGCTTCCTCGCAGGGAGTCGCGGGAGGATCTTTGGGCGTGACCTCACTTTACTAATGCTGCAACAATATGACTATTATTGTGTTACCCCCTGTTCTACTCTCGTCTATTGCTGCAAGACCCTGAAGATGCTAGTCTTCGATAGGACTAGGCCTTCTCTCTCTATTCTCGCATTGCTGCAGTCAGTCCACATATTAACACCCCCTCCTTTGATACTGATGCATACTTAGAATAGTTCTGATGTAAGACTTGCGAGTACTTTGGATGAGTACTCGCCGCTGCTTTGCTCCCCCCTTGTCCCCTTGATCCGTTGCTGCGACCAAATGATGGAGCCCAGGAGTGGAGTTTCCTGCCGATGTCTGTCATCCCGATGGTGTCATCTTCGTGGGGGCCGCTGATGATCAGGATCAGTTAGGAGGTTCCTAGGCAGGAGGCCTCGCCTCGTTCGATCGTTGTATCTTTTGTGCTAGCCTTCTCTAAGGCACCCCATGTTTTATGTTTGTACTCAGATATTTGTTGCTTCCGCTGACTCGCGTGTTTATCGAGCTTCCGTATTCTAGCCCTCGAGGCCCCTGGCTTGTAATGTGAAGCTGATGTTATTTTATTTGTGTCTGGAGTTGTGTTGTGATATCTTCCCGTGAGCCCTTGGGTTTGATCGTACGCATTTGCGTGTATGATTAGCGTACGATTAAACCGAGGGCTTCACAAGTTGGTATTAGAGCCGACTGCTTGTAGGTAGCCCCCTTTCCAACTCCTTGGCCGAAGTTGAGTCTAGTGTTTGAAAAACTTTACTAACACTAATGTTGTGGCTTACGGGCCCACATCTCAATTGGGTGGTATTAGCATCTTTTACTCCTTTCCTATACTCTGGGTTCTACTCTCTGTTCTCTTTCGGGTTAAAGATTTTACTAACTCTAACATTAGGGTCTCGTAAATATTTCCTCCCGGAGAGCCCCGTAAATCCAGACGATGGCTTAATCCGTCTGAAGACTTCGATAGTACGCTCCGATGTTTCTCTCGAGAACTTGTGCCCATCGCTCTTGCGATTTACCTTCCTCCGTAAACCCTTATGGATGACTGCATAAAAATGTCGTTCATATTTTCTTTCCTAATGCTCTTGTTTTTACGAGATGCAACAAATTATTTTATCGGGTATTCGCCCATCATCAGTTGTCATGGGTTTCGAAAGTTCTTCGATTTACTATTCAGTCTTCCGAAATCCTCCGTAGCCTAATGTTCATGACCTTTCTCACCTGCTTGCATTATGGTTAAATCCATACGACTAACTGCATTCATTAAAATCCTTTGTGATTTTCCTCTGATCTTATTGACTCAACTTCTGTGTGAATGAACACAATCATCTGAGGATACTTATGAATTTTCTTTTCGACTCAGACGTCCTTTCAAACAGAATTGGTTCCCGACAAATCAATTTTTATTGATTGTCCATCTAAATTTATTCAACTTACTTGTATTTGATCGGAGCATCTGATTATGATACACCAACCTGAAAATCCTAATTCCTTTGGTAATTAATATCAATATTTTTGAGACGTTCTATTAACTAATGCATTGCATCCTGTCTCCCTCTGATTGAGTACCGATACCCACATCAGGTCCTTTGTGGATTGTCAGACTCATCCTGGGTTATTATCCAACAGCATCTTTTGCTTTCGAAAATTCTTGTGATTGCTTTCTCTGATACATGATTCAATTGGTAATTGTGTCTTCTCCCTTTGATAAGTTGTACCATACGATTTGTCAGCCATGCCCTTCATGCATGTGTTATTTACTCTTGCAGTTTGTGGTATATGTTCCTAAGATGCCCCGATGGGTTGAACCTGTGCCTTCCTAAATCAATATGACCCGAAGAATTTTCATGAGTCTTACTCTTCTGGTGTTATGCCGAATATTCTTTCGAAACTACAACCTGATCAAAGGCGAGGAGTAAATGGCAGGTGATGCATTGATGAAGTGGGAGTCGACCTTGAACTTTGTGTTCATGCCCATGGAGACGATGTTGATCTTATCATAGAAGCTTCTCGTATCAATAACCATCCTTTATATGATTTGATCTGGTATCTGTGGTTTGGTACTTTGCAACCATGGTTCCGACCATGTTGTCCTACCTTGATTTCATTCTCAGACGAGTTAAGGTACTTCATATCAATACATCTGTCCAAGCCTTAATGTTGATCTAACTTTGAGTGTTGTTCCATGTATCCCGAGAATATCAAGGAGCTACATATCTTCTTGTGAGATCCTCATCAATTATGATATTTTCATTAATTCCAGTTTCCTCCTGTTTGAGTTGTTGGACACGCCAATACATCGATAACTCAATCGAGTACACATTGCAATTCAACAACTTTTAGTAATCTTCCTTGTTTATGAGATGTACTCGATGATGTCATTCCAAGTTGTTAAGCTACATCATCACCGTCATGTTGGAGCTCGACCATGCTATCTATACCCTTCATCCCTGGGACACAATTCCAACTATGTGTTAAGCTTGCATCAAGCTTACCACATCATGTTGGTTGTCCTGAAGGGCAATCTCAATTCTAAGCTAGCAGTCTTGTGTGTGATTTCGACAACCTCTGGCTTCATCATTTCCTTGCTTGATGTCATCACTGATCGATTACATCTTCGTGAAGTTCTCGACAATCGTGTCGTGATCATCATCAGCATTCCGAGCTCTTGCAAGGTATCAATCGAATGCATGATGAGAAATACCATCCTTGCACCCTTGATATTTTGCATTATCATCGACATCCCTGTTTGCCTTCCCTCCAACACAAAAGTGTTCATGTTTTGTGTTGTCCCTTAATTTCCTTGCTATCCAGCTTATGTTATCTTCTACCTTGGAGTATTACCATCTTTATGTCAAGAATGTGGTGAGGATCATTGCACCTCTTAAGAATTATTGATTTAGTGATACTTCTCGACATCACCATTCATTTCTTGGTCCCGTGTTGTTTCAAACCGGGATACCAACAAGTGAACTCTGATGTGTGAATCCAATACTTCTGGCAACCCTGTTTCCTTGAGGTTAACAACTGATTGTTTCATTCTTAGTGTGTTGGGTGTTGACTCATCATTTTAGCATTTGTCGTGCTACTCACTCAGTAATTCCGAGTGCACCCTTTTACCAATGTTTAAATGTTGTGGTTCCCTCGAGCATACGACATTATACCATTTGATTTGACAAATGCTATCTCTTTGATATTATAATTTTGGCTGTCAAAATTTTGAGGGATTGTTGTTGAGCCCATCAGCCACACCCTCAACTTCTCTATGATTCCACGATGAAGCTCTTGAAATCATTATCCTTGTGCCTAGCTCATGAAGAATATGTGGATAGTAGAACTGTATTTCCCAAAGTTCATGTGCACTCTTTCCGCCGTGATTATGTGAAAGTTGTGTTTCGCTTCCTCTCGTGAAATACCAAATCATTCACGCATGTGCGAAGTGTTATATGTTTTGAAGATTTACTATCTTCACTCCATATAATTTCTCTTAACACGCCAAACTACTGACTGATTTGATCAAGGAAAAGAAGATCTTTCATAAGAGCTGATCCACACTTACACATGGAACCTCGTCATCCTCGATGATGGTTCCCAAATGAGAACCCAGTTGCATTTTGAGATAAGAATTTCACGTGGGCACGAATGTATTGACATGGTGTCCATTTGCCTTACCATTACACTCATATTTCAAGAATTGCTTGTGTAGTTCATATCATGAGAATCTTGCGTCTTCATTTTTCTTCTCAGGCATCTTGAGTCTGAGGTGTCCCGACACCAATCAGATCTGAATCTCGGGCAGATATGATGATTGGGACATTTTCCCAATAATTATAACTTTGGCCTTTATGTAACCGGTATGGTGATGTCTTGTTTGGCACATCGGGCCGAAGGACCTATTGTTATAAACTCTCCCATATGCAAGATTCGCCATCCTTTCATGTGGAAACTATATGACTTATTTCATAAGTTGATCCTCATGAATCCTCTTTGTGTGCCCATTGGTCCGACCTTTATCGGATGACAGTGTCGATGCTACCTCGAAGCATGGATGTGGTACTCCAAATTTCAACAGGAACATTGGAAGCACAATGCTAAATTGTTCCTGATCAATTATCCAAACCGCATGGTATGGATAAACATGCTGATTCTTCTTGCCTCTTTATCTAAATGGTTAAGTGCTTGATGACATATCATGTATACCATACTCTATGTTCTCCTCGGGAATGGTATACTTTAAATTCTTGTGTGTGTGCACACATTCTCATTCTCATTGGTCTGTTTGACCTTTCTTGTGGCATAACTTATCTAAGCAGTGTTAGTTCCCTGCTTAGGTAAAAATCTCTGCATACAACTCTGTCGGTAAGACCCTGTTACTATTGTGGATAACATTTCGTAGCCAACGGTGGATGAGAACCTTGCCTACTGGTCTGCCTCGTTTCAACGAGCAGGAAAATGGTTCTATTCGTCCCCCGCACTTGGTGCTGACGTTGTTGCCAACATAACTGACAGGTTATCCTCTAACATATCTTGCTACCAAGACCGTATAATATGTCACCTCTCTACCTACTCCCGGCCCACATGGTGGACCCATAACCCAAAGTTCCACAGGATTGAAACCTGGCTCTCCTGTACATCTTTGACTCCAAAGTATCATTTGCACTTTGCTCATATGGAATTCCCGAGCCATTGTTCAATGGACTGATCACTCCTTGGTCCATATGTTATCCAACATGCTAAAGATCAAGTTCGCATTAATTACTACAATCTGAAGGCTGCTCAGTCTCGTCAGAAGAGTCAATATGACCGTCATCATCAAGATATGGCCTATCAACCTAGCGAAAAGGCATATCTTCGTGTCACACCAATGAGAGGCGCACACCGTTTCGGGGTCAAGGGCAAGTTAGCTCCTCGCTATATTGGTCTTTTCACTGTTCTCGAAAAGCGTGGAATAGTGGCTTATCAATTGGAACTGCCGGCGAACCTTTCTCAGGTTCACGATGTCTTCCATGTGTCTCAGCTCCGTCGTTGCTTCAGTGATCCTATTCGAGCAGTGGATCATGATATGCTGAGCTGCAATCAGGCCACTCTTATAGAGAACATCCGATCCGCATTCTCGACAGGGGTGAACGTCAGACTGGTCGTAAAGTCACCAAGTTCCTTAAGGTGCTTTGGTCTAATCATTCTGAACATGAAGCCACTTGGGAATGCGAGGATCATCTTTGTGACGAATAACCCGAGCTCTTTCCTTCTACCTTTAATTCTTGGGACGATAATTCTTGTTAGTAGGGGAGAGTTGTGCCATCCCCCGATTAGGCTACAGTAATCCCGGTAATTGAACTATAGTAAACCTATGCAAAGGATGCCACATCACCGTGTTTCCTATCATTGATCTCGCGATTGTTTGAGTCAGTTCGAATTTAAGACTTAAGTTTAAAATCAAACGAGAAAAGTTATAGGGTTGAAATAAAAATGTCGGGGGAGTTATATAAAAATTCCCTAATGAATTATATAACTGAATCGGGCTTCTTAAGATTTATTTCAATAACCATATAATTAAAACAGAAAGCTATATATATTTATATATATATATAAACCGAATAAAAGAAAGTATTAAAAATATATATAATAAGTGGTAAGAGAATAATAATAATAATAAAGATAAATAATGAAAGAAAAAGAAACAACAACAAAAAGGGAACCAACCCCCCTGGCCCAGCTGGGCATGGTGGCCCAGCTGGCCGACACCCACCGGCCCAAAATGGGGGCCGAACCCTAGTGACCCCCTGGCTCCCGTCGGCTCCCCGTCCCCCCTGCCCGCCGCCAGGGGCTCCCTCCCCACCAGCCCCCTCGCTTGCACACAACCACCGACACCCCACCTACCCCGCTCGCTCCCTCCATCGACCCCCCCCATGATCCCAGCCTCCCTCCACACGACCGTCAACCCAGCCCTGGATCCCACAGCCCCCCCACACACACACTCCCGTCGGTCTCCCACCCGAGACCAAGCCCCTGCTCGCCCTGCTCTCGATCTGGTTCCCCCCACCTACCGCTAACCTCCTCTCTCCCTCAGATCCACCCGAGCCTTCTCCCTCCTCCCGATTCCCCACCGGCAGCAGCCCCCCACCACTCCCTCGTCCTCCCTGGAGGCCAACCGAGTCCTTCCCCACCGAAGCCCCTGCAACCCACGAACCCCTCGGCTCCTCTCTCTCCCGTATCCCCCTCCCGATTCCCGCCGGCAGCACCTATCAGGTCCGGCCGAGGCCTCCCCAAGGTCCCTCTTGCCGGCCTCACCCACTCCGGCGGCTCCATCGACTGGGGCCCCTCCTCACCGGGGCCCCTCTCGACGACCCTCCAGTCGGCTGCCTCTCCGGCGACCGTCCTCACCTGAACCGCGCCGTCACCATCGTCACCGTATCGTCTTCCTCCTCGCCGTCACCTCCGCCTCACGAGAACTCCGGCTTCACCGGGCCCTCTCCTCAACGTCGGTGAGCCCCTCCTCGGGCTCCTCCCACCATCTTATTCCTCGCGCCGTCACGGTTCCCTTCCGACAAACGGCACTCCGATCCGACACCGTTAGGTTCGTGTAGGTGATCGTGGAAATGTAGCTCTCTCTCTGTGAATTTCTCTCTCTTAACACACAGGTGGGAGATGTGAGATGTGAGAAAGAAATAAAAATAATTATTGTATTGCGTATGTATCTTTGTATATAGGAGATGCACGTATGTATGTATTTGTATATGTCGGTATATGGCGGAATACGTTATTTGTATCGGTATGTATCTGTGAGTAAAAAGGTGTATTTGGCCTAAAGCCACTTACCCGTGGGGCTAATGCACCCCGTTGTCTATAAAAAGGAGGCCCCACAACCTATTTTAAAGAAAAGTGAAAATTAAAATATAAAATAAAAATAATGTTTTTATTAAATAAATAAATACATATATTAATTAATTAATTAATTGGGTAATTAGGATAATCAGTGTATGACACGTGGGTCCCCAACTAAATTAATCTAATTAATTACTATTTAATCTTAATTAAAAACTTGTGTCTATGACGTTCGGGACCCACTAGTCGGTTGACCAGTCAACTGTTGATGTCAGCATGACATCATGCTGATGTCATAATTGCTTTTATTTAAATTAACTAAATCTGTTTTTAATTCCTAAATAATTAATAAAACTTGAAAAATTATTATAAAATAATCCGTAAGTCAGATCAAAATATTTTCAACATGAAAGTTGATCACCAGAACAAGACGAACCCGGATACACGGTCCATTCGTCTCTCACGCGTCCCTAGCATAGCCAACATGGAACATTTCCATCGTTTCGAGTCTGACTCGTAGTAGCGAGAAACCCGGAAAATATCGTCACATATTCTTCCGACCCGTCTATGACGGATGTTGCTCGTTAGCTCATGTCTAGCCTGCATCTTGCCATGTCATGCATTGTGTTGCACCGTTGCTATTATTTATTGTGTCTTCCCCCTCCTCTTACCGGTAGAACCCGAGACAGACGCTGTTGTCGGGTACATCTACGACCTTGCCGATCAGTCCTTTGCCGTAGAGCAGCAAGGCAAGCAAACCCCCCTTGATCATTCCTATATCGCCCATGTCTTTCTTCCTACTGCTTGCATTAGTATTTTGCTACTGTTGTAGTTAGCTCCTATATGTGATGCATAGCCTATTTTTGATGAACTGCTACTTTCAGTCATGTACCTTTTAATCTGCTTAGTATAGGTGGAGCAGTCATCCCCTGTGACCCCGTAGTTCAATTGCCCCGCTTGTTTTCAAATGTAGATCTCTGATCGACGAGCCAGACCCGACACATCACATACCCCCCTTAGTTGTACGATGCTACAAAGATACTATCGGGTACCGAGGGTGACACCTCGCTAAGTACTCCTGATGATATCTCTGTAGTATAGCTAGTCGGTCGTGGTGATCGAGGGTGATTCCTCTTTCACCATTCCCGATGACGGCTCTGTCGTGCGACCCCTCAAGTGTGGGACCCCCGAGGGTGATTCCTCTAAGCCCACCTTGACGGATAGATCATTCGGAATCCAACGAGGGTGATACCTCGGATTCCCCTCGATGTTACAACCACACAGTTACTCGACCATGTTACTGGGATCATTGGTGATTAGTTGAAAGATGGGTGGATTCCCGCGAGACTGTGTTGATGGCCTATTTAAAATGTTAATGGATTTGGGTATTTGATGTGGGTTGGTCGGAGACCTTTTCGCACTAACCGTCTACGTGGGAAGAATTATGGGTACTCGGCATCGCGGTATCAGCCGAAGCTTTTCAGATGTCAGCAATCGTAGTGGCGCGCGCCCGAGTGGTCCCGAGATGCATTGCGCTTATGATTAAGGGATGCTAGGACTGATATCGGCCGCCCTCGCATCATGCAGGAGCGCGGAGGGGAACTGGGCCCATGAACCCTCTGCGCTTAGGATTTAGACCGGCGGGCTGACTTCTCTGATTAGTCTTAGGTGGGGCTGCGACGTGTCGATATTGTAAGCCCAGGCAGGACCCAGAAAAGTATGTCCGGCGAGAGTGTTATCGAGCGTGACGGGACATGTGGTGCACCCCTGCATGGATGAAAATTAACTATTCGAATAGCCGTGTCCACGGTTACAGGACGACTTGGAGTTGTGCCCTGATCTTATACAGCTACAATTGTTACTTAACTGGAATTAGTTTGTCTCGGGATTGCTTCCTCGCAAGGAGTCGCGGGAGGATCTTTGGGCGTGACCTCACTTTAATAATGCTGCAACAATATGACTATTATTGTGTTACCCCCTGTTCTACTCTTGTCTATTGCTGCAAGACCCTGAAGATGCTAGTCTTCGATAGGACTAGGCCTTCTCTCTCTATTCTCGCATTGCTGCAGTCAGTCCACATATTAACACCCCCTCCTTTGATACTGATGCATACTTAGAATAGTTCTGATGTAAGACTTGCGAGTACTTTGGATGAGTACTCGCCGCTGCTTTGCTCCCCCCTTGTCCCCTTGATCCGTTGCTGCGACCAAATGATGGAGCCCAGGAGTGGAGTTTCCTGCCGATGTCTGTCATCCCGATGGTGTCATCTTCATGGGGGCCGCTGATGATCAGGATCAGTTAGGAGGTTCCTAGGCAGGAGGCCTCGCCTCGTTCGATCGTTGTATCTTTTGTGCTAGCCTTCTCTAAGGCACCCCATGTTTTATGTTTGTACTCAGATATTTGTTGCTTCCGCTGACTCGCGTGTTTATCGAGCTTCCGTATTCTAGCCCTCGAGGCCCCTGGCTTGTAATATGAAGCTGATGTTATTTTATTTGTGTCTGGAGTTGTGTTGTGATATCTTCCCGTGAGCCCTTGGGTTTGATCGTATGCATTTGCGTGTATGATTAGCGTACGATTAAACCGAGGGCGTCACAATCTACCTATGAAGAGGGCAAAATAATGTACGTCATGAAAATGAATGCTCCCCGTGGTAGCCTGCGTAATATCTCTAGTTTCTCCAACAGTTATACTAGAAATAAAATCTCTAACCGAAGACTTAGGAGGGTTACTGGGACTACCCCAATCAGGTATCTTGCATATGCTATTGAAATCGTCTAAATCCATAGTACACGATTTGTCATAAAGATCAAACAGTATGGATGTGTCACGGCCAACTGAAAAATTGAATCTACGAACAAAAGAGGCAGTGAGTGTAGTATACTGTTCACATTTATTGGAGATGAATTCTTCGAACCTGGCGTTGCGAACAAATGTATCAAACTCGTCCTTGAAACCTGCATCAATCATGAATTCATCGGAAGGCCATTCACATGGTTGCACCGGTGTGTTCCTCGACTAATAAGGATCGGGCTCCCGAATCGCGAGACAGGGACCCCTTTTGCTTGAGGAACCACCATGATAATTCTTCCTGGACATCTTCCTTTTTCTGAAATAATTCTGAAATTTTTAGTGACTCAAAATAAAAGTGAACAACTTAACAAAACTCATAGCAACTACTCCTACAAGTGCCTAGAGGCCATACCATGCATCAAAACTACTTGGGACCAACTAAAATTAATATGCAAAGCTCAAGAACAGGGTCACCAAGGCAGCAATAATATGCAATGAATAAAGCACTAGAATAAAAACTAATTGGACCAATGGAGGAGTCACATACCAAGGAACAATTTCCCAAAATAGTTTGGTGAATGGGGCTTTGCACAAGGAGATCGAAAAATGCAGCAAAATGAGCAAGAACACGGGTTTGAGCTGTGGAATGATTATTTCTGGAGGTAGACGAAGGAGATGGGTGCTAGAATAAATGGAGGGGGCCACCTGGGACCCACGAGCTTGCCAGGCGCGCCCAGGGGGGGTGGGCACGCCTCCTGGGCTCGTGGCCCCCTGGTGTGTCCCCTGACTAGTTATCTATCTAAGAAATTCTTAAATATTCCAGAAAAAATCATACTTGAATTTCAGGGCATTTGGAGAACATTTATTTTCAGGTCATTTTTTTATTGAACGGATAATGCTGAAAACAGCGAAACAATGCTATATTTATTATTTTTCTACTAAATAACAGAAAGTAAAAGTGGGGAACAAAAGGTTGTGACTTCTAGATTCATCCATCTCATGGTCATCAAAAGAAATCCGTCAATGAGGTTGATCAAGTCTCCTTGACAAACTTTTTTGAATCACATAAAACCGGAGAATTTTCGAATAATCACTAGGTTACCTCAACGGGGATGTGCATATCCACAATAACAAGTATATCATATTTCATCTTGATAGTAGGTATAGGGAATTCAAAGCTTCCAATAATAATTGATGGAGATTTTTCAATAGCATTAATGCAATGAACTCGATATTGTTTCTTCAGAAAGTGCATCGTATGCTCATTACCATTAACATGGAAAGTGACATTGCCTTTGTTGCAATCAATAACAACCCCTGCAGTGTTTAAAAAGGGTCTTCCAAGGATGACTGCCATGGCATCATCCTTGGGAATATTAAGAATAACAAAGTCCGTTAAGATAGTAACATTCGCAACCACAACAGGCACATCCTCGCAAATGCCGATAGGTAAAGCAGTTGATTTGTCGGCCATTTGCAAAGAAATTTCAGTATGTGTCAACTTATCCAATTCAATTCTATGATATAAAGAGAGAGGCATAACACTAACACCGGCTCCAAGATCACATAAAGCAGTTCTAACATAATTTCCTTTAATGGAGCAAGGCATAGTGGGAACTCCGGGATCACCTAGTTTCTTAGGAGTCCCACCCTTAAAAGTGTAATTAGCAAGCATGGTGGAAATCTCAACATCAGGTATCTTTCTTTTATTAGTCACAATATATTTCATGTACTTAGTATAAGGAGACATTTTAAGCATATCAGTCAAACGCATTTTCAAAAAGATAGGTCTAATCATTTCAACAAAGCGCTCAAAATCCTCATCATCCTTTTTCTTGGATGGTTTGGGAGGAAAGGGCATGGGTTTCTGAACCCATGGTTCTCTTTCTTTACCATGCTTCCTAGCAATAAAATCATTATTATCATATCTCTTGTTCTTAGGTTGTGGGTTATCAAGATCAACAGCAGGTTCAATCTCCACATCATTATCATTACTAGGTTGAGCATCAACATGAACATCATTATCAATATTATCACTAGGCTCATGTTCATCACCAGATTGTGTTTCGTCATCAAAAATAGAACATCATTTGGATTCTCAGGTGTAACAGCAACAGGTTTACTAGCATGCAAGTTCCTATCATCTTTCTTTTTCTTCCAATTACCAGGATGACTAGGTGCATAAGTATTAACTCCTTGAGAATCTTGTTCAATTCTCTTAGGATGGCCCTCAGGATACAAAGGTTCCTGAGTCATTCTACCACCTGTAGTAACAACTCTAACAGAATTGTCATTCAATTCATTAAGCAAGTCATTTTGAGCCTTAAGTAATTGTTCTACTTGAGTAGTGACCATAGAAGCATGTTTACCAATAAGCTTAAGATCATTAACATTTCTATGCACACAAGCACTTATATGATTAATCATACGAGCATTTTGTTTCAGTTGTCTGCTAACATAATCATTAAAACTTTGTTGTTTCGTGCTACGGCGACAGAAATCTTCTGTCGTCTCTTGAGCTTGCGTTGGTTTTCCCCTTGAAGAGGAAATGGCGATGCAGCACAGGAGCAGTAAGTATTTCCCTCAGTTTGAGAACCAAGGTATCAATCCAGTAGGAGAATCTCTTGAAGTGAAGAGTAACTGCTCAAACACAAAAGAGCTTGCACGCAACGCTATAAAGGGGTTGTCAATCCCTTCAAGATTGATTGCAAAGTGAGATCTGAAGGCGGAAAGTGCAACGAAGTAAAAGTGTAAGGCTGAAAATATGGTGTGAACAAATTACTGTCGAGCAATTGATAGAACCGCGCAAAGTCATGACGATATCTAAGGCAACGATCATACATATAGGCATCATGTCCGAGACAAGTAGACCGATACTTTTTGCATCTACTACTATTACTCAACACATCGACCACTATCCAGCATGCATCTAGTGTATTGAGTTCATGACGAATACAGTAACGCCTTAAGCAAGATGACATGATGTAGAGGGATAAACTCAAACCAATTATGAAAACCCCATCTTTTTACCCTTGATGGCAACAACAAGATGCGTGCCTCGCTACCCCTTCTGTCACTGGGTGAGGTCACCGCACGGTATGAACCCAAAACCAAGCACTTCTCCCATTGCAAGAATCATAGATCAAGCTGGCCAAACAAAACCCACAACTCGAACAGAATTACAAGGATATGAAATCATGAATAAGAGAGATCAGAAGAAACTCAAATAAGATTCATAGATAACCTGATCATAAATCCACAATTCATCGGATCCCGAAAAACACACCGCAAAAGAAGATTACATCGGATAGATTTCCATGAAGATCATGGAGAACTTTGTATTAAAGATCCAAGAGAGACAAGAAGCCATCTAGTTACTAGTTATGGACCCGTAGGTCTATGGTGAACTACTCACGCATGATTGGAGAGGTCATGGTGTTGATGAAGAAGCCCTCCGTATCCGAATCCCCCCTCCGGCAGGGCACCAGAACATGCCCCAGATGGGATCTTGCGGAGACAGAAGCTTGCGGCGGCGGAAAAGTACTTTCGATGATCTCCTGATTTTTTTTCGAATTATTGGGAATATATAGGCGAAAGACCTAGGGAAGAGGTGGCCCAGGGAGCCCACAAGCCTGGGAGGCGCGGGCCCCCTAGCTGCGGCTAGGGGGCTTGTGGGGTCCCTGGTGGGCCCCTGCCTTGGTTCTCAAGTTTCCCGATCTTCTTCTGTGTCGGAAAAAATCTTTTTGGAAGTTTCGTTCCGTTTGGACTCCGTTTAAAATCGTCCTCTGAAAGGGGTCAAAAACACGGAAAAAACAGGAACTGGCACTTGGCACTGAGTTAATAAGTTAGTCCCAAAAACATATATAAGGCATACAAAACATCCAAAGTTTGACAGGATAATAGCATGAAACCATCAAAAATTATAGATATGTTGGAGACGTATCAAGCATCCCCAAGCTTAACTCCTGCTCGTCCTCGAGTAGGGAAGTGATAAAGACTTAATTTTTGATGTGGAATGCTACCTAGCGAAGTTTTCCTTTGCAACTTCTTTCGTGTGACATGAATGTTCAGATCCATAAGATTCAAAACAATAGTTTGCTATTGACATGAAAACAATAATACGTCAAGCAAACTAGCAAGGTAATCATGAAATTTCGAAATAACAAGGCCAAAGAAAGTTATCCCTAGAAAATCATATAGTCTGGCTATGCTCCATCATCCCCACACAACTAATTTAAATCATGCACAACCCCGGTATTGGCCAAGTAATTGTTTTCGCACTCTTACTTTCTCAAACCTTTTATAACTATCACGCAATACATGAGCGTGAGCCATGGATATAGCACTATAAGTGGAATAGAGTGTGGTGGTGGTTGTGAGACAAAAAGGGAGGAGATGGTCGCATTGAATCGGTGTATGAAAGGGCTATGGAGATGCCCATTAATAGATATCAATGTGAATGAGTAGGGATTCCCATACAAAGGATGCACTAGAGCTACAAGTATGTGAAACCTCAAAAGGAGAACTAGTGGGTGTGCATCCAACTTGCTTGCTCACGAAGGCCTAGGGCCATTTTGAGGAAGCCCATCATTGGAATATACAAGCCAAGTTATATAGTGAAGATTCCCACTAGCATATGCTGGTGACGTAACGAGAGGCTCTCAATCATGAAGAACATGGTGCTATTATGAAGCACAAGTGTGGAAAAAGATCATAGCATTGTCCCTTCTCTCTTTTTCTCTCTCTTATTTTTTATTTTTTATTTGGGCTCTTGGGCCTCTCTTTTTTTCTCTTTTTTTTTATTTGGGCTCTTTGGCCTATTTTTTCCCTCACATGGGACAATGCTCTAATAATGATGATCATCACACTTTTAGTTACTCACAGCTCAAAGCTCAGAATGATGATAACTCTATAGGAAATGCCTCCGGCAGTGTACCGGGATGTGCAACGATCTAGCTTGGCGTATGACGTTGAAACATCTCGCTAGCTATATTACGATCATGCAATGGCAATATGAGAGAGACGGCACAAGTCATGAGACGGAACGGTGGGAGTTGCAGGGCAATATATCTCGGAATGGCTATCAAAATGTCATAGTAGGTAGGTATGGTGGCTGTTTTGGGGAAGGCATATGGTGGGTTTGTGCACCGGCGAGAATTGCGCGGCACTAGAGAGGCTAGCAATGGTGGAAGGTGAAAGTGCATCTATACCATGGACTCACATTAGTCATGAAGAACTCATATACTTGTTGCAAAAGTTTTTATTAGTAATCAAAACAAAGTGCTAAACGCATACTCCTAGGGGAAGGGTTGATAGGTGTTAACCATCGCGTGATCCCGACCGTAACACAAAGGATGACAATCAATAGATCAATTATGCTCCGACTTCCTAACATAGCGGTTCACCATACGTGCATGCTACGGGAATCACTAACTTCAACACAAGTATTTCTAGATTCACAACACCCTACTACCATAACTCTTAATATTACCAAATCCACGTCTCAAAATTAATTAAGAGGAATCAAAACTTCTCTTTCTACTCAATGCACATGAAGATGGAAGTTTTTGTATCCTCTTTGGGGACTACTTTCATAGCACAATCCAACTACCAAGTCACGCACCGCCGTGCTCTAAAAGATCTAAGTGAAGCACACAGAGCAAAATTATCTAGCTCAAAAGATATAAGTGAAGCACTATGAGCATTCTAGCAAAATCACGATGAGTGCATGTCTCTCTCAAAAGGTGTGCAGCAAGGATGATTGTGACACAACAAAAAGAAAAGACTCATATGATATAAGACGCTCCAAGAAACACACATATCATGTGGTGAATAAAAATATAGCTCCAAGTAATGTTACCGATGGATTGAAGACGAAAGAGGGGATGCCTTCCCGGGGCATCCCCTATTGGGTTACGTAGCATAAATTCAAAAACTTTCCTACGCTTATTCAGATCTTCCTATGGAGAGACCAGCAACAAGAGAGGGGTGAGTGCATCTTCATACCTTTGAAGATCGCTAAGCGGAAGAGTTACTAGAACGCGGTTGATGGAGTCGTACTCGCGGAGATTCAGATCGCGGTGTGATTCCGATCTAGTGCTGAACTACGGCACCTACGCGTTCAACACACGTGCAGCCCGGTGACGTCTCGCACACCTTGATCCTGCAAGGAGGAGGGAGAGGTTGGGGAAGATCTCCATCAGCACGACGGCGTGGTGTCGATGGAGAGACGAGGTCTCCCGGCAGGGCTTCGCCAAGCACCGGCAGAGAGGAGGAGAAAGAAGAGCAGGGCTGCGCCGAGGGAGAGGGAAAACTATGTCTCCAAAAGCCCAAAAGTGCCCACTATATATAGGAGGAGGGGAGGGGGGTGCCACCCCTAGGGTTCCCACCCTAGGTGGTGCGACAGCCCCCTAGATGGGAGGTGCGGCGGCCAGGGCAAGGGGGAGGGGTGGCGCACCCCTAGGTGGGCCTTAGGCCCACCAGCGCCTAGGGTTTCCCCCCTCTCCACTTCCCGCGCCTTGGGCTGAGTGTGGGGGGCGCACCAGCCCACCTAGGGGCTGGTTCCCTCCCGCACTTGGCCCATCTAGCCTCCCGGGGTCGTTGCCTCCTTCCGGTGGACCCCTAGGGCCACCTCCGGTGGTCCCGGTGGTCCCGGTACGTTACTGGTGACGCCCGAAACACTTCCGGTGTCCGAAACCATCCGTCCTATATATCAATCTTTACCTCTGGACCATTCTGGAGCTCGTCGTGACATCCGGGATCTCATTCGGGACTCCGAACAACTTTAGATAACCTCGTATAACAATTCTGTATAACCCTAGCGTCATCGAACCTTAAGTGTGTAGACCCTACGGGTTCGGGAGACAAGTAGACATGACCGAGACACCTCTCTGGCCAATAACCATCAGCGCGGTCTGGATACCCATGGTGGCTCCCACTTGCTCCACCATTGTCTCATTGGATGAACCACGATGTCAAGGATTCAATCAATCCCGTATACAATTCCTTTTGTTTGTCGGTATAGAACTTGCCCGAGATTCGATCGTCAGTATACCTATACCTTGTTCAATCTCGTTACCGGTAAGTCTCGTTACTCGTTCCGTAGCACGTCATCGTGTGACTAACTCCTTTAGTCACATTAGGCTCATGATGATGTTCTACCGAGTTGGCCCAGAGATACCTCTCTGTCACACGGAGTGACAAATCCCGAGCTTGATTCATACCAACCCAACAAACACTTTCAGAGGTATCCATAGTGCACCTTTATAGTCACCCAGTTACGTTGTGACGTTTGATACACCCAAAGCACACCTACGGTATCCGGGAGTTGCACAATCTCACGGTCGAAGGAAAACACACTTGACATTAGAAAAGCTTTAGCATACGAAAATACGATCTAGTGCTATGCTTAGGATTGGCTCTTGTCCATCACATCATTCTCCCATTGATGTGATCTCGTTATCAATGACATCTAATGCCCATGACCAGGAAACCATGATCATCTATTGACTAACGAGCTAGCCAACTAGAGGCTTGCTAGGGACACATTGTGATCTATTTATTCACACATGTATTACTTTTTCCTGTTAATACAATTATAGCATGAACAACATACGATTATCATAAACAAGGAAATATGATAATAACCACTTTATTATTGCCTCTAGGGCATATTTTCGACAGTCTCCCACTTGCACTAGTCAATTATCTAGTTACATTGTGATGTATCGGACACCCATAGCATTATGGTGTTGATCATGTTTTCCTCGTGGAAGAGGTTTAGTCAACGGGTCTGCAACATTCAGATCCGTGTGTACATTACAAATCTCTATTACTCCACTCTGGACATGGTTCTGGATGGAGTTGTAGCGGCGTTTGATGTGCTTCGTCTTCTGATGAAACCTGGGCTGCTTGGCTATGGCAATGGCCCCAATGTTATCACAGAAGAGTGTCATTGGACCCGACGAGCTTGGAACCACTCCAAGGTCGGTGATGAGCTCCTTCATCCAAATTCCTTCATGAGCCGCTTCCGAAGCAGCTATGTACTCCGCTTCACATGTACTCAATCTTATACCTTGCAAAACTGTCAAGAACCCTTTCTTTGAGTTTTCCATATTGAACTTCTTCAATATCTTGTCAAGGTATGTACTTTGCGAAAGACCTATGAGGCGTCTTGATCTATCTCTATAGATCTTGATGCCTAATATGTATGCAGCTTCTCCAAGGTCCTTCATTGAAAAATCTTGCTCAAATAGGCCTTTATGCTCTCCAACATCTCTATATCATTCCCCATCAATAATATGTCATCCACATACAGTATGAGGAAAGCTACAGAGCTCCCACTCACTTTCTTCTACAGACAGGCTTCTCCGTAAACCTGTATGAACCCAAACGCTTTAATCACCTCATTAAAGCGAATGTTCCAACTCCGAGATGCTTGCACCAGCCCATAGATGGAGCGCTGGAGCTTGCACACTTTGTTAGCACCCTTAGGGTCGACAAAACCTTCTGGTTGCATCATATACAACTCTTCCTTAAGGTTCCCGTTAAGGAACGCTGTTTTGACGTCCATTTGCCAAATTTCATAATCATAAAAAGCGGCAATTGCTAACATGATTCGGACTGATTTCAGCTTCGCTACGGGAGAGAAAGTCTCTTCGTAGTCAATTCCTTGAATTTGTCGAAAACCCTTTGCGACAAGTCAAGCTTTATAAACGGTTACATTACCGTTTACATCAGTCTTCTTCTTGAAGATCCATTTATTTTCTATGAATTGTTGGTCATCGGGCAAGTCCACCAAAGTCCATACTTTGTTCTGATACATGGATCCTATCTCGGATTTCATAGCTTCAAGCCATTTGTTGGAATCCGGGCCTGCCATTGCTTCTTCATAGTTCGAAGGTTCACCATTGTATAACAACATGATTTCCATCACATGGTTGTTGTACCACTCTGGTGCGAAGCGTGCCCTTGTGGACCTTCGCGGTTCAGTAGTAACTTGATCTGAAGCTTCATGATCATTATCATTAACTTCCTCTTTAGTTGGTGTAGGCGCCACAGGAACAACTTCCCGCGCTGCGCTACTATCCTGTTCAAGAGGGGGTGTAATTACCTCATCAAGTTCTACCTTCCTCCCACTTACTTCTTTCGAGAGAAACTCTTTCTCGAGAAATGATCCGTTCTTGGCAACAAAGGTTTTACCTTCGGATCTAAGATAGAAGGTATACCCAATAGTTTCCTTAGGGTATCCTATGAATACGCATTTCTCCGCTTTGGGCTCGAGCTTTTCTGGTTGAAGTTTCTTCACATAAGCATCGCAACCCCAAACTTTAAGAAACGACAACTTAGGTTTCTTGCCAAACCATACTTCATACGGTGTCGTCTCAACGGATTTAGACGGTGCCCTATTTAAAGTGAATGCTGCAGTTTCTAATGCGTATCCCCAAAATGATAGCGGTAAGTCGGTAAGAGACATCATAGATCGTACCATATCCAATAAAGTGCGATTACGACGTTCAGACACTCCGTTGCGTTGTGGTGTGCCACGCGGTGTCAGTTGTGAAACAATTCCACACTTCCTTAGGTGTGTGCCAAACTCGTGACTCAAATATTCTCCTCCATGATCAGATCGTAGACACTTAATTTTTCTGTCACGTTGATTCTCGACCTCACTCTGAAATTCCTTGAACTTTTCAAACGTGTCAGATTTGTGCTTCATCAAGTAGATATACCCATACCTACTCAAATCATCAGTGAGAGTGAGAACATAACGATAGCCACCGCGAGCTTCAACGTTCATTGGACCACACACATCAGTATGTATTATTTCCAATAAGTCGGTTGCTCTCTCCATTATTCCTGAGAATGGAGTCTTAGTCATCTTGCCCATGAGGCAAGGTTCGCATGTGTCAAATGATTCAAAGTCAAGAGACTCTAATAGTCCATCAGTATCGAGCTTCTTCATGCGCTTAACACCGATATGACCAAGGCGGCAGTGCCACAAGTATGTGGGACTATCATTATCAACTTTACATCTTTTGGTACTCACACTATGAATATACGTAACATCACGATCGAGATTCATCAAGAATAAACCATTCACCAGCGGAGCATGACCATAAAACATATCACTCATATAAATAGAACAACCATTATTCTCTGACTTAAATGAGTAGTCGTCTCGCATGAAGCAAGACCCTAATACAATATTCATGCTCAAAGCTGGTACTAAATAACAATTATTAAGGTTTAAAACTAATCCCGACGGTAGATGTAGAGGTAGCGTGCCGACGGCGATCACATCGACCGTGGAGCCATCCCGACGCGCATCGTCACCTCGTCCTTGGCCAGTCTCCGCTTATTCCGCAGTTCCTGCTTTGAGTTGCAAATGTGAGCAACAGCACCGGTATCAAATACCCAGGAGCTACTACGAGCGCTGGTAAGGTACACATCAATAACATGTATATCAGATATACCTTTAACGTTGACAACCTTCTTGTCCGCTAAGTATTTGGGGCAGTTCCGCTTCCAGTGACCCTTTCCCTTGCAATAGAAGCACTCAGTCTCATGCTTGGGTCCATTCTTTTTCTTATTCCCGGCATCTGCCTTACCGGGCGCGGCAACGGCTTTGCCGTCTTTCTTGAAGTTCTTCTTACCCTTGCCCTTCTTGAAACTAGTGGTCTTGTTGACCATCAACACTTGATGCTCATTCTTGATTTCTACTTCTGCACACTTTAGCATCGAGTACAACACGGGAATGGTCTTCTCCATCCCTTGCATGTGGTAGTTCAGCACAAAACCTTTGTAGCTTGGTAGGAGAGACTGGAGGATTCTGTCAATTATAGCATCATCTGGAAGTTCGACTCCAAGTGAAGTCAAACGACCGTGTAACCCAGACATTTTGAGTATGTGCTCACTGACACAACTGTTCTCCTCCATCTTAGAGCTAAAGAACTTGTCGGAGACTTCATATTTCTTGACACGGGCATGAGCTTGAAAAACTAGCTTTAGCTCTTGGAACATCTCATATGCACTGTGTTGCTCAAAACGCCTTTGGAGCCCCGTTTCTAAACTGTATAACATGCCACACCTAACCAGAGAGTAGTCATCACTCCGCGTTTGCCAGACGTTCAGAATGTCCTGGGCTGCTGCGGGAGTGGGAGGGTCACCTAGCGGCGCATCAAGGACATCAGCCTTTTTAGCTGCTTCAAGCATGAGCTTCAAGTTGCGAACCCAGTCCGCATAGTTTCTACCATCATCTTTCAGCTTGTTTTTCTCTAGGAATGCGTTGAAATTGAGGTTGACGTTGGCCATCTACAATATTTATAAAGACAACTTTTAGACTAAGTTCATGATAACTAAGTTCATTTAATCAAATAAAGTATGAACTCCCACTTAAATCGACATCCCTCTAGTCATCTAAGTGATACATGATCCATGTTGACTAACCCGTGTCCAATCATCTCGTGAGACGGATTAGTCACCATGGTGAGCAACTTCATGCTGATCGTATTCAACCACACGACTCATGTTCGACCTTTTGGTCTCTTGTATTCGAGGTCATGTCTGTACATGCTAAGCTCGTTGAGTCAACCTAGGTGTTTCACGTGTGTAAATCTGGCTTACACCCGTTGTATGCGAACGTTAGAATCTATCACACCCGATCATCACGTGGTGCTTCGAGACAACGATCCTTCGCAACGGTGCACACTTAGGGGAATACGTTCTCGAAATTTTAAGAGGGATCATCTTATTATGCTACCGTCGTTCTAAGCAATAAGATGAAAAACATGATAAACATCACAATGCAATCATATAGTGACATGATATGGCCATTATCATCTTTGCTCTTTCGATCTCCATCTTCAGGCATCGCATGATCTTCATCGTCACCAGCGTGACACCATGATCTCCATCATCATGATCTCCATCATCGTGTCTCCGTGAAGTCGTCACGCCAACTACTACTATCACTACTACTATAGCTAACCGTTAGCAATGAAGTAAAAGTAGTAAGCACATGGCGTTGCATCTCATACAATAAATTAAGACAACTCCTATGGCTCCTGCCAGTTGTCATACTCATCAACATGCAAGTCGTGAAATCTATTATAATAACATGATCATCTCATACATCATACATGCAACATCACAACTTTGGCCATATCACATCACATGTCAAACCCTGCAAAATCAAGTTAGACGTCCTCTAATTGTTGTTGCAAGTTATACGTGGCTGATTTGGGTTTCTAGCAAGAACGCCTTCTTACCTACGTGACAGCCACAACGATGATACACCAAAGCTATTTACCCTTCGTAAGTACCCTTTTCATCAAATCCAATCCGACTAGAGTGGGAGAGATAGACACCAGCTAGCCACCTTTATGCACGGTGTGCATGTCTGTCGGTGGAACCAGTCTCACGTAAGCGTACGTGTAAGGTCGGTCCGGGCCGCTTCATCCCACAATACCGTCGGAAAAGAATAAGACTAGTAGCGGCAAGAAATTTACAAATCATCGCCCACAACCTTTTGTGTTCTACTCGTGCATAGAATCTACGCATAGAAAACCTGGCTCGGATGCCACTGTTGGGTTACGTAGCATAAATTCAAAAAAAATCCTACGCTTATTCAGATCTTCCTATGGAGAGACCAGCTATGAGAGAGGGGTGAGTGCATCTTCATACCTTTGAAGATCGCTAAGCGGAAGAGTTAGTAGAACGCGGTTGATGGAGTCGTACTCGCGGCGATTCAGATCGCGGTGTGATTCCGATCTAGTGCCGAACTACGGCACCTCCGCGTTCAACACACGTGCAGCCCAGTGACGTCTCCCACACCTTGATCCAGCAAGGAGGAGGGAGAGGTTGGGGAAGATCTCTAGCAGCACGACGGCATGGTGTTGATGGAGAGACGAGGTCTCCCGGCAGGGCTTCGCCAAGCACCGGCACAGAGGAGGAGAAAGAAGAGCAGGGTTGCGCCAAGGGAGAGGGAAAACTGTGTCTCCAAAAGCCCAAAAGTGCCCACTATATATAGGAGGAGGGGAGGGGGTGCCACCCCTAGGGTTCCCACCCTAGGTGGTGCGGCATCCCCCCGGATGGGAGGTGCGGCAGCCAGGGCAATGGGGAGGGGTGGCGCACCCCTAGGTGGGTCTTAGGCCCACCAGCGCCTAGGGTTTCCCCCACCCCTCTCCACCTCCTGTGCCTTGGGCTGAGTGTGGGGGGTGCACCAGCCCACCTAGGGGCTGGTTCCCTCCCGCACTTGGCCCATCTAGCCTCCCGGGGTTGTTGCCCCTTCCGGTGGACCCTCGGGGCCACCTCCGGTGGTCCCGGTGGTCCCGGTATGTTACCGGTGACGCCCGAAACACTTCTGGTGTCCGAAACCATCCGTCCTATATATCAATCTTTACCTCCGGACCATTCCGGAGCTCCTCATGATGTCCGGGATCTCATCCGGGACTCCTAACAACTTTCAATAACCTCGTATAACAATTCCCTATAACCCTAGCGTCATCGAACCGTAAGTGTGTAGACCCTACGGGTTTGGGAGACAGGTAGACATGACCGAGACACCTCTCTGGCCAATAACCATCAGCGGGGTCTGGAGACCCATGGTGGCTCCCACTTGCTCCATGATGATCTCATCGGATGAACCACGATGTCAAGGATTCAATCAATCCCGTATACAATTCCTTTTGTCTGTCGGTATAGAACTTGCCCAAGATTCGATCGTCGGTATACCTATACCTTGTTCAATCCGTTACCGGTAAGTCTCTTTACTCGTTCCGTAGCACGTCATCGTGTGACTAACTCCTTTAGTCATATTGAGCTCATGATGATGTTCTACCGAGTGGGCCCAGAGATACCTCTCTGTCACACGGAGTGACAAATCCCGATCTCGATTCATACCAACCCAACAGACACTTTCAGAGGTACCCGTAGTGCACCATTATAGTCGCCCAGTTACGTTGTGACGTTTGATACACCCAAAGCACTCCTACGGTATCCGGGAGTTGCACAATCTCACAGTAGAAGCAAAATACACTTGACATTAGAAAAGCTTTAGCATACGAACAATACGATCTAGTGCTACGCTTAGGATTGGGTCTTGTCCATCACATCATTCTCCCAATGATTTCATCCCGTTATCAATGACATATATGCCCATGACCAGGAAACCATGATCATCTATTGACAAACGAGCTAGACAACTAGAGGCTTTCCAGGGACACATTGTGATCTATTTATTCACACATGTATTACTGTTTCCTGTTAATACAATTATAGCATGAACAACAGACGATTATCAAGAACAAGGAAATATGATAATAACCACTTTATTATTGCCTCTAGGGCATATTTCCAACATCCCCAAGCCTAGGCTTTTTGGTGGCCTTGAATTTGGCTTGGGATGCCTTGGGCATCCCCAAGCTTGAGCTCTTTCCACTCCTTATCTCTTTGTCCATGAGAACATCACCCAAAACTTGAAAACTTCACAACACAAAACTTAAACACAAACTCGTGATAACATTAGCACAAGAAAACAAACTACCACCTCTTTAGGTACTGTAGCGATCCTGATTTCTATTTATATTGGTGTTAGATTACTGTATTCTCACTTTTCCATGGCTAGTACCCCCCGATACTGTCCATAGTTTCATCAAAACGAGCAACCAACTCAACAAAAACAGAATATGTCAAAAACAGACTAGTCTGTAGCAATCTTTATACTTCGTATACTTCTGGTACCTCAAAAATTCTGAAAACTTACGACTGCGTGGGAAAAAGGCATATCAACCAGAAGCAAAAAGAATCAACTCAAAATCTCTTTCTTAATAAAAATGAAAAATAATCTCGTGAGCGGAAAGTTTATGTCTTTTTCCAGCAGGATCAAACAACCATCACCAAGACTAGTCATAAAGGTTTTGCTTGGCTCGAACACAAAATACACAATCACAACAGAATTACGATGGTGTGGACGCAACAAAACAGAAAGAAAAGATAAATTCGTTGGTTTGCCTCCCAACAAGCGCTATTGTTTAACGCCCTTAGCTAGGCATAAGGTGATGGAATCACGTATCGTCGTCTTTGGTGCTCAAACCATAAGTAGCAATCATCATGGATTCATAAGGCAATCTTATTTTCTTTCTAGGAAAGTGCTCCATTCCCTTCTTTAAAGGAAATTGAAATCTGATATTCCTTCCTTCATATCGATGATAGCTTTGATAGTCCTTAGGAAAGGTCTACCAAGAATAATAGGGCATGTAGGATTGCAATCAATGTCAAGCACAATGAAATCCACAGGTACATAGTTCCTATTTGCAATAATAAGAACATCATTGATCCTTCCCATGGGTTTCTTGATAGTAGAATCCGCAAGATGCAAATTAAGAGAGCACTCCACAATCTCATTAAAACCCAGAACATCACATAAAGACTTTGGAATCGCGAAAACACTAGCACCCAAATAACACAATGCATTGCATTCATAGTTTTTGATTTTGATTTTGATAGTAGGTTCTCACTCATCATGAAGCTTTCTAGGGATAGAGCCTTCCAATTCAAGTTTCTCTTCAACAGATTTTATCATAGCTTCGACGATATGATCGGTAAAGGCCTTGTTTTGGCTATAAGCGTGTGGAGAGTTTAGCATGGATTGCATCAAGGAAATGCATTCAATCAAGGAGCAACTATCATAATTGAATTCCTTGAAATCCAAAGTAGTAATTTCATTACTACTCAAAGTTTTAATATCTTCTACTCCACTTTCAATGCTTTTAGCATCAAGATAGATGGACTCCGAATCATTGGGGCGTTTTTCAACCAAGGTGGATTCATATCCAGCCCCATCATCATTAGGTTTGACACAAGAAAACAAAAATTCAATGGGAGTCACACCAAGTACTTTAATTTCTTCGTGATTCTTATCACGAGAACACGCCTTTTTAAGCCATTCATGTCTAGCACGAATTTGGGCGGTTCTTTCTTTGCTCTCACTCATGGAAACACGCATAGCTTTCAAAGTTTCATCCATATTGATCTTGGGAGGAGCACATCTAACTTTCAAAGCATCAATATCACTAGACATTGTATCAACGCTCCTAGCCAAATCGTCAATTTTGAGTAGTTTTTCCTCTATGGACGCGTTGAAAATCTTTTGTGAGTTAATAAACTCTTTGATATTACTCTCTAGATCAGAGGGTAATCTACTGTAATTTCCATGAGTATTGTTGTAGGAGTTGCCAAAGTTATTAGAGGAGTTACTAGGAAAAGGCCTAGGAACATAGTTTCCTCTAAAAGCGTTGTTGTTGCCAAAATTATTCCTACCAACAAAATTAACGTCCAAGCTAGCGTTGCTACTCTCAATCAAGTAAGACAAGGGAATATCATTAGGATCTAAAGGAGCACTTCTACTGGCAACCAAATTCATTAACTCATCCATCTTAGCACTCAACGAGTTAATTTCTTCTACAACGTGTACCTTCTTACTAGTAGGTGACCTTTCAGTGTGCCACTGCGAGTAGTTCATCATGATATTATCTAGGAGTTTCTTGGCTTCTCCTAACGTGATTTCCATGAACGTTCCACCTGAGGCGGAGTCCAAGATATTTCCAGAAGCGAAATTCAAGCCAGCGTAGAAGATTTGTATAATCATCCAAAGACTCAAGCCATGAGCGGGACAATTTCTAATCATCAATATGATTCTCTCCCAAGATTGTGCAACGTGTTCATGATCAAGTTGCTTAAAATTGATGATATCATTACGGAGAGAGATAATCTTAGCCGGCGGAAAATACTTGGATATATAAGCATCTTTGCACTTATCCCAAGAATCGATACTATTTTTGGGCAAAGACAAAAACCAAGTTTTTGCTCGATCTCGCAACGAGAAAGGAAAAAAGCTTCAATTTAATCACATCATTATCCACATCTTTCTTCTTTTGCATATCGCAAAGCTCAATGATGGTATTAAGATGGGATGCGACATCTTCACTAGGAAGGCCGAAGAATTTCTCTTTCATAACAAGATTCAGCAAAGCGGGATTGATTTCGTATGACTCCGCACTAGTGGCGGGAGCAATCTGAGTACTAATAAAATCATTATTATTAGTATTCGAGAAGTCACAAACTTTGGTGTTTTCAGTCATGATGACTTCAACAAGCAAGCAAGCACGCAAGCGCACAAAGAGCAAGCGAGAAAAAAGGGCAAATGAAAAAGGCAAATATTTTTTTGTAAATTTTTGTTTTTCAGAAGTGGGGGAGAGGAAAACGAGAGGCAAAAAAGGTAAATGCAAGAGATGAGTTTGCGACACTTACTTGGATGAGTTCTTGACTTGATCCTCCCCGGCAACGACGCTAGAAATTCTGCTGCTATGGCGACAGAAATCTTCTGTCGTCTCTTGAGCTTGCGTTGGTTTTTCCCTTGAAGAGGAAAGGGCGATGCAGCACAGGAGCAGTAAGTATTTCCCTCAATTTGAGAACCAAGGTATCAATCCAGTAGGAGAATCTCGTCAAGTCCAGAGTACCTGCACAAATACAAAAGAGCTTGCACCCAACGCTATAAAGAGGTTGTCAATCCCTTCAAGATTGATTGCAATGTGAGATGTGAAGGCGGAAAGTGCAACGAAGTAAAAGTGTAAGGCTGAAAATATGGTGTGAAGTAGACCCGGGGGCCATAGTGTTCACTAGAGGCTTCTCTAAAAATAGCAAATATTACGGTGGTTGAACAAATTACTGTGGAGCAATTGATAGAACCACGCAAAGTCATGACGATATCTAAGGCAATGATCATACATATAGGCATCACGTCCGAGACAAGTAGACCGATACTTTCTGCATCTTCTACTATTACTCCACACATCGACCGCTATCCAGCATGCATCTAGTGTATTGACTTCATGACGAACAGAGTAACGCCTTAAGCAAGATGAGATGATGTAGAGGAATAAACTCAAACCAATGATGAAAACCCCATCTTTTTACCCTTGATGGCAACAACACGATGCGTGCCTCGCTACCCCTTCTGTCACTGGGTGAGGTCACCCCACGGTATGAACCCAAAAGCAAGCACTTCTCCCATTGCAAGAATCATAGATCAAGCTCGCCAAACAAAACCCACAACTCGAAGAGAATTACAAGGATATGAAATCATGCATAAGAGAGATCAGAAGAAACTCAAATAAGATTCATAGATAATATGATCATAAATCCACAATTCATCGGATCCCGACAAACACACCGCAAAAGAAGATTACATCGGATAGATCTCCATGAAGATCATGGAGAACTTTGTATTGAAGATCCAAGAGAGAGAAGAAGTCATCTAGTTACTAGCTATGGAACCGTAGGTCTATGGTGAACTACTCACGCATCATCGGAGAGGTCATGGTGTTGATGAAGAAGCCCTCCGTATTCGAATCCCCCTCCGGCAGGGCACCAGAACGTGCCCCAGATGGGATCTTGCGGAAACAGAAGCTTGCGGCGGCGGAAAAGTACTTTCGATGATCTCCTGATTTTTTCCGGAATTATTGGGAATATATAGGCGAAAGACCTAGGGCAGAGGTGGCCCCAGGAGCCCACAAGCCTGGGAGGCGCGGGGCCCCCTGGACGCGGCTAGGGGGCTTGTGGGGTCCCTGGTGGCCCCTTGCCTTGGTTCTCAAGTTTTCCGATCTTCTTCTATTTCGGAAAAAATCTTTTTGGAAGTTTCGTTCCGTTTGGACTCTGTTTAAAATCCTCCTCTGAAAGGGGTCAAAAACACGGAAAAAACAGGAACTGGCACTTGGCACTGAGTTAATAAGTTAGTCCCAAAAAGATATAAAAGGCATACAAAACATCCAAAGTTTGACAGGATAATAGCATGAAACCATCAAAAATTATAGATACGTTGGAGACGTATCATTTGGCAACAAAGTTATCAAATTCCTCTAAGCATAAGCTAGCATGTTTATCATAAGGAATATCACTCTCATTGAATCTACGAAGAGAATTTACCTCTACTACCTGTGCCGGGTTATCAAGACCATGTATTTCTTCAATAGGTGGTAGATTCTTAACATCTTCAGATTTAATACCTTTCTCTTGCATAGATTTCTTGGCTTCTTGCATATCTTCAGGATTGAGGAATAGAATACCTCTTTTCTTTGGAGTTGGTTTCGGAGGTGGTTCAGGAATAGTCCAAGCATTATCATTGCTCAAGATATTATTCAATAGAATTTCAGCTTGTTCCACAGTTCGTTCCCTGAAAACACAACCAGCACAACCATCTAGGTGATCCCTAGAAGCATCGGTTAGTCCATTATAAAAGATATCAAGTTTTTCATTTTTCTTAAGAGGGTGATCACACAAAGCATTAAGTAACTGGACAAGCCTCCCCCAAGCTTGTGGGAGACTCTCTTCTTCAATTTGCACAAAGTTATATATATCCTGCAAGGCAGCTTGTTTCTTATGGGCAGGAAAATATTTCTTAGAGAAGTAGTATATCATACCCTTGGGACTATGCACACAACCAGGAGCAAGAGAAGTAAACCAAGTTTTAGCATCACCCTTTAGTGAGAAAGGAAACAACATAAGGATATAGTAATAGCGGATTTTTCCTCATTAGTGAATAGGGTGGCTATATCATTCAGTTTAGTAAGATGTGCTACAACAGTTTCAAATTCATAACCATGAAAAGGATCAGATTGAACCAAAGTGATTAACTCAGGATCGACAGAGAATTCATAATCCTTATCAGTAACAAAGATGGGTGAAGTAGCAAACATAGGATCTTATTTCATTCTAGCATTCAGAGATTTTTCTTTCCACTTGCGTAATAAATTCTCAAGATCATAGCCATCCTTACAAGCAAGGAAGTCTTCAACTACCTCTCCCTCCATAACATAACCCTTAGGTATATTAGGCAATTCATATCTAGGAGAGCTGGGTCTAACAGGTGTAACAGCAGGTTCCATTTCAATAATTTCATCAGTTTCAGAAGTATCATCAGATTCAGCAGTAACTCTAGCAATTTGTGCATCTAGAAATTCACCCAATGGCATATCATTATCAAGCAAAGCATCATCATAAGCATCATGGATAGCAGAAGTAGCATCATCAAGCACAGGCGACATATTAGAATTACTAGTAGGTGATGGTGTCGCAAATTTACTCATAACAGAAGGTGAATCAAGTGCAGAGTTAGATGGCAGTTCCTTACCTGTCCTCGTAGTTGAGGGCAAGACTTTAGTTTTTGGATCTCTCGGATTCCTCATAGTGATCAACAGATATAAATCTCAAGTGACTCAGAGAATAGAGCTATGCTCCCCGGCAACGGCGCCAGAAAAAGGTCTTGATAACCCACAAGTATAGGGGATCGCAACAGTTTTCGAGGGTAGAGTATTCAACCCAAATTTATTGATTCGGCACAAGGGGAGCCAAAGAATACTCTCGAGTATTAGTAGTTGAGTTGTCAATTCAACAACACCTGAAAAACTTCGTATCTGCAGCAAAGTTTTAGTAGCAAAGTAGTATGATAGTAACGGTAGCGGCGGTAACAGTAGCAGTAGTAATTTGTATTGCAAGTGTGACAGCAGCAGCGGTAAAGTAACTTAGCAAGGACCAGTATAGGAAAAGCTCATAGGCATTGGATCAGTGATGGATAATTAAGTCGAATGGCATTCATCATGTAACAGTTATAACATAGGGTGATATGCAACTAGCTCCAGTTCATCAATGTAATGTAGGCATGTATTCCGTCTTTAGTCATACGTGCTTATGGAAAAGAACTTGCATGACATCTTTTGTCCATCCCTTCCGTGGCAGCGGGGTCCTAATGGAAACTAAGGGATATTGAGGTCTCCTTTTAATAGAGAACCGGAACAAAGTATTAGCACATAGTGAATACATGAACTCCTCATACTATGATCATCTCCGGGAGTGGTTCCGGCTATTGTCACTCCGGGGTTGCCGGGTCATAACACATAGTAGGTGACTACAACTTGCAAGATAGGATCAAGAACACACATATATTGATGAAAAAATAATAGGTTCAAATCTGAAATCATGGCACTCGGGCCCTAGTGACAAGCATTAAGCATAGCAAAGTAGTAGCAACATCAATCTTTGAACATAGTGGATACTAGGTATAAAACCCCATCAAAACTAACTCGATTACATGATAGATCTCATCCAACCCATCACCGTCCAGTAAGCCTACGATGAGATTACTCACGAACGATGGAGAGCATCATGAAATTGGCGATGGAGGATGGTTGATGATGACGATGGCGTCGATTTCCCCTCTCCGGAGCCCAAAACGGACTCCAGATCTGCCCTCCCGAGGAAGAACAGGAGGTGACGGCGGCTCCCTATCGTGAAACGCGGTGAACTCTTCTCTCTGGATTTTTTTCTGGGCAAGAGAGACTATATAGAGTTGGAGTTGGAGGCTGTGGAGCCATGTGGGCCTCACGAGCCTGCGAGGCGCGCCCTAGGGGGGCGCGCTTCCTGGGCTCGTGGTCCCGTGGCTCCGTGTCTTTGGGTGATTCTTGCGCCAGTATTTTTTATATATTCCACAAAAACCCTCATAAGTTTCCAGGTCATTTCGAGAACTTTTATTTCTGCACAAAAACAACACCATGGCAATTCTGCTGAAAACAGCGTCAGTCCGGGTTAGTTCCATTCAAATCATGCAAATTAGAGTCCAAAACAAGGGCAAAAGAGTTTGGAAAAGTAGATACGATGGAGACGTATCATAGACAAATCGCCATCTATATGGCAGGGGCAGCACAACCTAAGCAAAACCCGGCCGGCAACAATGAGACCGGCGAGACGTCGAAAACCCCAACTCAAGCCATGGCGGACTTAACGATGGAGGTCACCAGGCTCATGACAACCGCTGTGACACCAGAGAATCAGGAATCAAAAAACGCCGAGCTGGCGAAGCTGCGGGAAGCGATGGCCAAGGCCCAGCGAGATGTGGAAGCGGAAACCGCCAGGATGGAGACGCAGCGGGACATGATCGTTGTAGAGACGGAATGGCTGAAGACCGAAGGCTGGCGGCTCGAGAGACAACATTGTGCGTCTAATGCCATTCACCAAAGGAGGCATCATGGATGCCTCCCGGCCGACTTACATCCAACTCGCCTCTTCGACACCCCGCGCACTCCTGGGGCGGGACCTGATCGACCCTTGCAAGCCGTTCCAGGGGGAGGTCCGGTCCAACCACCTAACCCGCCACCGCCTCAACCAATGGATGCCCATGCAACTCGCTTCCAAACACCACGAGGCCACTTCTCAAATCATGTGGATAATGTGCTGGCGGCAACCCGCCACCTGGAGTCCCTCCCCATCTACAGAAACTCCCCGGCCAAGGTAGAAGCAAGAAACGCCATCGAGATGCTGAACACAGCAGTGGTCCAACATGCACAATACTCACACAGCATTGACCGGTTACACTCCACGCCCCAGGCAAGTCAGACCAGGAGTCGCCACGAGGACTAACCCGCAGTGGCCAGCGGGGAACAACGTTTTGCTCAGACCAACCCGCTCAGGATGCCCGATACACGAGCTCAAGACATTGTGGACACAGCGCGAGCCGCGCGTCAGATGGAGACGGCAGCTATGGCGGGTCATGGTTATCCGGCTTATACCCAAACACCTCCCGCACCGCTCGATGCCGGAGGCAAGCACATTGGGGTGCCGTGTCTCATGCTCGCTCTACGCAATGAGCGGATGTCTAAGGATTTCAAAGGACCAAGGAAGGTACCGAATTACACACCAGATCTCGAACCAAGGTCATGGATTGAGAGCAACGAGCTTGTAATGGACATGCTCGATGTAAACGAGGTGGTTTGCGCCAAGTATTTCACTATGATTCTTGAAGGAACGGCGCATGCGTGGTTGAAAAACTTGCCGCCTAACTCCATCAACACTTGTGCAGAGTTAAAGGAGCGCTTCATCAAAAATTTCAGAGGGACTTGCAAACGCCCGATGACCATCGTCGACCTACAACACTGCGTCCAGTGGCCGGATGAGTCGGCCCATCACTAGACTCGACGAGTCGCAGAAGTTATTCATTCATCAGATGGCATCTTGACAGCTTAGGCAGTGTTTATTCTAGAGATAAACTGCCATTACGAGCCTCTGGTGCTGAAGCTGGGGCGACTTAAGCGTAAAGTGCAGGACATGGGCGAGTTGATGGATACCCTCACCAGGTATGCCGAGTCAGATGACACCAAGGATCCTGGAGAGGATGATGACTAGGCTAGCACCGCCAGGAGGGGCGAGTTGTCGAAGGGCCACTCTCAGTTTCAAGGCTGGGGTAACCACCACCATGGCGGGGCAAGGTAAAAAGAGACAACATGAAGGTCCCACAGATTTCGTTGCTAACACCAATACTGGCAACGGAAACCAGCGCCAGAAGAAGCGGGGTTTCAGTGGGAAGAAGCCGCACAACTATCATGAGATGCTCAAAGGCCCCTACCCCCAGCATGCTACGGCTGAGGGGCCGACGACCTACTCTTGGGAGGATTGCTACGTGATGCAGGAGTTCCAAGCGGAGGCACTCAAGAAAGGCCAAGGAGATGATCAGGGCCAGCAACGGGAATAGTTCGGCCCGCTCGGGTCACGCCAGAGCCCGTTCGGCGGTTTTCCTAACCCGGGTCCACAGGGCGGGTCACAGCCCAACAGCGGACAGTACCAAGTTCACAATCAGCAGCAATATAACCCGCCAGGAGTGTTTCAGCAACCACCCCCGCAAGGGAATCTCCAGCGACAAGATGATCGTAGCGGTTTCCAGAATAACCCTAAGCAGCTGAACAGTGGGCAGTATCATGTGTTCACCACTAGCACCTGCAAACGGGATTAGAAGGTGAAACATAGAACTTTCAGCGTGGCTGAGCCGGCACTCCCCAGGTACCTTCACTAGTCTGAACAGCCCATAACCTGGAGTAGGGAGGATCACCTGCCTCAAGTTGATAACCCTGGTGACTTGGCTTTGGTCGTGGCTTCCCAAGTCGGAGGATACACCCTTTCCAAAGTCCTTATGGATGGAGGCAGCAACATTAACATCCTATAATTCGATACCTTCCAAAGGATGAATCTCTTGGAGAAAGACTTGATGCCATCGTCCACGGTTTTCCACGGCATTGTTCCGGGTAAGTCGGCGTATCCAAATGGGCGGATTAAACTTAACGTGGCTTTTGGCACATAGTCCAATTACAGGAGCGAGTCTCTCATGTTTGAGGTGGTCAAAATCAAGAGCCCTTACCACGCATTGTTTGGGAGGCCGGCTTACGCTCGATTCATGGCCCGCCCATGTTATGTTTATCTAAAGCTCAAGATGCCTGGTCCTAAGGGACCTATTACGATCAGCGGAGATAGGAAGATAGCCCAAGAGTGCGGAGAGGGAGACACAACTTATGCCGAGACGGCTTGCGCGACCGAGGAGCTCAAGTTTCACCAAGCCAATGTTGACCCGGCAGACATGACGCCGCTCAAGAGGCCAACAATCGACTTTGAGTCGCCCCTCAAGTTTAAACCAACGTATGATACCAAGGTTATAGACTTTACGCCTGGCAACTCAACCAAGCAGTTCACTATTGGGACGGGTCTGGATCCCAAATAGGAAAACGCGCTCATCGAATTCATCCATGAGAATCGGGACATCTTCGCATGGAAGCCTACTGACATGCCAGGTGTACCGAGAGAATTCGCTGAGCATCATCTTAATACTGACCCCAAAGTAAAGCCAGTTCGGCAGTACCTTTGCAGGTTTAATGAGGAGCGACGTAAGGCGATTGGAGAGGACGTCGCCCAGCTATTGGCTGTTGCGTTCATCGTCGAGGTTTTGCATCCTGAATGGTTGGCTAACCCGGTCCTGGTGCTAAAAAAGAATGGCACTTTCCGCATGTGCATCGACTACACCGACCTCAACAGGGTCTGTCCGAAGGATTCCTTCGCCCTTCCCCGCATTGATCAAATCATTGACTCAACGGCGGGTTGTGAGCGTTTGTGTTTCTTGGACGCTTATTCAGGATACCACCAGATCAAGATGGATGTGGCAGACTAGGAGAAAACGTCCTTCATAACCCCCTTTGGAGCCTTCTATTACGTGTCTATGCCGTTCGGGCTCAAGAGTGCGGGGGCGACTTATCAACGTTGCATCCAAAATTGTTTTCATAACCAGATTGGACGTAATGTCCACACTTATGTTGACGACATCGTAGTCAGATCTCAGAAGAAAAAGTCGCTCTTGGAGGATCTCAAGGAGACTTTTGATTTGCGTGTATACCAGATGAGGCTTAACCCCACCAAGTGTGTGTTTGGTGTTCCTGCAGGAAAGTTATTGGGTTTTCTGGTGTCGGAGCGTGGCATTGAAGCTAACCCGGACAAGATTGAAGCGATCACTTCGCTAGGAAAGCCGGCCAATATCAACCAAGTCCAGCGCATGGCGGGTCGAATCGCGGCCCTAAGTCGCTTTATAAGTCGTCTGGGGAGAAAGCCATTCCTATTTATCAGTTACTTAAGAAAACTAATTGTTTCGTGTGGACGAACGAAGACAACGAAGCCTTTGAAGCTTTGAAGCGACAACTGGCTAAGTCGCCGGTGTTGGCAGCCCCGACGGACAAGGAGCCTATGCTCTTATACATCGCGGCCAATTCTAAGGTAGTGAGCGTGGCAGTGGTCGTCGAGCGGAAGGAAGAAGGAAAGGAATATCCGATTCAGCGACCGGTATATTTTATCAGCGAGGTCTTGACCCTCTCCAAACAATGCTACCCGCATTGGCAGAAGCTGGTTTTTGGGGGTGTTTATGGCAAGTCGGAAGCTGAAGTGCTACTTCCAGGAGCATCCCATCACGGTGGTCAGCTCTGCCCCCCTCGGTGACATTATACAAAATCGAGAAGCAACCTGACGGATTGCTAAGTGGGCCATCGAGTTAGGACCGCACCACGTGCGATACACTCCCCGCACGACCATTCAATCCCAAGCACTAGTGGATTTCATCAACGACTGTATCGAGTTGCAGATTCTAGAAGATAGGCCCTATCACACATATTGGATCATCTATTTCGATGGATCTAGGCAGTTGGAAGGCTCGGGAGATGGTGTTGTGTTAACTTCACCTCAACGTGACATATTTTGTTATGTCCTCCGGCTCATGTTTCCATGTACCAACAATGCAGCAGAATATGAAGCCCTGCTCCATGGGTTGCGACTCGCCAAAGAGATGAACCTCACGCGAGTCAGATGTTTGGGCGACTCAGATTTGGTAGCACAGCAGGTTTCTGGCACCTGGGATTCTAGAGATCCCTTGATGGCGCCTTACAGGCGAGCTATGTCGGACGTGGCGGGTCACTTTCATGGTTATCAAGTGGATCACATTGACCGGCGGCTCAATGAAGCAGCAGATGCTCTGTCCTGTCTTGGTTCACAGCGTAAGCCGGTTCCTCCCAATGTCTTTTTGGATGTATTACATAACCCATCAGTGAGGCTACCTTTAGAGGAAGATCTGGCGGAGCCAGACCCTCAGTCTCAACTTGTGGCGGCTCTACGTGCCACCCCAGATTGGGCGATTCCCTACATGGCGTATCTCACACGAGGCGAGTTACCCGCGGATGAGTTATTGGCTCGCCAGATCGTTCGTCGGTGCAAATCCATGGTCACACACAACGGCGAGTTGCATAAGCGAAGCACTTCAGGGGTATTCCAAAGGTGTGTTTCTTCCGAGGAAGGATGTATGATCCTTAATGAAATTCACGCGGACGACTGTGGCCATCATGTCAGGTCATGCTCCTTGGTCTCTAAAGCCTTTAGGCATGGGTTTTATTGGTTGAGGGCTTATGCACACGCGGAACAGATAGTTCGCCGATGTGATGGCTGTCAGAAATTTGGACGCGAGATGCACGTGCGGGCTTAGGAGTTACGGATGATTCCAATCACTTGGTCGTTTGCAGTCTGGGGGCTAGACATGGTTGGTCCTTTCAAGATGTCATCCAATAAAAAGAATCACCTATTGGTGGCGGTTGACAAGTTCACCAAGTGGGTTGAAGCAGAACCTGTTAGTAGCTGTGATGCAGATACGGCTGTCAAATTCTTGAAAAAGTTGATTTTCCGGTTTGGATACCCTCATAGTATCATTACTGATAATGGTACTAATCTATTGAAGGGTGCAATGCAAGAGTTTTGCGATCGAGAGCATATCCGGCTTGACGTTTCTGCAGTCGCACATCCCAGTCTAATGGGCAGGCAGAAAGGGCGAATCAGGAAATACTGCGAGGAATCACTCCCCGGCTTATGGTACCTTTGGAGCGTACTACAGGATGTTGGGTGGAAGAGTTGCCTTTAGTACTATGGAGCATCATGACCACCCCCAACCGCTCCATGGGTTTTACTCCTTTCTTTCTGGTCTACGGGCAGAGGCGGTGTTGCCAAGTGACATCAGACACGATTCAACGCGAGTCGCTGCTTATGTGGAACACGACAACAAGTTGGCACGACAAGATTCATTGGATGCTTTGGAGGAAGAGCGAGACTTGTCTGTGTCACGATCGGCGATCTATCAATAGGACTTGCGACGCTACCACAGCCGCCATGTCAAGAGCCGGACTTTTCAAGAAGGCGACTTAGTGCTCTGGTTGATTCAGGATCACACCGGTATGCATAAGTTATCACCTCCATGGGAAGGACCGTTTGTCATCAGCAAGAATCTTCGGAACGGCTTGTATTACTTGGTGGATCTTCGCCCAGATCGGCCAACTATAGAGGTTGAGACAACTCGCCCCTGGAATATAGCGCACCTACAGCCTTACTACACCTAGAGCCATGGGCTCCTTTCTTTTTTGCAAATCTCAGAACTTGTAATCTTTTATTTATAAAGCAATAAAGCCAGCACCCACGAACTTCGGGGTCCTTTGCCGTTTCAGCTTTGGGAAAGCATGAGTCTTTATTGTTCTATGAGTCATCCAAGCATGGACGCTATTAGTACCAAAGAGCATAAGTCGCCACGCTGCACTTATTTCAAACCTGGGTACTGATAAGCCAAAGAGGACCAAAAGTTTCCACATTGCACGGTTTAAACATGGGCGCGTTATATGGTTTTGAGAATAAAGCCGGCTTACTTGGGGGCTACCAGTTCCCAAGTCATTTTGAGTAAGAGCGTACAAACGCTTCTGTAATCCTATGTCCGGCTTTTCCCTAATCATAGGTCACTTGGGGGCTTCCACTCACTGAGTTCAGCCTGAATACCCTCTTGGCTAGCGAAAAATTACTGCATTACAAATGGTTATACTGGACTATGTGTTGGACGAGTCGCCATATGGACCCATGTACTCTTGGCGAGTCAATCCGCTTGTTGGACCCTGAACTCGCCTTGGTTAAAACATGAAAGGAACCGGCCAGAGCCACACATGGAAAATAGAGAAACCATTGGTTCACTGAACCTACTTCACTGAAGCCTGACTCGCGCCTGATCAGCCGATCTAAAAACTTGGGGGCTATTGCACAAAGCCTTCCTCGGGTAGCACTAGAGTTTTGCAAACTCGACCTATCCTGTTGTAGCTCATCGAGTCGACGAACTTTTACGACTATCTTCGTGGCGCTGCCACAAGGTTTCGTAAAACTTTATATATGATTCGCCGCGACTCACTGAGCCGGCTCCTTGCTTATAACTCGCCATGACTTATTGAGTCAGCCTATGGTGTTTTTCCTTGATAAACAGGTTGAAGAAGCTCTCCCTTGTTGATATATGACACTTCTTAAACTATCAACAACCAAGATTGGTAAAAGCAACTCATGATTCGCATAAAGGATAAACTATGCAGCAATGTCAAGCAAAAGGCATGGGCGGAAGACTATTTTCCTACAATCTAACAAATTATTACATGGATCACACGGCCAAGTCGGGCGTCATCTCCCGATCAAGAAGAGATCAGGTTGTTTTTTTTAAAGCAATGATTACATCCTAAGAATACTCAAGCTGCCTCCGGGTCGCCTTGCCTCGAGCTTTCTCCACCTTCAATTTGTAAGTCGCCCAGCTTCCACTTACACTTGGACAAGGCGACGAACTCATCTTCATCGTTAAGAAAGGTAGATAGATCTGCTTCAAAGTCGAAGGGATTCTTGGGCCGACGAGGAGTCAGGCTGGTAATTTCATACGACGGAGGAGTCACCTTCTTGTTACTATCATCATACGCATCTTGGTATTTGTTTAAATCCAAGCCGGCTGCTAGTTGAGTCACCGCAAAGTGGGACTATTTGATTACTCGGTGATAGTCTTCTTCGGTGAACTCTGACCCGTCGTCTTTCAGTTCAGGATAGCTAGAAGTTACCTCCTCTAGCTTCAGCTCGGGAGCATAGGCCAGGCACCGGCTTAGGGTATTCAGGGCTCCCTTCCGGGCGACTGATCTCTTCAGCTCCTCCACTTGAGGAGGCAACGTAGACAAGTAGCCAAGCATGCTCTTGATGGAATTAACTCGCTCTTTGTTGCCCATCATTGCTTTTATCGTCAGCATGCTCCCCGTATACAACTGCTCGGTGAAAGTATACATCGCCGTTAGTTTCAGCATGCAGTCGTCTTGGAGATTGGCGGCTCACGGACCTACAAAGGATAAATCCGTGTTTGTTAGTCTTGGCAAACTGGACTGATTTTTCGATGAAGGGAATTGATCCTTACCAAACATGGCTTGAGTCATGTTGGAGATGTGTTTTTTCAAGCCGGGGAGCTCTTGCCGGGCGGCTTCTAGTTTCTCCTTGGTTTGCTAAGCCCACTTCAGGATGGCGGCTTGGTCAGCTTTGGTTTTCTTTTCAAGCTTCTCGTGACCAGCCTTCATTTTTTCTATTTCAGCCAGGACCACCTGATACTTCTTCTCACACTCGGACCGAGCATTCTGCTGTTCGGCTAGATTTTTCCTTAAATCAGCTAGGGATGACTCGGCCTGGGTGAGAGATTCCTGCAAAACAAAATTTGGGGAGACAAGTCTCAAAACTATTGCAAGCAATATTCCTGACACTTGGGGGCTAATGTATGATTCTATTCGAAGTCATACAAAATACAAGACCCGGCTCATCTTTCAAAAAGATGACCCGGCCCTTGGGGGCTACAGGTTGAAGTTTTTCTAAATACAAGACCCGGCTCATCTTTCAAAAGATGACCTGGCCCTTGGGGGCTATAGGTTGAAGTTTTTTACAAGACCCGGCTCATGTTTCAAAAGATGCCCCGGCCCTTGGGGGCAACATGTTGAAGTTTTTTCTCTAAATATAAGACCCGGCTCATCTTTCAAAAGATGACCCGACCCTTGGGGGCTACAGGTTGAAGTTTATTTCTCTAAATATAAGACCCGGCTCATCTTTCAAAAGATGACCTGGCCCTTGGGGGCTACAGGTTGAAGTTTTTCTCTAAATACAAGACCCGACTCATCTTTCAAAAATATGACCCGGCCCTTGGGGGCTACAGGTTGAAGTTTTCCTTTAACTACAATACCCAGCTCATCTTTCAAAAGATGACCCGGCCCTTGGGGGCTATGAACAGATATGGGTTTACCAGATATTGCAACAAAAATTATGTCATCAGGCAAGACTAGTCTACTGGAAGGCTAATGGGCGGAAGAATACATAATAAAGGACGTACCTCATGTTTTACTCTCATCATGTGGATCAAGCTTTTATTCATTTCATAACTCATCTCCAGGCGACTTGCAAAGCCAGAGCAGAGTTGGTCAAATTCGAGCATCTCATAATGGGGAAGCTTCAACTTACTGACATCTTGTTCTATGTAAGGATGGGATTCCTTTGAGGTGTGCTTAGATAACACCGCCGCTGTAGGTTTGGAGTAGCCAGTACCAGTGATAATGACGACATCTGGATCCTCAGTCGCCCTGGGAGAGCTCGGCGGGATAACATGGAGCCTGGAGAGTCTTCCCGGACATGAGGGATGTCATCCGCAGGAACATCATGAGCCACCACTTGGTCCTCGTCAAGCTTCGGGGAAGAAGTGCTCATGACTAATGCCTCAGTCATCTTAGAAGTGCTTGGTCCAGTCTTTCTCTTCTTTGCTTGTGATCTGAGATGAAGATATCAAAGTTAAAGCAAATATCATTATTGGGAAGAGAAATGGTTAATAAAAGAACTCACCCCTGTACATGAACCATTGGCGGAAGAGCTGACATCACTCAGTCGCAAAATGAAGGAGGAGAAACCTGAAAGAATAAAATTTCAAGGAGTGAAGGAGTTGTGAATCACATTTTCTAAAAGGAAGAGTGTGTTTAACAAGAGCATACCTCGCTCGTGCGCTTCCGACCGGTTGTCTTTTCAGGCAACCCGGAAACTAAGTCGCCAGAGCGGCTCCGGGTTTTACGTTTGGGAGTATATCATTTGGGTGAGACATGGGAACTTTCCCACAAATCCTCCTGGTTGGCCTAGGTGAAGAGGAAGTTGAGTCGGAAGAAATAGAAATTACCTTAACCGCGTCATCTTGGCTCTCATAGTCATCGCCCTATGCATAAAGGCACAGGGTATAAGCATGAGTCGGAACATAATGATGGTAAGTAAAGGGGAAGTTTTTACCTCTGACTGTTCTTCGCCGGCTTGTGACTCGCCGACGACGGATGAATCATTGACGGCGACTTTGCCCTTGCTTGTTTTCTTCTTCTTCTTCGGTGGCGGTTTGGTTGTTTTTTGTGTAGTCACCTTTGGCCCCCTTTGCCAAAAGGGATCACCTTTCTGGTGGATAGAATAAAATTTCAAACCCGGAGCATTGGCACGTATATTTAAAAGGTAAAGGGAGGTGGCTTAGATTGTTACCGGTGGAGCCGGGTTGGAGCGACACAAGGGCTTGAGCCCGGTCTTGGCACAGTCTTCCAAAGACTCGCCGGTTAACTTCTTGATTATCCCAATGATGTCCTTCTCTGAGAGTTTTTTATGATGGAAGCATTGCGGATGGTTCACGCTACCATCGTATTCGCACATCACACCATTTCGGCGACTCAGGGGAAGAATGTTCCATTCCACCCAGCAACGGAAAAGGTCAACCCCGGTGAGCCCGTTATTGGTCAAAGACCGCAACTCGGAGAATATAGGGATGAATTCTGATTCTTCTTCTTTTGTAAGCTTCTCGGGCAGCTTAAAGTCCATGGGCAGATGATCTTCTCTATAACCCGGAAGTGGGTTCTCACCAGGAGGAGAAGTGTCATGACAGTAAAACCAAGACTCGGCCCAGCCTTTGGGATGGCTGGGCAGAAGGACATGTGGAAACCCACGTTCACGGCGCCGCTGGATGTTGACTCCTCCGAGTTCCAAATTGGACCCGTTGGAAAATTCAGTCTGGCGATTCAGATAGAAGAAGTCCCAAAATAATGGAACTCTGGGCTCTCTTTGCACGTATACCTCGCAAAATACTTGAAACTGCCAGAGATTGTTGATGGAGTTGGGTCCCAGGTCCTGAGGGTGAACGTTGAGGAAATGCAGAGTATCTCTGAAGAACTTTGGCTCGAGCGGTTTAAAGCCTCGTTCAAGATGATCAGTGAAAATAACTACTTCCTCTTCGGCAGGATTGGGGATCACCTCGCCTGGGGCGGTTCGCCAACCAATAACTTCCTTACTGTCGAGATGACCCGAGTTGACAAATTTCTCAATAAGGGCATCATCGATCTTGGTTGGTAGGCAATCGCATTTCGAGATGCTGACCATGACTACAAAAAGAGGAAACAAGGCGGCTCACTGAGGACCATGAAATGTGGTAACTCGCCAGTTGGGGATCTACGATGTGTCTGTGAAGGCCTTATGACTCGCCATTAGGTGACTAAAAACCTGGATACGAGGGCATTCTAACTCGCGAGTTGAGCGATTTATGGTATGTCCACGACAGTGTTATGACTCGCCCCTCGACCGATAAAAGGCGTAGCTATGGTAACATTCTAACTCGCCGTGGTGGAAGAAGGTGAGCGGCGAGTCTCAAAGGATTTTTTTTCCTTAGGGATATTCCGTGGAGAAGGATAAACATGTCTCTAAAAGCGAGCAGTGAATTACGGATCTACGGGTGGATCGAATTAAAACGATAATACTTGGCAAAATTGCAAAGGCTATGAACGCAAGAATGCGACAGGGATGTCATCTAGATCTACAAAGTAAAACCTCAAATGGTCGAGAGATGCGATGGAACTACCGCGGTTTGCTATTACACAGGACCTACTGCACACCTATTAAGCGGATCCAGAAATAAAGAGGGGTGTTCGTTGTATTCCGGAGCTAACTTAGAATAACAATGGGGTCCTCAGTCTAACCCTAATGGAGAAAGGCGTTTACCTGAGAGAGGAGGGCGATGCCGGAGATGGACGCGGAAAGCTTCGCGCCTTCGATTGGCCCGGAGACGCCCAGGATGCAGCGGCTGGCGACGGAGCTTTGGGAAATGGCGAGAAGGCCAAGGCACTGGTGCGTGGAAGACGAAGGTCACGAGGAAGCCGAAGTGGGGGTAGGTGACGGTGCCCCACTCCCCCTGCGGTTATTTAAAGGACCGGAGATGGAATCGAGGCGGCAGGCGCGGGAATAGAGGCGAAAAACCAAAAATTTGCAATGATGACGCCTGAATTTTCGGGATAAATAAATGGTAGTGCGAAAGATCCCTTGGGTGGCTGCGTCATTAACTCCCGAAATTAATGGGATAAGGTGATGTCATCAAACACTACTTGGCAGCTCAAACAAGTCATGATGGATGGCGGCTTGTTAGTTCGTTAAAAGATAGAAGTGATACGAGTCGCCCCAAAATGGGTGGAAGTTTGTTGAGATGAATAAATTCAAGACAATCTGGGGCCTAATGTTGGGGATATTACCTGCGGTGTAACCCGCCCCAACCGGACCGGGTCACTAAAGGGGCTGATCATGTTTTGGAGAATACAGGCCTTGGCCCAAGGGGCCCAAGAGCCGGATGGCGATTCAGGAATTGTAAGGAGGATGTGCTGCCAAGGAGGTTTCCAGTCTTGGAAAGCATGACGGCTTAGAGATAGGGAAAGCTATGATCTGTAGCATAGCCAGGACTCTTGTAAATCCTAGGGCCTCGACCTGTATATAAAGGCGAGTCTCTAGGGAAGATAGGGCCAAGTTACAAATCATCGAGAGCTAGGTCAGGCGAGTTACGCCCTTCTTGTAATTCAAACCATCATCAATCTACGCAAAGCAGGACGTAGGCTTTTACCTCCATACGAGGGGCCGAACCTGGGTAAATCTGAGTCTCGCTTTCGCTCACCCCGTTTGAGTCGCCACCAAGGTGCGATGGCTCCTTCATTAAGTCCTTTCACGAGGACATCTGCCGTGACAAAACCACGTCAGGTGCGGAGGCAGCCAGCAACCGAGGAGGTGGTGCGTCGCCGTGTAAGGGAGGAGGACGAGCACATTCGTCACTACATGGTTGCGTTGGACGTTAGGTTCTCCAATACCTGACATGTTCTTCAAGGATCTCATCCGAGCTATGATCATGTGATTGTTCCTTATCTTTAGGTGTCCACCGCCTACACCGCGAGACGTCAACTAAATTTGGATTATTAGTGACAATATTCAATGCTCCATTAACTGGTTTATTCAAGATGTATTAGTGATGTTATCTGATAATATTATATGAAGAGTCCCTGACGATCGCCGATGATATTATATGTATTAGTGATATTATATATACTAGCAAAAGGGCCCGTGCGTTGCAACGGAAAAAAATACCACATACTTTTAATTTAAAATTGTGATCCATAATTTGAGTATTTGTAGCTATGACCCAAACAAAGATGATCTTAGCCTACAAAAACGTAGTTCAAGATTTCACAAGTCTTCTATTATAATACGGCTTGCATGTAGATTTAATACGTACAAAGAAAAGGTCAAGTGATCTTCAATTCTGTCCCTAATCCTAATTCCACTGAGATGTTCATACACAATCCAAATTAGTACCGGTATGAAAGAAAGGCAGGTAATGCATTATTGATTAAGATTGCATCCTAGATAATGTTTTTAAATTCATATTCTACATATTTACTCAAAATCCATATATAACATGTTAAATTTGGAGTTACGGTTCAGAAGATATGAGTATTTTAAAAACATTTAATATGTATTACAGGTTCAATTTCAAAAACACCATGGGGTTTTTCATAAAATAGCATGACGGACTAAGAATATCTATTTCCTTTATTAGTAGGTATAGATGATGATCTTGCTAAAAAATTGCCATTGATTTTTAATCTTAGAGCCATGAACACTAGAAATGTAGACGTCGTGTGACAACGAAGATACGATCTCTGAGTGCCCTTTGTGCTGGGATGACACGGGTATATGCGACCGTTATCCTCACCTAGACAATGGTACATCATTCACCGTCAATCTAGCAGATGAATTTACAATTATTATGGTATGTAAATACGATATGTATTTTTTGTTAATGAAGTATGACGTGTGCTATTTTGCTTTAATTAACGTTTAATTTTTTTGTGCAAGTCGACTAGTGCTTTCCCTGCCATGCAAGATTCGTTGTCTTGGATAAGTTCCATTTCAAAGAGAAGGATAGTATAGAGCCTAACATAGCTCACCTAAGAACGAAGAATTACACTTTTGTTGTTAAGTTGAAAAATAACGAAGATCACACATATTTTGGTTGTTCTAATTGGAGAGCATTTTGGGAGGCGTATGGGTTGGATGAGGACATGACCATTACCTTGGATCTTGGTAATCACGATGTTCGTGATAACAATATAGAAATTTGGATGCATGTGGAGGATGACTTGATTCCAGTTCTACCTCCTGGTGCGTTTGTCAATAGATTTGTCGGGTAATTCATATTGAGTATTGAGAAGTATTTGGTACTCATTCCGACTAAATTTCTTTATTTTGAATAGCTTATTTCTGTGCTAGAAGAACTACCTGGCAGATAATAGATCGGACCTACTAAAGTTATGGGTCCAAGCTTACTTGGTTGGAGAAAAATCATCTGATATCATGTATTCATGATGTTGTGGGTCGTGCTAAACATTACATGATTGACAACATTTATCATGGATATGTGCCACTAGTGCACAAGTTAAACCATTATAACATCACTTCAAATAACTTTGTAAGAATTTTTTTACCATTGCGTCACTAGTCCATCTTTTTCATACATTGTTCTTAAGCAAAACTAGTTTTCTAGCTATGTTATTATTACTAATGTTCTTCAACAGGTACTCCCCCAGAGACCGTGCCTAAATGGATGTTTCAAAATGGTGATTTGCAAATGTTAGCTTACGGCAAGTCCCGATAAATTACAGTTGTAAATACAGGATATCTCAAAGTGAAGAAACCCTGAAAATCACAGGATGGAGAAATGCAATACAAGCATTCACTGTACGACTTGGAGAGGAATACTTGCGCATCCTACAAGTTGGAGATAGGTTGATATGTGTTCTTCAATCAGGAGATGTCGAAGTTCGCCTTTATTATGCTTTTTTACCTAAGAGAGAGCAGTAGTTAGTGTTTCAACCTTGTCATAACTACAATGATGAGGAGTTGATTAAGATGATGATGAGTTGTTGGATGTTGAATGATGATCAGTTGATTAAGATGATGATGATGATGAGTTTTTATATGAAATATACCGGTACAAATTAGATGTATGCAATAGACCTAGTTGAATTAGAGGAAAACGATGTTGCCATGCAACATCGTATTTTCCTCTAGTTCAACTTGGTCTATTGCATCCATCTAATTTGTACTGATGTTGGATGTTGTTCTTTCATAATGTGTACGGATGTTGTATATTAATATGTGTAACCGCGTGAAAATACAATATAAATATATAAACAATGAAAACATAAAATGAAACACGGCCTTTTAGTCCCGTTTGGTGTTACCAATTGGGACAAAAGGTTCTCCTGCATGGGCGTCCGACAGGAATCCATATATTCATGGCAATATGAAAGAAAAAATATTTCTAAAATCCAATGGTCCAATTGATTTTGAAACATTTATTGGTAGGATTGAGTGCTAACAGACCGCCAACCACTATAAGGATATCCAATCTTCCATATAGAAATACTATCAAAACTTGGTCCAACAAGAAAATAGCAAATGGAAGTATAATAATGATGTCTGAACCTTCTTTTTGGGGAGGGGGGGGACAAATATCTTCTGACAAATATTTATTAGATCATCTCAGAAAATATTGAAGAATGGAAACTACAAACAAATTGTTGCACTTTTTCACGAAAGAAAGAAAAGAACTGTTTGTACATAAACTAATTGATGCACTCTCACCCCAAATATGGAGCAACTCGTTTCCAGCGTCAACCCCCCCCCCCCCCCCCCGCGTACGGATCAGGATTGACCTACGACTCTTGTGTTATACTTTCTCCGTCTCAAAATAAGTGACTCAAAAATGACTTAATTTATACTAACTTTAGTGCAAAGTTGAGTAATTTTTGAGCCACTTATTTTGAAACGGAGGAAGTATATACCGCTTGTAAGCCGCCACACAGGATAAGTTGACCAGTTGTAAATCTCCGGCGTTTGTAACCTCTTCTGATATAATGAAGTTTGGATGGCTGGCACTCGTGGACTTTCCTCTTCGTGTTGGAGGGGTTTTCCACGTTAAAATATCGTGTCCCTTTGCTTCATTTCGTTCTTCATCGTATTCGATTCTGTGTTGCATCTCTAACAAAGAAGATATAATATAAGTTCATCAAGTAGATAAGGTAATGGAATTGTATGGACATAGGCAGTGGGGCGATGGTGTCATAGAAACTGTCCCATATAACATGTGCTTTACTCTACGGCTTTTCTGACCCCTTATTCTGAACTTTGGGCTTACACTTTAGTATTGATAAAGAATTTCGATTTTGAAAATCACTACAAGCAATCAAAATACATATAGCAAACCAAATCATCCTACCCCTGCACCCATTCTATTCGTACAAAGTGAGTTATGCGCCAAAACAGAGAGAGTTGAAAATTATAGAATAACAGGAATTGATGTATATAAAGAAACCGTCCTAACACTGAAGTAGGTAAACCAACTAGGAGAAATCGATCATCATCTGGTCGTCATCAGTGTATCCTCTGTTGCGGTCCCGTTGAGCGTGTGGTCATTATCGCTCCCAAGTTCACCTTGCGGCCTTGCCCCATGCGTCACCATGGCTGAATCCGAGCAGAAGACTTACCACTTGTGTGCCTTCTTTTCGAGCACTGTGGGGTGGCAACTGGCTAGGATGGGATTCATGCGAAGTACTGCCGCATTGGTGGAAGGGGGAGAGGGGCTAGAGGAGACTGCAGTTGGTCGACATCGAGGACCGCCTTGTACACGGTGCCCTGCCCTCCTTCCCTGATGATGTTCGCCTTGTCGAACCCGTTTGTTGCCGCCTCGATCTCTCCTCTGGCGTAGACAGTGAACCCAATGAACAGCAACAGCAGGATGGAAGTAATCTACCGCGGCGACGGGAGCCTGGCTCGCGCGTAGGTCCTCCTCGCTTGCCGGCGCGGGGCGCGAGGATGGCCGCCGGCGCGGCTCCGGCAGTGGGCACGGCTGGGAGCGGCGGGCCTACCCTCTGCTTCTCGCGTTCGTCGACCTCGTGGGCTGATTGGGCAGAGGAGGAGGAGGGGGATCCGGTGGAGCTCCCAGTCTCGCGGGCGCCGTCGCTGCTGAAGGAGTTATGGGCGGCAGCCCGCCCTGTCCGGCGGTGGGGGAAGTCGGCGGCGGCGCAACGGAGCGCTCTGTCAAGCCAGCGTGCCTCGCCCCTCCCTCGCCGTGGCTCGGCCCGCCGCGCCGCCCGGGCTATCCCCCGTGGTGGCACCTGGTTCCCGGGCCGGCGGTGTGCTGCGGGTGTAAGGCCCGCCGCGCCGGCGGCGTGCGTGCCGTGGTCCGGTCCTGCGAGGGCGGCGCAGATGCGGGGCTTAGACCCTAGCGTTGCGAAGGGGGCGGCCGTTCGTCGCCCTAGTGGGCCGCGTGGTGTTGGGCCGGGAACTCCCTCAGCCCAGGACGTGGCAGAGGCATGTAGTCGAGCGCAGCTGGCGGTGGACTCTGCCAACCGTGCTTGGGGCCTGGCCCATGAAGACCCCTCCAGGTGGATCTGGATCCACCGTCGGGGTACCGGCCCGTGGGCCGGATGGCCCGCCACACGTGACGAGGTGAGAGGACGGGGTTGGTTTGCCCCGTCCGTCTCCAAGTCCCAGATCGCGCCGCCAGCTCACTGCCCGCTCGAGCTCCTGACATGCCGCCCCGATTCCCTCCCTCCCACCGCTGAGTCCCCACCGCCGTGTTCCTACCTCAACGTGGTGCTGACCCGTGTCGTCGGGGACGGGCTGGCGCGCCCGAAACGGCCCCTGTCTTCGGGGTCGGCCCTCCGCCCTGCGGTCGACGGTTCTTCCTCCCAGCTTGCTGCTGGTGGTGCTGGTGCGCCACCCCACTCCAGCCGAGGCGAGGCTCTACGGCCGGCGAGGTCCCCGGAATACTACCCGGGCACCCCGCTTAGCTGTCCCCTCCTCCCCGTGACCCAGCCAAGGATCCTCGGCTCTCGCTCCCTGGTTCGTCGGGTGGCGATCGTCGTTGGGAGGCCGAACGACTGCGACATGCCGACGTTGACAGGGAGGGCGCGCTCCGGGTGGAGTTGGCGGCCCGCCTCGCTGCGGATGCCCGGGACAGGGAGCCCCGGGCTCCCCGAGCGCCGGCTGCTCGGGCTTCGGCATCCCGACCATCGGACTATGGTTGGCGCCGGGGCCGGGGTGAGTATGCGCGTGGGGAGCGCTGCGATGATGGTCCCATGCTCCTGCCAGTGTGCGTGATGGAGACCGGCGGCTCTCTCGTGAGGAGGGCCGTCGGGATGGCCCGACCTGGCGTTCGGATGCTTCGCCTCCCGGGCTGAGATCCCCTGGGCGTCCTTCTGCGGAGGACCCTGTGATGTCGACTCTGCCTAAAAAGAAAAGGAAGTTCAAGAAGAAGAAGGCGGCGGTGGCGGTCCCTGGGGTGGCCGTCGGACCTGCTCCATCTGGGGCTCCTGAGCAGGCGGCTCCGGAGATCCCTCCTCGGGTTGGCCGCCAACGGACTCGTGACGAGACGATGTGCATCAAGTGTGGATGCGCGGGTCACTTCCGCTCGGAGTGTGAGGCCCCTCCGCGATGCCCCACGACCCTTGCCTACCTTGGGTACGGGACTGAGGGGGTAGTTTCTACTATGTGGATGTTGAGATTGAGGAAGAGGCTGTTCGGCCGCACCTGGCGACGGTTACTCTGGCCCCCGAGCAGGTCTTGCCGTAGGGGGTGGTGATCTCGGCCGACCTCATCCAGGCCGAGCTCGCCGCCTACATCGGCGACTTCCGCGGCTCCGAATTTGCTTGGGAGGTGACCGAGACGGCTCCCCTCGTCTTCTCGGTCCCCTTCCCCTCTGCTGAGCTGCTCCAGGTGTGTGTTCACGATTTCATCCGCTGCCCCATCAACAAGTTCGTGATCTCCGTCCATGCGGCAGCGGCAGAGCCTGATCTCGTGCCCCCTTTGGAGAAGGTGTGGGTCCTTGTCTACGGCTTGCCTAGAGGTGGCGGGTCGGCTCCGCGAGGCGGCAAGCTGACTCACATCCTCAAGGCGATCTCTGAGCCGGTGGGCAAGCTGGTGACCGCGGACTTGGCGTCCTTCGAGGATGATGGCCCTGCCCGCATCGAGATCCTCTGCCTTGTGCCTGCGGAGATTGATGGCCCGTCCCTTATATTCTATTTCGGCGCTAGGGGAGGCGCCTCACCTTTGAGCTTGAGTCTCCAGTTCCTGAGGATCGGCGCCGGCCGGCCCCCGCTGCTTCTGTGCCTCGCAATGAGGGGCAGGAGAGGGATGGGGCTCGTCTGGGGAGAGCTCTTTCTTTGAGGAGGATGATGGTGATGTTGGGATTCCTTCGGCTCCGTCTGATGGCCGGCGTAGCCCGGGTTCTACTGGTGGTGGCTCTTCCGGTCAGGCCGGTCCGACTTCTCAGGTGGCGTCTGGGTTTATGGCAGTGGTCATGGTCGGCCCTCCCCATGTCGCGACCACGACGACTGACCTAGAGATCGTGGAGGCAGACGTGCTGAGTGTGGGGATGGAGGTGTGCCCTTCGTCTTGCGCTCGCCGGGGGTGGTCTGCTACTCGCGCTCGCCGGGGTCCCCCTCTTCCCTAGCCTTGGGGTCCCCGGAGCGGGAGCCGCCGCCGCCCCTGGACCTGGGCATGACGACTGTGACCCCTACGGCAGCAGGCCCCAAGACTCGGGGTGGGGCCTCTCCGTTGGTGTCAGCGCGTCAGAGTGCGAGGCTCAGCCAATCTCGGTTCCTTCTGGATGGTTGTGTCCCTACGATCTAGGAGAAGGCCACCCTGTGTGCGGCTGCTCGCGACCCGTCCCCAGGTAACTCAACCTTCCCTCCTGCTCCTTCTCGTGCTGACTCTCGGTTTTCTATTCTTGGTTGCGAGTCGGTGCGTCATCTCGCAGTAGTGGTTACCGATAGTGGCATTGTGTTCCATGGTGAGAAGGGGCCCATCCTGGAGCAGATTTCCGCTATTTGCGCCAAGGAGAAGCTTGAGGGGGCGCTGGCGGAAGCCCGTGCCTGTGTTGCACGTGGTGAAACCAGCTCCCTGAGCCCACTGACCCTGGTCATAGAGAGACCAGGGGTGGTGCAACTGCCTCGATGGCGACTGTGGCTGGGACCTCCCTGTCAGTTGCCTCCTCGGTGAGGGTGCTACGCGGACGTCCCCCCACACGCCTCAATCCCACTGAGCACCGTCTCGACGTGCGTGGGCCTAGCTCCAAGTCCGCCTCCCTCGGACCGGGGGCCACCGCTTCCCCCTCTGCGCGGGGGCGACGTGGCCGCCCGTCTAAGGTTCTCCCCCGACCCGCGATTGACGGGCGGGCTAGCTCGGCCCCGCTTGCGGAGCCTAGGAACTCCTCTAAGGTTATTAAATGAAGCTCCTATGTTGCAACATCAGGGGCTTCGGCCTCACTGGCCGGCGACGGTAGCTCATCGAGTATGTGCGACAGGAAGAGATTGGCATAGTGGGATTACACAAGACAATTCGTCATGATTTTAGCATGCATGACCTCCAAAGGCTTTCCCATCACCAGTTTGTCTAGCAGTGGTTGCCTGTTGCGGGCCACTCTGGGGGCATCCTCCTCGAAGTTAGGGAGGATGCTTTCTCGGTTGAGGATATGGACCGTGGGGAATTCTTCATGAGCATGTTCGTCACTGACCGACGAGTTCACCTCAGTTGGGAGGTGATTATCATCTATGGTCCGGCAGACCATGGCCGCTTTGCTGACTTCCTCGCCGAGTTGAAAAACAAGGTGGAGAGGTGTGCTACTTCTCAAACAACGGCGCCAGAAATTGATATGTTGATGGAGACTTGCTTGCGTTGGCTTTTCCCTTGAAGAGGAAAGGGTGATGCAGCACAGGAGCAGTAAGTATTTCCCTCAGTTTGAGAACCAAGGTATCAATCCAATAGGAGAATCTCGTCAAGTCCAGAGTACCTGCGCAAACACAAAAGAGCTTGCAACCAACGCTATAAAGGGGTTGTCAATCCCTTCAAGATTGATTGCAAAGTGAAATCTGAAGGCGGAAAGTGCAACGAAGAAAAAGAGTAAGGCTGAAAATATGGTGTGGAGTAGACCCGGGGGCCATAGTGTTCACTAGAGGCTTCTCTCAAAATAGCAAATATTACGGTGGGTGAACAAATTACTGTCGAGCAATTGATAGAACCGCGCAAAGTCATGACGATATCTAAGGCAATGATCATACATATAGGCATCACGTAAGAGACAAGTAGACCGATACTTTCTGCATCTACTACTATTACTCCACACATCGACCGCTATCCAGCATGCATCTAGTGTATTGAGTTCATGACGAATAGAGTAACGCCTTAGGCAAGATGACATGATGTAGAAGGATAAACTCAAACCAATGGTGAAAACCCCATCTTTTTACCCTTGATGGCAACAACACGATGTGTGCCTCGCTACCCCTTCTGTCACTGGGTGAGGTCACCGCACGGTATGAACCCAAAACCAAGCACTTCTCCCATTGCAAGAATCATAGATCTAGTTGGCCAAACAAAACCCACAAGTCGAAGAGAATTACAAGGATATGAAATCATGCATATAAGAGATCAGAAAAAACTCAAATAAGATTCATAGATAATCTGATCATAAATCCACAATTCATCGGATCTCGATAAACACACCGCAAAATAAGATTACATCAGATAGATCTCCATGAAGATCATGTAGAACTTTGTATTGAAGATCCAAGAGAGAGAAGAAGCCATCTAGTTACTAGCTATGGACTCGTAAGTCTGTGGTGAACTACTCACGCATCATCGGAGAGGTCATGGTGTTGATGAAGAAGACCTCCGTATCTGAATCCCCCTCCGGCAGGGCACCACAACATGCCCCAGATGGGATCTTGCAGAGACAGAAGCTTGCGGCGGCGGAAAAGTACTTTCGATGATCTCCTGATTTTTTCTGGGATTTTAGGGAATATATAGGCGAAAGACCTAGGGCAGAGGTGGCCCAGGGAGCCCACAAGCCTGGGAGGCGTGGGACCCCCCTGGCCGCGGCTAGGAGGCTTGTGGGGTCCCTGGTGGCCCCTGCCCTGATTCTCAGGCTTCCCGATCTTCTTCTGTTTCGGAAAAAATCTTTTTGGAAGTTTTGTTCCGTTTGGACTCCGTTTAAAATCCTCCTGTGAAAGGGGTCAAAACATGGAAAAAACTGGAACTGGCACTTGGCACTGAGTTAATAAGTTAGTCCCAAAAGATATAAAAGGCATACAAAACATCCAAAGTTTGACAAGATAATAGCATGAAACCATCAAAAATTATAGATACGTTGGAGACGTATCAAGCATCCCCAACCTTAACTCCTGCTCGTTCTCGAGTAGGGAAGTGATAAAGACTAAATTTTTGATGTGGAATGCTACCTAGCATAGTTGTCCTTTGTAACTTCTTTCATGTGACATGAATGTTCAGATCCGTAAGATTCAAAACAATAGTTTGCTATTGACATGAAATCAATAATAATTCAAGCAAACTAGCAAGGTAATCATGAACTTTCAAAATAACAAGGCCAAAGAAAGTTATCCCTACAAAATCGTATAGTCTGGCTAATCTCCATCATCCCCACACAACTAATGTAAATCATGCACAACCCCGGTATTGGCCAAGTAATTGTTTTCACACTCTTACTTTCTCAAACTTTTTATAACTATCACGCAATACATGAGCGTGGGCCATGGATATAGCACTATAGGTGGAATAGAGTGTGGTGGTGGTTTTGACACAAAAAAGGAGGAGATGGTCACATTGACTCGGCATATCAAAGGGCTATGGAGATGCCCATTAATAGATATCAATGTGAATGAGTAGGGATTGCCATACAAAGGATGCACTAGAGCTATAAGTATGTGAAAGCTCAAAAGGAGAACTAGTGGGTGCGCATCCAACTTGCTTGCTCACGAAGACCTAGGGAAATTTTGAGGAAGCCCATCATTGTAATATACAAGCCAAGTTATATAATGAAGATTCCCACTAGCATATGGTGATGACGAAACGAGAGGCTCTAAATCATGAAGAACATGGTGCTATTATGAAGCACAAGTGTGTAAAAAGATAGTAGCATTGTCCCTTCTCTCTTTTTCTCTCATTTATTTTTTATTTTTTATGGGCTCTTGGGCCTCTCTTTTTTTTGGGCTCTTTGGCCTCTTTTTTTTTATTTCCTCACATGGGACAATGCTCTAATAATGATGATCATCACACTTTTATTTACTCGCAGCTCAAACTTAGAAATGACTCTATAGGAAATGCCTCCGGAAGTGTACCAGGATGTGCAACGATCTACCTTGTCGTATGACGTTGAAACATCTCACTAGCTATCTTACGATCATGCAATGGCAATATGAGAGTGACATCACAAGTCATGAGACGGAACGGTGGGAGTTGCATGGCAATATATCTTGGAATGGCTATGAAAATGCCATAGTAGGTAGGTATGGTGGCTGTTTTGAGGAAGGCATATGGTGGGTTTGTGTACCGACGAGAATTGCGTGCCACTAGAGAGGTTAGCAATGGTGGAAGGTGAAAGTGCATCTATACCATGGACTCACATTAGTCATGAAGAACTCACATACTTGTTGCGAAAGTTTTTATTAGTAATCAAAACAAAGTGCTAAACGCATACTCCTAGGGGAAGGGTTGGTAGGTGTTAATCATCGTGCGATCCCGACCTCAACAGAAAGGATGACAATCAATGGATCAATTATGCTCCGACTTCCTAACATAGTAGTTCACCATACGTGCATGCTACGGGAATCACTAACTTCAACACAAGTATTTCTAGATTCACAACACCCTACTAACATAACTATTAATATTACCAAATTCACGTCTCAAAACTAATTGAGAGGAATTAAGACTTCTCTTTCTACTCAATGCACATAAAGGTGGAGGTTTTTGTATCCTCTTTGGGTACCTATCACCTTTGGGACTACTTTCATAGCATAAGCCAACTACCAAGTCATGCACCGCCGTGCTCTAAAAGATCTAAGTGAAGCACATAGAGCAAAATTATCTAGCTCAAAAGATATAAGTGAAGCACGATGAGCATTCTAGCAAAATCACGATGAGTGCATGTCTCTCTGAAGGTGTGCAGCAAGGATGATTGTGACACAAAAAAAATAAAAAGACTCCTACGATACAAGACGCTCCAAGCAAAACACATATCATGTGGTGAATAAAAATATAGCTCCAAGTAATGTTACCGATGGATTGAAGACGAAACAAGGGATGCCTTCCCGGGGCATCCCCAAGCTTAGGCTTTTTGGTGTCCTTGAATTTGGCTTGGGATGCCTTGGGAATCCCCAAGCTTGAGCTCTTTCCACTCCTTATCTCTTTGTCCATAAGAACATCACCCAAAACTTGAAAACTTCACAACACAAAACTTAAACAGAAACTCGTGATAACATTAGCACAAGAAAACAAACTACCACCTCTTTAGGTACTGTAGCAACCTTGATTTCTATTTATATTGGTGTTGGATTACTGTATTCTCACTTTTCCATGGCTAGTACCCCCCGATACTATCCATATTTTCATCAAAACAAGCAACCAACTCAACAAAAACAGAATATGTCAGAAACAGACCAGTCTGTAGCAATCTGTATACTTCGTATACTTCTGTTACCTCCAAAATTCTGAAAAATTACGACTGCCTGGGAAAAAGGCATATCAACCATAAGAAAAAAGAATCAACTCAAAATCTCTTTCTTAATAAAAATGAAAAATCATCTCGTGAGCAAAAAGTTTCTGTCTTTTTCCAGCAGGATCAAGCAACCATCACCAAGACTAGTCATAAAGGTTTTGCTTGGCTCAAACACAAAAAGGAACACAAAAGACACAATCATAACAGAATTATGATGGTGTGGACGCAACAAAACAGAAAGAAAAAGAAATAAATTCATTGGGTTAATAAGTTTCGAAAAAAAAAACTTTTTAAAAATATTTTGGGAGGCTTCCCGATCTTCTTCAGTTTCAGAAAAATCTTTTTGGAAGTTTCGTTCCGTTTGGACTCCGTTTAAAATCCTCCTCTGAAAGGGGTCAAAACATGGAAAAAACAGGAATTGGCACTTGGCACTGAGTTAATAAGTTAGTCCCAAAAAGATATAAAAGGCATACAAAACATCCAAAGTTTGACAAGATAATAGCATGAAACCATAAAAAATTATAGATACGTTGGAGACGTATCAAGGTGCACCACTCCGGTGGTGGTGGCTAGCGACTTTAACCTCATTAGGTGGGCTTCCGATAAAAGTTCTCCTAATGTGGATCGGGCCCGAATGCGTCTCTTCAATGAATGCATTGCTGACCTCGCGCTCCGTGAGATAGCCCGCGTTGGGGCTAAGTTCACGTGGTCGAATACACAAGCGGACCCCATCCGGAGTGTCTTGGATCGGGTCTTTCTGTCGGCTCAGTGGGAAGTGATGTTCCCACTCTACTCCCTCAAGGCGGTCACTCGGATTGGCTCCGACCATACGCCCCTGATTTTCTCGTCGGTGGAGGGTTCCCTGATACGTCTCCATCGTATCTTCTTTTCCAAACTCTTTTGCCCTCGTTTTGGACTCTAATTTGCATGATTTGAATGGAACTAACCCGGACTAACGCTGTTTTCAGCAGAATTGCCATGGTGTTGTTTTTGCGCAGAAATTAAAGTTCTCGGAATGACCTGGAAATTTACGAGGATTTTTTGTGGAATATATAAAAAATATTGGCGCAAGAATCAACTGGAGACGTGGAGCGAGGAGCCCACAAGCCCAGGAGGCGCGGCCCCCCTGGCCGCGCCTAGCAGGCTTGTGGGGCCCTCGGGGCTCCGCCGCCTGCAATTCCATCTCTATTTAGTCCCTTTCGCCCAGAAAAAAAATCAAGGAGAAGAGTTCATCGCGTTTTACTATACGGAGGCGCCGCCACCACCTGTTCTTCCTCTGGAGGCCAGATCTGGAGTCCGTTCTGGGCTCCGGAGAGGGGAGATCGTCACCGTCATCATCACCAACCTTCCTTCATCGCCAATTCCATGATGCTTTTCACCATTCGTGAGTAATCTCATTGTAGGCTTGCTGGACGGTGATCGGTTGGATGAGATCTATCATGTAATCGAGTTAGTTTTGATGGGGATTGATCCCTAGTATCCACTATGTTCTGAGATTGATGTTGCTACTACTTTTCCATGCTTAATGCTTGTCACTAGGGCCCGAGTGCCATGATTTCAGATCTGAACCTATTATGTTCTCATAAATATATGGGTGTTCTAGATCCTATCTTGCAAGTTGTAGTCACCTACTATGTGTTATGACCCGGCAACCCCGGAGTGACAATAGACGGAACCACTCCCGGAGATGACCATAGTATGAGGAGTTCATGTATTCACTAAGTGCTAATGTTTTGTTCTGGTTCTCTATTAAAATGAGAACCTTAATATCCCGTAGTTTCCATTAGGACCCCGCTGCCACGGGAGGGATGGACAATAGATGTCATGCAAGTTCTTTTCCATAAGCACGTATGACTATATACGGAATGCATGCCTACATTACATTGACGAACTGGAGCTAGTTACATATCTCCCCATGTTATAACTGTTGCATGGTGAATGTCATCTGGCATAATTATCCATCACCGATCCAATTCCTATGAGTCTTTTCCTACTGGTCCTTGCTACTGTTACCGCTACTGCTGTAACTGTTGTTACTGTTACCGTTGCTACTGTTGCTATCACACTACTTTGCTACTGAAACTTTGCTGCAGATACTAAGTCTTTTAGGCGTGGTTGAATTGACAAGTCGACTGCTAATACTTGATAATATTCTTTGGCTTCCCCTTGTGTCGAATCAACAAATTTGGGTTGAATACTCTACCCTCGAAAACTGTTGCGATCCCCTATACTTGTGGGTTATCAAGACTATTTTCTCGCGCCGTTGCCGGGGAGGCCTAGCACTATTCTCTGAGTCACTTGGGATTTACGTCTGTTGATCACTATGAGGAATCCGAAGGATTCAAAAACTAAAGTCTTTCCCTCAACTATGAGGACAGGTAAGGAACTGCCATCTAGCTCTGCACTTGATTCACCTTCAGTTATGAGTAAGTTTGCGACACCACCACCTCCTAGAAATTCTGATATGTCGCCTGTGCTTGATGATGCTACTTCTGCTATCCATGATGCTTGTGATGATGCTTTGCTTGATACTACTTTGCCACTAGGTGCATTCCTTGATGCACAAACTGCTAGAGTTGCTGCTGAATGTGATGATACTTCTGAGAGTGCTGAAATTATTGAAGTAGAACCTGCTATTTCACCTGTTAGAACTAGCTCTCCTAGATATGAATTGCCTGATATACCTGAGGGTTATGTTATGGAGGGAGAGGTAGCTGAGGACTTTCTTGCTTGTAAGGATAGCTATGATCTTGAGGAATTACTACGCAAGTGGAAAGCAAAATCTCTGAACGCTAGGATGAAATACAACCCGAAGTTTGCTACTTCGCCTATCTTTGTGACTGATAAGGATTATGAATTCTCTGTCGATCCTGAGTTAATCACTTTGGTCGAATCTGATCCTTTTCATGGTTGTGAGTCTGAAACGGTTGTAGCACATCTTACTAAGATGCACGATATAGCCACCCTAAGATCCACCACTACTATATCCTTAAGTTGTTTCCTTTCTCGCTAAAGGGTGATGCTAAGACTTGGTTCACTTCTCTTGCTCCTAGTTGTGTGCGTAGTCCCCAGGATATGATCTACTACTTCTCTGAGAAATATTTTCCTGCCCATAAGAAACAAGCTGCCTTGTAGGAAATATATAACTTTGTGCAAGTTGAAGAAGAGAGTCTCCCACATGCTTGGGGGAGGCTTGTCCAGCTACTCAATGCTTTGCGTGATCACCCTCTTGAGAAAAATGAAATACTTGATATCTTCTATAATGGACTAACCGATGCTTCTAAGGACCACCTAGATAGTTGTGCCGGTTGTGTTTTCAGGGAACGAACTGTGGAACAAGTTGAGATTCTATTGAATAATATCTTGTGCAATGAAAATGCTTGGACTATTCCCGAACCACCTCCGAAGCCAACTCCGAAGAAAAGAGGCATTCTATTCCTCAGTCCTGAAGATATGCAAGAAGCCAAGAAATCTATGCAAGAGAAAGGCATTAAATCTGAAGATGTTAAGAATATACCACCTATCAAAGAGATCCATGGTCTTGATAACCCGGCACGAGTAGTAGAGGTAAATTCTCTTCGTAGATTCAATGAGAGTGATATTCCTTTTGATAAACCTGCTAGCTGATGCTTAGATGAATTTTATAACTTTGTTGCCAAACAACAAAGTTTCAATGATTATGTTAGCAGACAATTGGAACAGAATGCTCGTATGCTTAGTCATTTAAGTGCTTGTGTGGATAGAAATGTCAATGATCTTAAGCTTATGAGTAAACATGCCTCTATGGTCACTACTCAAGTAGAACATGTACTTAAGGCTCAAAATGACTTGGTCAATGAGCTGAACGACAAGTCTGTTAGAGTTATCAGTAGAGGTGGTAGAATGACTCGGGAACCTTTGTATACTGAGGGTCATCCTAAGAGAATTGAGCAAGATTCTCAAGGAGTTAGCACCGAGGCACCTAGTCATCATAGGAAGAAAAAGAAAGATGATAGGAACTTGCATGCTAGCAAACCTACTGTGTTACACCCGAGAATCCAAACGATGTCTCTGTTTCTGATGCCGAAACACAATATGGTGATGAACATGAGCCTAGTGATAATATCGATAGTGGTGCTCATGATGATGCTCAACCTAGTAATGATAAGGATGTGGAGATTGAACCTAGTGTCGATCTTGATAACCCACAACCTAAGAACAAGAGATACGATAAGAACGACTTCATTGCTAGGAAGCATGGTAAAAAAAGGGAACCATGGGTTCAGAAACCCGTGCCCTTTCCTCCCAGACCATCCAAGAAAAAGGATGATGAGGATTTTGAGCGATTTGTTGAAATGATTAGACCTGTCTTTCTGCAAATGCTTTTGACAGATATGCTCAAAATGTCTCCTTATGCTAAGTACATGAAGGATATTGTGACTAATAAGAGGAGGATACCTGAGGTTGAGATTTCCACCATGCTCGCTAATTACACCTTCAAGGGTGGAACTCCTAAGAAACTAGGTGATCCCAGAGTGCACACTATACCTTGCTCCATTAAAGGAAACTATGTTAGAACTGCTTTATGCAATCTTGGAGCCGGTGTTAGTGTTATGCCTCTCTCTCTTTATCGTAGACTTGAATTGGAGAAGCTGACACCCACTGAAATCTCCTTGCAAATGGCCGACAAATCAATTGGTTTCCCTATCGGCATTTGCAAGGATGTGCATGTTGTGGTTGCTAACGTTACTATCTTAACAGACTTTGTTATTCTGGATATTCCCGAGGACGATGCCATGGCGATCATCCTTGGAAGACCCTTTTTAAACACTGCAGGGGTTGTTATTGATTTCAATAAAGGCAATGTTACTTTCCATGTCAACGGTAATGAGCATATGGTGCACTTTCTGAAGAAACAATTTCGAGTACATTGCATCAATGCTATTGAAAAAACTTCATCGATTCTTATTGGGAGCTTTGAATGCCCTATACCTACTATTAAGATGAAGTATGATTTGCTTGTTGGGGATATGCACATCCCCATTGAGGTAACCTAGTGACTATTCGAAAAATCCTCCCGTTTTATGCGATTCAAAAAAGTTTGTCAAGGAGACTTGATCAACCTCATTGACATATTTCTTTTGATGACCATGAGATGGATGAATCTAGGAGTCACAACCCTCTGTTCCAAACCTTACCTTCGGTTGCTTAGAAGAAAAATGATAAATTTAGCTTTACTTTTTCCTGTTTTCTGCTTTTTGCGTCCCTTAGAAAAGTGTCCCGAAAATAAAAGTTCTTCAAATGCCCTGAAAATCAAGTATGGTTTTTTCTGGAATTTTTGAAAAATTCTGAGACAAAGAGCTAGTCAGGGGGATGCACCAGTGGGCCACAAGCCCAAGAGGTGCGGGCACCCCCCCTGGTCGTGCCTACCAGGCTTGTGGGCCCCACGTGGCCCCCCTTCACTTATTCCAGCTCCCATCTCCTTCTCCTACCTCCAGAAAAAATCATTCCACAGCTCATACCCGTGTTCTTGCTCTTCTTGCTGCGACTTTCGATCTCCTTGTGCAAAGCCTCATTCACCAAACTGTTTTGGGGAAATTGTTCCTTGGTATGTGACTCCTCCATTGGTCCAATTATATTTTTCTCTAGTGCCTTATTCGTTGCGTATTTTTGCTGCCTTGGTGACCCTGTTCTTGAGCTTTGCATGCTAATTTTAGTTGGTCCCAAGTAGTTTTGATGCATGATATGGCCTCTAGGAACTTGTAGGAGTAGTTGCTATGAGTTCCATTGAGCCTTGTTTACTTTTCCTTTGAGTCGCTAAAAATTGCAGAAATTTTCTGTGAAAGATAAAGGAAAAGATGAGGAGGTTCCTAAGAGGCTCTTCAAGCCGTGACCCCAAGGATGATGAAAATGAGAAGAAGAAACCCAAGTATCTGGTCCCCCGAGTTGTAGAAGTTCGAGCGTGCGAGTGGCCAAGCAATGTGTTCTTACGTGCCGCCGAAATTTATGAGGATTTTTATTACTTGGTGGAGAACGCAGGCCTTACCGCTTTCGTTGAAGATAAGTGCCCACAATACCTCCTCCTCACTAATATTTTCGTGCAAAGCTTTAATTTCTATCCAAGGAAGAACCGTCCTATGGTTGAGTTCAAGTTATATGATATCCCCCAGCGCAGTTCACTTCAGGATTTTTGCAATGTCTCCAAATTACCTTATGTTGGGGATATTCATGAACCTCGTCCACGGGACTTGGAGGCTTTAATTGATACTATTGCCGTAGGAGAGGAGAGAGGAGTATCTTGCGCTTGAGTTGCTAGCATACATTTTCCCGTGCTTTAGTATTTCTCTCTATTCATGGGAAAATGTTTATTGGCCATGGGAAAGCTGGAGCCCTTAGCTCCCCAGATCTTGCGGTCTTGCGCGAAGCTCTTTATAATGATAAAACTTATAGCTTGGGCGCTATAGTCGCTCAACGTTTGAACATGAACCGTACTAAAGGCGTTGTTTATGGAGGTATCTATGCTACCCATCTTGCTAGACATTTTGAGATACCTATTAGACTGCACGAGGAAGAAGAGATGCTTCTTCCTGAGAGATATCTAGATTATGATAGCATGGTTTGCCATGACTTTCTTCATAAAGATATAAATAAGAGGATGATTTATTACTTGGTATTTAGTCAGGGTACTCGTGAGACTATTACTTTGCCTGCTCCTTCTTTGTTCACTCTTCACCTAGGCAGGTACATTATTATACCCTCGGACATCTACGCATATTGGGGCATAGAGCCACCACAGGAGCCCGTGCTCGAGCTACCAGTCGAGTACCAGACGCCAGTTTATCAATGGGAGCCAGAGGAGCTCACCCAGCAGTGGCACCCTCAGTACACTCCGTAGTACCCCGGAGACGGTTACTTCCCACCATGGGAGTAGACCAACTTAGGCCAAAAGCCTAAGCTTGGGGGAGTACGTGTTTCTCACCGACTTTATATTCTTACTTACACTTTCACTTTGATAGTTGGTGTTCACACCTTGCCACTGTACCATCCATGCTAGTTTATTTCTTTTTCTCGCTTTCTTCTCGTGTGTTTGTTCAGATTGAGAAAACCCAAAAATATTTCTCGTTCTTCTTTTGCTTGTTGGGAGCTTTCTCGTGTAAATATTTTTCTTTTTCTTTGGGTCAAGGTAGAAGGCCATGGTTACAATGTTTAGTGGCTCTCGCATGCATATCTGTTTTTCTGTCAAAGAGACACATTACTTTGTCTTCTCCTTTGTGTTTGCTTGCAGATTCCAGCTTAGTCCAATGCATGAACACTCTCATTATGATTCACATCATTCGGTCGTGCAAGTGAAAGGCAATAATGACGATATATGATGAAGTGACTGAGCCTGGAAAAGCTGGTATGAACTCGATCTATTTTGTTTTTTTGAATATGACTAGCTCGTCGTTCCTAATTCAGCTTTGTTATGAGAGAAACATGTTTGCAATGACAACTTAGAGATCATAGTTTCTGATGCCATGCTTGATTAGCTAGGAGCTTATAATGGTTTGTCTTGGATGCCAACATGAATTTCAAGATGATTATGATGTAGTATGATAGGATGGTATCCTCTTTTCAATGATTCAAGTGGCTTGACTTAGCACATGTTTACGCATTTAGTTGAAACAAAATCAACATAGCCTCTATGATATTCATGTTTATGGTGATTTATGTCCTACTCATGCTTACACTCAATGTTGGTTAATTTCAATGCATAGTGATGACTGTTGTCGCTCTCTAGTTGGTCGCTTCCCAGTCTTTTGCTAGCCTTCACTTGTACTAAGCGGGAATACTGCTTGTGCATCCACTTCCATAAACCCAAAGTTGTTCCATATGAGTGCACCATACCTACCTATATGCGGTATCTACATGCCGTTCCAAATAAATTTGCATGTGCCACTCTCTAAATCTTCAAGTAATAATCTGTTTTGCATGCCCGAATCGCTCATGTGGTGACAAGGGGTGGTCAGTATCTTCCATGCTAGGCGTGTTATCCTCGATATGTGTTTATTCACTATCACTCACGATAAAGGGGCCGGTAATTGGAATGCCCGGTTCCATGCTCAAATCGAAAAGATAATTGCAACCAAAACTCCCCCTGGATTGTTGTTGGTATGGACGACACCCGAGTATTCAGCTAGTCATGGAGTGTGATTGATTGGTGGTGGGGGAGTCAAAACTTTACTTTTCTGTTTGGGAACCGCCTATAGTATGTGTATCATGGAAGATGGTGAAAACTCTTGGTCATCGCGTTGACAATGAAAGCATGCCACCCAAAATTATTTATCTCTGTTCTAAAAGCTTGAGCTCTGGCACCTCTGCAAATCAATGCTTCCCTCTGCGAAGGGCCTATCTATTTACATTTCTGTTGAGTCATCCTCTTCTTTCAAAAAGCACCAATTAGAGAGCACCTCCGTCATTTCTATGCTTTGCTTTTAATTGTTATTGAGTATGACTGTGACTGGATCTTCTTTGCCATGAATTACAATGTTCAGTCAACCCTTGGTCTTTGAACATGCTGTGCATTTATGTTTTGCGGTCTCAAAAAGAGCTAGCGAGATACCATCTGTTCATATTGCTTCATGATTGTTTTGATTGAAGTGTTCATGTTTGAAACTCATTATTATTGCTCGCTAGTTGATTATGCCTTTGATATGAGTTTACCATGAGACCTAAATGTCATTGCTTATGTGGTTAGCTTATGATCTTGCTGAAAAATCTGAATATGAGTTAGACATAATTACAACAACAAGATCAAACAGAGTTCATAAAAGTTTTTCTTTTGTCTCTTTCAGTTTGTCAACTGAATTGCTTGAGGACAAGCAAGGCTTTAAGCTTGGGGGAGTTGATACGTCACCATCGTGTCTACTTTTCCAAACTCTTTTGCCCTTGTTTTGGACTCTAATTTGCATGATTTGAATGGAATTAACCCGGACTAATGTTGTTTTCAGCAGAATTGTCATGGTGTTGTTTTTGCACAGAAATGAAAGTTCTTGGAATGACCTGGAAATTTACGAGGATTTTTTGTGGAATATATAAAAAAATACAGGCGCAAGAATCAACCGGAGACGTGGAACGAGGAGCCCACAAGCCCAGGAGGCGCCCCCCTGGCCGCGCCTAGCAAGTTTGTGGGGCTGTATTTAGTCCCTTTCGCCCAGAAAAAAATCAAGGAGAAGAGTTCATCGCGTTTTACGATACGGAGGCGCCGCCATCACCTGTTCTTCTTCTGGAGGGTAGATCTGGAGTCCGTTCTGGGCTCTAGAGAGGGGAGATCGTCACCGTCGTCATCACCAACCTTCCTTCATCGCCAATTCCATGATGCTCTTCACCGTTCGTGAGTAATCTCATCGTAGGCTTGCTGGACGATGATCGGTTGGATGAGATCTATCATGTAATCGAGTTAGTTTTAATGGGGATTCATCCCTAGTATTCACTATGTTTTGAGATTGATGTTGCTACTACTTTACCATGCTTAATGCTTGTCACTAGGGCCCGAGTTCCATGATTTCAGATCTGAACCTATTATGTTCTCACCAATATATGTGTGTTCTAGATCCTATCTTGCAAGTTGTAGTCACCTACTATGTGTTATGACCTGGCAACCCCGGAGTGACAATAGCCGGAACCACTCCCGTAGATGACCATAGTATGAGGAGTTCATGTATTCACTAAGTGCTAATGCTTTGTTCCGGTTCTCTATTAAAAGGAGAACCTTAATATCCCGTAGTTTCCATTAGGACCCCGCTGCCACGGGAGGGATGGACAATAGATGTCATGCAAGTTCTTTTCGATAAACACGTATGACTATATACGGAATGCATGCCTATATTACATTGACGAACTGGAGCTAGTTACATATCTCCCCATGTTATAATTGTTGCATGATGAATGTCATTCGGCATAATTATCTATCACCGATCCAATGCCTACAAGTCTTTTCCTACTAGTCCTTGCTACTGTTACCGCTATTGCTGTCACTCCTGCTACTGTTACCGTTGTTACTGTTGCTATCACACTAGTTTGCTACTGAAACTTTGGTGCAGATACTATGTCTTTCAGGTGTGGTTGAATTGACAACTCAACTGCTAATACTCGAGAATATTCTTTGGCTTCCCCTTGTGTCGAATCAACAAATTTGGGTTGAATACTCTACCCTCGAAAACTGTTGTGATCCCCTATACTTGTGGGTCACCATTCCCCCCTAGACCCCGTCGCTTCTTCTTCGAGACATTATGGCTGGAGCAACCAGGTTTCTTCGAGCTGGTTCGCGACCGCTGGAGTGAGGCGGCCTCATCCCCGCCTCGTGTGTTCTGTGCGGTTGATGTATGGCATCACTGTGCTAAGTTGGCTCGTCAGGCCATGAAAGGCTGGGGGCGAACTTGGGCGCTGACCTTCGGGCCCGTAAAGGGGCCTTGCTGGATCACATTAACATGCTGGATGACCTGGTGGACGGGCCGGATCTGTCCCCTGATGACTGCATCAGGCGATCCTCCCTCGAGGCATCGCTCATGGATATCTTCAAGAGCAAGGAGCTGTTCTGACAGCGTCGAGGGGGCCAGAACTAGCTCCTTAAGGGGGATGCGAACACAACCTACTTTCAAGCGATTGCTAATGGCCGTAGGAGGAAATGTGCCATTCCTTTCCTCTGGGATGGGGATGATCTCCTGGAAAGCCCTGAGGACATCTCATCCCATATTTACTCCTTTTATAAGGAGTTGTTCTCGGCTGAGCCACGTGGAGGCTCGTCCCTATGTGAGGAATTCTAGCCGCTTGCTGCATAGGTATCCGAGGCGTAGAATGCGGAGCTTACTCTCCCGTTCTGCCCTGAGGAGGTGGGTCGGGCAATTGCCTTTATGAAGGCTTGCTCTGCCCTGGGGCCGGATGGTCTCCCGGTGGTTTTCTTCCAGAAATTCTGGGAGATCTTGCGTCCGGTCATCATGCCCATGTTCCATGAATTCTATATCAATACCTTGGACATGGGTGGAATTAGATTTGGCGCCATTGCTCTCATCCCAAAGTAGTTGGGGCCTCGGATATCCGGCAATTCCGTCCCATCGCGGTGATCAACGTCTTGGCGCGAATCTTTGCAAAGGTTTGCGCGACTCGTTTGCCCCCCGTGGCAGAACGGATTGCCCACCCCTTTCACTCCGTGTTCCTAAAGGGCAGGCGGATCCACGATGGGGTTCTTGCCTTTCACGATATTGTCCACGAGGTGGCGTCGAAGGGGCTTAAGGGGGTCTTCCTCAAACCGGACTTCCAGAAGGCGTATGACCGTCTCGATTGGTCCTTTTTGAGGTTGGTGATGCAGCAACGCGGATTTGATGAGAGGTGGTGTTCCTGGATCATGCATTTGATTAGATCTGGTAACACGGCAATCAACATCAACGACAAAGTGGGAACCTTTTTCCAAGCATCCAGGGGGTAAAGCAGGGGGATCCTATATCCCCCCTACTTTTCAAAATCGCTGTTGATGCCCTCGTCGGCATTCTGGATAAGGCCAAGCTAGCCTGCCATCTTCAGGGGGTGGTTGGACACCTCATCTCGGGCGGTGGAGTTTCCCACTTGCAATATGGGGACGACACCATGATCATGGTTGCCGGCTCCGACTCGGACATTGTTAACCTTAAGTTCCTTTTGCTCTGCTTCAAGGAAATGTCTAGACTTAAGATGAACTTTGATAAGAGCGAGGTTGTGGTCCTTGGCTACTCCGAGGCTGAGCAGCACAGGATCACGGTCAACCTCAATTGCAGGTTGGCTTCCTTCCCCATTTCTTACTTGGGGGTGCCCCTGGCTGAGTCCAGGATCATGGTAAGCGGGTTTGATCCACTTGTGGGACGAGTAGTGTCCCGTGCAGAGCCCTGGTGCGGTAGGTTCACGTCTAAGGGCAGCAAGACCGTCCTCATTAGCTCTAACCTTGCGAGCCTTGATGACCCACAAGTATAGGGGATCTATCGTAGTCCTTTCGATAAGTAAGAGTGTTGAACCCAATGAGGAGCAGAAGGAAATGACAAGTGGTTTTCAGCAAGGTATTCTCTGCAAACACTGAAATTATCGGTAACAGATAGTTGCGGGATAAGATAATTCGTAACGGGTAACAAGTAACAATAGTAACAAAGGTGCGGCAAGATGGCCAAATCCCTTTTGTATCAAGGGACAAGCCTGGACGAACTCTTATATAAGGTAAAGCGCTCCCGAGGACACATGGGAATTTCTGTCAAGCTAGTTTTCATCACGTTCATATGATTCGCGTTCGCTACTTTGATAGTTTCATATGTGGGTGGACCGGTGCTTGGGTGCTGTCCTTACTTGGACAGACATCCCACTTATGATTAACCCCTCTCGCAAGCATCCGCAACTACGAAAGAAGAATTAAGACAAAGTCTAACCATAGCATTAAACTGGTGGATCCAAATCAACCCCTTGCGAAGCATCGCATAAACTAGGGTTTAAGCTTCTGTCACTCTAGCAACCCATCATGTACTTATTACTTCCCAGTGCCTTCCTATAGGACCAAATAATGGTGAAGTGTCTTGTAGTCGACATTCACATAACACCACTAGAGGAAAGACAACATACAACGCATCAAAATATCGAACGAATAACAAATTCACATCACTACTTATAGCAAGACTTATCCCATGTCCTCAGGAACAAACGTAACTACTCACAAAGCATAATTATGTTCATGATCAGAGAGGTATTGAATATCATTAAGGATCTGAACATATGATCTTCCACCAAGTAATCCAACTAGCATCAACTACAAGGAGTAATTAACACTACTGGCAACCTTACAAGTACCAATCGGAGTCGCGAGACGGAGATTGGGTACAAGAGATGAACTAGGATTTGGAGATGAGATGGTGCTGATGAAGATGTTGATGGAGATGAGTCCCCTCCGATGAGAGGAGTGTTGGTGATGACGATGGCGACGATTTCCCCCTCCGGGAGGGAAGTTTCCCCGGCAGGACGGCCCTGCCGGAGCTCTAGATTGGTTCTGTTCAAGTTCCGCCTCGCGGCGGCGGCGTTTCTTTCCGAAAGCTCTCCCTTGATTTTTTTTCTGGGACGAAACCCTCTATATAGCAGAAGATGGGAGCCGGAGGGGTAACAGGGGCCAACGAGCCCCCCAGGCGCACCTAGGGGGTGGGGCAAGCTTGGCAGGCTCGTGGCCTCCTGGTGGCTCCCCTCCAATATTTCTTCCGCCTAGTATTTTTTATATATTCCAAAATAATTCCTCGCTGATTTTCACGGCTTTTGGAGTTTTGCCGAATAGTTATCTCAAACTTGCTCCTTTTTCAGCCCAGAATTCCAGCTGCCGGCAGTCTCCCTCTTCATGTAAACCTTATAAAATAAGAGAGAAAAGGCATAAGTATTGTACCATAATGTGTAATAATAGCCCATAATGCGATAAATATCAATATAAAAGCATGATGCAAAATGGACGTATCAACTCCCCCAAGCTTAGACCTCGCTTGTCCTCAAGCGGAAGCCGAGATCAATAAACATGCCCACATGTTTAGAGATAGAGGTGTCGATAAAATAAAATACAGACATGCAGGCATCATGATCATATTTAGAACAACAATATCGTCATATAATCTCTTATGCTAAAGTGACAATTCCTTCACAATGTAAAGTATGGATAAATAACCTTACTGAGAATTAACAACCAATAGTCTTTAGTAATTGAAGGAATTGCAATTTATCATAACATCGGAAAGAGTCAAATAAGAGCTTGTAGAGCAAATCCACATACTCAATCATCTTTTAGTCTTCTATAATTGCTAAAACTCATGCGGTACTCATGAGATCAAAGCTTCAGTTGGACACAGAGAAAGATAGGGGCTTATAGTTTCGCCTCCCAACTATTTACCTCAAGGGTAATGTCAACAATAATAATTCATGATTACTTACTTCCAAGTTGATATATGAATATAGATCTTTCCCGAGCACATGACGCTTGCCAAGATAATGGCGAAATAAGGAATTGGTGTCGATCACCATGACTCTTTTAAAGATAAAAAGTAAAGATACAAGATAGGCCCTTCGTAGATGGAAGCAGAGGTTGTCATGCACTTTTGAGGTTTGGATGTGTGATCTCTTAGTGTGAAGGAACATCACTTTATATTGCCTCCTGTGATAAAGAACTTTATTATGCAGTCTGTCGCTTTTATGTCTTCCTCATCACAAGTTCGTACAAAGCTTATTTTCCACACACTAATAGATCATACATATTTAGGGAGCAATTTTTATTGCTTGCACCGATGACAACTTACTTGAGGGATCTTATTAAATCCATAGGTAGGTATGGTGGACTCTCATGGCAAAATTGGGTTGAGGGTTTATGGATGCACAAGTAGTATATCTACTTAGTGCGGAAGTTTTGGCTGATATGAGGTGGAAGCAAGCATCACATGCTAAGGGATATCTAGTCATATAACCTTGTTCGGAACCAAGCAAACATAATTCATTATGTTGTCTTCCTTGTCCAACATCTACTTCTTAGCATGTAATAGTTTAATGAGTGTTCACAATCATAGACGATGTCAAAGATGATATATTTATATGTGAACCTCTCTTTCTTTATTACTTCCTATTAATTGCAACAAAGACCAAGGTCTATGTTTGTCCACCTACAACAAGTTTCAATCAACATTCTTTTTATATGTGAAGCCACCACTTCCCATAGGATCATCACATGATCTTTCATGCTTTTGTTCTATTATTATTATTTTCTTTAGATCATGGCATGAAGCAAAGCCCTTAACTAAAACACTCTTTATTATATAACTCACGAACTCGATTACATTGGGGGTAACACAAAGCAAAACTCATGCCTAGATCATACTAAGAACTTTATTCTACTAGATAAAGATATTACCAAAAAGTATTGAACTAAGATAAAGGTAAAGGCAAAAGATGTGATGGTGATACGATACCGGGGCAACTCCCCCAAGCTTGGAACAAGCCAAGGGGAGTACCCATACCCATGTGTTTAATTGTCTTCCTTCAGAGGTGATGGTGGTGGAGTTGGGGCAGAATGCTTAAGCTTGTTTAGTTTCCTTTTTAGCACAAAGTTCTGCTCTTTTAGATCGTTAACTTCCTCTTCAAACCTCAACACCCTTTGACATAATTCTTGCTTACTCTCCTGTAAAAGACGAGAAGGGGTAAACAAAATATTAGGCTTCTTCCTTGAGTTAGGGAGACTCGACTTCTTGAGCTCCACATGCATGTCCCCAGGTTGGGGTAGAGGAACTTCCTCTTCGTCAGAACTTTTCCTTCCTTCCCCTTAGGATCATAATCTTCTTCCTCATATGTGGTCCAATCATAAGGATCTAAGTCTTTGTAGACCTTGGGGTTAGCAAGGTAATTATCCACATAGCTCTCCCCCTCTGAATCTTGAGAAGACATCTTTTCTCTAAATCTGCTGCAGAAACAGGCTCAAAACGAAATCAGAGGATATTTGCGTGATACGAGGGTAAGACCTTTCGGGAGATTATATAATGAATTTTTACCGACCATAAGGAGTATTCCACAAAAAATGGAGTCCGGGAGACACACGAGGTGCTCACGAGCCCCCTAGGCGCGCCTAGGGGGGTGGGGCGCGCCTGGCAGGCTTTTCACATCCTCGTGCGCTTTCCGGACTACTTTGAATTTTTCTAGTTTTCTAAATATTCCAAAGGGAGAAAAATTGCTATTGGAGAAGTTTTGGAGTCGGTTTACTTACCGTATCACATACCTCTTCATTTTTGGAGTATGAAACAAGCTGGTAAATATCCCTTATGTACTCCTCCGGAGTTATGGTATTAATAATATTGCTTTCAACATTTATGGGAGTACCTGAGATATAATGCTTGATTATTTGCCCATTTACAACTCTCAGAAAATTACCTTCCGCGTTGTTGATTTTTATGGCACCGGAACGATATACTTCCTCAACAATGTAAGTTCCTTCCCATTTAGAGAGGAGTTTGCCTGCAAAAAATCTTAAATGAGAATTGTATAGCAAGACATAATCACCTACATTGAACTCACGTTTTTGTATCCTTTTATCATGCCACCTCTTAACTTTTTCTTTAAACAACTTGGCATTTTCATATGCCTGAGTTCTCCATTCATCAAGTGAGCTAATATCAAATAACCTCTTCTCACCAGCAAGTTTGAAATCAAAGTTGAGCTCTTTTATTGCCCAATAAGTCTTATGCTCTAGCTCAAGAGGTAAATGACATGCTTTACCGTAAACCATTTTATACGGAGACATGCCCATGGGGTTCTTATAAGCAGTTCTATAAGCCCACAGTGTATCATCAAGTTTCTTAGACCAATTCTTTCTAGACCTATCAAGAGTCTTTTGCAAAACTAATTTAATTTTGCTATTACTTAACTCTACTTGACCACTAGACTGAGGATGATAAGGAGATGCAATTCTATGGTTGACATCATACTTAGCAAGCATTTTACGGAAAGCACCATGAATAAAATGTGAACCACCATTAGTCATTAAATATCCAGGGACTCCTAATCTAGGAAAAATGACTTCTTTAAGCATCTTAATAGAGGTGTTATGATCAGCACTACTAGTTGGAATAGCTTCTACCCACTTAGTAACATAATCAACAACAACTAGAATATGAGTATACCCGTTGGACTTTGGAAAAGGTCCCATATAATCAAAACCCCAAACATCAAATGGTTCAATAACAAGTGAATAATTCATAGGCATTTCCCGACATTTACTGATATTACCTATTCTTTGACATTCATCACAAGACAAGAAAAACTTACGAGCATCCTTGAAGAGAGTAGGCCAATAAAACCCGGATTGCAATACCTTGTGTGCAGTTCTATCTCCCGCATGGTGTCCTCCGTAAGCCTCAGAGTGACACTTCTGTAGGATCTGTCCCAGTTCATGCTGAGGTACACAATGTCTAATAACACCATCTACTCCTTCTTTATAAAGGTGAGGATTATCCCAAAAGTAATGTCTCAAATCATAAAAGAACTTTTTCTTTTGTTGGTATGTGAAACTAGGTGGTATATATTTGGCAACAATATAATTAGCATAATCAGCATACCATGGTGTACTAGGTGAAGCACTGATGACATTCAGTTGTTCATGAGGAAAGCTATCATCAATAGGTTGTGGGTCATCAAGAACATTCTCTAACCTAGACAAGTTATCTGCTACGGGGTTCTCAGCACCCTTCCTATCAACAATATGCAAATCAAATTCTTGTAGCAAGAGAGCCCATCTAATAAGTCTAGGTTTAGCATCTTTCTTTTCCATGAGATATTTAATAGAAGCATTATCAGTGTGAATAGTAACTTTGGAATCAACAATATAAGATCTGAACTTATCACATGCAAACACAACTGCTAATTTTTTTCAGTAGCAGCATAGTTTCTTTGGGAACTATCTAGAGTTTTACTGGCATAATGAATAACATTTAATTTTTTATCAACACTTTGTCCTAGAACAACACCAACAGCATAATCACTAGCATCACACATAATTTCAAAAGGTAGGTTCCAATCAGGTGGTTGAACAATAGGTGCAGTTATCAAGGCCTTCTTAAGTATTTCAAATGCTTCTTCACAATCATCGTTGAAAACAAATGGAATATCTTTTTGCAAGAGATTGGTGAGAGGCCTAGAAATCTTAGAGAAGTCTTTAATAAACCTTCTATAGAAACCAACATGACCAAGGAAACTTCTTATACCTTTAATGTTTGTAGGGCATGGCATTTTCTCGATCGCATCAACTTTGGCCTTATCGACTTCAATACCTCTTTCAGAAATTTTATGTCCCAAGACAATGCCTTCATTAACCATAAAGTGGCACTTCTCCCAATTCAAGACAAGGTTAGTATCTTTACATCTCTGCAAAACTCAATCAAGGTTGCTCAAGCAATCATCAAAAGAAGATCCGTAAACGGAGAAATCATCCATGAAAACCTCAACAATCTTTTCACAAAAGTCAGAGAATATAGCCATCATACATCTTTGAAAGGTAGCAGGTGCATTACATAAACCAAAAGTCATACGTCTATAAGCAAAGGTACCGAAAGGGCAAGTAAAAGTGGTTTTCTCCTGATCAGATTGTGCAACAGGTATTTGGGAGAAACCAGAATAACCATCTAGAAAGCAAAAGTGTGGATGTTTAGACAATCTTTCTAGCATTTGATCAATAAAAGGTAAAGGGTAATGATCTTTCTTAGTAGCTTTATTTAATTTCCTAAAATCAATTACCATCCTATAACCAGTAACAATTCTTTGTGGGATCAATTCATCTTTATCATTAGGGACAACGGGAATACCTCCCTTCTTAGGGACACAATGCACCAAACTTACCCAATCACTATGAGCAACACGATAAATAATACCTGCTTCCAGGAGCTTTAGTATTTCTTTTCTTACCACCTCTTTCATCTTAGGATTTAATCTTCGTTGGTGATCGGCAACTGGTTTGGAATGAGGATCAGTTTTAATTTTATGCTGGCATAGAGTAGGACTAATGCCCTTAAGATCATCAATAGTATATCCAATAGCAGCACGGTGCTTCCTCAGAGTTTTCAATAATTTCTTTTCTTCATGCTCTGAAAGGTTAGCACTAATAATAACATGATATATCACTTTTTCATCAAGATAAGCATACTTAAGAGTATCAGTTAATTGTTTAAGCTCAAACACAGTATCACCCTTTGGTGGAGGTGGATCTCCAAGTAATTCAACACACAAATTATTCTTAAGGATAGGACGTTGTTCAAAGATAACTCTATCTATCTCATTCCTTTCATCCATATGCATATCATTTTCATGTTCAAGCAAGTATTGCTCTAAAGGATCAGTAGGAGGCACAGCAATAGAAGCAAGAGCAATAATTTCATCCTTACTAGACAATTCTTTTTCATGAGGTTGTCTACCAAACTTAGAAAAATAAATTCATGTGACACACCTCCAAAGCCAACAATAACAGTTTATTTCTCACAATCCATTTGAGCATTAACAGTATTGAGGAAAGGTCTACCAAATATGATGGGACAAAAGCTATCTTGTGTGGTAGCAAGAACGAGAAAATCAGTAGGATACTTAGTTTTACCACACAAGACTTCAACATCTCTAACAATTCCCACATGGCACATAGTATCTCTATTAGCAAGTTTAATAGTAACATCAATAAATTCCATCTCGACAGGTGCAATCTCATCTTTAATTTCATTATATAAAGATTGAGGTATTGCACTAACACTAGCACCCATGTCACATAAACCATGATAACAATGATCTCCTATCTTAACAGAAACAACATGCATGCCAACAACAGGTTTATGTTTGTCTCTAGCATGAGGTTTAGATATTCTAGCAGCAGCTTCACAGAATTGAATAACATGCCCATCAACATTATCGGCCAAGAGATCTTTAATAATAGCAATACTAGGTTCAACTTTAATTTGCTCAGGGGGTGTGGGTGTTCTAATGTAGCCCTTACATATCACAGTTGAAGCTTTAGCATGATCCTTTATTCTAAGAGGGAAAGGTGGTTTCTCAATGTAAGCACTAGGAACAATAGAATCATTATAAGAAATAACTTTCTCTTCAACTAGATTGGGTTTTACTACATTAACTTCTATGGGAGGATGATATTTAAACCACTTCTCCTTAGGGAGATTAATATGAGCAGCAAATGATTCACATAAAGAAGCTACTATCTCAGAGTCAACTCCATGTTTAGCGCTAAAATCACGAAAAGTATTTGTTTCAACAATGGATTTAACGCAAACGAACTTAAGATTCACAACTGACTCCTTACCTTCATCAAACACCCAATCTTCAGAGTTGCGTTTAATTCTTTCAAATAAATCCCATTTGAAATCAATATCTCTCTTCATAAAAGAACCGGTACAAGAAGTGTCAAGCATGGTGCGATTGTCATGAGAAAGCCGATCATAAAAGATCATAATAATAATTTCTCCAGGGAGCTCATGGTTGGGGCATGAATATAACATTGACTTAATCCTCCCCAAACTTGAGAGATACTTTCTCTATCACGAGGCCAAAAATTATAGATATAATTCCGATCACGATGTACCAAATCCATAGGATAAACTTTTGATGAAATTCCAATTTCAATCGGTTGTAGTTCCATGATCCAGTATCATCACATAGCCTATACCATGACAATGATTTATCCCTCAAATATAAGGGAAAGACCTTCTTCTTGACCTCATCCTCGGGCAAACCTGCTAGCTTAAATAAACCACAAACTTCATCTACATAGATTAGATGCAAGTCGGGATGTATGTTCCATCTCCTGTAAAAGGATTAGCCAATGGTTTCTCTAGCATACCCGAAGGAATTTCATAATAAATATTTTCAGTAGGTGCAATAGGTTGAGGAGTACCTCTTTGTGCTTCCGGGCGAGGTGAAGATACCCCTAACAAGCCCCTCAAAGGATTAGTTTCCATAGTGACAAGTGACAATAAATTTCAGCACACTATATAAATGTTTCCTTACCAAATTCCACTCACCAAAGGCACTTCAATCCCCGGCAACGGTGCCAAAAACGAGTCTTGATGACACACAAGTATAGGGGATCTATCGTAGTCCTTTAAATAAGTAAGAGTGTCGAACCCAACGAGGAGCAGAAGGAAATGACAAGTGGTTTTCAGCAAGGTATTCTCTGCAAGCACTGAAATCATCGGTAACAGATAGTTGCGGGATAAGATAATTCGTAATGGGTAACAAGTAACAATAGTAAAAAAGGTGAAGCAAGATGGCCCAGTCCCTTTTGTAGCAAGGGACAAGCCTGGACGAACTCTTATATAAGGTAAAGCTCTCCCGAGGACACATGGGAATTTCTGTCAAGCTAATTTTCATCATGTTCATATGATTCACGTTCGCTACTTTGATAGTTTGATATGTGGGTGGACCGGTGCTTGGGTGTTTTACTTACTTGGACAAACATCCCACTTATGATTAACCCCTCTCGCAAGCACCCGCAACTATGAAAGAAGAATTAAGAAAAGTCTAACCATAGCATTAAACTGGTGGATCCAAATCATCCCCTTGCGAAGCAACGCATAAACTAGGGTTTAAGCTTCTGTCACTCTAGCAACCCATCATTTACTTATTACTTCCCAATGCCTTCCTCTAGGACCAAATAATGGTGAAGTTTCATGTAGTCGACGTTCACATAACACCACTAGAGGGAAGACAACATACACCGCATCAAAATATCGAACGAATACCAAATTCACATGACTACTTATAGGAAGACTTATCCCATGTCCTTAGGAACAAACGTAACTACTCACAAAGCATAATTATGTTCATGATGAGAGAGGTATTGAATATCATTAAGGATCTGAACATATGATCTTCCACCAGGTAATCCAACTAGCATCAACTACAAGGAGTAATTAACACTACTGGCAACCTTACAAGTACCAATCGGACTCGCGAGACGGAGATTGGGTACAAGAGATGAACTAGGGTTTGGAGATGGGATGGTGCTGATGAAGATGTTGATGGAGATGAGTCCCCTCCTATGAGAGGAGTGTTGGCGATGACGATGGCAACAATTTCCCCCTCCGAGAGGGAAGTTTCCCCGGTAGGACGACCCTGCCGGAGCTCTAGATTGGTTCTGCTCAAGTTCCGCCTCGTGGCGGCGGTGTTTCTTCCCGAAAGCTCTCCCTTGATTTTTTTTCTAGGACGAAACCCTCTATATAGAAGAAGATGGGAGCCGGGGGGTAATAGGGGGCCCACGAGCCCCCCCCAGGCGCGCCCAGGGGGTGGGGTGCGCCTTGTAGGCTCGTGACCTCCTGGTGGGCCCCCTCCAGTATTTCTTCCACCCAGTATTTTTTATATATTCAAAAATAATTCCTCGCTAATGTTCACAGCTTTTGGAGTTTGGCAGAATAGGTATCTCAAACTTGCTCCTTTTCCAACCGAGAATTCCAGCTGTCGGCATTCTCCCTCTTCATGTAAACCTTATAAAATAAGAGAGAAAAGGCATTAGTATGTACCATAATGTGTATTAACAGCCCATAATGCGATAAATATCAATATAAAAGCATGATGCAAAATGGACGTATCAAGCCTCCCCATGTATATGATGGGGATGTACATGTTTCCCGAAGGTGTGCATAGCGCCTTTGACAAGGAGCTGGCTAGGTTCTTGTGGCAGGCAGGGGATGGTCGACCCAAATACCATATGGTGAAGTGGGCCGAAATCTGCCTGCCGAAGGACCGAGGGGGGTTGGGCAACCCTACATCTCGTTGTATGAACGTTGCCCTCATGCTTCGTTGGGTTTGGCGGATCCTTCTGGGAGATGGGGGTTTGTGGCTATAGCTGATTGAGGCCAAGTACATGCAGGGTAAGCCCCTCTTGGCCTGCCCGCACTCCGCGGATCCCACTTTTGGAAATCTATCCAGGACATCGAGGATGATATTAGGTTGGGTTTCTGGTTTTCGGTGGGCAATGGGTCTAGGACCTAGTTTTGGTTGGACCCCTGGCTTGCGCGAGAGCCTCTGCGCTTGAAGTTTCCGAGGCTCTTTGCTATTTGTGACGATCCAGCTGTCCTTGTCTCTGCGGCTGCTTTGGAGGACGGATGACATTTTGCGTTCCGCCGCTCCTTCGGACCAGCCGAGGTCCACGAATGGGATGTCTTCAAGGAAGTTGTCCCTCTCCCGGTCTCTTCGATCAGTGACAATGTTTCTTGGAGTCTCTCTCCTGCGGGAGAATTCTCCGTTAGTTCATCCTATCACGGGCTCCGCCGGGTGCCGGTCCTTCCGTGGTTATCCCCACTTTGGAAGGCCCCGATGCCCCTGAAGATCAAGATTTTTTGTTTGTCAGCTTCTCAGCGACCGTCTGCCTTCGGGGACCGAGGTATTGAAACGCCATGGTCCGGGCAACGGCACCTGCCCCCTGTGCCATGTCTCGAAAACGGGAACACACATTCTATTCTCCTGCGTAGCTGCACAGGCCCTCTGGTGCTTTGTGTGTGAGGCCCTGGGACCGCAGTGGGAGGCCCATGATCTTGCAGAGTTTCTGCACGTAAGGGCCACCCAGGTTGGCCGTAAACGCCGATTGTTCTGGCTTGTCTTCACAGCAATGATGTGGACTCTTTGGACTACTCGCAATAAAATGGTGATTGAGCGCGTCTTCCAGCAGCGTGCATCTGACTCGTTCTTCAAATTTCTTGCCGTCTTGCAGCTCTGGCATCCGCTCGCTAGGCCCCGAGACCATGAACGACTTCAGCTGTATCTGGACGCGCTGCTGACGTCCGCCCAACGGCTCTTCGTCCGTTCGCCTACCTCTTAGCTTGCCCCTATGGTGGCCTTTTATGTTTCCTTTTCTTTCAATTGGACGTGACTGCACTGTGGCCCCAGCAATTTTATGTTTTTCCTCTATGTTGGGTTGTGGCTGTATGGATGCTGAAATATTTGCTTTATATATAAAGCGGGGCGAAAGCCTGTTTCGAGGGGGAGACTGCAGTTGGAGACCGCCTCTCCTTCCGTGTAGTTCTCTTCACGGCCATGAGTACTCCAACTGTGCAAGTAAGACATCTCAAAACTACCAACCATCGCTAGGATAGAGGAGGTCATTGTTGTGCGGAGAAGATGAGGTGCTGGACAGGGTATGAAGTAGAGATATAAATAGGCTCATAAACGTAAGGAGGAGGTGGATGGACGGTAAGGCACGTATCTATTAATATCCATTAAATGCAACACTGTTGTGGTTTCTCTTTAACGCTTGTTACAAATCAGTCGGATGATTTCTTAGAACTACCGTTGGATGACCTTTGGATCCAACCAACACAGCTCCAGCTCACATCTTCTTCCCGTATCCTTCTCCATCGGAGCAACACAACACCTTCCATGGCAAATCCATCCTCGCAGCCCTGGAACCATTAGCGAGCGATGCAATGCATCTCTAAGAGCCATCACCGACTGTTGCATCGCTCGCATCCCTTCATTGTAGCACAGGGTAATGCTCCGGGAGCACCGACATGAAGCACCGACAGTGCTAGCGTGCTGATCCATTGCAGCCATGGACATGGCAACTCCAAGCACAAAAAAGCATCTACGTCACATTGACGGCGTCTCAGATGAAGCTTCATTGTAGCCACGACCACGTTCCATTATAGCACTGGTGAAGCTCCATTGCAACCGCGGTGGAGCTCCCTTACAGTCGTGGCGGAGCTCCGTTGACCCTCGACGTGCTCCATTACAGCCCATGGCGTGCTCCATTCCAATGCAGCTGATGACGGCACATGCCACGACGCAGCATACGGCGACCATGGTAGGAGCTACGATGCAGCGCACGACAATGACGGCGAAACCTATGATGCAGCACAGGAATGGTGCCATGCATCTCTGGTGGAGCTTCAGAGCAGCCGCAACTCAGCTACAAACAACCTTGCTTGGCGCTCTACAGCCCGACGGTGTAAGGCTGAATCGAGCGCCTCCGGTGCGGTGGTGCCTCTGCTGTGTCGCTTGACGAACGGGAAAAGGGAAAAACAAAATGGGTGGAGGATACGCGAGGGAAGAAGATAAGGTGGGGGATGGGAGCGGTGGTGGGCTCCATAGCGACACGTGGTGTGCGGAAAGGGGGGCTTACGGGAAAGTGTTTTCATCCGGTTGATTTTAAACAATTTCCTTTTTGTTTTAGAACCAACACCGCTGCTATTGAAGCATCCCTATCTCGCTCGTTCGATGACACGTTTTCCTCACCTTGTATCTCGGCATGCCGCGTTGCCTCGGGCTAATCCTATTTGGCGCTGCAGGCGTTAGTTAAAGTGCATTTTTCTAAACCGGCGCATGCAGCGATCGGTAATGGGCCGGCCCAACAAAAGGAAGTTTTTTTGTTTTTTTCATTTAGGTTTTTTAGGACTGGTTTTTCTTCGGTTTTTCTCTTTTTATTTTTAATTTCTTTTCTTTACTCTTTTAATTACCATTTTATTTTTTATACAATTTTTCTATTTTTATCGTAAAAGCACAGCCTTGTTTTGATTAATTTTTTTTCAAATTCATGAACTAATTTTCAAAATATGTGAACTTTTTTGAATATCGATGATTTTTTTAAAATTTTCATGAACTTTTTAAAAATTTGATGAACTTTTTTGAAATGGATGGACTTTTTTCAAAAGGGATGAACTTTTTTAGATATGTGAACTTTTTTTCAGTTTAACGAATTTTTTCAACCTTTTTCGAATTCATGAACTAAATTTTAAAATGTGTGAAAAAGTTCACGAGATTTTTGTCTACATTTGTTTCCAAATTCTATGAACTTTTTCAAAGTTGTTGAACCACTTCTCCAAATTTGGTGAACTTTTTGAAATTCGATGAACTTTTATTAAAATCAATGAACTTTTTTTAAATCATGAACTTTTTTCAAATTTTGTGAACTTTTTTTAAAATTCATGAATTTTTTTATGAAAATCGGTTCTTGAACTATCATGAATTTCGTGAACTTTTTCTAAATTTTCATGAACCTTTTCGATGTGTGAACTTTTTTAAAACTCATGAACTTTTTAAAATACATTAACTTTTTTGAAATTAGTGGACCTTTTCAAATTCTGTGAACTTTTTCAAATTTATGACTTTTTGCTTGAATTAGTGAACTTTTTTCAATTTTCATGAGGTTTCTTTAATACATCCACATTTTCTTTTTGAAACGAATTCTTGAACCTTTTTTAAATCTATGAACCTCTAAATTTTGGACCAGCGTGGCTAGAATTGCCCATAAAAACTTCCGATACTACAAATATGTAGTGTGAGATGGCTGTATTGGTTAGCAAGCAAGCTCGGCAATGCAACGGCGTCAGTTCAACTCCCCGATGTAACAAAATTTGCTCTTATTTTTTCGCTATTGCTGTGTTTTCTTGGGCCGGCCCACTAGGGTTGGACCTTGGGTTATAGACACACTCTATTTGGCCCAAAATCATAGGAAATATCTGAATTTGTTCCAGGAGCAGCGCCCATTCCTGCTTGGTCCCTCGGTGGTGAGCGCACAGACCCCAAGCGGTAATTTAACGGCCATGAACACCCAAAGTAGGAGATCCAATGATTCAGTTGCTAATGGCCTGAGAGGGCTCGATTTGTGTGCAGTTTTAATATCTAAATGGTTGGGTTTACTTTAATGATTTCTAGTAGTTGTGGATGCTTACTAGAGATCCAATCATAAGTTCATATGATCCAAGTATGGAAAGTATGTTAGCTCATGCCTCACCCTCATATAAAAATGCAAGAATGATTACCGATCTTATTATCAACTGCGTAGGATGATTGCGCACACCATACCATCATTGTTCCATACTCGCTATTTGTAATATACTGTAATGTATACTAACTTTATTTATACAACAATTATTTCATATTCTTGTTCTCCAATATCATGCAAAGCTATCCTATTTATACCCACAACAAAGTTTTATTTCTTGTTACTAGATAGAAGCAAACGTTTGGTGTATGTAGAGTCGTCTCGGTGGTTGATACTTGTGATCTGCCTTGGGTTTTTTGTGAAGAGGAACGGGTTATCGCATCATAATGTGGGTAAGTATTTCCCTCAGTTCTGAAACCAAGGTTTATCAAACCAATAGGAATATCAATCCTCAACCGTATTCAGCGGTTGAACACAAAGAAACAAACAACTTGCACCCAACGCGGGCAAGAGGGTTGTCAATCCCCTTGATCTCGTTATTTGCAAGCAAATGAGGTGTGTAGATAATTGTAGATAATTGTAAATTGCAAAATAAAATAAAACCAAATAAATAACATCAAGGTAATGAAAGTGTTTGTAAATATATAAGTGAATAGACGTGAGGGTCGTAGGGTTCGGTAGTGGCGTCTCTCATAGAAATAGCATATGGTGGGTACACAAATTACTGTTCGGCAATTGATAGAAAAAAGCGGATAGTTATGAGATTTTCACGGCAATGATCATGTGTATATAGGTATCATGTCCATAAGAAAATAGGCAGACTCTTGCCTGCACCTATTACTACTACTCCACCCACCGACTGCTATCCAACATGCATATAGAGTATTAAGCGAAACAGAGTAATGCTTGGTGAACGATGACATGATGTAGACGAAGTAAACTCAACAATATGAACAAACCCCATATTTTTATCCTTAGTAGCAGCAACACAAACACGGATCTTATCCCCTTATGTCACTGCGATACAAAAACTCGTCAAGTTGAACTTACTACAACGCACTACTCCCACCGAAGAAATGTGAATCTAGTTGGCCAAACTACATCAATAGATCGGAGAGCATCACATAAGAATCATATAATTCAGAGAAGACTCAAATATTTATCATGAATAATATGAACATAAACCTACAATTCATCGGATCCCAACAAACAGACCATACATAGTGATTACATCGGATAGATCAAAGCAAAGATGTGATGAACATTGTATTGAAGATAAAGAGAGAGAAAAAGAGATTGCCATCTAGGTACTGCCTACAGACCCGTAGGTCTGTGGTGACCTACTCACACATCATGGCGATGGCAAGAAGGTTGATGAAGAAGCCCTCCATGACCGAACCCCCTTCGGCAGGGTGCCGGAATGGAGCTCTAGATGGCCTCCCGTCGGAACAGAGACTTGCGGCGGCATAAAAAGTGTTTCAGGAGTGCCTCTGGAGTTTTTAGGTTAAAAGAGAGTTTATAGGCCAAGGAGGGGCGTCGGGAGCAGCTTGAGGGGCTCACAAGCCATAAGGGCGCCCCTGGTGGCGTGCCCTATTGGCTTGTAGGGCCCCCGTGGCTCTCCTGGCCTCCCTCCGAAGCTTCCACATCTCGTTTTGGCCCAGAAAAAATCATTCAAAAGTTTCATGGCAATTGGACTGTTGGGTAACGTAGCATAAATTCAAAATTTTCCTACGCATATTCAGATCTTCCTATGGAGATACCAGCAACGAGAGAGGGTTAAGAGCATCTTCATACCTTTGAAGATCGTTAAGCGGAAGCGTTGCTAGAACGCGGTTGATGGAGTCGTCCTCGCAGCGATTCGGATCGCGGTGTGATTCCGATCTAGTGCCGAACTACAGCAGCTCCGCGTTCAACACACGTGCAGCCCGGTGACGTTTCCCGCACCTTGATCCAGCAAGGAGGAGGGAGAGGTTGGGGAAGAACTCCAGCAGCATGACGGCGTGGTGTCAATGGAGAGACGAGGTCTCCCGGCAGGGCTTCGCCAAGCACCGACAGAGAGGAGGAGGAAGAAGGGCAGGGCTGCGCCGAGGGAGAGGGAGAACTCTATCTCCCAAGGGCCAAAACCCCTCTCTATTTATAGGAGGAGGGGGAGGGGGGTGCGAAACCCCTAGGGTTCCCCCCTAGGTGGTGCGGCAGCAACCAGATGGGAAAGGGGGTGGCGGCTAGGGTGGGAGGGGGTGGCGCACCACCTGGTGGGCCTAAGGCCCACCTGTGCCTAGGGATTGCCCCCCCTTCCCTCTCCCCTGCGCATTGGGCTGAGTGGGGAGGCGCACCAGCCCACCTAGGGGCTGGTTCCCTCCCCCACTTGGCCCACCTTACCTCCCGGGGTCGTTGCCCCACTTCGGTGGACCCCCGGGGCCACCTCCGGTGGACCCGGTACGTTACCGGTGATGCCCGAAACACTTCCGGTGTCCGAAACCATCCGTCCTATATATCAATCTTTACCTCCGGACCATTCCGAAGCTCCTCGTGACGTCCGGGATCTCATCCGGGACTCTGAACAACTTTCGGTAACCTCGTATAACAATTCCCTATAACCCTAGCATCATCGAACCTTAAGTGTGTAGACCCTACGGGTTCGGGAGACAGGCACACATGACCGAGACACCTCTCTGGCCAATAACCATCAGCGGGGTCTGGATACCCATGGTGGCTCCCACATGCCCCACGATGATCTCATCGGATGAACCACAATGTCAAGGATTCAATCAATCCCGTATACAATTCCCTTTGTCTGTCGGTATAGAACTTGCCCGAGATTCGATCGTCGGTATACAAATACCTTGTTCAATCTCGTTACCGGTAAGTCTCTTTACTCGTTCCGTAGCACGTCATCGTGTGACTAACTCCTTAGTCACATTGAGCTCATGATGATGTTCTACCGAGTGGGCCCAGAGATACCTCTCCGTCACACGGAGTGACAAATCCCGATCTCGATTCGTACCAACCCAACAGACACTTTCGGAGGTACCCGTAGTGCACCTTTATAGTCACCTAGTTATGTTGTGACGTTTGATACACCCAAAGCACTCCTACGGTATCCGGGAGTTGCACAATATCATGGTCGAAGGAAAAGATACTTGACATTAGAAAAGCTTTAGCATACGAACAATACGATCTAGTGCTATGCTTAGGATTGGGTCTTGTCCATCACATCATTCTCCTAATGATGTGATCCCGTTATCAATGACATCTAATGCCCATGATCAGGAAACCATGATCATCTATTGACTAACGAGCTAGCCAACTAGAGGCTTGCTAGGGACACTTTGTGATCTATTTATTCACACATGTATTACTGTTTCCTGTTAATACAATTATAGCATGAACAATAGACGATTATCATGAACAAGGAAATATGATAATAACTATTTTATTATTGTCTCTAGGGCATATTTCGAACAGTCTCCCACTTGCACTAGAGTCAATAATCTAGTTACATTGTGATGTATCGAACACCCATAGCATTATGGTGTTGATCATGTTTTGCTTGTGGAAGAGGTTTAGTCAACGGGTCTGCAATATTCAGATCTGTGTGTACTTTACAAATATCTATCACTCCACTCTGGACATGGTCCTGGATGGAGTTGTAGCGGCGTTTGATGTGCTTCGTTTTCCGGTGAAACCTGGGCTCCTTGGCTATGGCAATGCCCCAGTGTTATCACAGAAGAGTGTCATTGGACCCAGCGCGCTTGGAACCACTCCAAGGTCGGTGATGAGCTCCTTCATCCAAATTCCTTCATGAGCTGCTTCTGAAGCAGCTATGTACTCCGCTTCACATGTAGATGCTGCCACGACTTCTTGCTTGCTGCTGCACCTGCTCACTGCCCCACCATTCAACACATATACGTATCCGGTCTGTGACTTAGAGTCATCCGGATCTGTGTCGAAGCTAGAGTCGACGTAACCCTTTACGACGAGCTCTTCGTCACCTCCATAAACGAGAAACATTTCCTTAGTCCTTTTCAGGTACTTAAGGATATTCTTGACCGATGTACAGTGTTCCATACCGGGATCACTTTGGTACCTCCCAACCAAACTTATGGCAAGGTTTATATCAGGTCTGGTACACAGCATGGCATACATTAGAGAGCCCACGGCTGATGCGTAGGGGACATAACTCATCTTCTCTCTATCTGCTTCCGTGGTCGGCGACTGAGTCTTACTCAATCTTATACCTTGCAAAACTAGCAAGAACCCTTTATTTGAGTTTTCCATATTGAACTTCTTCAATATCTTGTCAAGGTATGTACTTTGCGAAAGACCTATGAGGCGTCTTGATCTATCTCTATAGATCTTGATGCCTAATATGTATGCAGCTTCTCCAAGGTCCTTCATTGAAAAACTTTTGTTCAAATAGGCCTTTATGCTCTCCAACATCTCTATATTATTCCCCATCGATAATATGTCATCCACATACAGTATGAGGAAAGCTACAGAGCTCCCACTCACTTTCTTGTACAGACAGGCTTCTCCGTAAACCTGTATGAACCCAAACGCTTTAATCACCTCATTAAAGCGAATGTTCCAACTCCGAGATGCTTGCACCAGCCCATAGATGGAGCGCTGGAGCTTGCACACTTTGTTAGCACCCTTAGGGTCAACAAAACCTTCTGGTTGCATCATATGCAACTCTTCATTGAGGTTCCCGTTAAGGAACGCTGTTTTGACGTCCATTTGCCAAATTTCATAATCATAAAAGGCGGCAATTGCTAACATGATTCTGACTGATTTCAGCTTCGCTACGGGAGAGAAGTCTATTCATAGTCAACTCCTTGAATTTGTCGAAAACCCTTTGCGACAAGTCGAGCTTTGTAAACGGTTACATTACCGTTTGCATCAGTCTTCTTCTTGAAGATCCATTTATTTTCTATGGCTCGCCGGTCATCGGGCAAGTCCACCAAAGTCCATACTTTGTTCTCATACATGGATCCTATCTCGGATTTCATAGCCTCAAGCCATTTGTTGGAATCTGGGCCCGCCATCGCTTCTTCATAGTTCGAAGGTTCACCGTTATCTAACAACATGATTTCCATCACAGGGTTGCCGTACCACTCTGGTGCGGAGCGTGCCCTTGTGGACCTTCGCGGTTCAGTAGTAACTTGATCTGAAGCTTCATGATCATCATCATTAACTTCCTCTTCAGTTGGTGTAGGCGCCACAGGAACAACTTCCCGCGCTGTGCTACTATCGGTTCGAGAGGGGGTGTAATTACCTCATCAAGTTCTACCTTCCTCCCACTTACTTCCTTCGAGAGATACTCTTTCCCTAGAAAGGATCCGTTATTGGCAACAAAGGTTTTACCTTCGGATCTAAGATAGAAGGTATACCCAATAGTTTCCTTAGGGTATCCTATGAATACGCATTTTTCCGCTTTGGGTTCGAGCTTTTCTGGTTGAAGTTTATTCACATAAGCATCGCAGCCCCAAACTTTAAGAAACAACAACTTAGGTTTCTTGCCAAACCATAGTTCATACGGTGTCGTCTCAACGGATTTAGACGGTGCCCTATTTAAAGTGAATGCTGCAGTTTCTAATGCGTATCCCCAAAATGATAGCGGTAAGTCGGTAAGAGACATCATAGATCGTACCATATCTAATAAAGTGTGATTACGACGTTCAGACACTCCGTTGCGTTGCGGTGTGTGAGGCGGTGTCAGCTGTGAAATGATTCCACACTTCCTTAGGTGTGTGCCAAACTCGTGACTCAAATATTCTCCTCCACGATCAGATCGTAGACACTTGATTTTTCTGTCACGTTGATTCTCGACCTCACTCTGAAATTCCTTGAACTTTTCAAATGTCTCAGATTTGTGCTTCATCAAGTAGATATACCCATACCTACTCAAATCATCGGTGAGAGTGAGAACATAACGATAGCCACCGCGAGCTTCAACGTTCATTGGACCACACACATCAGTATGTATTATTTCCAATAAGTCGGTTGCTCTCTCCATTATTCCTGAGAATGGAGTCTTAGTCATCTTTCCCATGAGGCACGGTTCGCATGTGTCAAATGATTCAAAATTAAGAGACTCTAATAATCCATCAGTATGGAGCTTCTTCATGCGCTTAACGCCGATATGACCAAGGCGGCAGTGCCACAAGTATGTGGGACTATCATTATCAACTTTACATCTTTTGGTACTCACACTATGAATATGTGTAACATCACGATCGAGATTCATCAAGAATAAACCAATCACCAGCGGAGCATGACCATAAAACATATCACTCATATAAATAGAACAACCATTATTCTCTGATTTAAATGAGTAGCCGTCTCGCATTAAGCAAGACCCTGATACAATGTTCATGCTTAAAGCTGGTACTAAATAACAATTATTAAGGTTTAAAACTAATCCCGATGGTAGATGTAGAGGTAGCGTGCCGACGGCGATCACATCGACCTTTGAACAATTCCCGACGCGCATCGTTACCTCATCCTTGGCCCGTCTCCGCTTATTCCGCAGTTCCTGCTTTGAGTTGCAAATGTGAGCAACAACACCGGTATCAAATACCCAGGAGCTACTATGAGCGCTGGTAAGGTACACATCAATAACATGTATATCACATATACCTTTAACGTTGCCGGCCTTCTTGTCCGCTAAGTATTTGGGGCAGTTCCGCTTCCAGTGACCTTTTCCCTTGCAATAGAAGCACTCAGTCTCAGGCTTGGGTCCATTCTTTTTCTTCTTCCCGGCATCTGGCTTATCGGGCACGGCAAAAGCTTTGCCGTCTTTCTTGAAGTTCTTCTTACCCTTGCCTTTCTTGAAACTAGTGGTCTTGTTGACCATCAACACTTGATGCTCCTTTTTGATTTCTACTTCTGCAGACTTGAGCATCGAGTACAACTCGGGAATGGTCTTCTCCATCCCTTGCATGTTGTAGTTAAGCACAAAGCCTTTGTAGCTTGGTGGGAGAGACTGGAGGATTCTGTCAATTATAGCATCATCCGGAAGTTCGACTCCAAGTGAAGTCAGACGATCGTGTAACCGAGACATTTTGAGTATGTGCTCACTGACAGAACTGTTCTCCTCCATCTTACAGCTAAAGAACTTGTCGGAGACTTCATATCTCTCGACACGGGCATGAGCTTGAAAAACTAGCTTCAGCTCCTGGAACATCTCATATGCCCCGTGTTGCTCAAAACGCCTTTGGAGCCCCGTTTCTAAACTGTATAACATGCCACACCTAACCAGAGAGTAGTCATCACTCCGCGTTTGCCAGACGTTCAGAATGTCCTGGGCTGCTGCGGGAGCGGGAGGGTCACCTAGCGGCGCATCGAGGACATAAGCCTTTTTGGCTGCTTCAAGGATGAGCTTCAAGTTGCGAACCCAGTCCGCATAGTTGCTACCATCATCTTTCAGCTTGTTTTTCTCTAGGAATGCGTTGAAATTGAGGTTGACGTTGGCCATCTACAATATTTATAAAGACAACTTTTAGACTAAATTCATGACAATTAAGTTCATTTAATCAAATTAAGTATGAACTCCCACTTAAAACGACATCCCTCTAGTCATCTAAGTGATACATGATCCATGTTGACTAACCCGTGTCCGATCATCACGTGAGACGGACTAGTCACCATGGTGAGCAACTTCATGCTGATCGTATTCAACCATATGACTCATGTTCGACCTTTCGGTCTCTTGTATTCAAGGTCATGTCTGTACATGCTAAGCTCGTCGAGTCAACCTAGGTGTTTCGCGTGTGTAAATCTGGCTTACACCCGTTGTATGCGAACGTTAGAATCTATCACACCCGATCATCATGTGGTGCTTCGAGACAACGATCCTTCGCAACGGTGCACACTTAGGGGAATACGTTCTCGAAATTTTAAGAGGGATCATCTTATTATGCTACCGTCGTTCTAAGCAATAAGATGAAAAACATGATAAACATCACAATGCAATCATATAGTGACATGATATGGCCATTATCATCTTTGCTCTTTCGATCTCCATCTTCAGGCATCGCATGATCTTCATCGTCACCAGCGTGACACCATGATCTCCATCATCATGTCTCCGTGAAGTCATCACGCCAACTACTACTATCACTACTACTATAGCTAACCGTTAGCAATGAAGTAAAAGTAGTAAGCACATGGCGTTGCATCTCATACAATAAATTAAGACAACTCCTATGGCTCCTGCCGGTTGTCATACTCATTGACATGCAAGTCGTGAAACCTATTACAATAACATGATCATCTCATACATCATACATGCAACATCACAACTTTGGCCATATCACATCACATGTCAAGCCCTGCAAAAACAAGTTAGACGTCCTCTAATTGTTGTTGCAAGTTTTACGTGGCTGATTTGGGTTTCTAGCAAGAACACCTTCTGACCTACGTGACAGCCACAACGATGATATGCCAAAGCTATTTACCCTTCATAAGGACCCTTTTCATCAAATCCAATCCGACTAGAGTAGGAGAGACAGACACCCGCTAGCCTCCTTTATGCACGGTGTGCATGTCTGTCGGTGGAACCAGTCTCACGTAAGCGCACGTGTAAAGTCGGTCCGGGCCGCTTCATCCCACAATACCGCCGGAAAATAATAAGACTAGTAGAGGCAAGAAAATTTACAAATCATCGCCCACAACTTTTGTGTTCTACTCGTGCATAGAATCTACGCATAGAAAACCTGGCTCTGATACCACTGTTGGGTAACGTAGCATAAATTCAAAATTTTCCTACGCATATTCAGATCTTCCTATGGAGATACCAGCAACGAGAGAGGGTTAAGAGCATCTTCATACCTTTGAAGATCGCTAAGTGGAAGCGTTGCTAGAACGCGGTTGATGGAGTCGTACTCGCAGCGATTCGGATCGCGGTGTGATAACGATCTAGTGCCGAACTACGGCACCTCCGCGTTCAACACACGTGCAGCCCGGTGACGTCTCCCGCACCTTGATCCTGCAAGGAGGAGGGAGAGGTTGGGGAAGAACTCCAGCAGCACGACGGCGTGGTGTCGATGGAGAGACGAGGTCTCCCGGCAGGGCTTCGCCAAGCACCGAAAGAGAGGAGGAGGAAGAAGGGCAGGGCTGCGCCGAGGGAGAGGGAGAAGTCTATCTCCCAAGGGCCAAAACCCCTCTCTATTTATAGGAGGAGGGGGAGGGGGTGCACCACCCCTAGGGTTCCCCCCTAGGTGGTGCGGCAGCCACCAGATGGGAAAGGGGGCGGCGGCTAGGGTGGGAGGGGGTCGCGCACCACCTGGTGGGCCTAAGGCCCACCTGTGCCTAGGGTTTGCCCCCCTTCCCTCTCCCCTGCGCATTGGGCTGAATGGGGAGGCGTACCAGCCCACCTAGGGGCTGGTTCCCTCCCCCACTTGGCCCACCTTACCTTCCGGGGTCGTTGCCCCCCTTCGGTGGACCCTCGGGGCCACCTCCGGTGGTCCTGGTTGTCCCGGTACGTTACCGGTGATGCCCGAAACACTTCCGGTGTCCGAAACCATCCGTCCTATATATCAATCTTTACCTTCGGACCATTACGGAGCTCCTCGTGACGTCAGGGATCTCATTCGGGACTCCGAACAACTTTTGGTAACCTCGTATAACAATTCCCTATAACCCTAGCGTCACCGAACCTTAAGTGTGTAGACCCTACGGGTTCGGGAGACAGGCAGACTTGACCGAGACACCTCTCTGGCCAATAACCATCAGCGGGGTCTGGATACCCATGGTGGCTCCCACTTGCTCCACGATGATCTCATCACATGAACCACAATGTCAAGGATTCAATCAATCCCGTATACAATTCCCTTTGTCTGTCGGTATAGAACTTGCCCGAGATTCGATCGTCGGTATACCAATACCTTGTTCAATCTCGTTACCGGTAAATCTCTTTACTCGTTCCGTAGCATGTCATCGTGTGACTAACTCCTTAGTCACATTGAGCTCATGATGATGTTCTACCGAGTGGGCCCAGAGATACCTCTCCGTCACACGGAGTGACAAATCCCGATCTCGATTCGTACCAACCCAACAGACACTTTCGGAGGTACCCGTAGTGCACCTTTATAGTCACCCAGTTACGTTGTGATGTTTGATACACCCAAAGCACTCCTACGGTATCCGGGAGTTGCACAATCTCATGGTCGAAGGAAAAGATACTTGACATTAGAAAAGCTTTAGCATACGAACAATACGATCTAGTGCTATGCTTAGGATTGGGTCTTGTCCATCACATCATTCTCCTAATAATGTGATCCCGTTATCAATGACATCTAATGCCCATGATCAGGAAACCATGATCATCTATTGACTAACGAGCTAGCCAACTAGAGGCTTGCTAGGGACACTTTGTGATCTATTTATTCACACATGTATTACTGTTTCCTGTTAATACAATTATAGCATGAACAATAGACGATTATCATGAACAAGGAAATATGATAATAACCATTTTATTATTGCCTCTAGGGCATATTTCCAACATGGACTTCGTTTGGTACTGTAAACCTAAAATGCCAAAAACACACAGAAAACAACAACTCACACTAGGCATTGGGTCAATAGATTAGTGCTCAAAAATATTATAGATTGGTAAACAATGACCCCAAAAATATCCTAGAATAATAATATATCAGCATGGAACAATAAAAAAATTATAGATACGTTGGAGACGTATTAGTGGTAGATAGTACTTGAGAGAATACTGATCTTACCTTTAGCTCCTTGTGGGTTCAACAATCCATATTTATCACTTCCATCTTTGGAAAGTGATACAATGATTCCTTGCACTTGGGCATTGTCAGCATGGTGCAGCCTCCCAGCTGGAGTTGTCTTGTGGCGGAGTGGCTGAGCGATGACGACACACACATGCCATTAGCGATTGGGGGAGAAACAAACTAGAGAAGCTACGAGCAAGGAGGGGACGAATGCGATGTGGAGTCACCCACTGTGAGGATTTATAAAGCAGGCGACCAAGTTTTGGGGGTTTTGGAGATTTTGGCGAGCCGGGCTGGAAGCTTGTACGGGGACCTGCGAAGTTGCGCGGGAACGCGGAGGCCGAAAGAAACGCTAGCGTAATCCTTAAGCATGAATTGGAATCGTCACGCAGCAACACGGTGACAAGACAAGACAGAGGAGGGAGAAAATACATGTACACAAATGGTTAAAAATACTAAAAATGTTTCCATTTTATTACATAGAAAATGGTTGTTTTGTACGCACCGTCGTGAACTGCTCTACGCATGAGGCGGTTGAGGCGGCCGTTGCATGCTCTGCTCATGTCCATGTGCGTGCCCTGTCGATGTCCTTCCATGCACAAATGATCACATACGTTTGGGACACCATATGCATGTGGTTGCGCTGCACCCATTCCACCATGAAGTTATACATGCACTACCATGTAGTTAAGCGCTCAAAAAATTGTCATGCGGATGTGCTGAAATTCTAGGTCATTGGGCACCTACCCATTTATTCCCACAACCATTTTGCTTCATCTCTTCCACCTTCCAATCACGCCACACAACACAAGAAGCACACCCATGACGACAAATAGAGAGACGATGCACATCTCTTCATCACTTCAACCTCCCACGCGGATCCAATGGTGGCTGCCGGCGTCAAGCAATAGTTTGCCATTATTGTCAAAGTGGACACCCACATCAGAAAGACGGACGTCTCAGTGGTCTACACCAATGACCTGGTCGTGGTGGAGAAATCCAGCAACACTATGGAGCAGCGGCTTACCGAGGATGACAAGTAGAAAGTTGTCGGCTTTGACCTCGAGAACACCAACGGTCGTGCTGGGTACGATCAGAAGGTTGTCGTTGCCCTATTGTGTGTCCTCCATCACGTGCTCATCTATCACTACTTCCTGTACACAAGGCCTTGCGAGTGTTTCACGAGGTTTTTCAACAACCCCGACTACAGGTTCACAATGATGGACACCACCAAGAACCTAAACATGCTCAAGACTGTGGGCTTGTCCTGCCAGAAGCTTGGCAACATCCAAGGTCAGTACAGGGTCTAGGGTGGAGAGAAAAGGAAGCAGAAGGACTCCCTGGTTGACCTTCCGCGACCATCATCAACCCCTACTACACAGACATGAAGGATGAGTGCGACAAGGACAAGTCTGTATAGCACAAGGCCTGGGTGAACAAACGGGGTGAAGACCACATCAAGTACGCGGCCAAGGACACGTACACAAGGTACGAGATGTACACGAGGATCACTAACACTACAGGAATCAACTTCTTTGGCATGTGCCATAGCGGACGATAAAGGGGCTGTTCACGGACGACAAAGCCCTTTGACGTCCGTCTCCGGTCGGCAAAATTACTACGACTGCTTTCGTTGGTAAAGGTGCTCCTTTGTCGCCTGCCTTTTGCAAGCGGACGGCAAAGGGATTTGCCATCAGCCTACTGTGCCTAGTAGAGGCAAAGCCCTTAGATGGCAGCCGACAGGCAACTACTCCATTAGGTGGCTAACGGAGTATTTGTCGTCTGCCTTTTATGATGCACCTTTGCCATTTCCCTTGGGGGGTCTTTTCCGTCTGCTCGCTGTCAACATGGCCAGCCTTCTACTGCCGCCTGATGGTGGGCCTTTGCCGTCTGCCGCGTCGGCCCTTTGTCATCTGATGGTTGTGGTAGTGGACGGCAAAGTGACCACATGGGTCAGTTGCCGGTGGCCCCAGGTTGCACAACTGGCTGCCAGGTGGCACCTTTGCTGTCAGTTGGCAGACGGCAAAGTGCCCATATTGTCATTGTTTTATTTATTTTCTGTTATTTCCCAGCAAAGTTCTACACATATATGATATATTTTTCACAACACATATATGATAGTTTTACACATATATATAGTTCACAGCACATATATGATATACATATAAAGTTCATCAATGCCAGTTGTTCATCAATCATAGCACATAGATCGAAAGAACCAATACATACAAAGTTTTACACAGTTTATCCATATATACATATATATAGTTCCACATTGTTCGTCAACACAAATCAAAAGAAAAACTAAAGCACTCCATCAATGTCAGCTTCCATGTAGCCAATCTAATCTGCAAAAATGGGAAAAAGGAAGTCAGAAGAAGAAGAAGAACAATATATGACATTTTTTAGCTTATTATGTATTTTGGAGGAAAATAAGCTAAGTATATGACCTTTTTGAGCTAACCAAGGTTATTATGCCATTGTTGACATAACTAAGCTAATTATGTCATTTTGGATGAACACAAGCTGAGTATCTGACATTTATGAGGTAACCAAGGTTTTATGCCATTTTTGACCTAACTAAGGTAATTATGTCATCTTAGAGGAAAACAAGCTAAGTATATAACATTTATGAGCTAACCAAGGTTCTTATGCCATTTTTGACCTAACTAAGCTAATTATGTCATAAATGAACTACATAAGCTAATTATGCTATTTTGGAGGATTATTAGCTAATAAGCACAAGAAGAAGAAGACTAGAAGAAGAAGAAGAAGAAGAAGAAGAAAGAGGAGAATAAAGAGGAGAAAAAGAAGAAGGAGAAGAAGAAGAAGAAGAAGAAGAAGAAGAAGAAGAAGAAGAAGAAGAAGAAGGAGAATAAGAAGAGGAAGAAGAAGGAGGAGGAAGAGGAGGAGAAGGAGAAGAATGAGGAGAAGAAGGAGAAGAAAAAGAAGAAGGAGGAGGAGGAGGAGGAAGATACGCTGAGTTATAAGCTAACCAAGGCTCTTGTGATGTTTTTTACCTAACTAAGCTAATTATGGCATAAATAAACTAAATTAGTGAATTATGTCATTTTGGAGGATAATTAGCTAAGTATGTCTTTCTTGGGGAAAATAAGCTAAGGAGAAGAAGAAAGAGGAGAATAATAAGGAGAAGCAAAAGAAGAAGAAGAAGAAGAAGAAGAAGAAGAAGAAGAAGAAGAAGAAGAAAAAGGAGGAAGAGAAGGAGAAGAAGAAGGATGACTACAATACTTTTCTTATTTTGAGCTTATTATGTCATTTAGGAGGAAGATACGCTAAGTTATGTGCTAACCAAGGTTCTTGCGATATTTTTTACCTATCTAAGATAATTATGGCATAAATGAACTAAAGAAGGTAATTATATCATTTTGGTGGATAATTAGCTAAGTATGTATTTCTTGGGGGAAATAGGCTAAGGAGAAGAAGAAAGAGGAGAAGAAAGAGGAGAAGAAGAAGAAGAAGAAGAAGAAGAAGAAGAAGAAGAAAAAGAAGAAGAAGAAGGAGGAGGAGGAGAAGGAGAAGGATAAGAAGGATAAGTAGGAGGAGGAGGAGAAGAAGAAGAAGAAGAAGAAGAAGTATAAGAAGGAGGAGGAGGAGAAGAAGAAGAAGAAGGAGAGGAAGAGGAAGAGGATGATTACAATACTTTTCTTATTTTGAGCTTATTATGTCATTTAAGAGGAAACTACGGTAAGGTATGAGCTAACCAAGGTTCTTGTGATGTCTTTTACCTAACTAAGCTAATTATGTCATAAATGAACTAAATAAGCTAATATGTCATTTTGGAGGATAATTAGCTGTCTATGTATTTCTTGGGGAAAATAAGCTAGGGAGAAGAAGAAAGAGGAGAAGAAGAAGAAGGAGAAGAAGAAGAAGAAGAAGAAGAAGGAGAACAACAACAACAACAACAACAATAACAATAACAATAACAACAACAACAACAACAACAATAACAACAACAACAACAACAACAACAACAAGAAGTAGAAGAACAAGAACAAGAAGGAGAAGGAGGAGGAGAAGGAGAGGAAGAAGAATAAGGAGGAGGAGGAGTAGAAGAAGAAGAATGACAAGAAGGAGGAGGAGGAGGAGAAGAAGAAGAATAAGAAGAACAAATAATTTCCTCTTCTTCCTTTTCTTGTTGTTCTTCTTCTTCTTCTTCCTTTTCTTCTTCTTCTTCTTCTTCTTCTTCTCCTCCTCCTCCTCTTCTTCTTCTTCTTCTTCTTCTTCGTCCTTCTTTTCCTTTTTCTTCTTCTTCTTCTTCTTCTTCTTCTTCTTCTTCCTTGTTTTCCTTTTTCCTCTTCTTTCTTCTTATCCTCTCTCCTCCTTTTCTTCTTCTTCTTCTTCATATCCTCCTCCTCTTCTTCTTCTTGTTCTTCTTCTTCCCTCATCTACTTATTCTTGTTTTCTTCTTCATCTTTTTTCTACTTATTTTAATTATGACTAAGTAACTAAACCTATCACTAAACATATATAGCACTAAACAACAAAAAATATAACAAAAACAAAATCTACCACTAATTAATTAAAAAAGAATCTACCACTAATTAACAAATAAGAATCTACCATGAATTAACAAAAAAAAACAAAAAACAACAACAAAAGAACAAATAAACTAGCAGTAATTAACTAAACCTACTAATTAAATAAATCTACCAACTAAACTACCACTAAATCTACTAATTAACTACCTACCAACTAAACTATACCACTAAATCTATGAATTAGCAAAAAAAAGGAAAAAATCACCTTGCACGGGCAGTGGGCGGCCGGGGCGGTGGGGGCCGGGGCGATGGGGGTGCGGGACGAGGGCGGCGGGTCGGTGGGGCACCGACTGCGGGGAGGGGCACCGGCTGCGGGGTGGGGTGCCGGCTGCAGGGAGGGGCGGTGGCGCAGGGAGAGGGAGGGGTGAGGGGTGGCCAGCGCGGGGGAGCTCCAGTGGCTAGCGGTGTGGGCTACGAGAGAGGGCGAGGGAGAGAGACAGAGAGTGGGGTGGGGTGGTGGGTGGGATAGACGGCCGTTAGGGAGATAGGGAGAGAGTAGAGACGGGGGGCTAACGGAAGCCGTTAGGGTAGGTGGCCTTTGCTGTCTGTGGCGGACATCAAAGAGGGGTTGGGGTGGCAGGGGTGCGGTGGTCGTTAGGCTGTATCTTTGCCGTCTGCCTGCTCCCTCTTTGCCATCGGCTGGCAGATGGAAAAGTGGGAGGGTGGGCTGTGGGCCCTTTACTGTCTCCCTTGCCTTTCTTTGCCATCCGCTGGCAGACAGCAAAGCTCTGACTGATGGAAAAAAGGCCCTTTGCCATCAGCCATATCTTTGCCGTAAGTTTTCTAGAAGTTGGCGACAAAGAGGCTCTTTGCCATCAGCTAGCAAACGGCAAAGAACTAGCTGATGGCAAAATCTCTGATTCCAGTAGGGTAACATGAGGAAGTGCAGACGGTGAGGGATAGCCACAAGCAGAGTAGTGGCGGCAACCATCGTGAGAATAAAAATATGATTTGATGATCGTCTACTTCTTGTAAATTTATAGTGAGGAATGTACATGTGTTGTGTAGTCACTTTTGTAATTGGATGGTCAAGTTGGCTATGCAACAATGTTGGTGTTAGAGCATCTCCAACAGGCATGCTTCGACCGGTGCCCAAAAAACTTATATACAACGCGCGGTTAGGTTTTTTAGGGCGCCGACGAGCGTCGGCTCAGCGGTCGTAGCATATTTAGCGCGTGTGCGGCGCTCTAGCAGCCGCTGCAAATTTAGCGCGCGTGCAGTGCTCCAACACCCAAAACACGCATATAAAACATAGATTAATATAGATAATATATTTTACATATAGATAATAAAACATAGATAATATATTGCATATAGATAAAATTAGTTCAACACAAAGATAAATAAAACTAGTTCAACACATAGATATTAAAACTAGCATATATAGATATAAAACTACTTCGAGTCGTCACTGTGGGTGCAGTCGGAGGTAGATAGAAACACGTCCTCCCAACGTTCATCGTCGAAGGTGAAGATGGACGGCAAACCGGCTTCGACGGCCCCACACTGTGATAAAGCGAGCAACTTGCGCACACGCCTGTCCTACCGCTCTGCTCGCGCCTTGCCGTCCTCTCCGCCCAGTACGCGTTCTCGGCGGCGACGTCCTCCGGGTGGCACCGGCTCCACTCCGCCATGCGCCGCTCGTCCTCCTCGGCGACGATTAGGCGCTCCTGCTGCTGACGGTGCTCTACACGTTCTTGCTCCGTGATCAGACGAGGGGGAGGGGCGAGGTTTTGCGCCTGCTCGCACAAGGAGATGTTGTGGAAGTTCATCTGCGCGCGAGGCCGCCCTAGTCCCACGCCACCACGTCGTACGCGAGTGCGGCCTCGTGCGTGGTCTCGAACGTGCCGAGGCCGAGGCGGACGTTGCCGGACCGGATCTCGGCGTAGTAGGTTTGGAGGGGTGCTCGCAGACGCCGCGGTAGCCCGACGATGAACGGCGGCGCGGCAACATGGCGGCAAAGGGAACGGCGAGGGAGTGGTGAGGGAGAGGCAGAGGAAGAGTCTAGTGCGCGAGGGAGAGGCGCGTGGCTATGTGGGCAGCCACGTGGTGGGCGCGACATTTTATAGCGCGCTGAAACCGTCGCGCCAAATCTGGTGCGCGGCCGCCCTCTTTCTACCCCGCGCACGCAAAAGTTTACCGCGCGATTGTTTTTGCCGTGTCTGCTCGAGCACGCGAATTCGTCCCGCGCGCGCTAAAAGTGGTGTTTACCCCGCGCGCGCGTTTTTTCCCGCTACTGTTGGAGATGCTCTTATGTAGACAGAGCATAGATCTGGTGCAAACAAAGAAAATCACATCTCATACAATTGTTTACCAGCAACCGTCTGCCCACAACACACACATCTTGTCAGGATGAATCATTTGGGTTATTATTGGTCTTCTCACACAATTCTTATGAATGAAATGTTTGTCGGGTATCACACACACAACTCGTTATGCTAACTCAAGTGTGTCCAGCTAGATCAGCACAAACAATTTACCCAAGTGAATTTTATGTCGTACTTCACACTCATATGACTTTTGTTAACCGTTTGTGTTTTCTTTGCTAATGAAAAACAGTCATAAGGACCAAATGTATGCCATGCATCACACATAAGTCTCATCTGAAACATGCCTGATGGACCCGACATTGCACACAATTTGTTGCATTGGCGACGAATCGAGTTCTATACCGTTTGTGATTCATGCATCGCACACTATATGGTCGAAGGATCTCTGATTGACGTGTCGTCTTAGGACATCCCTCTTCACCTTATCCAACAACCAAAATATCTTTTGCATCTCTCTTTACTGTTTTTGATACAACTGTATTTCACCATTCTTTATTTGGTACTTTTTTAGTTCTTAAATATATGTACCCGTGAATAGAATTATGCATTCGTTCTTGAACCTATATTTGTGGACATGATTTGATATGAAATAAGTGATTTCCTACTTTCAAATCCAATCAATGAATTTAAAATGCAGGGATTAAATTAGTGATACACTATGCTCGATGGGCCATTACACTCCACACAGTTTGAGAAAGCAAAACATCTATGATCAACATCAAGAACATGCATGTTTCCCGGATCATGACGTGTGTGATCAATCGCTGACCATTACACACCATAATTTATCCCTAATTATTCTCTGCGGCCACCACGCGTCCTCTCGGACGTTAGTCACGAAGGCTTTCCAAGAAGGTTTATATTGGTCGTGCGCCAATGGAGCGGCGAGAGACTTCGTGGATCAATGGGTCAGATGCAAGTTCTATAAGAACCGGTCACACAAGGCCGCTTCGGCGCTGAAGACAATTTCACTCGCTCACACTTTCAGCGTTTGGGGACTCAGCATGGTCGGGCCCCTATGAACCGAGTCAACTAGTTTCACCCATCTTTTAGTGTAAGTGAACAAAATTACCAAGTAGATAGAAGCGAAGCCGATAAAGGACCTAGTTCGGCAACTACCGTCAGCTTCATCAAGCAGATCACCATCAGGTTTGCGGTTCCCCATAGTATCATCACAGATAACGGGTGTAACTTCAACTCAGATGAATTTCGTGAATTGTGCTACACCCAAGGCACTCAGCTTGATTATGCCATCGTGGCTCACTCGCAATCGAATGGTGAAGCAAAGAGGGCGAATGGGATGATCCTACAAGGGATAAAGACACGTCTCATGAAAAATCTAAAGCACACTTCAGGAGCTTGTGTCTATGAACTGCCATCATTGCTATGGGGTTTTGCGAACGATCCCGAATCGGTCCATCAATCACACGCCTTTCTTTATGGTGTACAGATCATAAGTCGTCTTACCGAGTGAGTTACTGCACAATTACCCCCGAGTGGACCTTCACTGTGAAGCCGAAGCTGAATAAGCATGACATGCCAGCCTTGATCTCAAGGATTAGGAAAGGGAGCTAGCCCTCATCAGGTCAACACTCTCTCAACAGGGTTTGAGGCACTACCACGACAGACAGGTCAGAGGGTGCGCCTTTTAGGAAGGCGATCTTGTTGTCCGACTGGATAAGAAAAATCCTCAAAAGTTTGCGCCTCCATGGAAAGGGCCTTTCGCAATCTCCAAAGTTCTTAAGAACGGAGCCTATTGGCTCTAGAACTTCAATAAAGACATTGAAGAGCCCCGAGCTTGGAACGCGAACCTACTCCAAAATTTCTTCACTTAGAACAAAAAAACTTTTTCATTTTTGTAATGAATTTTAGAGTAATTTTGATGAAAAATATTCTTACTTTATCTGTACTTTGTCAAAATAGCCAAAAAAAATTATTTTCACTCTAGTGATCTATATAAACTAAATTCCATTGCACCAAGCGGGTGGAACGACTTAGTTGCAAACTTGATTTCGCCTAAGTTTGAAAATCCTGAGTGTGGAAGATATTCACACTCAAGGGCTTAGCTGTGACCCACCAGTTATCTTAGCTAAAACGTTTCGAGCGAGGAAGATTTCCTCACTCAAGGGCTTTGCTTTGAACCATATTTCGCGTCAGCTCTAAATATTTCGAGTGTAAGAATATTTCTTCACTCGGGAACCTTAGTTGGGAACCATTCTTTGTCTAAGTTATGAAAATCCTGAGTGTGGAAGATTTCCACACTCGGGGGCTTAGCTGCATCCCATCGGTCATCTAAGTTAAAACGTTCCGAGCCATCGTTCATCTAAGTTAAAACGTTACGAGCGAGGAAGATTTCCTCACTCGGGTGCTTCGCTGCAGACCAGATTTTGCTTTAGCTTGAAACGTTCTGAATGTAAGAAGATTTCTTCACTCGGTGACTTCACCGCGAACCTGATTTCGTATAAGTATAGAAGTTCCAGAGTGTGGAAGATCTTATACTCGGGGGCTTAGCTGCGATCCAGCAATCGTCTAAGCTAAATATTTCCGAGTACATAAGATTCATGCACCCAAATACTTTGTCGCGAACCTGAATTCGCTAGAATCTTAATCACTCCGAGTAAAAAATATAATTCGCACTCATGGACTTAGCTATGACCCAGTAGTCGCATAACTAATGGAATACCCCGAGTGAGACCTTCATCCGCTCCTGGGAACTCAGCATAACCTATTTAAGGCATGAGTGAAAGACATTCAAAAAGCCGAATGAGGATGAAGCAAATAAACTACATATTGCTAAAAGAAAAAGATAAAATAGCAGGATCCCCAGGCTTACTTAAGGTTCGATGGTTACAGTAACCACTCGGCATTCCGAGGCGAATCCAATTTTAAGTCAGCCAAGGATCACTCGGCTCGCAGGGGAATAGCTGCGTTGATGAAGGTATCAAGGTCAATGCCATCTGCTATCCAAGTGGCGGCCTCCAGGAACTTCTCCATGAAATCTTCAAACTTGGTGTGCTTCTTGTTGACGACCTTCAGGGACTTCAGCTTCTCCTCTTTCACGCCCTTACAATGGACTCAGATGAGGGAAAGAGCGACATCGGCTCCGCACCGGGCTCACGACTTATTCCATGCTTGCACTTGGCTCGAAACCTCTCTCACTCGGTCCATAATGGACTCCAAGTCATTCGGGATCTCTTCATTGGGGATGATCTCTTGCTCGATCTTCGTGGCCAATGAATAGAGTCGGTTGAGGTAGCCCGACACGAGCTCAGTGCATTCCTCCAATCGGAGGACGGACAAGGCCGAGCTGTCCCTGAGGAGCTGCGGAGACTGGTCCAATTCCTTCTCGATCCTCTCAGTCTAGGACTCAACGTTGATGCAGAATTCTGGTCATGGAGGAATAAAGATCATATGTAATGAGCAAGACGAGAAAAGCACTGAAGAGATCACTTGGGTAGATAGGTTACATTTCAGCTTCTTACTCATCTCATCGTCAAACTCCTCAACATACTGCTCCAGCTCGAGCTTCATGCAGGAGAGCATCTTGTATTTGGATTCCCACTCGGCATAGTGTTTCTTTAGCTCAGTGAGCTCCTCTGCGAACTTCTCCATTGCGACCTTCAAAGCCTTCTTTTTCTCCTCCATCTTCCTGACTGGCATCAGTTTGTCCTCGGTTGGCTTGCTCTTTGAATTGGCCTCCTTCCACGTCAACACCAACTCCGTGTCCTTCTCGAGGGCCTCCTTTGTGGTTTCTAAGGAAACAGAAGTCCTAAGCCTTTGAACAAGTTGAATATTTTTGCTATGAACATTTGGTAAAGCAAGCTCAGTCAGATTAGGAGACAAAATAGAGTTCAAGGGACAGTCGGACGGAATTTGCTTACCTCCGAGTGAGTGCTTCTCCTGCTCCAGGCATGTGCTCTTGATCCTCTTCGCCTCCAAGTTGATCCGAAGGTTCTACAACTCCGTCTCCATGGTGTTGTACCAAGCCATGAGCTCGCAAACACTTTGACAACAAGAACCAAAAAATAGACAAAAAATGTAGTTGGGTACGACAAAATGAATCATTCGGTCAACCGAGTTAAACAAAAAAATGACTCTAAGACTACCGCTGACTGCTACAGTCGATGGTAGTCTCGGGGACTAGACCTAGTGGGTGCACTCAGCACACCCCCACTTGAAGGGTAAATGGTAAAGATACATGTACCACACAGGCTACCTCGACAAGATCGGTATGAGATACTTCCACAAGCTAAGTCAGTCACTTCAAGTACTTCGACAAGGTGGGCATCAGATACTTCCACAAGCTTAGTCGGCTATCTCGATGAACTGGGCATGCCCTACTTCTACAAGATCGACAAGGTGTACAACAACACTAAGGATGCCACAGAATATAAAGAAACTAAACTACCACCGATTGCGTCAGTCGAGGGTAGTCTCGAGGAGTACACCCAGTGGGTGCACTCGCGTGCCCGCATTGAAAATGGAGAACACCCGGTGGGTTTGCCCCATGAAAACCCACTCAGGACCAAAATAAAAAACAAACTACATGCAAATCATGATTCCCGACTAAAGTTGGTACTTACTCGGACATTCTTCTTCAAAGCCCCGGTGGCGTCACATGCCCCCTTCAGCGAGTAATTCATCAACTACACGTGGATCAAGGCTTCCTTGCTCATGCCCACCTGATTCTCTCGGACATGGTGCGACATGAAGATGTTATATGCAGCAGGGACCGGTGGAGGGGATGATGTGGCAACTCCGAGTGCAGCTCCTGCCCTCGGAGTAGTACCCTGATCAACGATCAGGGCTGGAGTCCTTGTTGGAAAGACCCTGGTCACTCGGGAAGGAGAGGCATCCTACATTGCAACGTCTATGTAGAGTGTAGGGTTTGGAGGGTAGGCCTTGTCGTCCTCATCGATCTCAATCACCTAACGTGTCCCTACAAGAGATTGAGGTCAGGGATTCGAAGTAGTGCTACTTCTCAAACAACAGCGCCAGAATTTGACACCTTGAAGGAGACTTGCTTGCGTTGGCTTTTCCCTTGAAGAGGAAAGGGTGATGCAGCACAGGAGCAGTAAGTATTTCCCTTAGTTTGAGAACCAAGGTATCAATCCAGTAGGAGAATCTCGTCAAGTCCAGAGTACCTGCACAAACAGAAAGAGCTTGCACCCAACGCTATAAAGGGGCTGTCAATCCCTTCAAGATTGATTGCAAAGTGAGATCTGAAGGCAGAAAGTGAAACGAAGAAAATGTGTAAGGCTGAAAATATGGTGTGGAGTAGACCCGGGGGCCATAGTGTTCACTAGAGGCTTCTTTGAAAATAGCAAATATCACGATGGGTGAACAAATTACTGTCGAGCAATTGATAGAACCGCGCAAAGTCATGACGATATCTAAGGCAATGATCATACATATAGGCATCATGTCCGAGACAAGTAGACCGATACTTTCTGCATCTACTACTATTACTCCACACATCGACCGCTATCCAGCATGCATCTAGTGTATTGAGTTCATGACGAACAGAGTAACGCCTTAAGCAAGATGACATGATGTAGAGGGATAAACTCAAACCAATGATGAAAACCCCATCTTTTTACCCTTGATGGCAACAACATGATGCCTGCCTCGCTACCCCTTCTGTCACTTGGTGAGGTCACCGCATGGTATGAACCCAAAACCAAGCACTTCTCCCATTGGAAGAATCATATATCTAGTTGTCCAAACAAAACCCACAACTCGAAGAGAATTACAAGGATATGAAATCATGCATAAGAGAGATGAGAAGAAACCCAAATAAGAATCATAGATAATATGATCATAAATCCACAATTCATCGGATCTTGACAAACACACTGCAAAAGAAGATTACATCGGATAGATCTCCATGAAGATCATGGAGAACTTTGTATTGAAGATCCAAGAGAGAGAATAAGCCATCTAGCTACTAGCAATGGACCCGTAGGTCTATGGTGAACTACTCATGCATCACCGGAGAGGTCATGGTGTTGGTGAAGAAGCCCTCCGTATCCGAATCCCCCCTCCGGCAGGGCACGAGAATGTGCCCCAGATGGGATCTTGCAGAGAGAGAAGCTTGCGGCGGCGGAAAAGTACTTTCGATGATCTCCTGATTTTTTCTAGGATTTTAGGGAATTTATAGGCAAAAGACCTTGGGCAGAGGAGGCCGAGGGAGCCCACAAGCCTGGGAGGCGCGGGCCCCCCTGGCCGTGGTGGGCCCCTGCCCTGATTCTCAGGCTTCCCGATCTTTTTCTGTTTCGGAAAAAAACTTTTTGGCAGTTTTGTTCCGTTTGGATTCCGTTTGAAATCCTCCTCTAAAAGGGGTCAAAAACATGGAAAAACAGGAACTGGCACTTGGCACTGAGTTAATAAGTTAGTCCCAAAAATATATAAAAGGCATACAAAACATCCAAAGTTTGACAAGATAATAGCATGAAACCATCAAAAATTATAGATACGTTGGAGACGTATCAAGCATCACCAAACTTAACTCCTGCTCGTCCTCGAGTAGGGAAGTGATAAAGAATGAATTTTTGATGTGGAATGCTACCTAGCATAGTTGTCCTTTGCAACTTATTTATGTGACATGAATGTTCAGATCCGTAAGATTCAAAACCATAGTTTGCTATTGACATGAAAACAATAATACTTCAAGCAAACTAGCAAGGTAATCATGAACTTTCAAAATAACAAGGCCAAAGAAAGTTATCGCTACAAAATCATACAGTCTGGCTATGCTCCATCATCCTCACACAACTAATATAAATCATGCACAACCCCGGTATTGGCCAAGTAATTGTTTTCGCACTCTTACTTTCTCAAACTTTTTATAACTATCACGCAATACATGAGCGTGAGCCATGGATATAGCACTATAGGTGGAATAGAGTGTGGTGGTGGTTGTGAGACAAAAAAGGAGGAGATGGTCAAATTGACTCGGTGTATCAAAGGGCTATGGAGATGCCCATTAATAGGTATCAATGTGAATGAGTAGGGATTGCCATACAGAGGATGCACTAGAGCTATAAGTATGTGAAAGCTCAAAAGGAGAACTAGTGGGTGTGCATCCAACTTGCTTGCTCACGAAGACCTAGGGCAATTTTGAGGAAGCCCATCATTGGAATATACAAGCCAAGTTATATAATGAACATTCCCACTAGCATATGCTGGTGACGAAACGAGAGGCTCTCAAACATGAAGATGGTGCTATTATGAAGCACAAGTGTGGAAAAGGATAGTAGCATTGTCCCTTCTCTCTTTTTCTCTTTTTTTGGGCTCTTAGGCCTCTCTTTTTTTCCTCTCTTTTTTATTTGGGCTCTTTGGCCTCTTTTTTTTATTTCCTTACATGGGACAATGCTCTAATTGTGATGATCATCACACTTTTAGTTACTCATAGCTCAAAGCTTAGAAATGACTCTATAGGAAATGCCTCCGGCAGTGTACCGGGATGTGCAACGATCTAGATTGGCATATGCCGTTGAAACATCTCGCTAGCTATCTTACGATCATGCAATGGCAATATGAGAGTGACGGCACAAGTCATGAGATGGAACGATGGGAGTTGCATGGCAATATATCTCGGAATGGCTATGAAAATGCCATAGTAGGTAGGTATGGTGGCTGTTTTGAGGAAGGCATATGGTGGGTTTGTGTACCGACGAGAATTGCGCGGCACTAGAGAGGCTAGAAATGGTGGAAGGTGAAAGTTCATCTATACCATGGACTCACTTTAGTCATGAAGAACTCACATACTTGTTGCGAAAGTTTTTATTAGTAATCGAAACAAAGTGCTAAACGCATCCTCCTAGGGGAAGGGTTCGTAGGTGTTAACCATCGCGCGATCCCGACCTCAACACAAAGGATGACAATCAATAGATCAATTATGCTCCGACTTCCTAACATAGCGGTTCACCATACGTGCATGCTACGGGAATCACTAACTTCAACACAAGTATTTGTAGATTCACAACGCCCTACTAACATAACTCTTAGTATTACCAAATCCACGTCTCAAAACTAATTGAGAGGAATCAAGACTTCTCTTTCTACTCAACGCACATGAAGATGGAAGTTTTTGTATCCTCTTTGGGTACCTATCACCTTTGGAACTACTTTCATAGCATAATCCAACTACCAAGTTACGCACCGCCGTGCTCTAAAAGATCTAAGTGAAGCACAAAGAGCAAAACTATCTAGCTCAAAAGATATAAGTGAAGCACAATGAGCATTCTAGCAAAATCACGATGAGTGCATGTCTCTCTCTAAAGGTGTGCCGCAAGGATGATTGTGACACAACAAAAAGAAAAGAATCCTAAGATACAAGACGCTCCAAGCAAAACACATATCATGAGGTGAATAAATATATAGCTCCAAGTAACGTTACCGATGGATTGAAGACGAAAGAGGGGATGCGTTCCCGGGGCATCCCCAAGCTTAGGCTTTGGGTGTCCTTGAATTTGGCTTGGGATGCCTTGGGCATCCCCAATCTTAAGCTCTTTCCACTCCTTATCTCTTTGTCCATGAGAACATCACCCAAAACTTGAAAACTTCACAACACAAAACTTAAATAGAAACTCGTGATAACATTAGCACAAGAAAACAAACTACCACCACTTTAGGTACAGTAGAAATCTTGATTTCTATTTATATTGGTGTTGGGCTACTGTATTCTCACTTTTCCATGGCTAGTACCCCTCGATACTAACCATAGTTTCATCAAAACAAGCAACCAACTCAACAAAAACTAAATCTCTCAAAAACAGACCAGTCTGTAGCAATCTGTATACTTCGTATACTTCTGGTACCTCAAAAATTCTGAAACATTATGGCTGCCTCGGCAAAAGGCATATCAACCAGCAGCAAAAAGATTCAACTCAAAAGCTCTTTCTGAATAAAAATGAACAATCATCTCGTGAGTGAAAAGTTTTTGTCTTTTTCCAGCTGGATCAAACAACCATTACCAAGACTAGTCATAAAGGTTTTGCTTGGCTCAAACACAAAAAGAAACACAAAAAACACAATCATAACAGAATTATGATAGTGTGGACGCAACAAAACAGAAAGAAAAAGAAATAAATTCATTGGGTTGCCTCCCAACAAGCGTAATTGTTTAACGCCCTTAGCTAGGCATAAGGCGATAGAATCACGTATCGTCGTCTTTGGTGATCAAACCATAAGTGGCCCTCATCATGGATTCATAAGCCAATCTTATTTTCTTTCTAGGAAATTGCTCCATGCCCTTCTTTAAAGGAAATTGAAATCTAATATTCCCTTCCTTCATATTGATGAATGCACCGATAGTCCTTAGGAAAGGTCTACCAAGAATAATACGGCATGTAGGATTGCAATCACTGTTAAGCACAATGAAATCCACGGGTACATAGTTCCTATTTGCAATAATAAGAACATCACTGATTCTTCCCATGGGTTTCTTGACAGTAGAAATCCGCAAGATGCAAATTAAGAGAACACTCTTCAATCTCATTAAAACCCAGAACATCACATAAAGACTTTGGAATCGCGGAAACACTAGCACCCAAATCACACAAAGCATTGCATTCATAGTTTTTGATTTTGATTTTGATAGTAGGTTCCCACTCATCATGAAGCTTTCTAGGGATAGAGACTTCCAATTCAAGTTTCTCTTCAAGAGATTTTATCATGGCATCGACGATATGATCGGTAAAGGCCTTGTTTTGGCTATAAGCGTGTGGAGAGTTTAGCATGGATTGCATCAAGGAAATGCATTCAATCAAGGAGCAACTATCATAATTCAATTCCTTGAAATCCAAGGTAGTAATTTCATTACTACTCAAAGTTTTAATATCTTCTACTCCACTTTCAATGCTTTTAGCATCAAGATAGATGGACTCCGAAGCATTGGGGCATTTTTCAACCAAAGTGGATTCATATAAAGCCCCATCATCATTGGGTTTGACACAAGAAAACAAAGATTCAATGGGAGTCACACCAAGCACTTTAAGATCTTCGTGATTCTTATCACGAGAACACGCCTTTTTAAGCCATTCATGTCTAGCACGAATTTGGGCGGTTCTTTCTTTGCTCTCAATCATGGAAACACGCATAGCTTTCAAAGTTTCATCCATATTGATCTTGGGAGGAGCACATCTAACTTTCAACGCATCAATATCACTAGACATTCTATCAACGCTCTTAACCAAATCGTCAATTTTGAGTAGTTTTTCCTCTATGGCGCATTGAAATTTTTTTGCGAGTTGATAAACTCTTTGATATTACTCTCTAGATTGGAGGGTAATCTATTGTCATTTCCATGAGTGTTGTGGTAGGAGTTGCCAAAGTTATTAGAGTAGTTACTAGGAAAAGGCCTAGGAACATAGTTTCTCTAAAAGCATTGTTGTTGCCAAAATTATTCCTACGAACAAAATTAACGTCCAAGATAGCGTTGCTACTCTCATTCAAAGAAGACAAGGGCATATCATTGGGATCTAAAGGAGCACTTCTACTAGCAACCAAATTCATTAACTCATCCATCTTAGTACTCAACGAGTTAATTTCTTCTATAGCGTGTACTTTCTTACTAGTAGGTGACCTTTCAGTGTGCCACTGAGAGTAGTTCGTCATGATATTGTCTAGGAGTTTCTTGGCTTCTCCTAACGTGATTTCCAGGAATGTTCCACCTGAGGCGGAGTCCAAGATATTTCTAGAAGCGAAATTCAAGCCAGCGTAGAAGATTTGTATAATCATCCAAAGACTCAAGCCATGAGCGGGACAATTTCTAATCATCAATATGATTCTCTCCCAAGATTGTGCAACGTGTTCATGATCAAGTTGCTTAAAATTGATGATATCATTACGGAGAGAGATAATCTTAGCCGGCGGAAAATACTTGGATATATAAGCATCTTTGCACTTATCCCAAGAATCGATACTATTTTTGGGCAAAGACAAAAACCAAGTTTTTGCTCGATCTCGCAACGAGAAAGGAAAAAAGCTTCAATTTAATCACATCATTATCCACATCTTTCTTATTTTGCATATCGCAAAGCTCTATGAAGGTATTAAGATAGGATGCGGCATCTTCACTAGGAAGGCCGAAAAATTGCTCTTTCATAACAAGATTCAGCAAAGCGGCATTGATTTCGTATGACTCCGCACTGGTGGCGGGAGCAATCGGAGTACTAATAAAATCATTATTATTAGTATTCGAGAAGTCACAAAGTTTGGTGTTTTCAGTCATGGTGACTTCGGCAAGCAAGCAAGCACACAAGCAAATAGAGAGCAAGCAAGAAAAAGGGCGAACGAAAAGGCAAACGAAAAAGGAAAATTGGTGAAGTGGGGGAGAGGAAAACGAGAGGCAACTAGCAAACAAAGTAAATGCAAGAGATCAGTTCGAGACACTTACTTGGATGAGTTCTTGACTTGATCCTCCCTGGCAACGGCACCAGAAATCCTTCCGCTACTTCTAAAACAACAGCGCCAGAATTTGACACATTGACGGAGATTTGCTTCCGTTGGCTTTTCCCTTGAAGAGGAAACGGTGATGCAGCACAGGAGCAGTAAGTATTTCCCTTAGTTTGAGAACCAAGGTATCAATCTAGTAGGAGAATCTCGTCAAGTCCAGAGTACCTGCACAAACACAAAGAGCTTGCACCCAACACTATAAAGGGGTTGTCAATCCCTTCAAGATTGATTGCAAAGTGAGATCTGAAGGCGGAAAGTGAAACGAAGAAAAAGTGTAAGGCTGAAAATATGGTGTGGAGTAGACACGGGGGCCATAGTGTTCACTAGAGGCTTCTCTCAAAATAGCAAATATCACGGTGGGTGAACAAATTACTGTCGAGAAATTGATAGAACCGCGCAAAGTCATGACGATATCTAAGGCAGTGATCATACATATAGGCATCACGTCCGAGACAAGTAGATCGATACTTTCTGCATCTACTACTATTACTCCACACATCGACTGCTATCCAGCATGCATCTAGTGTATTGAGTTCAAGACGAACAGAGTAACGCCTTAAGCAAGATGACATGATGTAGAGGGATAAACTCAAACCAATGATGAAAAACCCATCTTTTACCCTTGATGGAAACAACACGATGCGTGCCTCGCTACCCCTTCTGTCATTGGGTGAGGTCACCGCACGGTATGAACCCAAAACCAAGCACTTCTCCCATTGCAAGGATCATAGAGCTAGTTGGCCAAACAAAACCCACAACTCGAAGAGAATTACAAGGATATGAAATCATGCATAAGAGAGATCATAAGAAACTCAAATAAGATTCATCGATAATCATCATCATAAATACACAATTCATCGGATCTCGACAAGCACACCACAAAAGAAGATTACATCGGATAGATCTCCATGAAGATCATGGAGAACTTTGTATTGAAGATCCAAGAGAGAGAAGAAGCCATCTAGCTACTAGCTATGGACCCGTAGGTCTATGGTGAACTACTCACGCATCATCGGAGAGGTTATGGTGTTGATGAAGAAGCCCTTCGTATCCGAATCCCCCCTCCGACAGGGTACCAGAACGTGCCGAGATGGGATCTTGCGGAGACAGAAGCTTGCGGCGGCGGAAAAGTACTTTCGATGATCTCATGATTTATTCTGGGATTTTAGGGAATTTATAGGTGAAAGACCTAGGGAAGAGGAGGCCCAGGGAGCCCACAAGCGTGGGAGGCGCGGGCCCCCTAGCCGCGACCAGGGGGCTTGTGGGGTCCTTGGTGGCCCCCTGCCCTAATTCTCACGTTTCCCGATCTTTTTCTGTTTTTGAAAAAAAATCTTTTTGGGAATTTCGTTCCGTTTGGACTCTGTTTCAAATCTTCCTCTGAAAGGGGTCAAAAACATGGAAAAAACAGGAACTGGCACTTGGCACTGAGTTAATAAGTTAGTCCCAAAAAATATATAAAAGGCATACAAAACATCCAAAGTTTGACAAGATAATAGCATCAAACCATCAAAAATTATAGATACGTTGGAGACGTATCAAGTAGCATGTCACTTGGGTGTTAGAATCTTGGAGAAACATGACAATCAAATGAAATCAAGCCAAATTCGAAGATTAACTTTTGAAGACGCGACATCCACCTCTATTTGGCCCTTCTCCACAAGCTTCATGTCGAGCGAGGCGGTCGAGGTGTCGACACTGCATCAAAAGTCATTAACGTCAAATTATTCGGACGACAATCAAAAGTATCAGTCGAAAAGGAAAACGCACGTGAAACAGATGCTTGCGCTGACACCAAAGGCAATTTCACCCTAATATGTCACAGGGCTGCCTTCCGAGATTTGACCGTCGGGCTCTTGGGCTGCTTGGCCACCTTCTTGGGTGATACGTCAGGCTCTCCTCATCCACTCTTCGAGCAGTGGATTGGAAGGGTCGGTGTAGTTGTCTTGGAGGCACTCGTCTCCTTGGCACCGCGTGTATGGGCTCCTGGATCTTGGCGCGCTTTGGAGCAGGTCTTAGTCAGGACATTCTTCGACGGGGAGGACTCCACCCCATCTCCTTCCTCGGGGTCATCATCATCCTCCTTGATGTCATCATCTTCATCGTCGTCATGGTCTTCACCTCCTGATCCATCCTAATGCTCGGTGTCAATTGCCACATCAATAGCTGTGAGGTTAACAATAGGTACCGTACTCACCATCTCCATGAAACTCTGCCGAATGAAAAGAAAACAATCAAATCAAAGAACAGTCAAGAGAAAGCAACAATGTCAGTCGAACAAGGAAAACCCAAGGTTACCTCAATCGATGGGTTCTCCTTGTCGAAGGGGGCTATCACCCTGGTGCCCCTAGGGTTGTCACGTGCCGGAGTTATAGCCATGAGCTTCACTTCCAGGGCCTTCGGGTTGACCTCCTCCGGGTGAGCTCGAGTGGGATCACTCGGACCCTTGTACATCCACATGGGATGGACCCTTGATTGCAATGGTTGAATCCTCTTTTAGAGGAAGACCTCCAACAGGTCTATCCCGTTGAGTTCTTTCCTCACTATGGTCACCACCGCAATCAACAAGATTTCTACATGTGTCTTATCCTCCTTGGACACGGTAACGGACAGAGCCGAGTGTACTTGTGCTACCGAGTACATAGGAAGGCCCGACTGACCCCCGGTGATAGGGGCATCCTTGTACTAAAACTAAGAATCCTGCCAGATCTTCCCCAAATCGAGGAACGACATTGACGGGAAACTAACCTTCCCCCTAAGTTGTATCCCTAAGCCACCACACAACTGAATCACGTTTGTCTTCTCTCCTTTCGGAGAGGATTTCTTCATGGTCATGGGACGAAAAGTAAAAAAAGATGCTTAAAGAGACCCCAATGGGGAGGAGACAAAATGAAGTTCTCGCAGAGGAAGACGAAAGCTGCCAAATAAGAGACGACATTGGGGGAGATGGTGGAGTTGCGCCCCGAAATACTTGCCAAAATCTCGGAAGAATGGATGCGGGGGCAGGGAGAAACCTCGCTCGACGTGGGTTACGAGGAGGAGTCGCTCATTCCCCTATGGCGACGGATCGAGCTCACCCGCCTCCGACAAACGCCAGCTCCCGGCAGCCAGGAGCCCTTGGCTCCCCAGCTCCACCACGCGACGTTCTATGACTCACAATGCTAGCTAATCACCCTGGATCCACCCTTCGATGCGCCCGCGCTCGAGGAAGACCCATGTGACCCCTTCTTCGCCCGCTCAGCCTTCGCAGTCGAGCTCCTCATCATCTTCTTTAGTCGGGATGGCACTGGGGGATGAGTCGCTAGTGGGAGAGAGGCGAAGGTATTCGATGGAGTGGCACAGGAGTCGATGGGGAAAATGATATCTGATGCTCTATCTCTCTCTGTCCTCCGTTCTTATACCTCGGCTTGGCGTTTCCCCAGCAGTCAATCATCAAACGCGGTGAGATCCATGAGATCCCACGGACAACACCTCTAAGGCACGTGGCAAATTCTTCGGCACGATAATCCAGGCGCGGCGCCCACTTTCCCCAATACCAAGACGCAAGTCCTTCCGCGCGTGTGTGCCCATATTTCACATTTATGGAATTTCCGCAGCGAATTGGCCCCAGTGGTCTCCGCACCCACTTGCCCAAAATAACACATTTTGGTCCATCGAATACCCCTTGTGGGTCCCTATTCACCCAGATGCACACGACGGTGATCGAAGGAGTTCCCCCAGGACACAGAGAGGATCCATCCTCACTCTTACGCGATCACTCAAAGTCCATGGCACGCTCGCACACGAGCTACTAGGTTCTCTCTCCCGAGAGACAGTCGGGTACCATCACGTTGCGCATAGCAATCAAACCATTCGGATCATTCAGAATTTTCAATCCTAAATCCGTTGTGGCTTCAACTAGGAACCGAGTGGACAAAGCCTTGAGCTACTTTTGGGGCACCCTCGATGCACTGGTGACACTCCGGAGTATCGTTCACTCAACCAATTAAAGCTCAACTGATTCGAGGGTAATGATAGGGTCATGTACTAGTAGTAGGGCCATGGACTAGACATCCAGGGCCCACTGTAACGCTCCAAAAATTTAATCATATTTTTATTAATTTTATATTTGGCCACAAATAAAACGTTATATTATTTTGGCATGTGACTGATTTCAAAATCTTTATTTCAATAATTCTTCCCTCCAAGTATAGATTTTTGGAAAGTGAATTGGGTCTTGGATACTTTTCCTTCAATCATATTATTCCATTTACAATTTTATTAGGAACAATTTTTATAATAAACTTGCCCACAACAAATTCTTTTAATAGTATTTTCAATTCTGAATATAGCCATGTTGCACTACAACCTCTTTAAATATTTCTTTAAAAATTCCATAAAAATTTGGAGATGTGAGTAGATGTATATAATACTCCCTCCATAAACTAATATAAAAAGCATTTATAACACTACATTAGTAATCTAAACGCTCTTATATTTGTTTACAAAGGGAGTACATTTTTATGCAAAACCCATTGGTGTTCTTTGAATTTTTTTGCAAAACATCCTCATTTCTATTCTGGTCCAGTTTGGCAGTTTGGACTACAACCCTAATTTCTTTTGCCCTAATGTCCATGAAATTTTCCTGCTAATAGTCCTTACAACCAAACCCTTAAGTCCAAGAGAACAGCCCCATAGTCATATTTTTAGTTGGCCAAAATGCCCCCTGCATTTTGTGTCCAGATTTGATTTTCACCAAAACTTGCATTACCAAGTTTTCTCTTTTGCTAAAATAACATCAGCACTTTATTTAGCATATAAAGAGACCCTAGCCTGCCAATTTTCATTTTTAGAAAACCCCCATAGGTGGCTCTGGCATTCGGTCGAGCACCTAGAGTGCATGGCCAGATTTGGCATGATCCAAAGATTGCATTGGGAAGTTGCCTCCTCGGCCAAACCAGCTTGTCCACTCACTACAGGAATTAGCTTCTTTGCCGTCTGCCATCACAGACGGCAAAGAGTAAACCACCGACGGCAAAGAGTAATACACAGACGGCAAAGAAACCCACTGTCGGCAAAAAATTTGCGTCAACCTACGACGGCATTGTAGCTTCTTTGCTGTCTGCCTCACCGAAGCGGACGACAAAGAGCTTTGCCGTCAGTTTTTCATAAGAGCAGTCGGCAAATATGTCGAGACGGCAGACGGTAGGCATTGCCTCCATTAGGGGCTAACGGAGGCTTTGCCGTCTTCCTCCCCCTCTTCTTTGCCATCTGCCTCCACCTCCTCCCCCCACTCTTTGCCATCTGCCTCCCCCCTCTTCTTTGTCGTCTGCCTCCACCTCCTCCCCCCCTCCACTCTTTGTCGTATTCCTACCCCTCCTCCCCCTCCTCTGTGCCCTCTTCTTTGCCGTCCGCCCCCCTGGAAGCAGACGACAAAGATACTATATGGCCAGCTGCTGCTGCCCAGGTTGCACAGCTGGGCGCCACGTGGCACCTTTTCCGTTAGTCAGCTGATGGCAAAGGCCTTTGCCATCTACTGGTAGACGGCAAAGAGCCCATATTGTCACAGTTTTGTTTTTTTTTTGTTTATTTCACAGCACATATACATATACATAGCACATATATAGGTCACAACACATATACATATACATAGCACATATATAGGTCACAACACATATTCATAGCACAAAGTTTCATCCATATTCATAGCACATATATAGGTCACAACACATATACATATAGTTCCACATATATTGTTCATCAATATATACATATACATATAATTCCACATTGTTCATCAACTCAAATGAAAACTAGAACTAAAGCACTCCATCAATGCCAGCTTCCATGCATGTAGTACATCCAATCTGCAAAATGGGAATAAGAAAGTCATAAAAAGAACAACAACAACATATATATGACAAATAAGCTAAATTGAAGAAGAAAGAGAAGAAGCAAGAAGAGAACAAGGAGAAGAAAAACAAGAAGTAGAAGGAGGAGGAGGAAGAGGAGGAGGAGGGGAAGGAGAAGGAGAAGGAGGAGGAGAAGAAGAAAAAAGAAGAAGAGAAGAAGGAGAAGAAGGAGGAGAAGAAGGAGGAGATAAGAAGAAGGAGAATAAGGAGGGCTCCTTCTCCTTCTTCTCCTCCTTCTCCTCCTTCTTCTTCTCTTCTTCTCTTCCTCCTTCTTCTTCTTCTCCTTCTCCTTCTCCTTCTCTTCTTCTTCTCTTCTTCTTATTCTTCTTCTTCCTTCTTTTCATTTCTCCTCTTCTCCTCTTCTTGGAGCTAAATTAGCTAACTATCTCTTTTTGCAGCTAAATGGGCTAATTATGTCATTCTAGAGGAAAACAATCTAAGTATATAATATTAATGAGCTAACCAAGGTTCTTATGGCATTTTGAGCTTATTATGTCTTTTAGGAGCTTAATTAGTCATTTTATTGAGCTAACCAAGGTTCTTATGATGTTTTTACCTAACTAAGCTAATTATGTCATTTTGGATGATAATTGGCTAAGTATGTCTTTGTTGGGGAAAATAAGCTAAATTGAAGAAGAAGAGGAGAAGAAGGAGGGAAGAAGAAGGAGAATAAGGAGGGCTCCTTCTCCTCCTTCTCCTTCTTCTCTTCTTCTTCTCCTCCTCCTTCTTCTCCTTCTCCTTCTCTTCTCTTTCTCTTCTTCTTTTGGTTCTTCCTTTTCATTTCTCCTCTTCTTGGAGCTAAATTAGCTAACTATGTCTTTTTGGAGCTAAATGGGCTAATTATGTCATTATAGAGGAAAACAAGCTAAGTATATAATATTAATGAGCTAACCAAGGTTCTTATGCCATTTTGAGCTTATAATGTCTTTCTGGAGCTAAATTGGCTAATTATGTCATTGTTGGGGAAATTAAGGCAAGGAGAATATGAAAGAGGAGAAGAAAGAGGAGGAGGAGAAGAAGAAGAAATAAAGAAGGAGGAGAAGGAGGAGGAGGAGGAGAAGGACTAGAAGGTCCTTGGCCTTCTCCTCCTTCTCCTCCTCCTCCTCCTTCTCCTTCTTCTCTTCTTCTTCTTCTTCTTTCTTTTCATTTTTCCTATTTCTTCTCCTCTTCTCCTCTTCTTGGAGCTAAATTAGCTAACTATGTCTTTTTGGAGCTAAATGGGCTAATTATCCCATTTTAGAGGAAAACAAGCTAAGTATATAATATTAATGAGCTAACCAAGGTTCTTATGCCATTTTGAGGTTATTATGGTATTTTGGAGGTAAATGGGCTAATTATGTCATTGTTGGGGAAATTAAGGCAAGGAGAATATGAAAGAGGAGAAGAGAAACTTACCGTAGTGGTCATCAAGGAGGAGAAACACCTGGAGAAGGGTCTTGCGATGCCGCTCGAGAGTTATTCTGCAGAATAGATATTTTGCAATGTCTCAGTTAGCAAGATGACACTCAATTATTAATACTAGTTTATAATGAAACTCACTGTGTCAATCGAAGAGAAGACGGGCATCGGCGGAGGGACTTGGCCGCTCTTCTCGCACAGACCCTGAAGAGTGGGTCGTATTAGTTAGTAATGAAACAGACATTATACACATGATTTGGCTAATGTGAAAAAAACTTACCACAAAAAGCTCGTACAGGGCCCGTTGACCCTCCTCATTCCGGGCCCTCTCCTCCTCAATCAATCGTGTCGTGGTCTGGTCTCTCTCATCAAGAGCAGCCTGAAGAGCAGTCTGGCTTGCCAATTTCTCTTTCTCAAGTGCAGCCTGGTTTGCCAATCTCTCTTTCTCAAGAGCAGCCTGGTTTGCCAATCTCTCTTTCTCAAGAGCAGCCTGAAACACCATTCCTCGTTACCACAGTAATGATCTATGGTGACACACATAATGAAATGGATGAAAGTTTTCTTAGTCCATACAACTAACCTCGATGGCAAGATCGACTGGCCGTGGACGACGCGTTATCTCAGGACAGCTGCTCGACTGGCGCGCCTTGATCTCTGGGAGAGTGAGTGGACAACGTATTATCCCATCTCCACTGGCTATCGAGCCATGGGGCCTCCCACCACCAGATATAATCACCAGCTCTGGATCCAAAGGTTCCTGGCTAGGGTTAAAGTCATCCCCTTTCGTAGCCCTCCCCGTGTCCTTGTATGCCACGAGCTTGTGGTGGGATGATATGTTGGTGATGTTATTTGGATCATCCAGGTTAGACTCAAAGAATGTCTTCGCCTTCTTGTACGATGCAGTATGGGCCATGCCATAAAGGTCGTACAAGTGTGGAATCTCCGTCTTATTGTGATGCGCCTAAAAGAGAGGAACAAAATATTTGCATGAAGAATGAATTGCATGAATCATGAAGCAAATCACATACCGAGTTTCGTCCGAACTGAAGTAAGTTGGCGCTACCTTGATGGTGTGGCACACCAACCATTTGGCTACGCCGATCCTTCGCATTCTCGTGGACGGCTCGCCAGCTGCCTGTGCACCACTCATCAACCAATGCCTCCGAACAATCCATCTTATCCACACACCATCTCGGGGGCACCTGTAAGTTATTAGAAAGAATTTTGAGCGCTTTGCCTATGAATGAAATGAAGAAAACTATGTAGAAGGACTTAAGAATAGGTAATTACCTTCATGTATTGCTCCTTCTTCAGAAACTTTCCACGACAATCCTTCTTCTGCTTCTTAATACCACGCGTGGCGTAGTAGTCTCGAATAGCCTGCGGCCGAGCCTCGTGGCGTAAGTTCTGTAGTAACCGCCTACACTCGGCCTCGAGAACCTTGTCCGCCTCCTCCTCATATCCATCTTCACACCTATAGAAGGTCTGCAATCAAACGTGAAAACACCGATTAGTACAATAATTATCTATATTGTTAATTTTAGATTGTGTAAAAGGGTAATTTACCCAAAAGCTCTTGATCACCATCTCGGCCCTTGTGTGGCACAAGACACCATCTATAATCTCCTCCGATGGGGCCTGCGCAGCCTGGTAGTGCTCCCAGGAAAATCCTAGTGTAGGAACCTGACCCTCACCAGGCAACGTGACAAACCCCGGGAAATTTTTCCGGCAAAGCACACCAAGGACGGAGTTCGGCCTGCGGCCTCCACGAGGGTGTGCCCATCCCCTGCAGTATGATAAGGTCAACACATTAGATATTTGAACAAACTTGAAGGGAAAAGCTAAAAAAAGAGTAAATGTACTTACCTATCTCCTTCAGGTTAATCACCGGCCTCTGCTCGTGGGTAGCCGGCACGACCAGGAGACGTGTACTACCACGCTTGTACACGGTGGCCCCATCCACCTACACATCGCCCTCACTATCCATAAACTCACCCCCGCCATCCCCGCCCCCTGAGCCACCCGGACCCTCGGTCCAATCCGGCAAGTCGGTCCGATCCGGCCAGGTATCCCATCCAGGCCTCTCCACGTCGGGTGAAGCCTCTGGAACCGTAGTCTCGTGGGCCAAATGCACCTCGACCCGAGGCTGATCCTGGACCGGAGTCTCATGGGACGAATGCCCGTCAACACCAGGCTCCTGGACCGGAGTCCCCGTAGCCTCCTCCGCAAACGGGTCGACCATAGTAGTCCTATGCTCGGGTGAATGAGCCGGTGGTGGTGACGAGGACGGCTCAACAGTCCTCCTGGATCTTCCGCGGCCACCACCTCTCCATGTACCCTTCCCCTTCTTCCCTACCCGACCAGCACCTCTCCCAGTGGGCAATGCCGCCGACGAAGAAGAACCCACGGGTGGTGTCGACAGACTGTCTGCCAAGGCTCTAGGGAGAGATAGGGGTGGAAGGGAAGTACCACCCCTCGTGCGGGGTGGCTGGGAAGAACCCGTCGAGCGCTCTAGACCAGCGCCCACCATCTTTCAACACCTCGTGACCTGCCATGATAAAGATTAAGAGAAATTAGAACAACATAAAAAATTTAATAACTGACATGAATAATAATATGTACATGAATCATAAAGATTATAATATATATAATTTAAGTTGTGAATCTTACAAACTAATAATCATCATCAATAAATGCATCATCATCATCACTATCACGCATGTCTTCATGAATGACGTGCTCGTCGGGTTCAACGACATGAAGTTGTGAAAGGCCTTTCTTTAATCGTTGAAGCATTGACAGGTCATCCGCATCAGTAACCTCTACGAGTTCCAGGTCTTCTGGTTCCGGCTCAGGGGTGGAGTCGGATTAATTGTCGTTGTCCACTTCCATGTTCTTGGGTGAAGCACGGCGGTTCTTGAAACGTTTCTTGGAAAGACGTGTTTCTTGGAAGAATTCTCCATCATATGTATCTGGGTTAATGTGAGGTTCATAATCCTGTTCATTTGGGAGAGGTGGCCTGACATGTGGCGGCACTTCGTAAACAACATACCAACCTTCCAGATTCTTATCCGTTTGGCATGCCCACGGTAGATAGAAAACTTGGGTCGCCTGTTGAGCCGTAATATAGACATCGGGAACATCTAAATGGGTGTTTGAATTGATTTCGGCTAGTCCTATATGTTCATGAGTCCTTCTAGTCTCCTTCGGCTGGAACCAATAACATTTGAAGACTACGACGTTCGGTGGGTTTTCACCATAGAATTGAAGTTCATAAATTGCTTCAACTCTTCCATAATACTCGATAACACCTTCGCCGATAGCAGAGACACCACAATTTATAGATTTCCGGTCGGTCATAGATAGCTCTTTGCCAAAGGTATGAAAGAGATATCTGTTGATGTTGTATTTCTCAAATGAATGGACCTTATAGTCAAAACCATTAGCGACTTGTCTCAATTCGGCGTCCATAGACTCTGAATTAGCCTACAAGTTTAATACGAAGCGATTGTTGCATTAGCCGCAAGTTAGACCAAGAAATGAAATGGTCCATTATTGATAATTACTGTTTGTTTGAACCAAGAGATGAAACCGGGATAGCTGCCTCCTGTCTTTGACAGAAGCTCATACTCTTCGACGGAATCATTTTCGATCGCCGCTCCATCCGAGAATTTGGCAACGTAATGGCTGTTTGCAATATCCGGGAATAAGAGCAGTTCAAAGGAATTAGAAGTTACGGGAAAATGTGCCGAGAAGTCACTCGATGTACGGCCGCACTTCTGTTAGGTTGTTGAAGATATACAACGAAATGTTCCGCCATTCTTTGACATCCAACGTTATTGGTTTCGAAGCACCGGCTGGTGCGATCTTCCCTTTGAATAGGCTGAGGTTGGACCCACCTTTTTTAGGGTCTGCATCATTGTGCCGAGGCTTCGGATTATGCAAATGATGATTTTTGGCTTCGTAGTGTGTTGTCACAAAGTTTGCCACCTCCTCAGTAATGAATGCCTCAGCCATCGATGCTTCAATTCTACACTTATTTTTACATTTAGCTCGAAAGGTCTTCTGCATCCTCTCAGTTGCATAGCACCAATGATCTTGCACGGGCCCACCCAATCTTGCCTCGGTCGGTAGATGTAAAATCAAATGCTGCATTGGATTAAAGAAGCCCGATGGAAAGATATTCTCTAACTTGCGCAACAACTCCGGTGAAAACTCCTCCATGTCTTCTACCACACCAGGCGACAATTCTTTCGCACAAAGAACACGGAAGAAATAGCTCAGCTCCACCAGTACTAGCCATTCATCCTCTGGAATAAAGCCACGTAACATCACCGGCATTACCCGCTCTAGCCATATGTGCCAATCATGACTCTTGAGACCAAAGATTTTTAATTTTTCAAGACTCGCTCCCCTCTTTAGATTCACTGCATACCCATCGGGGAACATCAAGTGCATTTTGACCCACGAGATAATTTCCCTCATAGTTGGCCTTCCAAGATTGAACCAGGCCTTTGGCTTCGACCACTTCTTCTTTCCTTTGCCTTCTCGCATGTTTTGTAACCGTCTATGACATAGTGTCTCTTCATCGACTCTAGCCTTAGTATTATCCTTTGTCTTCCCATCTATGTCGAACAATGTACCAAAAATAGCCTCTCCGATATTCTTTTCAGTGTGCATCATGTCTATATTGTGTGGAAGAAGGAGGTCTTTGAAGTAAGGCAGATCCCAGAAGCATGGCTTGTGAGTCCAGGCGTGTTTTGAATTATATCCCTTGAAATACCCTGGACGCTCTGGATCAGGCTCGAGGGCGTTTAACTGATCCAGGATCTGTTGGCCTGTCAACGCAGGTGGTGCCAATTTTTGACAACTTTACCTTTGGTAAAGTTCTTCTTGTCTTTTCTGAACTGATGGTCAGAATCCAGGAACTATCTATGCAAGTCAATGCAAGAATACTTCCGACCCTCCTACAACCAATGAAACTGAAGAGCTGCCTTGCATTGGGGGCACGGGAACCTTCCATGCACACACCATCCAAAGAATAGTGCATACGCCGGCAAGTCATGCATAGAGTACATGTACCACACATGCATTTTGAAGTTTTGTTTTCTAGCGGCATTGTATGTCTTGACCCCATTATCCCAAGCGTCTTCCAATTCATCCTTAAGTGGCTGCAGGTACACATTCATATTCTTCCCTGGATAATTGGGCCCTGAAATTATCAACGTCAGAAATATGTTCTTTCTTTGCATAATCTGTCCGGGGGGGAGATTGAGTGGAATGACAAATATAGGCCAACAACTATATTTGGTTGTCGTCATGCCGAAGGGATTAAAACCATTCATGGCGATGCAGGCTCGAGGATTCCTTGGATCTGCCGCTTTATCCTGATGCAATCCATCGAAATGTTTCCACGCTTCCCCATCCGATGTGTGTACCACCATCTTATTCCCATCCGCATCTAGTTCGGTTCTTTTGCCCGATTTGTGCCATGTCATCTGTCTGGCTGTCTCTTCGACCATGAAAAGACATTGAAGTCTTGGTACGATTGGCATATACCGAAGAACACTAACTGCGATTTTGGTCTGCCTCTTCTCACCCATACCGTTGTCTACCACAAGATACCTCCAAGACTCGCAATTGGGACAATAGTCCAAGTGTGCATACTCCTTCCTAAATAAGACACATCCTTTCTCACATGCATCTATCTTCTCATAGGGCATCTTAAGTACACGAAGTATTTTGTCCGACTGGTATAGGTTTGCAGGCATGACATGGCCTTTGGGTAGGAAGCGTCCAAATAGTGTCATCATCGCGTCGTAGCATTCTCTTCCCAAGTTGAACTGAGCCTTCAGAGCCATTACTTGTGCAATTGCATCCAACTGACAGAGCTCTGTGTGCTCATGGAGAGGACGTTCTGAAGACTCCAACATTTCATAAAATGCCTTTGCAGATTCCTCCATCTAATCTTCTGAATCCCGAGCATCATCAAAGTCTTGCACCATGTCTTCAATCCCGGTACCATGCTCGTCCGTGCGACGACGGACCACCTCAGCTCTTGTGCGTTGTATAGACTCACCATGAAATGTCCACCCCGTATAATTAGGCTTAAAACCCCTCCTCTGCAGGTGTTTAATCATTACAGCCTCTGTCGTCTCTTTATAGTTGTCGCATCCAGGACAGGGGCAATAGTTTCTTTCCTGGCCGTTTGCGAATGCGGCTTTCACAAATTCCTTTGTTTTTACAAACCATTCTTTCGTCATCTCTTTCTGACTAGGGTGACCGGTATACATCCACGCACGATCACTCATCTTGCCTAGCTACTAAAGACAAAAGAAATATATTTATATATAATTTAGCATTTATATTCATCGGTTAATCAGGTTCACCATTTTTATTACGTCCACGCAACCTACACGCTAATAGGTAAAGATAGGTCTTAATCCCACCCGAGTATGTGTAGATTGGGTTCGTTTTCCCATGCTCTGCTCCGGATCCAACGCAAAATTTCGGCAGCACCTCCCCGTTGTTCTCCTGATACACATCTCCGCAATAAACAGAGAGGATGTGCATCCGGAGGACAACAGGGAGGCACTGACGAAATTCCGCATCGGATCCAGAGCACAGCATACGGGAAAACGAACCCAATCTACACATACTCGGGCTGTCCATGGATAATGTTGGATAATTCGAAAGGATGGCGATTATAAATATGCAAATACATGCATATTTATAGATGTCGCCCTTTCGAACGGGAGACGCATACTGGTCACACATACTGATAAATTAATTTAATTACCCAAATCTAGAAAGCTTCATCCAGAAACCGAGCCACAGTAAATGAAGGGGCGAGGAGGAGATGAAATTTGTACTGGCCCACGAATGCAGGGGCGGAGCTCGTACAACGCACGGGGAGGTCTTCGCATAGCAGACCTCACGGCGACGAGACAACTATCACATGTAAATCCACTCGATCAACACAAATATTCTAATTATGTCAGTTTAGAGGAAAACGGGTTAAGAATATAATATTCATGAGCTAACCAAGGTTTTTATGCCATTTTGTAGCTAAATGGGCTAATTATCTCATTGTTGGGGGAAATAAGGTAAGGAGAATAAGATAGAGGAGAAGAAGAAGGAGGAGGAGAAGAAGAAGAAGAAATCAAGAAGAACGAGAAGGAGGAGGAGGAGAAGAAGGAGGAGAAGAAGGAGAAGGAGGAGAAGGTATTCTTCTTCTCTTCTTCTTTTCTTCTTCTCCTTCTTATTTTTGTCTTCTCCTCCTCCTCCTCCTCTTCTTCTTCTTCTTCTTCTCCTCCTCTTCTCCTCTTCTCCTCCTCCTCCTCCTCTTCTTCTTCCTATTCTTTCTATTAAGCTAACTAACTAACTAACCTAACTAACCAAGCTAACTAAACCTATCGCTAAACCTATATAGCACTAAGCAGCAAAAAAAATAACAAAAACAGAATCTACCACTGAGTAACTAAAAAAGAATCTAGCTACCACTAATTAACAAAACAAAATCTACCACTAAACTACCTACTAAATCTACCAACTAACTAAATCTACCACTAAAACTACTAATTAACTAACCTACCAACTAAACTATATATGCCACAACAACTACAATAATAAAAACAACTACAACAACTACAATAACAAGAACAACTACTACAACAACAATAAAAAATCATGTCGGTAGTTATAATCTAATTCCAAAAAATCATGTGGGTGCGGGGGGAGGGGGTGGGGGTGTGCGGGCTCACCGGGAGGGGCGACTGTAGCGGGATCGGGGGTGTTGGGGGTGGCAGGGCGGCGCTAGGGGCGCCAGGGGTGGCGGCGCGACAGTGGTGGCTCAGGTGGGTGTCGGGGAGAGGTGGGGCAGCGGCGCCAGGGGTCTGTGGGGCACCGGGGCGGCGACGAGGGCAGTGGGGCGGCGGCGGCGGGGATGTGAGGCACCAGGGTGGCGCCGAGGGCGACAGGGGCGGCGGTGCGACGGTGGTGGCGGCGGTGGGCATCGGGGAGAGGAGTGGGAGAGAGAGAGGGGCGGGGTGTGGAGCGAGCCGTTACAGTGGGTGAGAGAGAGGGGCGGGGTGGAGCCGTTACACACGGAGTTAGCGCTTTGCCGACTGCTGGCGGACGGCAAAGAGTCTAGACTCTTTGTCGTATGCCTCCGGACTCTTTGTCGTCCGCTAGCAGACGGCAAACAAGGGACACCAGTTTGACCCAACGTCCCCGCGGTCAGGTGGGCCCATCTACATGTTTGCCGTCTGATGTGCGACTCTTTGACGTCTGCTAGCTCACGGCAAAGATGTGACTGATGGCAAAGACACTCTATGCCATCAGCCAGTTCTTTGTCGTCTGCTTTGTGGCAGCTCACGGCAAATACACTCTTTTCCATCAGCTAGCAGACGGCAAAGATTTGGCAGATGGCAAAAAACTGTTTTCCAGTAGTGACTAGACCTCCCACTGCATTTAACCGAGCTCTGTTACTTTTCAATGACACCCAAGCATCATTAGTCACCCTGGCATTTCGTCAAGGATGTAGCATGCATGCCCGAAGCGCGAGCAAAGCACGCGTTTTGCACGTGCTCGCGCTAGAGCCGACGCGTCCCCTCGCCCCTCCCCAATCATAGAGCCACGCCTGCGTCCCCTCCGAGCTCCCAGCGTTGCCCCGACCGCCTCCCCGCGACTTCCAGCCCCGCTACTGTAGCTATTTGGTGGCACAACGACGTCCCCGACAGAGCTTGCCGTGGTCGGCACCGCCAAGCCACTCCCCAACCGCAAGCACCCCACACGATGCAGCCCCAGTTTGTCCTCACCGCCGACAAGCCCAGCCGGCTAGCCCCACCTCCCATGTTCGCCACAGATGGCTGGCCGACGTGTTAATCTTTGGGAACTCGCGAAACCGACCTACTTTCCCTATAAAAGCCCACTCCCGAGCTCTCAGCTCTTGCCATCGCCCTACCTCGACCCATAGTGACCCCTGCGTAGTATCAATTTAACTGAAGCTGACCATTCTCCTCATAATCGGCCACCTCACCCGCCGCCAACCTCCGGTCGATTTCCAGTGAAACCGAGCCTGTCCCTCTCATTATACTCCTCGGCTAGATATATCTCGGACCAGAGAATCGATCCCTAGCTCCAATTCAATCGAATCCTAGCCATGGACACAATTCCTCTTCGTCGGCGCCTTCCTTCGGGTGTGATGGAAGGTGTGCTCCCCGTCTAGCTCCCAGGCGGCTGACTCTCTTCCAGAGGATGGGGTATCCTCACCTGAGCATACGGATGCGTTGAGCGTCCGAAATGGCGCCCTCTCTAGCACCACCTATCGTTGTCAGGAATTTGGCTCTGTTTCTGCCACGCGCGATAGGGGGTGAGAAGATGAACCCGACAGGTGGCTCCCACGTGCCGATCAGTCATCCCACTTGTTAGTGTCACTGGCCTCCTGGTGCGCCTTCCCGTGTATACACTTTCAGTTTCTGGAAAACGTATTCACTACTGAAATTCAGAAATTTGCCGTCTGCCACGGCGGACGGCAAAGGGGGAACCACGGACGGAAAGGCTTTGCCGTCGGTCAGCAGACGGCAAACTAGACGGTAAAAAAATCCGGTGAAGAGGTTCTTTGCCGTGTGCTTTTGTAAAGCGGACGGCAAATAATCTTTGCCATGAGGGGGCAGACGGCAAATTAACTGGGATGGCATATACTGCAATGGCCCCGTTAAGTGTTAACGGCAGGCCTCCTCTCTTTGCCGTCTGCCATCCCCCCCCTTTGCCATGTGGGGGCAGACGGCAAAGAGGGGAGAGAGAGGGGGCTGATTCACCCCTTTGCCGTCTGCCCACCCCCCTTTGCAATGTGGGGGCCGACGGCAAAGAGGGGAGAGAGGGGGGCAGATTCACCCCTTTGCCGTCTGCCCACCCCCCTTTGCCATGTGGGGGCAGACGGCAAAGAGGGGAGAGAGAGGGGGCAGATCCCCCCCTTTGCCGTCTGCCATCCCCCCTTTGCCATGTGGGGGCAGACGGCAAAGGGGGGAACCAGCCCCTTTTTAAGTTATTTTTTATTATATCCAGCATTTTTAACAATAATCAGGATAAATATATATATATTTGACATAAATAAATTTCTTTACGTACTCATAACCATATTAAAATAACTCTCATCCATAGTGCATACATATTATGCAAGTTGCATCCGTACCAAACCATATATTACACCAGTTTCATCCACATGCATACAAAGTTTCATATATATACATATACTACAATAGTTTCAATACAAGCCATGGTACAAGAAATCATCTTCAAGCATTCCATCAATATAATCCAAGCTTCCCGTGAAGTGAAGGTAATCTGCAAAATGACAAATAAGAAAGTTAGAAAAATAATACTAGATGAAGAAGTGTATATATAGGTTATTTCAGAGAGAAATTAGCTAAGTATAGACCATTTAGGAGCTAACTAAGCTAATTGTGTCATTTAGGTGGAACCCTAGCTAACTATAGGTCGTTTCGGAGCTAACTTGGGTAAAATAGGTCATTCCGGAGCAAACTATGCTTATTAAGCCATTTTGGATCTAGCTAGGCTAATTATAGGCCATTTAATACCTAAGTTAGGGGGAATAGGTCATCTTGCAGCCACGTAAGCCTTATTATGTCATTTAGGAGAGAACTTAGCTAACTGTAGGTCATTATTTATTAAATAGGTCATTTTGGTGCTAATTAAGCTAATGATGTCATTTCGTAGGATAATTAGCCAATTTGGCCTTTCTTGGATGAGTCTAAGCTACATAGAAGAAGAGAAAGATAAGAAGAAGTAAAAGAAGGAGGAGTAGGAGGAGGAGGAGAAGGAAGAGGAGAAGAAGAAGAAAAGAAGAAGGAGAAGGAGAAGGAGGAAGAAGAAGGACAAGGAGGAGCTCCTTCTCCTTCTTCTCCTCCTTCTTCTCCTTCTTCTTATCCTCCTCCTTCTCATTCTTCTTCTTCTCTTCTTCTTCTTCTTGCTTCCTTTCATTTTTCCTCTTTCTTCTCCTCTTGTCCCCTTCTTCGGGCTAAATTGGCTAAGAATGCCTTTTTGGAGCTAATTATGTCATTTCGAGGATAATTAGCTAAGTATAGGTCATGTTTTATTAAATAGACCATTTAGGAGCTAACTAAGCTAATTATGTCATTTAGGTGGAACCCTAGCTAACTATAGGTCGTTTCGGAGCTAACTTGGGTAAAATAGGTCATTCCGGAGCAAACCATGCTTATTAAGCCATTTTGGATCTAGCTAGGCTATTTATAGGCCATTTAATACCTAAGTTAGGGGGAATAGGTCATCTTGCAGCTACGTAAGCCTTATTATGTCATTTAGGAGAGAACTTAGCTAATTGTAGGTCATTTTTTATTAAATAGGTCATTTTGGAGCTAACTAAGCTAATTATGTCATTTCGTAGGATAATTAGCCAATTTAGCCTTTCTTGGATGATTCTAAGCTACGTAGAAGAAGTAAAAGAAGAAGATGGAGGAGGAGGAGAAGGAGAAGGAAGAGGAGAAGAAGCAGAAAAGAAGAAGGAGAAGGAGAAGGAGAAAGAAGGATGAAGAAGAAGGAGAAGGAGGAGCTCCTTCTCCTTCTTCTCCTCCTTCTGCTTCTTCTTATCCTCCTCCTTCTCCTTCTTCTTCTTCTCTTCTTATTCTTCTTCCTTCCTTTCATTTTTCCTCTTTCTTCTCCTCTTGTCCCCTTCTGCGGGCAAAATTGGCAAAGAATGCTTTTTTGGAGCTAATTATGTCATTTCGAGGATAATTAGCTAAGTATAGGTCATGTTTTATTAAATAGACCATTTAGGAGCTAACTAAGTAATTATGTCATCTAGGTGGAACCCTAGCTAACTATAGGTCGTTTTGGAGCTAACTTGGGTAAAATAGGTCATTCCGGAGCAAACTATGCTTATTAAGCCATTTTGGATCTAGCTAGGATTATTATAGGCCATTTAATACCTAAGTTAGGGGGAATAGGTCATCTTGCAGCTACGTAAGCCTTATTATGTCATTTAGGAGAGAACTTAGCTAACTGTAGGTCATTTTTTATTAAATAGGTCATTATGGAGCTAACTAAGCTAATTATGTCATTTCATAGGATGATTAGCCAATTTAGCCTTTCTTGGATGAGTCTAAGCTACGTAGAAGAAGAGAAAGAGAAGAAGAAGTAAAAGAAGGAGGAGGAGGAGGGGGGAGGAGAAGGAGAAGGAAGAGGAGAAGAAGAAGAAAAGAAGAAAAGAAGAAGGAGAAGGAGAAGGAGGAAGAAGGAGGAAAAAGAAGGAGAAAGAGGAGCTCCTTCTCCTTCTTCTCCTCCTTCTTCTCCTTCTTCTTATCCTCCTCCTTCTCCTTCTTCTTCTTCTCTTCTTCTTCTTCTTCCTTCCTTTCATTTTTCCTCTTTCTTCTCCTCTTGTCCCCTTCTTCGGGCTAAATTGGCTAAGAATGCCTTTTTGGAGCTAATTATGTCATTCGAGGATAATTAGCTAAGTATAGGTCATGTTTTATTAAATAGACCATTTAGGAGCTAACTAAGCTAATTATGTCATCTAGGTGGAACCCTAGCTAACTATAGGTCGTTTCGGAGCTAACTTGGGTAAAATAGGTCATTCCGGAGCAAACTATGCTTATTAAGACATTTTGGATCTAGCTAGGCTAATTATAGGTCATTTAATACCTAAGTTAGGGGGAATAGGTGATCTTGCAGCTACGTAAGCCTTATTATGTCATTTAGGAGAGAACTTAGCTAACTGTAGGTCATTTTTTATTAAATAGGTCATTTCGGAGCTAACTAAGCTAATTATGTCATTTCTTACGATAATTAGCCAATTTAGCCTTTCTTGGATGAGCCTAAGCTACGTAGAAGAAGAGAAAGAGAAGAAGAAGTAAAAGAAGGAGGAGGAGGAGGAGGGGGAGAATGAGAAGGAAGAGGAGAAGAAGAAGAAAAGAAGAAGGAGAAGGAGAAGGAGGAAGAAGGAGGAAGAAGAAGGAGAAGGAGGAGCTCCTTCTCCTTCTTCTCATCCTTCTTCTCCTTCTTCTTATCCTCCTCCCTCTCCTTCTTCTTCTCCTCCTCTTCTTCTTCTTCCTTCCTTTCATTTTTCCTCTTTCTTCTCCTCTTGTCCCCTTCTTCGGGCTAAATTGGATTAGAATGCCTTTTTGGAGCTAATTATGTCATTTCGAGGATAATTAGCTAAGTATAGGTCATGTTTTATTAAATAGACCATTTAGGAGCTAACTAAGCTAATTATGTCATCTAGGTGGAACCCTAGCTAACTATAGGTCGTTTTGGAGCTAACTTGGGTAAAATAGGTCATTCCGGAGCAAACTATGCTTATTAAGCCATTTTGGATCTAGCTAGGCTAATTGTAGGCCATTTAATACCTAAGTTAGGGGGAATAGGTCATCTTGCAGCTACGTAAGCCTTATTATATCATTTAGGAGAGAACTTAGCTAACGGTAGGTCATTTTTTTATTAAATAGGTCATTTTGGAGCTAACTAAGCTAATTATGTCATTTCGTTGGATAATTAGCCAATTTAGCCTTTCTTGGATGAGTCTAAGCTACATAGAAGAAGAGAAGGAGAAGAAGAAGTAAAACAAGGAGGAGGAGGAGGAGAAGGAGAAGGAAGAGGAGAAGAAGAAGAAAAGAAGAAGGAGAAGGAGGAAGAAGGAGGAAGAAGAAGGAGAAGGAGGAGCTCCTTCTCCTTCTTCTCCTTCTTCTTATCCTCCTCCCTCTCCTTCTTCTTCTTATCCTCTTCTTCTTCCTTCCTTCCTTTCATTTTTCCTCTTTCTTCTCCTCTTGTCCCCTTCTTCGGGCTAAATTGTCTTAGAATGCCTTTTTGGAGCTAATTATGTCATTTCGAGGATAATTAGCCAAGTATAGGTCATGTTTTATTAAATAGACCATTTAGGAGCTAACTAAGCTAATTATGTCATCTAGGTGGAACCCTATCTAACTATACGTTGTTTCGGAGCTAACTTGGGTAAAATAGCTCATTCGGGAGCAAACTATGCTTATTAAGCCATTTTGGATCTAGCTAGGCTAATTATAGGTCATTTAATACCTAAGTTAGGGGGAATAGGTCATCTTGCAGCTACGTAAGCCTTATTATGTCATTTAGGAGAGAACTTAGCTAACTATAGGTCATTTTTTGTTAAATAGGTCATTTTGGAGCTAACTAAGCTAATTATGTCATTTCGTAGGATAATTAGCCAATTTAGCCTTTCTTGGAGCTAACTAAGCTAATTATGTCATTTAGATGGAAGTCTAGCTATTTTTTATTAAAACACTAGAAATAACATATAATTATCGGCATCACAGCGGTGAAGCACGGTGGCTCTGGCTTGTTTCAGCTGGAGAAGGCTGCCCTGGAGAAGGCTCGACTGTAGAAAGGTCATGCGATGCGTTTCGGGAGATATTCTGCACCAAACATCGTTTGCAATGTGTAGTTAGCATGAGGGCACTCTTAAGATCACTACACTGAAATGAAACTCACCGTCCCCGCCACGTTAATGATTGGCATTGGCGGAGGGACTTGGCCGTTCTTCTCGCACATAGACTGTACATTTGGTTTCGACAAGTCAAACTTTTTATTTATTAATGAAACGGACATTCAAATGCAAGATTTGAAATAACATGAAGAAGAAACTTACCACGAAGAGCTCGTATATGGCCCTGTTAGACGCATCATTACGTGCCCTCTCCGCCTCCACCAATGCAGTCGTCCTCTCCTCCAGCTCCCTAATTTCCTTATCCTTCTCCGCCATAGCCGCCTGCATTGCCTCTCTCTCTTTCTGAATAGCAGCCTGCAACACAACTCATTGTTAGCAATGTAATCATATTGGTTCCAACGCACAACATAATGCGGAAAGATAGTTGAGTCCATTAAACTAACCTTGATGGCGAGCTCGACTGGCCGTGGACGACGTGTTATCTCCGGACAAGAGCTCGTTTGGCGTGCCTTTATCTGCCGGAGAGTGCTAGGGCAACGTATAAGGCCGTCTCCAATGGCGATCGAGCCATGGGGCCTCCCGTTGCCAGCTATCATCACCAGCTCTGGATCAATAGGCCCCTCGCTCGGGTTAAAGTTCTCCCCTTACCTCGCCTTCCCTTGATCTCTGTACTTCACAAGCTTGTGGTGGGAGGAGATGTTGGTGAAGTTTTCTGGATGCTCGAGGTTAGACTCGGAGAATGCCTTGACCTTCTTGTACGAGGCAGTATGGGCCATCGCATACAGGTCGTACATCTGTGGCGCCTCCGTCTTATTGTGACGCGCCTAAAAGAGAGAGAGAAAAATTGTATTAGTAAAGGGCTCAAGATAGCATTAAGAATGAATTGCATGAGGCATGAAGCAAACCACATACCCAGTTATTGCCAAATTGGATTAAGTTGACGCTCCCTTGATGGTGTGGCACGCCAACCATTTTGCCACGCCTCTCCTTGGCGTTGTTGTGGCTGGCCTCCCACGTTTCGGAGCACCACTGATCCACCAAGGCCTCCCAACAATCCATCTTATCCACACACCATCTCGGGGGCACCTAAGTTAATAAAGAGAAATTTGAGCGTGTAAGAACCAAATCAAGGAAACTAACTACAAAGCCTTAATAATATGTAATTACCTTCATGTAATGCTCCTTCTCCATCTTAGCATCACGGCACTTCGCCTTGTCAATCCTAATACGCCTCGTGGCATAGTAGTCTCGAACAGCCTGCACCCGAGCCTCGTGCCGAAAGTTTTGAAGTAGGCGGCGACATTCGGTTTCGATAACCTTTGCCGCGTCCTCCTCGTATCCCTCCTCACACCTGTAGTAGGTTTGCAAATGAGACAACACCGATTAGTACAATAAATAGCTATGGTTGATTTATAATTGTTGAAGGAGAAATTACCCAGAACTTTTGGATCACCATGTCCGCCCTCGTGTCGCACAAAACACCGTCGATCTCGACCTCCGGCGGGGCCGGGGCACCCAAGTAGTGCTCCCAGGTAATTCCTACCACTCGCTCCCGACCGGGCAATGTAACTAACCCTAGTAAGTTTTTACGGCAAAGAACACCAAGGATGTTGTTGGGCTTGTGGACACCCTTGGCAACAATCCAACCCCTACAGTATGACAAATTAAAGCCAAAACATTAGATATTTGAGAAAACGCGAAGGCAAAAGGCTAAATAAGAGTAAATTAACTTACTTGTCCCCATTTGGCCTAATCGACCACCTCTGCTCGGGGGTCGCTGGCACAAGCGGGAGCCCCGAACTACCATGCTCGTAGACGGTAGCCCCCTCACCCAGCTCCTCGTCACTACCAGCATCCCACTGGGTCTCTTGGGACGTACCCTCATCCCTGCTTTGCTCCGGAGTCGCCTGGAAGGAAGCCTCTAGGACACGAGTCTCGTGGGTCGAAGGCTCGTCGACCTGAGGCTCGTCGACCCGAGACTCGTGAACCGGAGACCGTGTAGCCTCCACCTCAGACGAATCCACCCTAGAAGTCATGTGCTCAGGTGAATCAGCTTGGGGTGGTGGCGGAGACCGTGTAGCCTCCACCTCAGAAGGCGTGGCAGCCACCGCCCTACCTCTCCCGCAGCCACGTGTACCTTTAGTACAACATAAATACCAACATGAGTAATAAAATGTCTGTAAATACCAATATGCATACAACATGAGTACAACATAAATACCAACATGAATACAACGTGTACCTTTAGTGCCTCTCGGCTTCGCGGGGGGTCGACCTTCTCTCACGAGGGGTGCTCCTTGCATAGTAGAGAGCAACACTCTCTGAAGAGGCGAGGCAGGAATGGAAGTACCCATCCCATCACCCGCCGACGAAGGAGCCGCGGAGTGCTTTCGACCCTTTCCCACCATCTTTCAACAACTGTCATGACAAAGAGTAAATGAAATTAGTACAACACAAATACCAACAGGAGTAATAAAATATATATAATTTAAGTGTATCATCGTCATAAATACCAACATGACTAATAAAAATTGCATACCTAACATGAACTCAAAATTTATATATAGTATAATAGTTGAATACCTGACATGAACTAATAACAATCGTGCTCATCTATATATGCTTTGGGGTCAATAAATGCATCATGATCATCACTATCATCAATAAATGCATCATCATCATCACTATCACGAAGAACATGTGGAAGGCCACCATTATGTAATCGGTCAAGAAGTGACAGGTCATCTGCAGCAGTAACCTCTTCTTCTTCCAGCTCTTCCTGTTCGGGCTCAAGGGTCAAGACGGATTCACTGTCGCAGTCTACTTCAATGTTCTGGGGTGAAGTAGAGTGGTTCTTGAAACGCTTCTTGGACATACGTGTTTCTTGGAAGAATTCTCCTTCATATGTGTCTGGGTTAATGTGAGGTTCGTAATCCTCTTCATTGAGGGTAGGTGGTCTAAAATGTGGTGGCACTTCATAAACGACATCCCAACCTTTGAGATTTGGATCAGTTTGGCAGGCCCACGGTAGATAGGAAAATTGTGTCGCCTGTTGAGCCGTAATATAGACATTGGGAACATCTAAGTGGGTGTTTTGGTTGATTTCGACTAGTCCTATATGTTCATGAGTCCTTCTAGTCTCCCTCGGCTCAAACCAATAACATTTGAAGACTACGACGGTCGATGGGTTTTCACCATAGAATAGAAGTTCATAAATTGCTTCAACTCTTCCATAATACTCGGTGTCTCCTTCGCCGATAGCAGAGACAGAACAATTTGTAGTCTTTAGGTCGGGCATAGATAGCTCTTTGCCAAAGGTACGAAAGTGATACCCGTTGATGTTGTATTTATCAAATGAATGGACCTTATAGTGAAAACCATTAGCGACTTGTCTCAACTCGGCGTCCATAGACTCTGCATCAGCCTACATGTTTAATACGAAAGAATGGATGCATTAGCCGCAAATTAGACCAAGAAATCAAATGGGCCCTTAATGGTAATTAATTTCCCTTTGTTTGAACCAAGAGATGAAACCGGGATAGTCGCCTCCATGCTTTGCGAGAAGCTCATACTCTTCGACGGAATCCTTTTCGGTGACCGCTCCATCCGAGAATTCGGCGACGTATCGACTATATCAGATATCCGGGAATAAGAGTAGTTCAAAGCAATTAGAAGTTGCGGAACAATAAATTACCGAGAACTTACTCGATGTACGACCGCACTTCTGTTAGGTTGGTGAAGATATACAATCAAATGGTCCGCCATTCTTCGACGTCCAACGATTTCCCTTTCGAATCACCGGATGGTGCGAGCTTACCTTTGAATAGGCTGAGGTTGGGTCAAACTTTTTTTCAATTGCCATCATTGTACCAAGGCTTCGGGTTATGCAAATGATGATTTTTGGCTTCGTAGTGTGCTGTCACGAAGTTTGCCGCCTCCTCAGTAATGAATGCCTCGGCCATACATGCTTCAATTCTACGTTTATTTTTACACTTAGCTCGAAGCATCTTGTGCATCCTCTCAGTTGAGTAGCACCATCGATTTTCAACGGCCCCCCATTCTTGCCTCGGTCGGGAGATGCAAAATCAAATGTTGCATTGGATTAAAGAAGCCCGGTGGAAAGATCTTTTCTAATTTGCAGATCAAATCCGACGCCAACTCTTCCATTTCATCTAGCACGCCAGGCGATAGTTCTTCCGCACAAAGAGAACGAAAGAAATAGCTCAGCTCTGCCAGTACTAGCCATTCATCCTCAGGGATAAAGCCACGCAACATCACCGGCATTACCCGCTCAATCCATATGTGCCAATCATGACTCTTGAGCCCAAATATTTTCAATTTCTCAAGACTCGCTCCCCTCTTTAGATTCGCAGCATACCCATCGGGGAACATCAACCACATTTTCACCCACAATAGCATTTCCCTCATAGCTGGCCTTTCAAGATTGAACCATGCCTTTGGCTTCGCTATGCTTTGCTTTCCTTTCCGTTGTCGCAAGTTTTGCAACGGTCTATCACATAGAGCCTCCAGGTCGATTCTAGCCTTAGGATTATCTTTTGACTTCCCCTCTATGCCGAACAATGTACCAAAAATGGCCTCCGCAATATTCTTTTCAGTGTGCATCACGTCAATGTTGTGTGGGCAAAGGAGGTCTTTGAAGTAAGGCAGATCCCATAAGCATGACTTGTGAGTCCAGGCGTGTTTCGTATTATACCCTTTGAAGTATCCTGGACGCAAAGGATCAGGCTCGAGAGCGTTTAACTGATCAAGGGTCTGTTGGCCTGTCAACACAGCTCGTGCAGTGTTTTTGACAACTCTACCTTTGATGAAATTCTTCTTGTCTTTTCTGAACTTATGGTCAGGATCCAGGAATTGTCTATGCATGTCGAAGCAAGAATACTTGCGACCAGCCTGCAGCCAACGGAACTGAAGAGCTGCCTTGCATGTGGTGCACGGGAACCTTCCATGCACACACCAGCCAGCGAATAGCGCAAACGCCGGATAATCATGCGTCGAGTACATGTACCACACATGCATTTTGAAATTTGTTTTGGTAGCCGCGTCGTAGGTCTTGACCCGATTATCCCAGGCTTCTTGCAACTCATCCTTAAGCGGTTGCATGTACACATTCATATTATTCCCTGGATAGTTGGGCCCTGGAATTATCAACGTCAGGAAAATGTTCTTTCTTTTCATAATCTCTCCGGGTGGCAAATTTAGTGGAATGACAAATACAGGCCAACAACTCTATTGTGCTGCCGTCATACCATACACATTGAACCCATCCGTGCTGATGGCAACTCTAGGTTGCCTTGGATCTTCCGATTTATCCTTATGTAATGTATCGAAGTGCCTCCACGCAAAACCATCTGAAGTGTGTACCAGCATCTTGTTCCCATCCGCATCTAGTTCAGTTCTTTTGCCCAATTTGTGCCATGTCATCTGTCTGGCCGTCTCTTTGACCATGAAAAGGCGTTGAAGTCTTGGTACGATTGGCAGATACCGAAGAACACTAATGGGGATTTTGGTCTGATTCTTCTCACCCATGCCGTTGTCTACCACAATATACCTGGAAGAATTGCAAATGGGGCAATAGTTCAAGGCCGCATACTCAAGCCTAAATAAGGCACATCCATTCTCACAGGCATGTATCTTCTCATAGGGCATCTTAAGTACACGGAGGATTTTCTCTGACTGGTACAGGTTTGCAGGCAGTACATGGCCTTTGGGTAGAAAGCGTCCAAATATCGTCATCATCGCGTCGTAGCATTCTCTGCCTAGGTTGAATTGAGCCTTCAGAGCCATTACTTGTGTGATGGCATCCAGCTGACAAAGCTTAGTCTGCTCGTGGAGAGGACGTTTTGAAGACTCCAACATTTCATAGAAGGCCTTTGCAGATTCCTCCATCTCATCGTACGAATCCCAAGCATCATCAAAGTCTTGCACCATGTCTTCAATCCCGGTACCATGCTCGTCGGTGCGACGACGAATCACCTCAGCTCTGGCAAGTTGGTCAGACTCACCATGAAAAGTACACACCGTATAATTAGGCGTAAAACCCCACTTCTGCAGGTGTTTACCCATTTCAAACTCTGTCTGCTTTTTACAGTTGTCGCAGTTGGGACAGGGGCACCATGTTTTTTGCTGGCCATTTGCAAATGCGGCTCTCACAAACCCCCTGGTTTTTGTTAACCATTCATGGCTCATGTCTTTCTGACTAGGGTGACCAGTGTACATCCAAGCACGATCACTCATGTTGCCTAGCTACCTATGGGGGCAAAAGAAATAAATATATAATTCATCATCTATATTCATACGCTAATCAAGTTTGTCAGTTTTATTATGTCCATGCAACCTACACGCTAATAGGCAAAGATAGGTCCTAATCCCATCCGAGTATGTGTAGACTGGGTTCGTTTTCCCATGCTCTTCTCTAGATGCGACGCAGAATTTCGGCAGCACCTCCCCGCTGTTCTCCTGATACACGTCTCGGCAATAAGCAGAGAGGATGTGTACCCGGAGAACAACAGGGGAGGCACTGACGAACTTCTGCATCGGATCCGGAGCACAGCATACGGGAAAACAAACCCAATCTACACATACTCGGGCTGTCCATGGATAATGTTGGACAATTCGAAAGGATGGCGGTTATAAATATGCAAAGAAATGCATATTTATAGATGTCGCCCTTTCGAACGGGAGACGCATACTGGTCACGCATACTCATGATTGAAGAAACCTATAACTAGCAAGTTTCATCGGCACGAAGACCGGGATAGAGCAAATTAAGGGGGTAGGAGGAGAAGTAATTTGTGCTCACCAACAAACGCAAGGGCGGAGCTCGTCCAACGCACGTGGAGGTCGTCGAACAACTGCACATTGAAATTCACACGATCAACACAAATACGATGTTTTTATAATTAACATAATCAGAAAATATGTGACCTAACTCATAATTTACAAAACTACGACCTCGTGGGCCTATGGAAGGCCGAAAAGCACCTTCTCGTTCAAAAGAAGGCATAAGAGGTGTCGGGTGTCGGGGCTTAGTGGCGTCGGGAGTCAGTGCCGACGAGGGTCGGTGGTGTCGGGTGTCGGTGGCATCGGGGGTCGGGGGCTTAGTGGCGTCGGTTGTGGGGGATCAGTGGCGTCGGGGGTCTAGGGTCAGTGACGTCGGGTGTCAGTGGCGTCGGGGGTCGGGGGTTGGTGGCGTCGAGCGTCGGGGGTCGGAAGTCGTGGGTCGAGGGTCTAGGTCGGGGGTCAGTGGCGTCGGGGGTTGAGGGTTAGTGGCGTCGGGGGTCAGTGGCGTCGGGGGTCAGTGGCGTCGGGGGTCGATGGTCGGGGGTCAGTGGCGTCGGGCGTCAGGGGTCGGGGGTCGAGGGTCCGTTTCGGGGTGCCGGGGTTCCCTTTTCCTCTTCTTTCTTCTTCCCCTCTCTCCTCTTTTTCTTCTTCTTCTTCTTTTCTTCTTCTTCTTCTTCTTGTTGTTGTTCTTCTTCTTCTTTTTTCTCCTCCTACTCCCCCTCCTCTTTTTCTCCTCCTATTCTTTTTCTTCTTCTTCTTCTTCTTCTTCTTCTTCTTCTTTCTCCTCTTCTACCTCCTCCTCCTCCTCTTCTTCTTCTTCTTTTTCTTCTTCTTCTTCTTCTTTTTTCTCCTCCTCCTCCTCCTCCTCTTCTTCTTCTTCTTCTTCTTCTTCTCCTTCTTCTTTTCGTTCTTCTTCTAATTATTTTCTTCTTTTCCTTTTTTCTTTTTCATTTTTTTCCTTCTACTTTTCCTCTTTTTTTCTTCTAACCTAACTAACTAACCTAATTAGCCTAATAATCTAACCAAATAAACTAACTAAATTACCCTATATATAATAAAAAACAAACCTAATAAACTAACTAAAGTAATTAACTTTTTTAAAAATAAAAAGAAGAAGAACTCAACTCACCGCGGTGGACGACGGCAGGGGGCGGCGGCGGTGGACGACGGCAGGGGGCAGGGGGCGCGCGGCAGGGGGCTTGCCGCGGGGAGGGGCTCGCCGCGGGGGTGGGTTGCCGTGGGGAGGGGCTCGCCGCAGGGGGGCTCGCCTCGGGGAGGGGCTCGCCGCGGGGAGGGGCTTTCGCGGGGAGGGGGTCGCCGTGGAGAGAGACAGTGAATGAGTGGCCGGGGAGAGAGAGAGAGACAGTGAGGACGAGGGGGTTAACGGCCGTTATAGGGCGGCCCCTTTGCCGTCCGCCCCCTGACGGCAAAGGGCCCCACGGCAGACGACAAAGGCCCGCAGACGGCAAAGGACCCCGGATTTCAGACATGGCAGGCATGGGACCCACCCGTCCTCTTTGCCGTCTGCCCTGGGTCTCTTTGCCGTCCGCTGGCAGACGGCAAAGGGCCGACACATGAAAAATAGTATTTTTGCCATGTGTCAATACTTTGCTGTCTGCCTTCTGTCAACTGATGGCGAAGAGTTTCTTTGCTGTCAGCCAGCAGACGGTAAAGAACTGGCTGACGGCAAAGAACTGAATTCCAGTAGTGATTCTCCCCGAGACGTTTCCTTTTTCCCTGATTTATTTAAAAACAGAAGTTTCACTAATCTTTGACTGCTTATAACTTTTAAACTACAACTCCAAACAAATTGATTCTTTTTCGATTGTTACTCAATTTTCATCTAGTTTATTTTCAGATTTATTTCAAAAATATTCCCACAACTTTTCTTCACTATTTTGGAAATGTGTGTTGATTCCAATAATTTCAAAAATAGGAAAAAAGCGGAGGAAAGAATGTTCTCAAATATATTGGAGTGCACCTCACCCTTCTGCAACCCCAAGGCAAGAATCTTGAATCCTTGATATGATCCTGGTTGGTTGATTGCTTGCTAGGAGAAGTAAACCATGTTTAGGTCACATGAAATAATAGGATTTGCATATGATGATAAGTCATGCATGAATGCATATGCTGAAGAATTTACTTGCCGTTGACCATGTGATATATATGATAAGTGGTTACTGCCTCATGCTACATATGCCTAGCTGGTCCAGACAAACTTCGGAGGAAAAGTTTTGTCGTGGGTAAAGTATAACCGTGAAAACTGGTATCTCTTGCTGATGAGAGTAATCAGTGAGGGCATGACGAGGCATGATGGGTGTCGACTCTGTTGGTGATTAAATAGAAGGATTTGTTGTGCTAACCATTGCAGGGAAAGTTGAACCTCCTGATTCAACCGTAGATCAAGTCTAGCACCATTAACCCCCACACTTGAATCATGCTACCACTTGTACCTACCATGGGTAGGGTACGGTTCAGTAAGTCATCAACCCCTTTCCTTGCACACACCGTACAGAGAGGCCATTGTGAAAGATACCACTGATCACTGGTAGGCATGCCACTTGGTCCGGGGGCATGGGTGTTTCGGTTGGACCGAGGGGGTAGCGCCCCTGTTTGTGCGTGTTCATAATTATTTGCTTTTCTATAAATTATCCAACAATAATTTTTTCATTCAAAGTTGCTATGTTCATGACAGAGATGCCTGTAGTGAAAGTTATGGCCCCTGGGTCCATTTACCATATATATTTACTAAATCCATAATGATAACCCACAAGTGTAGGGGGGCGTTTGTAGCCTTTTCGGTAAGTAAGAGTGTCGAACCCAATGAGGAGCTAAAGGTAGAATCAATATTCTCTCGAGTTCTATCGACCACTGATACAACTCTACGCACGCTAGCGCTTACTTTAACTAGAACTAGTATGAAACTAGTTTTGAGGGAAAGAAACTAGAAGTAATTAGTAGGTGCAATAGATGGTTTTGCAAGATAATAAAGGATGTGGAAATAAAAGTTAGGTGCTATTTTAATAAAAGAACAATAAAGTAAATATAGTGAGTGTGGAAAAGTGGTTATAGGATTTGCGATATTGTAGGAAAAGGATAACTAGACCGGTATCACTGTTACAGTTTTATATGAGGGAGAGGCATGAGCTAAAATACTTTCCGTACATGGATCATATGCACTTATGATTGGAAATCCAGCAAGCACCCGCAACTACTAAAGATCATTAAGGTAAAATCCAACCATAGCATTAAACATCAAGTCCCCTTTACTCCCATACGTAAACAATCCCCTTACTCGGGTTTGTGTTTCAGTCACTCACCAACCCACTATAAGAGAATCATAAACATATTGCAACACCCTCTAGAGTGAATCCTTCACGTGTGCGCCTCAGGGAAGGCACCTTAGGACAGCACCAAAATAAAGCACGCAAGTCAAACCAATCAAGATCATCAATCAACCCATAGGCCAAAAAGGAACTACTCAAACATCATAGGATAGCCGCACATCATTGGATAATAATATATATCATTAAGAACCATGTTCAAGTAGGGGGTATAGTGTGATGCAGGAGAGTGGACCGATGTAGATAGATGAGGGAAGCTTTTGTCAACAAGAAAGTCATTTGTCCCTAGGCAAACGATAACAAGTACCGGTAATCATTCTTGCAATTTTATATGAGGGAGAGGCATGAGCTAACATACTTTCTCTGCTTGGATTAGATGCACTTATGATTGGAACTCTAGAAAGTATCCGCAACTACTAAACATCATTAAGGTCGTGAAACCCAACCATAGTATTAAGTATCCAGTCCTCTTTACTCCCATACGCCATAACCCACTTATCTGTGTTTAGGCTGCTGTCACCCCCGCAACACCGACAATAAAAACCATGAACATATTGCAACACCCTACAGTGGGGGGCCGTCACGTTTGCGCAACACGGAGGGCACCATAGGACAGCACCATGAATCCAATATACAATCATACCAACCAAGATCACGATTAACCCATCGGACAAAACGAATCTAATCAAACATCATAGGATAGCCAAATATCATTGGGAAATGTTATATGGAGTTGAGAACCATGTTTAAGTTGAGACTACAGCAGGGAGAAGGGGTGTTTCACCGCTGCATAGAGGGGGAGAAAGTTGGTGTTGACGGTAGCAAGGTTGTTGATGTAGATCGTTGTCACGATCCCAGCCCCGGCGGCACTCCGACGCCACCAGGAGAGAGGGGGAGAGAGCCCCCCTCCTTCTTCTTCTTCCTTGGCCTCCCTCATAGATGGGAGGAGAGTTCCCCCTTTGGTCCATGGCGTCCATGGCGGTGGAGGGGCGGGAGCCCCTCCTAGATTGGATCTCCCTCTCTGTTCTCTTCTGTTTCGCGCTCCTCAGATCTGGCCCTTCACGATTTCTTTAATTCCCGGATATCCATAACTCCGATTGCGCTGAAATATTTACACGATTTTTCCCATAAATTATCTTTCTTGCGCCAGAAGAAGGGCTCCAACCGACGTTCGAGGAGGGCACAAGACGCAAGGGCGCGCCTGGGGCCTGTGGCGTGCCCTCGTCAGTTGTGGGCTCTGTGGGCCCCCGTTTGCGTTGATTCCACCTCCCAAAAATCACATAAATTCCAAAATAATTCTTCGTAAATTTTTATCACGTTTGGACTTCGTTTGATATGGATTTTCTACGAAACATCAAAAAAATAGGAACTAGCACTAGGCACTAGATCAATAGGTAAGTCGCATAAATCATATAAAAAGTATGTGAAAATTGTATAATATTGGCATAAAACAATCAAAAATTATAGATACGGCAGAGGCGTATCAACATCCCCAAGCCAAATTATAGATATGGTAAAAAAATACTTGATGTGGAATGCTACCTAGCATAAACTTGATCATATATCTAATCATGGCATGAATATTAAGACATAAGCGATCCGAAGCAATAGTCTATAATTTGATATACATACATCAATACTCACGCATCCCAATAAACAATCATTTCTTTCAAAATGTCAACGCTAAAGAAAGCTATCCCTACAAAGTCATATAATCTTGTCATGCTCTGTCTTCTTAACACAAAGTATAAATCATGTATTATCCCAGTGTCATCCAAGCAATTGGTTCATACTTTTTAAGGCGCTTCAGCTTTTTGAACCCTCACGCAATACATGAGTGCAAGCCATGGATATAGCACTATGGTTTGAATAGAGTAGGATGATAGGGGTAAATTTAGAGAAGACAAAAAAACAACAAAGTCTCACATCGACGCGGCTAACCAATGGGCTATGGAGATGCCCATCAATTGATATCAATGTGAGGAGTAGGGATTGCCATGCAACGAATGCACTAACAACTATAAGTGTATGAAAGCTCCATATGAAAACTAAGTGGGTGTGCATCTAATCCTGTAATGAAAAAACCCCATCGGTATATGAAAGTGACAACATAGAAGACTCTCCATATGAAAAATATGGTGCTACTTTGAAGCACAAGTGTGAAACTCGCATGCCCCTTCTCTCTTTTTCTTTTTTTCCTTTTTTCGTTCTTTTATTTCTTTCTTTTCTATTTTTTCCCTTTTTTATATTTTTTTCTCTCATTGTCCGGAGTCTCATCCCGACTTGTGGGGTAATCATAGTCTCCATCATCCTTTCCTCATTGGGACATGCTCTAATAATGAATAATGATGGTCATCACACTTCAATTTACTTATAACTCAAAATAAATAAAAATTCCAACCTGATACCTAGAACAAAATATGATGCTACATGAATGCCTTTGGCAGTGTACAAGGATGTGCAATGGTCTAGCGTAACATGTATAAAAAATGATGCACGGTGGCTGAGCCACAACTACTATGTGAGCTATATGATCATGCAAAGCAATACGACATTGAATGCTCAAGTCAAACGGAGGCGGTGGAAATTGCATGGCAGTATGTCTCAGAATGGCTATGGAAAGGCCATAATAGGTAGGTATGGTGGCTGTTTTGAGGAAGATATAATAAGGCTTATGTGTGATAGAGTGTATCATATCACGGGGTTTCGATGCACCGGCGAGGTTTGCACCACGTCTCGAGGTGAGAAAGGGCAATGCATGGTACGGTAGAGGCTATCAAATTGCGGAAAGATAAGAGTGCATACAATCCATTGACTCACATCAATCATAAAGAACACACATACTTATTGCAAAAGTTTATTGGCACTCGAAGCAAAGTACTACTACGCATGCCTTTAGTGGGAGGTTGGTAGGAGTTAACCATCATGCGCCCCCGACCTTCACACAAAGATAGACTATCAAGGATAAATCATGCTCCAACTTCCCGGCATAACGAGAGACTATACGTGCATGCTTCGGGAATCACAAACCTTAACACCAATATTCTTACTAACCACAACTGTTTACTAGTACCTCCCACATATTCCATCTCTATATTGCAAAACTATTGCAAGGAATCCAACATATCATATTCAGTGATCCATAAGTTTTACGTAGGATTTTATGAGTAACCATGCAAATGACCAATTCCTGTTGACTCTCTAAATATATATAAGTGAAGCATGAGAGTTTAATTATTTCTACCAAATATCATGCTCTAATAAGTATAAGTGAAGCAATAGAGCATTCTACAAACAATGGTTTTCTATGTGAAGAGAAAAAGGCAATCCAAACTTCAAATGATATAAGTGAGGCACGTGAAGCATTCTATAAAGCCATACCCAAGAGATATAAGTTAAGTGCAATGAGCATTCTATAAATCAACCATGGACTATCTCATACCAGCATGGTGCATAAAATAAAAAAATCAAAACTAAATAGAAAAGACGCTCCAAGATTTGCACATATCACATGAACGAAGCAAGATGAAAACATACCGGTACTTTTCAAAGAAAAATGGGATGCCCTCCAGGGCATCCCCAAGCTCGAGCTCTTGCCTCTCCTCCTTCTCCTCATATCAAGACTTCCTCGATGTTTGATCACTTCATCCACACAAAACTCAAGAGAAAGCTTGGTAAGATTCGTTAGTATAATAAAGAAAATCACTACTCTAAGTACTGTTGCAAACCATTTCATTTTTTTTTTGCATTTTATCTACTGTGATATAACTTTTCCATGGTTCATACCATCGATAAAAATCGGTAGTTTCATCAAAACAATGCAACAAAAACAGAATTTGTCTTAAACAGGACAGTCTGTAGCAATCTTTACATCTACCATACTTACGGTACTCAAAAATTTCTGAAAAATTAGGAAGAAATAAAAACTTTGTATAGAAATACTGTGAAGAAAGTTTCATAACCTTTTTACGTTCCTGTAAAAATGAAAATTCACGCGCTATAGCCAAAGTTTCTGTTTCTGCACCGCACATACCAACAAGCAATCTACCCATCCTAAACAAAAATCTTGGAACATTATTTTTATAATACAATGTATTTGTACAAGGGGATAATTATTTTTTTGAGAATCTTCATGAAAAATTATACATTGTTTCCATGAGCATGAACACAAGTGTTCAAGGTCGACCCTCATGAAAAATTATACATTGTTTCCATGAGCATGAACACAAGTGTTCAAGGTCGACCCTCACTTCACCAATGCATCACCTTTCAATCCCTTCTATTTTTGTGAAGTTTTAAGTTCCCCTCTATTTTTTTGTTTTTAAACTTTATAAAATAACTCAATAGAATTAAATGACTCTAAAAATTTTGGGTTGTCTCCCTGGCAGCGCTTTCTTTAAAGCCATTAAGCTAGGCATAAAGTGCTCAAGTAATGGATCCACCCGGATCCCAAGGTATGTCAAAGCCAATTTTAATTAGAAATGATTTGGCATTTAGTAGTGAGCACAAAGCAACATATATCAAGCAATGATGAATTCTAACTCTCTTCCTATGCATCGATATGTCATACAAGAAAAATACATGCACATCAAGTAAAGGCCAATACATAGCATAAGCACTTTCTTGCAATTTTATCGTGTTGGAAACATAGAGAGGTGGAGATGTAGTTCCTCTCTCATAATAATTGCAAGTAGGAGTAGCAAGTACATGCATATTATATTCATCAAAATCATCATGTGTAGTGGTAAAATGCCACCCAACAATATAATCCTTAACAAGTGCAATCTTCTCCGATATAGTGTAGTTTGGAGAATTCAATAGCACAATTTCATGTGTGGGTGCAATAGCAACAATTTCATTCTTAATAGGACTATCATGTGTGGGTGCAATAGCAAAAATTTCATTCTTAATATAAGGAACAATAGCAAGTTCATCTAAAATAACATAATTCATATTGGCATCTTAGCCACAATCATAGCAAGTATCATCAAAAAGGGATATTTCAAACGAATCAACGGGATCATAGCAATTATTGTAGCATTCATCCTTCGGTAAGAACGAAGGGACGTTAAACAATGTATGAGTTGAAGAGTTACTCTCATTAGAAGGTGGGAACGGGTGATCAATCCACTCTTCCTCCTTTTGTTCTTTGCTCTCCTTGTCATCTTTTTCATCCAATGAGCTCACGGTTTCATCAATTCCTTCTTCCATAGACTCCTGCAAAATATTAGTCTCTTCTTGGACAGCGGAGACTTTCTCAATAAACGCATCAATATCGGAATTGTATTTATAATTATCATAGCAATATTTAAGGAGAGCAAAAAATTTAGGCCTATAAAGTAAATCATCAAAATCTTCAAACTTTTCAAACAAAGATTCAATTTCATAAGCACCCTTAAAAGCAACAAATTCTTCTATTTGTTCCATATCATAGTAATCAAATATACCATTAGCATAAGAAGCCAAGGTTTCATTATCATTAAATTTGCATGAAAAGGGAAGGTGTTGGAGCATTCATCCTAGAGAAACAAGTACAATCATATATCTCGCATAAATTCCAAGCATACCAATGCAACATATCAATTTGATCCCATAACAGTTTTGCTTTTTTTGTCAAGCCATAATCCCTAAAGTATTCACGTTGAACCAATGTGTATCCCATTATCATGTTGAATGGGGTTTTCTCCGGATGATCAAAGTAGTGCATAATATTTTTTACGTAACGAGCATCGAGGGTTTTAGGAGGTTCCCCATCTCCATGAGTAGCAAGTACCACTAAACTTTTTGGTGTTTTGTGTTCCATATCCATAACTAAAGATAGATAACAACTTAGAACGGGAAATAAAAACTACTTAATGATAAAGCAAACAAGCACACACGAAAATATTCACCCCATGCTATTGCTCCCCGGCAACGGCGCGAGAAAAAGGTATTGATAACCCACAAGTATAGGGGATTCTTTGTAGCCTTCTTTGATAAATAAGAGTGTCGAACCCAACGAGGAGCTATAGGCAGAACAAATATTCCCTCAAGTTCTATCGACGGTCGATACAACTCTACGCACGCTTGACGTTTGCTTTACCTAAAATAAGTATGAAACTATTTTGCAAGAATAAAACTATGAGTACTTTGCGAGAATAAAACTACGAATAAATTGCAAGATAATAAAAGTGGATAGATTTTGTCAACAAGAAAGTCATTTGTCCCTAGGCAATCGATAACAAGTACCTGTAATCATTCTTGCAATTTTATATGAAGGAGAGGCATGAACTAACATACTCTCTCTGCTTGGATCATATGCACTTATGATTGGAACTCTAGCAAGCATCCACAACTACTAAAGATCATTAAGGTCATGAAACCCAACCATAACATTAGGTATAAAGTCCTCTTTACTCCCATACGCCATAACCCACTTATCCGCGTTTAGGCTGCTGTCACCCCCGCAACACCGACAATAAGCAAACCATGAACGTATTGCAACACCGTACAGCAGGGCCCCTCACATTTGCGCGACACGGAGGGCACCGTAGGACTGCCTCATAAACAAAATATACAGTCATACCAACCAAGATCACGATTAACCCATAGGACAAAACGGATCTACTCAAACATCATAGGATAGCCAAATATCATTGGGAAATAATATATGGAGTTGAGCACCATGTTTAAGTAGAGATTACAGCGGGGAGAAGGGGTGTTACACCGCTGCATAGAGGGGGAGAAAGTTGGTGTTGACAGTAGCAAGGTTGTTGATGTAGATCGCCGTCACGATCCTAGCCCCGGCGGCACTACGGCGCCACCGAGAGACAGAGGAGGAGAGAGCCCCCCTCCTTATTTTTCTTCCTTGGCCTCCCCCTAGATGGGAGGAGAGTTCCCCCTCTGGTCCATGGCCTCCATGACGACGGAGGGGCGGGAGCCCCTCCTAGATTGGATCTCCCTCTCTGTTCTCTTCTGTTTCACGCTTCTCAGATCTGGCCCTTCACGGTTTCTTAAATTCCTGGAGATCCGTAACACCGGTTGCGCTGAAATGTTTACACGATTTTTTCCATAAATTATATTTCTTGCGCCAGAAGAAGGGCTCCAACCGACGTTCGAGGAGGGCACAATACACCAAGGCGCACCTGGGGCCTATGGCGCGCCCTGGTGGGTTGTGGGCTCTGTGGGCCCCCGTTTGCGTTGATTCCACCTCCCAAAAGTCACATAAATTCCAAAATAATTCTTCGTAAATTTTTATCACGTTTGGACTTCGTTTGTTATGGATTTTCTGCGACACAAAAAACATGCAGAAAATAGGAACTCGCACTGGGAACTAGATCAATAGGTTAGTCACATAAATCATATAAAAAATTGCAAAAAGTATTTGAAAGTTGTATAATGTTGGCATGAAACAATCAAAAATTATACATACGACGGAGACGTACCAATGAGTAGCAAGTACAACTATATTTTTTGGTGTTTTGTATTCCATATCCATAACTAAAGATATAAAACAACTTATAACACAAAGTAAAATTAGTTAGTGATAAAGGAAACAAGCACACACAAGAATATCAACCGCTACGCTATTCCTCCCCGGGAATGGCACAAGAAAAAGGTCCTGATAACCCACAAATGTAGGTGACCGCTTGTAGCCTTTTTTATAATTAAGAGTGTCGAACCCAAAGAGGAGCTGAAGGTAGAATCAATATTATCTCAAGTTCTATCGACCACCAATACAACTCTATGCAAGCTAACGCTTACTTTTACTAGAACTAGTATGAAACTACTTTTCGGGAAAGAAAATAGAAGTACTCAGTACGTGTAATAGATAGTTTTGCAAGATAATAAAGAACATGGAAATAAAAGTTAGGTGTTGTTGTAATAAAAGAACAATAAAGTAAATATAGCGAGTGTGGAAAAGTGGTGACAGGATTTACGATATTGTCCTAGGAAATTGATAACTAGACCGGTATCATTTTTGCAGTTTTATATGACAGAGAGGCATGAGCTAACATACTTTCCGTACTTGGATCATATGCAGTTATGATTGGAACTCTAGAAAGCATCCGCAACTACTAAGGATCATTAAGGTAAAACCCAACCATATCATTAAACAACAAGTCCCCTTTACTCCCATATGTAAACAATCCCCTTACTCGGGTATGTGTTTCAATCACTCACCAACCCACTCTAAGCGAATCATAAACATATTGCAAAACCTTCCATCGTGAATCCTTCACGTGTGCGCCTCACGGAAGGCACCTTAAGACAGCACCAAAATAAACCACGGAACTCAAACCAATCAAGATCATCAATCAACCCATAGGACAAACTAGTCAAACAACATAGGATAGACACACATCATTGGGTGATAATATATAGCATTAAGCACCATGTTCAAGTAGGGGTACAGCGGGATGTGGGGGAGTGTATCGTTGTAGATAGATGAGGGAAGGTGATGATGGTGAGGATGATGGCGTCGAAGTTGTTGGTGTAGATCGATGCCACAATGGTCACCCCGGCGGCGCTCTGGTGCCACCAGGAGAGAGGGGGACAGCCCCTCCATATTATTCTTCCTTGGCCTCATGGTTATGATGGCGGCAAAGTTGTTGGTGTAGATCGTTGCCACGATGGTCGCCTCGGTGGTGCTCTCGTCCCACTGGGAGAGAGGGGGAGAGCGCCCCCTCCTTATTCTTATTCCTTGGCCTCCTCCGTAGGTGGGAGGAGGGTTTCCCCTCTATTCAATGGCTGACATGGCTCTCGGAGGGCAAGAGCCCCTCCGAGATTGGATCTATCTCTTTGTCTCTCTTCTATTTTCACGACTGTTTTCTGGCCCTTCACCATTTCTTATATATCCACAGATCCATAACTCTGATCGGGCTGAAATTTTGAGGGCATTTTTATTGGAAAATTTTATTTCTTGCAGCGAAAGTAGGGCCCCAAGCGACTTAAGGGGGAGCCACAAGCCATGTGGGCACGGCCAACCCCCCTGGTCGCGCCCGGTTGGCTTGTACCTCCCTCGGCCACCGTGTTGCGTTGATTCTTCTTCCCAAAATTCACATATATTCCCAAAAAATCTACATATTTTTTATCACGTTTGGACTTAGTTTCATACAGAATTTCTGTAAAACACAAAACACAAAAAAAAACAGGAACTAGCACTAGGCACTGGATAAGTAAGTTAGTCCCAAAATAATATAAAAATGTTGCCAAAATTATATGGAAGTGATAGAATATTAGCATGAAACAATCAAAAATTATAGATACGACGGAGACGTATTACATAACTTATGAATTTTCTGCACATGCATCAGAATCTTCAAGATCATTAGGTGCATGCACAACTACTCAATGATCTCGTGGAGCATATGTGGACCCACAATGAAAATCAAAGAGCTGATGACCGAGTTGTGCACTTAAAAATATATGTGACAACTATGTATTTTCGCTACCAAATATTTGTTATTTACATGCGGCATTGGTGTGTGTGATGGACGTTCATGGATTTGCATGTATATGAGAGTCCGGAGTTGAGATATGTACATACTAGGCACGAGATTTCAGGGGTCGTCCGGATGAGCCCGACGATGTGCTCGGACGTGTCCATGGACGTATAGGAAGCCAAACTTGCCAACTCCAACTGTAAATACTTAGAGAATCCACTACCGGGCGCCCGAAACCTTCCTCCAATGCCCGACGGGAGGCCCGGTCACTAATTGGTCATGAAACTGTGACCCAAATGGGTGCCTCAAACGCCCGGGCTGATCGGCACCCCAAATCCATGGCTGGTTTGGGACGTCCGAGCATGCCCGAGCGCGTCCTCCACGTCAGACCCGACTCACGCCGGCCAACCCGACCCCACATATGTTCGTTATGATCCCCTTACCGGACCAAACTCTAGCCACTCCACTCCACTCTCCTCCACTCCACTCTCCTCCACTCCACTCTGCCACCCTAGATCCCATCCGGCAATCTCTGACAGTCTGGATCTGTGTACTGGAGTGTCATTCCGTGTGGGTTAGAGGAGGCAATGGACATCCGCATTGCACTCCGCCGCTCCCGAGAGAACTAAGGGGTCCTCAGGTCGTCGGCTCATCTCTCATGGGCCAACCTATTGAGCCGTTCTGTTGGAGACCGGACTATGTAACGACCTTGTGTTCACGAAGGAAAGCTCCTACGATTGGCGTGTCATTCAAGTCTTGAAGTCGAGATCGACGCATCTATCCCCGATTGGAGGCCAATTATGTGTAACCCTAGATACCCCTGGTGTCTATATAAACCAGAGGGTTTCATCCGTAGAAGGAGGTCGACTCATCTAGGGTTTTAGTTCATACGATCTCGAGGTAGATCAACTTTGTAATTCTCATCCACATCAATATAATCAAGCATGACGTAGGGTTTTACCTCCTCAAGAGGGCCTGAACCTGCGTAAATATTGTTCCCCTCGTCCCCTGTTACCCATCGATCTAAGGTCCACATCACCGGACCCCCTACCCGAGATCTGCCGGTTTTGACACCGACATTGGTGTTTTCATTGGGAGTTCCGTTGTGAGATCGTGTGAAGGGTCGATGGCTCTCTTAACCATCGGTAATCGAATCTGCAACTGGGATTTCTTCGTCTCGGGGCAGGTTCTCATGTTCGGTAGCATCACGCATTTTGCATGTTGATCCAACTGGCCGCCTCGGCCAGATCGGAAACTTCATCCCCGGCCAAGAGATAAGGTTCGGGAATCTAGAATTCTCCGCCAACTCCCGAGGCAATCTTGTCCCCACTAGGCTCATGGCTTCATCCGAGGACCTCCAAAGCCCCGAAGCCTTAACTTCAGGTCTCTTGCTCGGTCACGCTCTCGGTTCCCTCTCTACCAGAGGGCCGACTTTGTGCTCGGATCCGACCTCGGAGCCCGAGCAACAGCGATCGGCCCTTGCCGAACACACATCCCTCATGGATGCCACGGAGGTGAACTTCGAAAACCTTTAGAAGACTGATGAGGATACCCTATCGATGTTAAATGAGACGCTCGACCGGATCCAGTCATTGGAAATCGTGGTCGACCTAAACCGATGTATGCTCGGATCGGTCCGGGGGCAGGTCGTAACGAATTTTACATCTCACCCACTTGGTAGCCACTATCGAAGATCTAACCAACATGTTGGGCTATGCCTCTGAGGAAGCAAGATACATGGACGAGGAGGTCGGTGCCCCCGCCCCCGTAACTACTGGGCGGTGGATAGCCACCTCCACCTACGACGTCTATATGGTGGACACCGCCGACGACAAGGGCGACCACACACCCAAGAAAAACGACGATAAATCCGGGGAGGAGCCATCAAAATTCCATAGACAGCGCAAGTGGTCAAAGGCGAACAAGGGAAGGGAAGCCATCCAGGGCATCAAGGAAAACAACACCCCGGAGGACCTCGACGACCTCGCAGCCCCCGAGAAATCACCGGAAGACCCAGACAGGCCCGAGGATCAGCATGACCCCGACGACCTCGATGATTCCGAGGACGATAACTACCTCCCCCTATAGAGGAGGAGGATAGCTTAGAGGCCGAAGACTTCACAGTTCCTACGGACGTTGAGGGTCAGGAACGGTTCAGGCAACGACTTATAGCTACCGCCCGCAGCCTAAAGCAAAGCAGCAGCACCTTGAAGCCAAACAAGATACCCTCAACAACATATGCACGAAAGTCTTGGCAGCCGAAGAAGGGTATGGAACCGAGTGGCCGGATCAAAACAAAAGCTACCCACGTCGGCGACCGCTGCCTCAATTCGATGACGAGGCCCTAGAGCCTGCGTCTCCCAGGCGCACACAGTACGACCAGTCTGATCACCCACCCCGAGGACAGGAAAGAGCGGCAGGAGAAGCCAAGTACAGACCCGCGCTCCCCTGCGGGAAAGGAAAGGAACATGTGCAGCCCAGGGATAGGCATGATCTGCAGGATGACTTGGACTATAAAGTAGGTCACACTGGATCCATCTATGGATCCAAAAGGTACTCTCCTACTAGATGGGATGGAGACCAACCTCGGTTCAACCATAGCAACAGAGATCGGGAACCATATCAGGCACAAGCAACGGCCAATTTCCGGCACAACGTAGCCCGAATCAGAGGAGCCGCCCACCCACTGTGTTTCACAAACGAGGTGATGCAGCACCAATTTCCTGAAGGGTTTAAACCCGTAAACATAGAAAAATATAACGGGACTACAGACCCCGTTATCTGGATTGAGGATTTTCTTCTCCACGACCATATGGCAAGGGGAGATGACCTCCACGCCATCAAATACCTACCAATAAAATTGAAAGGACCAGCTCGACACTGGTTAAACATCCTACCCGAAAACTCCATTGGAAGCTGGTTGGAGCTCGAGGAAAACTTTGTGTCTAACTTTCAAGGAACTTATGTCTGAACGCTGGACTCCTCAAACTTGAGCAACACCGTCCAAAAGGCGGGCAAATCGGTCAGGGAATTCTGGAACTGGTTCCTAACCAAGAAGAACCAGATCAATGATTGTCCGGACATCGAGGGTATAGCCTCTTTTAGGCATAATATCCGGAACAAATGGCTAGCTCAATAGCTCGGCCAAGATAGGCCGAGAACAGTGTCCACCCTCACTTCACTCATGGCCCGCTTTTGCACACGCAAGGATAATTGGATAGATCGGGTGGCCATAATACGGACGACCCCAGTACCTGTGAAGTTCGAGATGGAAACGACAAGCCACGATGCAACAAGAACAAACGCCGCCACCATAACAGTGACACTAATGACACAATCATAAATGTTGGCTTATGGAGCTCAAAACCCGGAGAGGGGAAGAAACCCTCTAAATGGAATAGGGACGGACCTACTCCATTAGATAAAATCATGGAAAGGCCATGCAAGATCCACGACACCCAATACAGGCCCGCCACCCACACCAACCGTAACTGTTGGGTGTTCAGGCAGGCCAACAAACTAGCAGTCGAGGAACAAGGCAAGGGCCCACGCAGCAAGGATGACGAGGAGCCCCGCAGTCCAAACAACGGAGGACAGAAGCAGTTCCCTCCAAAGGTGAATATTGTGAACATGATATACATTACTCACATACCAAAGAAGGAGAAGAAGCGAGCCCTTAGGGAGGTCTACGCCGTCGAGCCCGTAGCCTCGAAGTTCAATCCATGGTCAGCTTGCCCGATTACCTTCGACAATAGGGACCATCCGACCAGTATCCGTCATGGAGGTTCAGCAGCCCTTGTCTTAGACCCCATCATCGATGGATATTACCTCACTAGAGTCCTTATGGATGGAGGAAGTAGCCTTAACCTGATTTATTCAAACACGGTGAAAGAAATGGGCATAGATCCATCAAGCATCAAACCCACCAACACTACCTTTAAAGGAGTGATCCCGGGCATCGAAGCCCGCTGCTCTGGTACAGTAACATTGGAGGTTGTGTTCGGCACGCCCGACAACTTCCACGGTGAATACTTAATCTTCGACATTGTCCCTATTCGCAGCGGCTATCTTGCACTGCTCGGTCGCACAACATTCATCCACTTCAACGTTGCTCCTCATTACGCCTACCTAACGCTCAAGATGCCCGGACCCAAGGGAGTTATCACCGTCAACAGCAACACAGAACGCTCCCTTCGGACCGAGGAGCACACGGTGGCCTTGGCAGCCGAATGCCAATACGACAGCAAAGCACCAAGCCCCAAATCAACCATTAAGGCACGGTAGGCGGGAAAGCGAGCCCAAGCTCAACCGGATCTCCCGGGGCCATCTTCGGCTCAACACAAATAGGGATACGCTCCCTACGGCACAACTCGGTTACCCGTAAGGTATGTCCATCAAAGATACAATTTTGCTCTAAAAATACCTTGGGCAGCCGTGGGGACCCACTATCAAGGACCAGCTATCCGGTTCGACCGAGCTACAGTCCAAACACCTTTTCAGACAAAAACCAGATATCATCAAGGATCGCCCAAGCGTCAAGCTTACCCACTTTACGTCTACTTCTGAAGAACCCCTCTTCAAGGTCCGTCTGCCAACAACAATCACCCTCAAAAGATTCTACCACTCCCCTCTAGGGAGCACAGGAGTACGCGCGCAGTAGGAAACGGGGAGGACGTCAAGCCACCCATGGAAGGCCTTGAGGAAGTCGCTGCTTTGAAAAGATTGTTTTTCTTAAACAATAGTTACCTCTAACAGCTGCCTTGGCGCTATAAACTATGAAAATTCATAACAAATATCATTTATGAATTCTTTACACCATTTTATATATGTTTTCCATTCAGCAGCACCAAAAGGCAAAATTGTTCGGTACATGTTAGGTGCGATCGGCTAATAGACCGGGGGCTTGGATGAAAATCATGTCGCAAGCACCATCCCGTCACTACTTCCTAAGTGTTCGGCGTCCTGGATTTTGCGTTATATGAAACGGTTTCAAATTATGTCTTGGGTCAATAGTTGGGTTGCCCTCCTCCTATGGTTTCCCTATTACGTTCCGCTAGTTTGTCTAAAAGGGTAAAGGGAGAACCACTACGATTGTATTTCCAGCTCGCCTGGCTATATACCTCAGTGGGGAAAGCCGAAAACTCACTGTAATAATAGGCGAGAACCGGTCAGCGATCCAAGCAGAAGTGTTAAACAAAGAACCAATGAGGTTATTCCATGTCATATGAGGGGTTTGTAACTTTACAAACCTTGTGGTAACCATTTCAAAACTCGGTTCATCTGACTACCACAAAAAACACTGGGGGCTCGTCACCAACCCTTGAATTCAAGCTCCTAAGGCTAAGTGAAAGCACTAAAGACACATAGTCCAATTGCCTCGTTCCCCTCACACACAGTACCCCCTCCGGGCACTGATATATCGGCTAAGGGTCACAGTGTGGATGTCGAAACACCCCTTATAGTCTCTACATGGGGTTTGAAGTCGAAGACTGGTAACTTTAAGATAAAACGACCACAAAGGAGTCAAAATAATACAAAATACGATACATTGAGGACAAGCATTATAAAGCAAAATTGTCTTAGGGCACATGATAATGCCCTTACTCATAAATTACATCTTTGGGGCACTGGCCCTCTATTGCCCGAGCAACCTCCATCACGGCAGGGAAGTAAAGCTCAGGACGCCTATGCTCCTTCCAAGGAGTGATGACCCACAAGTATAGGGATCAATTCTAGTCCTTTTGATAAGAAAGAGTGTCGAACCCAATGAGGATCAGAAGGAAATGATAGGCAGTTTTCAGCAAGGTATTCTGTGCAAGTGCTATTAGTGATAATAGTAGATAGTTTTGCAGCAAGATATTTTGTAACACGTGACAAGTAACAATAGTAACTAAGGTGCATCAAGGTAGCCCAATCCTTTTTGTAGCAAAGGACAGGCCGGAAAGTATTCTTATATGAAGAAAGTGCTCCTGAGGACACTTGGGGATTTCTTATCTAGTCATGTTCATCATGTTGAATAGATTCGCGTTCGTTACTTTAATAGTTTGATATGTGGGTGCACCGGTGCTAAGGTGATGTTCTTACTTGAACAAACAACCCACTTATGATTACCCCCTCGTGCAAGCATCCGCAACTACGAAAGAAGAATTAATATAAACCTAACAATAGCATGAAATGTGTGGATCCAAATCAGCCCATTATGAAGTAACGCGTAAACTGGGTTTATGCTTCTGTCACTCTCGCAACCCATCATCTACTTGTTACTCCAGAATGACTTTCCTTAGGCCCATAACATGGTGAAGTGTCGTGTAGTCGACGTTCATACGACACCACTAAGAGAAGCAACAACATACATATCATCAAAATATCAAACGAATGCCAATTTCACATGATTACTTGTGACAAGACTTAACACATGTCCTCAAGAACAATAGTAACTACTCACAGCTCATCAACATGTTCAAGATTAGAGGTATAATGATGGTGAAAAAAGATCTGAACATAATATATTTCACCAATTAATCCAACAAACATCAACTACAAGATGTAATCAACCCTACTAGCAACCCACGGGTACCAATCTGAGTTTTTGGGACAAAGATCAAATACAAGAGATGAACTAGGGTTGGAGATGAGATGGTGCTGGTGTTGATGTTGACAAAGATCGGTTCTCCCACGAAGGAAGCGTTGGTGATGACGATGGCTTTGATCTCCCCCTCCCGGAGGGAAATTTCCATGGCAGAATCACACTACCGGAGAGAAAAAGGGCATGTGCCTAGGTTTCCGCCTCGAGACGGCGCTTCGTCCTGAAAGTAATCTCCTGATTTTTTTTCTAGGGTAAGACACACCATATAGGAGAATATGGATGTCGGAGGGCCAGTAGGGGCCCCACAATCCATCAGGGAGCGATCAGGGCCTGGGTCGCGCCATGTTGGCTTGTGCCCAGCTGGCAGACCTCCTCTGGTGTATTTTTGTTCCAAAAATTCTTAAATACTCCAAAAATATTCTTCGTGAAATTTCAGTTCATTTGGAGTTTGGTGATTTCTCTGCCAATTCTTCCGTTTTCCGGTCCAGAATCCCAATTTCCAGATATTTCCCTCATTGTGATGTTCCTTGCATATTCCGAGAGAAAAAGGCATAAGAATTGCATGATAATTTGGAATAATGGACAAGAACAAAGTAAAAAAGGTACAAGAAATCATGATGCAAAATGAACGTATCAACTCCCCAAGCTTAGACCTCGCTTGTCCTCAAGCAAAAGCCGAGCTTTAAAATAATGACCACATAATTTGAGAGAGAGGTGTCGATAAAAACCGAATACGAGCATAAGAGCATCATGAATAACATCTTAGCAGCAAGTTTTTCATCATATAACTTCTCATAAACAAGTAATATTCTACTCCCTCCATACAAAATATAGGTTGCTGGGAGTATAATTCCGACCAGGTGAAAATGAGGTAATTGACTTTTATGCCCCTAATACAAATTTTGAATCAGCGTCGCTATAGTAATTCCAACATAAATAGCATCTTCTTCCTTGCGTCTTCCACCTCCGCGTGCACCCCCGACCTCCACCTCTGCCTTTGGCCCCGCCCTCCACCTCCACCTCCCCCCTCCACCCCCGCACTCCACCCCCGCCCTCCGTCTCCACCTCCGACCTCCACCTCCGTCCTCCACCTATGCCTCCAACCCGCCATCCACCTCCGACCTTCACCTCCGCCCTCCACCTCCACCCTCCACCCTCGCCCAGGCGCTCCTCCTCCTGGACCACGTGTGTCCTCTGGTGGAGGTGCGTGCTCTACTGCCAGACGCTGGTGGAGGCGAGCTGCTGTTGGTGATCTGTTGTTGCTGGTGTCTGGTGGGGGTGAGCTGCTGCTTGACCTTGGTGAACTTGGTGATGCTGGTGGAGGCTTGACCTTGGTGACAGATTGTCTAAGCCTTGACAGATTCTGTTGTTGGTGGTGTCTCGTGGAGGCGAGCTGCTACTGGTGATCTGCTGCCGCCTGTTGGTGATCTTCTGCTACTGGTGCTGTTGATATGCTGCTGGTGGTGATCTTCTGCTGGTAGTGGAGGCGAGCTGCTGCTGTGTGCTGGTGATCTGCTGCTAAAGTATTCACCTGAACTTCTATGAACTCTGCATCAAATTGATGACTGCATCTGCTTCACGTGTACAGTGTAGCAGTAGAAAAAATTTCACCAATGACTAAAGGAGGAAGCACAGAAAAGGAAAACATTAAATGTCAAGAGTCCAAAAATATGAGCAGATTAATTCTACTAAGGTTTCAAGATATTGCAACCTTTATGTTTCAGAATTCGGAATGCTTTATTTTGGACGGTTGCAGAAATGTTCATATGCAGAAATTTTGGATGTTAACTATGTAGAAATTCTGTTAGGCACATGATTTTTTCTATTTCTTCAATCTTCTTTTATTATTCTCAAGATATCTTATGTCCTAAGGTTAATTTGCAGCAGGAGTAAGACCTCTAGCACCAATACTCTAGTTGCAATACCTGACAGCAGCAACACTCTAGCAGCAATACTCCTGTACGGAGTAGTCAAGATGGAGGACATGGTTGTGCCAGACATCAACTGCACTCCACCTGCAGATGAAATGGATGAAGCTCCAGTAGTTGAAATGGATGAAGATGCAGTACTTCAAATGGATGAAGATGGAGGTACAATTACAGTAGCATTTTAGACTACTTTCAGTTAATTGTAGCATGTCTGACTATTTTTTCCTTTGTTGTATTCCTTCATGCAGGTGTTGAGCAAGCAGTTCAGAAAAGGGACAGCCTTGATGACAAGCGGAAGTATGCTGCTTATGTTGCATTGCATACACTATGTATGAGTAGAAGGGACAAATTTAACACAGATGATAAGAAAAAGTGGCTGACTTTTTTGGAGTAGGTGTCTGGAATATTCAAAGAGTTTGGGAGAAAGCGATGAGGCAAATTAACAAGGTTTGGAGGTTGACGTTTCCAGTCAGAGAAAAGGAAACTCTGGAAGAAAGGCAAAGGACATCAACCTAGACCAAATCCCTACAATCCCTCTGAACAAAAGGTCTACCATCAGGTCACTTGCTTGGCAACTCGGATGCAGCCCCACCACACTCCACTAGAAATTCATTTTGAAGTTGATAAAGAGGCATTCAAATTGTGTGAAACCAATTTTGAAGGAAAAGAACATGAAGGATAGAATGAAATTTTGCTTGTCAATGCTCGATGAGACAACAATAGAAACTGGAAGGCCTAAATTCAATACCATGCACAACATTGTGCATATTGACGAGAAATGGTTCTATATGACAAAAAACAGGAACTATTATCTGCTCGATGAGGAGGAAGAGCCTACAAGAACTATACAAAGCGGCGCTAGTATTGGAAAGGTCATGTTCTTGACTGTCGTTGTTCAGCCAAAGTGGGATAGTGAAGGAAATGTGACCTTCTCTGGGAAAATTGGAATTTTGCCGTTTGTGAAAGAAGTTCCTGCTCAAAGAAAAAGCGACAATAGGCCTAGAGGAACAATGGAGACGAAGTCCATGAAAGTTAACAGGAAAGTGATGAGAGAGTTCATGATAGATAATCTACTATCAGCAATCCAATCAGCTTGGCCTGAGAATGATGTTGGGAAAACCATCTTCATACAGCAGGACAACGCAAAGCCTCATATCTTACCCAATGACCCAAAAAATTTGGCAGCAGTCGAAAGCATAGTACTAGATATCAGACTAATTCAGCAGCCTGCCAATAGCCTTGATTTGAATGGGCTTGACCTTGGATTCTTCAGTTCGTTGCAATCTCTGACAGATTGTGTAAGCCCAAGAACCTTTCAAGACCTTATTCAGGGGGTGTTGGAAGAATTTGAAAACTATGAGGTTTACAAGCTGAACAGAGTTTTCTTATCCCTACAGGCTTGCATGATTGAAAATTTGAACCATGCAGGGGGCAATGGCTATAAAATACCTCATGTGAACAAGGAAAGGCTCGAGTCTCTTGGGGTGCTACCGCTAAGACTTGCATGCCCTCAAGAGGTTTACGCAAATGCCATACACAACCTACAACTAATGGAATGCTAGAGATGCTTGTTGTTGAGATGAGGCTTGTTGTCGAGATGCTAGAGATGCTTGTTGTTGAGATGAGGCTTGTTGTCGAGATGCTAGAGATGCTTGTTGTTGAGATGAGGCTTGTTGTCGAGATGCTAGAGATACTTGTTGTTGAGATGAGGCTTGTTGTTGAGATGAGGATTATTGTCGAGATGCTAGAGATACTTGTTGTTGAGATGAGGCTTGCGTGGAGTATGTTTAAACCCTAGAGATGAGGCTTATTAATATGTTGGTATGCTTGTGTGGAGTAAATGATATGCATATCATCCTGAAAATGTTTCTAGAATTTGAATTTAAGTTGCTGCAAAGTTTTTTGAATTTTTCGATTTTTGAAAAAATTCATTTAGTTTTATTACCACAAAACTTTTCATTTAGATTAACAAAAAAATCATTAATGGAAGATGCTTGAGATGCTTGAGAAGAGAAGAGAAAAGAAGAAAGAACAGAAAATAATGTCCAGTTAAGGAGAAGTTTCAGTTGAAGTCTCAGCTAAATCAGTTGGAGAAAGAGGGGAGAAGACAGAAGAAAGAGAAGAGAAGAGAAAGAGAAGAGGGAAGAAGAGAGCAAGAATATGGAGGGCACAGGAGGAGGAAACTAGAGTAGCTCTCCTCTTCTTGCAAGTCCAAACTGATTTATTGGTAGTTGAAAAAATACTTCAAGCAACCATTATTGTGATTATTGACAGTTTATTTACAGTTTACAGAATTGTTTATTGACAGTTGACAAAATACAGTTGGGCAGAATGAACATAGACATTTTATGATTATTGACATAATTGTTTATTTTTATGATTATTGGGTAGAATAAACATAAACATTTTATGATTACAGTTGAAATAATCAAATCAGTTGGGCAGAATAAACTTCCGTGAGTACTCTCAACAATTCTACTACATGCTTACAACACTACTAACTAGAAAAATTGATAGAAGTACAAGCACTTGGGGAGTACTCATCTTGTTGTAGCTCGTCGTCATTGTCATGGTCGACGAACTCCTAGGTGACGACGGCGTCATCACAGACCATGCACCATCTTCTCCAGCATCAATAGCTGAAATTGAAATTTGAATTTTCAGATTTTTCAAAAGTTTCATTTAATTTTATTACCACAAAAGTTTTCATTTACTCCACAAATGTAAGTCTCATTCACTTTTGGAGTAGATTCAGTTAAAGTCTGATTCTGTCTCCGCAAAAGTTTTCATTTAATGATGAGGCTTGTTGATTGTCTCCACAAATGATGATATGCTTGTGTGAAGATTCAGTTTCCAAGTTACTGCAAGCAGCGCTAGTTGTTTGAGTTAAATTCAGTTAACAATATGTACTGTTTGAGTTAAATTCAGTTAACAGTAATACTGAATCTAAATTCAGTTAAATTCAGTAATTCAGTTAACAATATGTATTGTTTGAGTTAAATTCAGTTGGAGTTAAATTCAGTTAAAGTCTCAGTTAAATTCAGTTGGATAACGTGCGTAGGAGCAAGACAACAATACAGTTGCGTGCAGAATTACCATATCCTAGTGTCAATTCTTTGAGCATTTACTATAGGAGGTTGGAAATAATACTCCCTCTGACAGCAAAATTCCCCTTACAACTTCAGAGAAACAAACATCATAGGAGGTTGGAGATGATATTCAGCAAGAGGTTGGAGATGATATTCAGCAAGAGGTTGAGAGCATCAGCAGACAACAGAGGAGGTAGAGAAGAGCAGCACAGGAAGTTGGACTCGAGCAGCAGTAGTTGGCCGAGAAGAGAAGCAGCAGGTAGGCGTTGCAAGAGAGGAATGGCAGAAGCAGAGAAGGTTGGAGATGAGCAGCAACACAGAGGCGTCGAAGGGAAGAAGAGCACGAGCCTGACGATACAAAAATCCCCATTTCAACACCGGCGAGCGAGTAGAAGAAAATCCCAATTGGCCTGACGAAGCTAAACTGAACTGAAGATGGCCGGCGAGGGAGTACAAAGAAACCTCACATAGGCGGCAGCAGCGTCGTGGTCAATGAAGTCCAGCTCATGGCAGCATCCTGATTCGGCTCCAACTCCTCATCACACCGACGTCCAGATGCGGGTCCAACTCGAGCTCGAGCTCTTCATGCCCACGCCAGTTCCTGGATGAGCTCCGGCGACGCAGTGCTGCCCTCCGTGTAGCTGGCCCGGATGCCCCCAGTTCGTCGGCCTCGTCGGCGCACGCGGATCCAGTGCGTCCCCCGCCCAAAAGCTTGTTGTCATTGCCTAAAGCTTCAATCTTTTGACCAGCACACCGTGGGAGAAAAGGGTGGTGGCGCGGTGGTGGCGAGAGGAGAAGCCATCGACTTGGAGGAGAGGAGAGGCCAATTACGGAGAGGAGAGGAGAGGCAGGTGAGAGGACGATAGCGCGAGCGAATGGAGCGACGGCGAGAGCGAGTGGACTGTGGAGCGGTGGGAGGGCATTTTTGGAAAGCTGAAAAGTTCCTCTTCCTAAAAAATTTGTACGTCAATGTCATTAACAACCTATAATACGGAACGGAGGGAGTATTCACAACTCAAGAAACACGAAGCATAATCTTTATTGAGAACCAACAAGCAATTCAATTAGTTATGGGGATAATCATAACTTTTGTACTTGAGAGAAGAGTCTATGTAAGAGCTTTGTATTTCCAGCAAGTTCACATATTCAACTATAATGTAGCCATCCATGATTGTTAACACACATTGTATATTTTTGAGACAAGTGATTCCGTGGGACATATAGGAAGATGGGGGCTTTATTATTCTTGCCACCCAACTTACTTACCTCAAGGATAATGTCAACAATAATGAAACATGATCATCTACATTCAACTGGCTATATTTGTTTGAATCTTTCCTTAACACATAATGCTTGTTGCTAAAGAGTTGAAGAATATAAAATTTGTAAGAATGTAAAAGATAGGCCCTTCGCAGAGGGAAGTAGAGGTCGTCATGAGCTTTTATTTGTTTGATATGTTCAATCTCTTAATGCAAAGGAACATCACTTAATATTGCCCCTTGTGATAGCAAACTTTATTATGCACTTCGTCGCTTTTACTGCTTCACCATCACATGATCGTACAAAGCTTACTTTCCCTTACAATAATAAATCTTACATGATTAGATGCAGTTTTTATCGCCTTGTGCAGCAATGACGACTTACTTGAAGGATCTTATTCAATCCATGGGTAGGTATGGTGGACTCTCATGGCAAGAGACTGGGTTTAAAGGTTTTGGATGCACAAATAGTATCTCTACTTAGTGCGACTCTTTAGGGCTAGTGAAAGATCTTAATTAGCAAGCATCACATGTTAAAGGATTCAATATCATATAACTCCTACGCAAATGAAAACAACCATGATCATTATGTTGTCTTCCATGTCCCACTTCAACACTTGGTCATTATATACTATTTTGATGGAAGCTCACAATCATAGCAGGTGTTCAAAATAGTGTATTTATATGTAAATTTCCTCTTCTCTATCATACTTTTGCATAGATCATACCAATTACTTACACTATGTTTGTCAGTTTTCAACACTTCTTATTGCTCGTACCTCTTTTCTATGTGAAGTCATTACTTCTCATGAGATAAGCATATGATCTTTTTCTATTGTTTTATTTCCATGCTAAGATGATGGGTTCAAGTGAGCAGAGGCACATGATCCCAACTAACTTTATTATATAACTCTCGCACTCGATTACAAGGATAGGTAGAACTCAAAGCAAAAACTCTAAACAAAGCATATCTAAAATTTTAACTTTCTAAATCATGAAAAACTTGGTGATACGATACTGGGGCACCTCCCTCAAGCTTGGAACAAACCAAAGGTGGTGCCCATATCCATGTACTCAAGTGTTCCTCCGTTATGGTGGTGGTGAGTTGCGATCCTCCATCTTCCAAGGCATATGTTCACCATTAAAGAAAGAAGCCCTCGTCTCTAGGATCCTGAAATCAGCAGCGAGGCCCATCCTTTTAAATCTAGATTCATACTCACAGTTCCGGAGTTGGAGTTCATAGATTTGATCTTGGGGGCGGTCAATCCATTCTTGGAGCTTGGAAAGAACCTCCCCCACGCTCTTTGTGTCCAGCTTGTTCTCCCAGATGAAATTCGTGATCATGGAGTGGTTAGCACTCAAACCATGCTCAACCATCCCTTGGCACTTGAAGATCTCCTCCTCCACCGCTACAAGCCTGGCATTCTCGCTTCCCTCCTTCTTGGGACCTTGAACATCCCGGATTTGAAGCACCCCATCACTCATCTCAATGGCTTGAGGGTACTTCATCACCTCCGGTAGGTAGGGGTTGATGACCTTCTCGAAAAACTTGTCCTTGGATGGCCTTGGTGAAGGCATGACGATCTAAATCCGTTAGAAAAACAGCTCGAAACAAGAACAGTGGAGAAACTCACGATGTGATGGTCAAAACATATAGGAGTATATATAATGATTTTTTTTCTAGGTCAGAATACATGTTCACGAAGAAATCGGAGTCCGGAGGGCACACGGGGGGCCAACAAGTCATCAAGGCGCGACCAAGGGCTGGGTCGCGCCCTGTTGGCTTGTGCCTCCCTCGTGAGTCCTCCGGACTCTGTTTTATTTTTGTAATTTTTCTAAAATGCCAAAAACGACAGAAATTATTTTTTTGGAATTTTTTGAGTCAGTTTACTTACCGTATCACGTGCCTACCACTTTTCGGCATTCTGGAGCGTTCCCGAGAGTCTCTCTTATGTGTTCTTCCGGAGTCATAACTTGAATAATGTTAGTTTCAACGTTAAGGGTCGTAACTGAGATATAGTGCTTAATTCTTTGACCATTTACCACCTTCGAGTTTTTGCCTTCGAAGTTCTTAATCTTTATAGCACCTGACAGATAGACCTCTTCAACCACATAAGGGCCTTCCCACTTGGAGACAAGCTTACCTGCAAAAAATTTGAAATGAGAATTGTACAAAAGAACCACATCTCCTACATTGAATTCTCGTTTTTGGATTCTTTTGTCATGCCATGTTTAGCCTTTTCCTTAAACAACTTGGCATTTTCGTAAGCTTGTGTCCTCCATTCATCGAGCGAACTAATGTCAAATAACCTTTTCTCACTTGCAAGCTTAAAGCCATAGTTATGTTCTTTAATTGCCCAATAAGCTTTATGTTCCAACTCAAGAGGTAAATGACAAGCTTTCCCATAAACCATTTTATAAGGGGACATCCCCATAGGGTTCTTGTACGCAGTTCTATAAGCCCATAGAGCATCATCAAGTTTCTTAGACCAATTCTTTCTAGATCTATTAACCATCTTTTGCAAAATTAACTTTATTTCTTGATTAGTAAATTCAACTTGACCACTAGATTGAGGGTGATAGGGTGATGCAATTATATGCTTAACATCATATTTAGTTAAGAGTTTACGGAAAGCACCATGAATAAAATTAGAACCACCATGAGTCATTAAATATCTAGGGACTCCAAACCTCTGGAAGATAATATCCTTAAGCATTGTAATAGAAGTGTTATGATCAGCACTACTAGTAGGAATAGATTCTACCCACTTAGTAACGTGATCAACAACAACTAGAATATGTATGTAGCCATTAGAGGAAGGAAAAGGTCCCATATAATCAAATCCCCAAACATCAAATGGTTCAATCGCAAGTGAATAATTCATAGGCATTTCCTGGCGTCTACTAATGTTAGCAATTCTTTGACATTCACATGAAAGTACATATTTACGAGCATCTTTAAAAAGAGTAGGACAATAAAAACGAGATTGCAATACCTTGTGTGCAGTTCTATCACCACCATGGTGCCCTCTATAAGCCTCGGAGTGACATTTTCGTAAGATTTGTCCCTGTTCATGCTCAGGTACACAACGTCTAATAATACCATCTACTCCTTGTTTATAAAGATGTGGGTCATCCGAGAAGTAATGTCGTAAACCATAGAAGAATTTTTTTTCTTTTGTCGGTATGTGAAATTAGGTGGTATGTACTTAGCGGCAATATAATTAGCATAATCAGCATACCAAGGGGTACTTTTTGAAGTATTTATAGCAGCAAGTTGTTCATCGGGAAAATTATCATCAATAGGCAGTTGGTCATCAAGACCATTTTCCATTCTAGACAAGCAATCTGCTACGGGGTTTTCAACTCCCTTCCTATCAACGATATGCAAGTCAAACTCCTGTAGTAAAAGCACCCACCTAATAAGGTTAGGATTACCATCCTTCTTTTCCATTAGGTATTTAATAGCAGCATGATTAGTGTGAATGGTAACTTTTGAGTCAACAATGTAAGGTCTAAATTAATCACAAGCAAACACAAATGCTAAAAATTCCTTCTGATTGGTGGCATAATTTCGTTGAGCATTGTCTAAGGTCTTACTAGCATAATGAATAACATTCGATTTCTTGTCTACTCTTTGCCCTAGAACAGCACCAACAGCGTAGTCACTAGTGTCACACATAATTTCAAACGGTAAATTCCATTCAGGTGGTTGGACAATAGGTGCAGTAATCAAGGCTTTCTTAAGTATTTCAAAGGCTTCCATACAATCATCATCAAACTCTTTTTGAAGAAGATTAGTTAATGGCCAAGAAATTTTTGAGAAATCTTTAATGAAACGCCTATAAAAACCAGCATGACCAAGGAAACTTCTTATACCTTTGATATCTTTTGGGCAAGGCATTTTCTCTATTGCATCAACTTTGGCTTTGTCTACTTCAATACCTTGCTCAGAAATTTTATGCCCAAGTATTATACCTTCGTTTACCATAAAGTGGCACTTCTCCCAATTCAAGACAAAATTAGTTTCTTCACATCTCTGCAAAACTCGATCAAGGTTGCTTAAGCAATCATCAAATGAAGTCTCGTAAACGGAAAAATTGTCCATGAAAACCTCAACAATCTTTTCACAAAATCCAGAGAATATAGCAATCATACATCTTTGAAAGGTAGAAGGTACATTGCATAAACCAAAAGGCATACGTCTATAAGCATAAGTTCCAAAAGGGCACATTGTTGTGGTTTTGTCACGGCACATGTCCTCGTGAAAGGACTTAGTGTTGGAGCCATCACACCTTGGTGGCGACTCAAAGTGGTTATGCGGGAGGGAGACAGAGATTTACCTAGGTTCGGCCCCTCGTGAGGAGGTAAAGGCCTACGTCCTTCTTGGTGTTTGTATTGATGATGTTTCGATTACAAGGGGGCGTAACTCGCCTGACCTAGCACTCGATGATTTCTAACCTGTCCTCTCCTTCCCTGGGACTCGCCTTTATATACAGGTCGAGTCCTTTCCTTTACATAAATCGTGATTCTTCCGATCTCTAAGTCGCCATCTTTCCAAGACTTGGAGATCTTCCTTACAATGGACTTCTCCCGAAGGTCCTGAACCGTCATACGACTCCCGGCCTCGCTGGGCCAAGGCCGAAACTACTTGGAGATGAGTCGCCAGCTTGGGTGACCCGGCCCAACTAGGGCGGGTTACCCAACAGATAATATCCCCAACATTAGGCCCCAGATTGACTTCAATTTTTTTACACCAATATCCTCACCCAGTTAGGGGCGATTCATCTCACTCTTTTTACGCACCATGCACTTAAACCGCCATGTGTTGCGGAAAAACTCAAGTCGCCGAACCACTTCTTGTTGGCTCCTTCTTATCCCTTTAATCTCGGAAGAGATGATGACGTAATCTCCAACGGATCCTTCGGTATCGCTATCCCGAAAATTTCGGGGCACCATCATGGCGAATCTTTATCTTTTTTGGCAGTTCCTGCTCGTGGTGCCTCGATCCCAGCGCCTAACCTGATAAATAGGCAGGAGGAGGGGACAGGGCACATTTCCACCTACCCATCTTGTCACCCTCTTCCTCATCGCCGTCGCACCGAGAGCCTCGTCGCCACCCGAGAGCGTTGTCGCTGCCCGAGCACTTTGTCGTCGCCCGAGAGCTCCGCCTCCGCCCGAGAACTTCGTCGCCGCCCGAAAGCTTCGCCGTCGTCCGAGCACTTTGTCGCCGCCCGAGAGCCTCGCCGCCGTTTCGAGAACCTCGTCGCCGTCTAAGATCTTCGTCGCCTTCCGAGATCTTCGCCGCCGTCCGGGAGCTGCTGAATGTGCGACGCTCACCGCGAATCTTTCTTCGGACGCCTCCAGCTGCATTTACCAGGTCAGTCTCCCGCCATTGAAGACAGATCTAAGCTTCTTCGAGGTTCATGTCCACTGTTTCTTTTAGAACATCTCGAATAGCTTTGTAATTCCCGGCTAGTTGGTGGTGACGATAGTGAGTATAACAACATTTTCCATACTCTTAGTTGCTTAGCCTTGATTTGTAAACTTTAGAAAGGTTTTCACTAGATCAACTGTACTGTTTCCATCGTAGGCCATTTTACCCAGATCTTTTCGCATTCATTTCTGCCTGTTCTGTAGATCCACATATTACTGCCTATCGCGTGAAACCTGTTTATGGATTCATACTTCACCATTTTGGCGGACACTACTGAAGCTCTGAACCATCTTTCCTTTAAGTAGTAAGAATTCCATAAGTCGCCCTGGTATCCTGACCCGGACCTTTATCGGCGAGTCAAAAAACTCCCTCAGCTATCACGCAAACTGTTTGGCGAGTTAAATGAATCTGTTTCACCATTTACTAGATGCTTGGCGTGTTAATTTACTTGTAAATTTGTCCCTTTGTAGCATGGGCACCGTTTTCAAAAGTGATTGGCTCCCGACCAAGGTTGATGATACTCTCCTTAACAACTGTGTGAAAATGGGGAATCTGGACCCTCAAGAGGTTATCGGTTGGCACTCCAGGTTAGGAGAAGAAATCCCCAACCCGAAGGAAGGGGAGATAGTTGTTTTTGTTGAACACCTTGAACGGGGTTTTAAGCCGCCAGGATCAAAATTCCTTAGAGATGCCATGACCTTTATGAATGTCTGCCTCCAAGACTTAGGGCCCAACTCGATGAGCAATTTATGCCAGTTCCAGGTGTTCTGTGAGGCCTACTTGCGGATGGAACCCTCAGTTCCTTTATTCTGGTACTTCTTCCACTTGAATCGCCAGACAGAATTTTCCAATGGCCCTAGTTTGGAGCTTGGAGGTGTCAACGTTCAACGCCGTAGGGATAGTTCATTCCCATCACTCGCCATGCCAAGCCATCCCAAAGGCTGGGGCGAGTCTTGGTTTTACTGCCAGGAGACTTCGCCTGAGGGCGAGAACAAGCTTCTTGGCTATAGGGAGGATCACCTTCCAACAAATTTCAAACTCCCAAACAAGCTCATGGAAGAAGAGGAGTCAGATTTTATCCCAGTACTGTCCGAGTTAAGATCTCTAACAAACAACGGCCTTACTGGGGTTGACTTAATCCGCTGCTGGGTCGAATGGCGTATCCTCCCCTTAAGTCACCGGGATCGATTAATGTGTGATTTTGACGGGACCCTGGATCACCCCCAGTGCTACTTCCACACAGCACTGACAAAAAATGATATTATAACCATCATCAAGAAATTGACCGGCGAACCCGCGGCCAAGTGCGGCCAAATAGGTCTTAAGCCGTTCTGCAAGATCAACCCGGCACCAAAGGTAAATAACTTAACCCGCTTTTGCTTCCGTCTTACTTGAGCTATGACATCTTATAATAAAAAATGCCATTTCTGGTCCAGGAGGCCAAAAAAGATGGCCTTGAAGCAAGCCAAGCCGCCTCCAAAGAAGAAGTCCAAGGGCAAGGGCAAAGCCGCCGTCACTGAGCCATCTGAAGCCGATGAATCCCAAGTCGGCGACGTACTTTCTGTTGCAATTATGCCCTAGAGGCAATAATAAATATAGTTATTATTATAATTCCTGTATCAAGATAATCGTTTATTATCCATGCTATAATTGTATTGAATGAAGACTCACTTACATGTGTGGATACATAGACAAAACACCGTCCCTAGCAAGCCTCTAGTTGGCTAGCCAGTTGATCAAAGATAGTCAGTGTCTTCTGATTATGAACAAGGTGTTGTTGCTTGATAACTGGATCACGTCATTAGGAGAATCACGTGATGGACTAGACCCAAACTAATAGACGTAGCATGTTGATCGTGTCATTTTGTTGCTACTGTTTTCTGCGTGTCAAGTATTTATTCCTATGACCATGAGATCATATAACTCACTGACACCGGAGGAATGCTTTGTGTGTATCAAACGTCGCAACGTAACTGGGTGACTATAAAGATGCTCTACAGGTATCTCCGAAGGTGTTAGTTGAGTTAGTATGGATCAAGACTGGGATTTGTCACTCCGTGTGAACGGAGAGGTATCTCGGGGCCCACTCGGTAATACAACATCACACACAAGCCTTGCAAGCAATGTAACTTAGTGTAAGTTGCGGGATCTTGTATTGCGGAACGAGTAAAGAGACTTACCCGTAAACGAGATTGAAATAGGTATACGGATACTGACGATCGAATCTCGGGCAAGTAACATACCGAAGGACAAAGGGAATGACATACGGGATTATATGAATCCTTGGCACTGAGGTTCAAACGATAAGATCTTCGTAGAATATGTAGGATCCAATATGGGCATCCAAGTACCGCTATTGGATATTGACCGAGGAGTCTCTCGGGTCATGTCTACATAGTTCTCTAACCCGCAGGGTCTGCACACTTAAGGTTCGACGTTGTTTTATGCGTATTTGAGTTATATGGTTGGTTACCGAATGTTGTTCGGAGTCCCGGATGAGATCACGGACGTCACGAGGGTTTCAGGAATAGTCCGGAAACGAAGATTGATATATAGGATGACCTCATTTGATTACCGGAAGGTTTTCAGAGTTACCGGGAATGTACCGTGAATGACGAATGGGTTCCGGGAGTTCACCGGGGGGGGTGGGGGAACCCACCCCGGGGAAGCCCATAGGCCTTGAGGGTGGCACACCAGCCCTTAGTGGGCTGGTGGGACAGCCCAAAAGGGCCCTATGCGCCAAGAAGAGAAAATCAAGAGAAAAAAAAGGAGGAGGTGGGAAGGAAGGGGGACTCCCTCCCACCAAACCAAGTCCAACTCGGTTTGGGGGGGGGGGAGTCCTCCCCCCTTGGACTCGGCCGACCCCCTTGGGGCTCCTTGAGCCCCAATGCAAGGTCCCCTCCCTCCCACCTATATATACGGAGGTTTCAGGGCTGATTTGAGACGACTTTTCCACGGCAGCCCGACCACATACCTCCACGGTTTTTCCTCCAGATCGCGTTTCTCTGGAGCTCGGGCGGAGCCCTGCTGAGACAAGGTCATCACCAACCTCCGGAGCGCCGTCACGCTGCCGGAGAACTCTTCTACCTCTCCGTCTCTCTTGCTGGATCAAGAAGGCCGAGATCATCGTCGAGCTGTACGTGTGCTGAACGCGGAGCTGCCGTCCGTTCGGTACTAGATCGTGGGACTGATCGCGGGATTGTTCGCGGGGCGGATCGAGGGACGTGAGGACGTTCCACTACATCAACCACGTTCACTAACGCTTCTGCTGTACGATCTACAAGGGTACGTAGATCACTCATCCCCTCTCGTAGATGTACATCACCATGATAGGTCTTCGTGCGCGTAGGAAAATTTTTGTTTCCCATGCGACGTTCCCCAACAGTGGCATCATGAGCTAGGTTCATGCGTAGATGTCTTCTCGAGTAGAACACAAAAGTTTTTGTGGGCGGTGATGTGCGTTTTGCTGCCCTCCTTAGTCTTTTCTTGATTCCGCGGTATTGTTGGATTGAAGCGGCTTGGACCGACATTACTCGTACGCTTACGAGAGACTGGTTTCATCGTTACGAGTAACTCCGTTGCTCAAAGATGACTGGCAAGTGTCGGTTTCTCCAACTCTAGTTGAATCGGATTTGACCGAGGAGGTCCTTGGATGAGGTTAAATAGCAACTCATATATCTCCGTTGTGGTGTTTGCGTAAGTAAGATGCGATCCTACTAGATACCCATGGTCACCACGTAAAACATGCAACAACAAAATTAGAGGACGTCTAACTTGTTTTTGCACGGTATGCTTGTGATGTGATATGGCCAATGATGTGATGTGATATATTGGATGTATGAGATGATCATGTTGTAATAGAAATATCGACTTGCACGTCGATGGTACGGCAACCGGCAGGAGCCATAGGGTTGTCTTTATACTAACGTGTGTGCTTGCAGATGCGTTTACTATTTTGCTAGGATGTAGCTTTAGTAGTAATAGCATGAGTAGCACGACAATCCCGATGGCAACACGTTGATGGAGATCATGGTGTGGCGCCGGTGACAAGAAGATCGTGCCAGTGCTTTGGTGATGGAGATCAAGAAGCACGTGATGATGGCCATATCATGTCACTTATGAATTGCATGTGATGTTAATCCTTTTATGCACCTTATTTTGCTTAGAACGACGGTAGCATTATGAGGTGATCTCTCACTAAAATTTCAAGACGAAATTGTGTTCTCCCCGACTGTGCACCATTGCTACAGTTCGTCGTTTCGAGACACCACGTGATGATCGGGTGTGATAGACTCAACGTTCACATACAACGGGTGCAAAACAGTTGCGCACGCGGAACACTCGGGTTAAGATTGACGAGCCTAGCATGTGCAGACATGGCCTCGGAACACATGAGACCGAAAGGTCGATCATGAATCATATAGATGATATGATTAGCATAGGGATGCTTACCACTGAAACTATACTCAACTCACGTGATGATCGGACTTGAACTAGTGTAAGTGGATCATGAACCACTCAAATGACTAGAGAGATGTACTTTTTGAGTGGGAGTTTAGCGAATAATTTGATTAAGTTAAACTCTAATTATCTTGAACATAGTCTACGTCCACTTTGAATTTATTTTTGTTGTAGATCATGGCCTACGCGACAGTCATCCTGAATTTTAATACGTTCCTAGAGAAAGCTAAGTTGAAAGATGATGGAAGCAACTTTGTAGACTGGGCTCGTAATCTTAAGCTAATCTTACAAGCTGGGAAGAAGGATTATGTCCTTAATGCTGCGTTAGGAGATGAACCACCCGCTACGGCTGATCAGGATGTTAAGAACGCTTGGTTAGCACGTAAGGAGGACTACTCAATAGTTCAATGTGCAGTCTTGTATGGCTTAGAACCGGGACTTCAACGTCGCTTTGAGCGTCATGGAGCATTTGAGATGTTCCAGGAGTTGGAGTTTATCTTTCAGAAGAACGCCCGGATTGAGAGGTATGAGACCTCCGATAAATTCTATGCTTGCAAGATGGAGGAAAACTCATCTGTCAGTGAACATGTGCTCAAAATGTCTGGGTACTCAAACCGTCTAGCTGAGTTGGGGATTGAACTCCCGCAAGAAGCTATCACTGACAGAATCCTTCAATCACTGCCGCCAAGCTATAAAGGCTTTGTGTTGAACTACAACATGCAAGGGATGAACAAGTCTCCCGACGAGTTGTTTGCGATGCTGAAAGTCGCAGAGTCTGAACTCCGTAAAGAGCATCAAGTGTTGATGGTGAATAAGACCACTAGTTTCAAGAGAAACGACAAAGGCAAGAAGGGCAATTCGAAGAAGAGCGGCAAGCCTGTTGCCAATCCGACGAAGAAACCCAAAGCTGGACCTAAGCCGGAAACGGAGTGTTACTATTGCAAGGGTATGGGTCACTGAAAGCGCAATTGCCCCAAGTATCTGGCAGATAAGAAGGCGGGCAAAGAAAAATCAGGTATATTTGATATACATGTTATTGATGTGTACTTAACCGGCTCTAGTAGTAGTGCATGGGTATTCGATACCGGTTCTGTTGCTCATATTTGCAACTCGAAACAGGAACTGCGGAATAGGCGAAGGCTGGCGAAAGATGAAGTGACGATGCGCGTAGGAAATGGTTCCAAGGTTGATGCAATCGCCGTCGGCACAGTGTCACTTCAGTTACCGTCAGGATTAGTGATGAACTTAAATCATTGTTATTTAGTGCCTGCGTTGAGCATGAACATTATATCTGGATCTTGTTTATTGCGAGACGGTTACTCTTTTAAGTCAGAGAATAATGGTTGTTCTATTTCTATGAGTAACATCTTTTATGGTCATGCACCAAATGTGAGAGGATTGTTCATATTGAATCTTGATAGCGATACGCATATACATAACATTGAGACCAAAAGAGTTAGAGTTAACAATGATAGCGCCATATTTTTGTGGCACTGCCGCTTAGGTCATATTGGTGTAAAGCGCATGAAGAAACTCCATGCTGATGGACTTTTGGAGTCACTTGACTTTGATTTACTTGACACGTGCGAACCATGCCTCATGGGCAAGATGACTAAGACTCCGTTCTCAGGAACAATGGGGCGTGCAAGTGACTTGTTGGAAATCATACATACCGATGTGTGTGGTCCGATGAGCGTGGAGGCACGCGGCGGATATCGTTATTTTCTCACCTTCACTGACGATTTAAGTAGATATGGTTATGTCTACTTGATGAAGCACAAGTCTGAAACATTTGAAAAGTTCAAGCAATTTCAGAGTGAAGTGGAAAATCATCGTAACAAGAAGATCAAGTTCCTGCGGTCTGATCGTGGGGGTGAATATCTGAGTTTCGAGTTTGGTGCTCACTTAAGACAATGTGGAATTGTTTCACAGTTAACACCGCTTGGAACACCACAGCGTAATGGTGTGTCCGAACGTCGTAATCGTACTCTATTAGAGATGGTGCGATCTATGATGTCTCTTACTGATTTGCCGTTATCATTTTGGGGCTATGCATTAGAAACAGCTGCATTCACTTTAAATAGGGCACCATCAAAATCCGTTGAGACGACACCATACGAACTGTGGTATGGCAAAAGGCCAAAGTTGTCGTTTCTTAAAGTTTGGGGATGTGATGCTTATGTCAAAAAGCTTCAGCCTGAAAAGCTGGAACCCAAAGCGGAAAAGTGCGTCTTCATAGGTTACCCAAAAGAGACAGTTGGATACACCTTCTATCTCAAATCCGAGGGCAAAGTGTTTGTTGCTAAAAACGGAGCTTTTCTCGAGAAGGAGTTTCTCTCGAGAGAATTGAGTGGGAGGAAGATAGAACTTGACGAGGTTGTCGAACCTCTCATCCCTCTGGATGGTGGTGCAGGGCAAGGGGAAACCTCTGTCATTGCGACGCCGGTTGAGGAGGAAGTTAATGATGATGATCATGAAACTCCAGTTCAAGTTTCTGTCGAACCACGCAGGTCGACGAGACCATGTGCTGCTCCAGAGTGGTACGGTAATCCCTTCTTATCATTTGTGTTGTTAGACAACAATGAACCTGCGAATTATGAAGAAGCAATGGTGGGCCCAGATTCCAACAAATGGCTGGAAGCCATGAAGTCCGAGATAGGATCCATGCATGAGAACAAAGTGTGGACTTTGGAGGTACTACCTGAGGGCCGCAAGGCTATTCAGAACAAATGGATCTTTAAGAGGAAGACGAACGCTGACGGCAATGTGACCGTTTATAAAGCTCGACTTGTGGCAAAGGGTTTTTCACAAGTTCAAGGAGTTGACTACGATGAGACATTCTCACCCGTAGCGATGCTTAAGTCCGTCAGAATCATGTTAGCAATAGCTGCATTTTTCGATTATGAAATCTGGCAGATGGATGTCAAAACGGCGTTCCTTAACGGTTTCCTTAAGGAAGAGTTGTATATGATACAATCTGAAGGTTTTGTCGATCCTAAGAATGCTAACAAGGTGTGCAAGCTCCAGCGATCCATTTATGGACTGGTGCAAGCATCTCGGAGTTGGAACAAACGCTTTGATGAGGTGATCAAAGCATTTGGGTTTATACAAGTGGTTGGAGAATCTTGTATTTACAAGAAAGTGAGTGGGAGCTCTGTGGCGTTTCTAATATTATATGTGGATGACATATTACTGATTGGAAACAACGTAGGGTTTTTAGAGAGCATAAAGGATTACTTGAATAAAAGTTTCTCTATGAAGGACCTAGGAGAAGCTGCTTACATTCTAGGCATTAAGATCTATAGGGATAGATCAAAACGCCTGATAGGACTTTCACAAAGCACATACCTTGATAAAGTTTTGAATAGGTTCAAAATGGAACAGTCCAAGAAAGGGTTCTTGCCAGTTCTACAAGGTACGAGATTGAGTAAGACTCAGTGCCCAGCAACTGATGAAGATAGAGAGCATATGCGCTCCGTCCCCTATGCTTCAGCCATAGGTTCTATCATGTATGCAATGCTGTGCACTAGACCGGATGTTAGCGTGGCCATAAGTATGGCAGGTAGGTTCCAGAGTAATCCAGGAGTGGATCACTGGACAGCGGTCAAGAATATCCTGAAGTACCTGAAAAGGACTAAGGAGATGTTTCTCGTCTATGGAGGTGACGAAGAGCTCGCCGTAAAAGGTTACGTCGATGCAAGCTTTGACACAGATCCGGACGACTCCAAGTCGCAAACCGGATACGTATTTATTCTTAATGGGGGTGCAGTAAGCTGGTGCATTTCCAAGCAAAGCGTCGTAGCAGATTCTACATGTGAAGCGGAGTACATGGTGCCTCGGAGGCGGCTAAGGAGGGTGTCTGGATGAAGCAGTTCATCACGGATCTTGGAGTGGTGCCAAGCGCACTGAATCCAATAACCTTGTTCTGTGACAACACTAGTGCCATTGCCTTAGCAAAGGAACCGCGGTTTCACAAGAAGACCAAACACATCAAACGACGCTTCAACCTCATCCGCGACTACGTCGAGGGAGAGGATGTGAATATATGCAAAGTGCACACGGATCTGAATGTAGCAGACCCGCTGACTAAACCTCTTCCACGACCAAAACATGATCAACACCAGAACTGTATGGGTGTTAGATTTATTACAATGTAATTCACATGGTGATGTGAGGGCTAGATTATTGACTCTAGTGCAAGTGGGAGACTGTTGGAATTATGCCCTAGAGGCAATAATAAATATAGTTATTATTATAATTCCTGTATCAAGATAATCGTTTATTATCCATGCTATAATTGTATTGAATGAAGACTCATTTACATGTGTGGATACATAGACAAAACACCGTCCCTAGCAAGCCTCTAGTTGGCTAGCCAGTTGATCAAAGATAGTCAGTGTCTTCTGATTATGAACAAGGTGTTGTTGCTTGATAACTGGATCACGTCATTAGGAGAATCACGTGATGGACTAGACCCAAACTAATAGACGTAGCATGTTGATCGTGTCATTTTGTTGCTACTGTTTTCTGCGTGTCAAGTATTTATTCCTATGACCATGAGATCATATAACTCACTGACACCGGAGGAATGCTTTGTGTGTATCAAACGTCGCAACGTAACTGGGTGACTATAAAGATGCTCTACGGTATCTCCGAAGGTGTTAGTTGAGTTAGTATGGATCAAGACTGGGATTTGTCACTCCGTGTGAACAGAGAGGTATCTTGGGGCCCACTCGGTAATACAACATCACACACAAGCCTTGCAAGCAATGTAACTTAGTGTAAGTTGCGGGATCTTGTATTGCGAACGAGTAAAGAGACTTACCGGTAAACGAGATTGAAATAGGTATACGGATACTGACGATCGAATCTCGGGCAAGTAACATACCGAAGGACAAAGGGAATGACATACGGGATTATATGAATCCTTGGCACTGAGGTTCAAACGATAAGATCTTCGTAGAATATGTAGGATCCAATATGGGCATCCAGGTCCCGCTATTGGATATTGACAGAGGAGTCTCTCGGGTCATGTCTACATAGTTCTCGAACCCGCAGGGTCTGCACACTTAAGGTTCGACGTTGTTTTATGCGTATTTGAGTTATATGGTTGGTTACCGAATGTTGTTCGGAGTCCCGGATGAGATCACGGACGTCACGAGGGTTTCCGGAATAGTCCAGAAACGAAGATTGATATATAGGATGACCTCATTTGATTACCGGAAGGTTTTCGGAGTTACCGGGAATGACGAATGGGTTCCGGGAGTTCACCGGGGGGGGGGGCAACCCACCCTCGGGAAGCCCATAGGCCTTGAGGGTGGCACACCAGCCCTTAGTGGGCTGGTGGGACAGCCCAAAAGGGCCCTATGCGCCAAGAAGAGAAAATCAAGAGAAAGGAAAAAAAAAGGAGGAGGTGGGAAGGAAGGGGGACTCCCTCCCACCAAACCAAGTCCAACTCGGTTTGGGGGGGGGGGAGTCCTCCCCCCTTGGACTCGGCCGACCCCCTTGGGGCTCCTTGAGCGCCAAGGCAAGGTCCCCTCCCTCCCACCTATATATACGGAGGTTTTAGGGCTGATTTGAGACGACTTTTCCATGGCAGCCCGACCACATACCTCCACGATTTTTCCTCTAGATCGCGTTTCTGCGGAGCTCGGGTGGAGCCTTGCTGAGACAAGGTCATCACCAACCTCCGGAGCGCCGTCACGCTGCCGGAGAACTCTTCTACCTCTCCTTCTCTCTTGCTGGATCAAGAAGGCCGAGATCATCGTCGAGCTATACGTGTGCTGAACGTGGAGGTGCCGTCCGTTCGGTACTAGATCGTGGGACTGATCGCGGGATTGTTCGCGGGGCGGATCGAGGGACGTGAGGACGTTCCACTACATCAACTGCGTTCACTAACGCTTCTGCTGTACGATCTACAAGGGTACGAGATCACTCATCCCCTCTCGTAGATGGACATCACCATGATAGGTCTTCGTGCGCGTAGGAAAATTTTTGTTTTCCATGCGACGTTCCCCAACACTTTCAGAGGTAAAAATCCATCCTCTTTAACCCGCCATTCATTGTTGATAGTTTTGTGTTTACGCCTCTGTATCTCTTGTGTAGAATGAGGGCAATGAAAGCCAGGAAGACTCCGTAGAGGTAATTTCTGTTTCCTTCGACTCATCTTCTCCTCCACCTAAGCCGGCCAGGCGAATTTGTGGGAAAGTTCCCTTCTCACACCCAAATGCTTGTTTGGATCCAAATTTCCTTTTGAAGAAAGCGCAACATGCTTCAAATCGGAAAACTCAGAGTCATTCTGGAAATTTGGTGTCTGGGTTACCAACAAAAACCAGGAAAAGGCAAAATGAGGTATCTTTTAATAGCACCTCTTCATTTCCTTTTGGATCGCGTTTATAACTCGCTCACATCTTGAAGTGTTATTTTTGCAGAGTTCTCCTCCTTCATCCGGCGACTCAGTGATGTCAGCACTTCCACCGATGATCCGCGTCCCAGGGTAAGTCTTTTATAACACTTACCTTGTTCTGATGGTGGTAATGTCTGTTTCTTTAAGCGCACCCCTTTTCCTTTTAGGGAACACGCGAAGAAAAGGAAAACTGGTGGGTCAACTCCCATTACAACTTCGGAGCCTGTTGAAAAATTGGCGCCGATCCAGGATAACCCGACCCAAGATAAACCTGAGGATAAAGTGGATCTCCCAAGCTCGCCCAAGGAAACAATGGAAACGCCTAATCCGCCAAGTCCATTGAAAACAGCAGAAGACCCAGACACTGTGGTTATCACCGGCACTCACTTTACTAAGCCGGCCACAACAGTTTTGTCGAAGCATGTATCATCATCAGCTCAACCTGCTATTGAGTATGAACTTTCCAAGGCTAAGCTCTCCCAATATGAAAATCTTGAATTCAGAGTACTTTGCTCGGGCTTTGCAAGTCGCCTGGAGGCGAGTTATGAGATGGAAAAAAGTCTGCTTCTTATGCTGAAGAACAAACATGAGGTACGTCTTATTGCATACTGTATTATCCTTATTAACCCCCAAGGGCCGGGTCATCAGTAAAAAGATGAGCCGGGTCTTAATAGTAAAATGAATCTGTCAACCTGTAACCCCAAGGGTCGGGTCATCAGTAAAAAGATGAGCTGGGTCTTAATAGTAAAATGAATTTGTCGACCTGTAACCCCAAGGGCCGGGTCATCTGTAAAAAGATGAGCCGGGTCTTGATAATTTTGAAGAAAAACTTTCGACCTGTAACCCCCAAGGGGCGGGTCATCTGTAAAAAGATGAGCCGGGTCTTGATAATTGAAGAAAACTTTCGACCTGTAACCCCCAAGGGCCGGGTCATCTATAAAAAGATGAGCCGGGTCTTGATACTGTATAATTTGTCTAAAAAATTATACATTAGCCCCCAAGTGTCAGGGATGTTGCTTGCAATAATTCCGAGACTTGCCCCTTGACTATATATTTCAACAGCAATCACTTACCCAAGCTGAATCAGCATTTGGCGACTTGAAGAAAAAGCTGAATCAGAAGAGAAGTGTCAACTGATCTTGTCTGAGATGGAGAAGCTAAAAGCCGATTTAAAAAAGGCTCAAGCTGATCAAGATGCCCTGATAAAGCAAGCAGAAAAAGCTGAAGCTAAGTTGGATACTGTGCAACAAGAGCTGACCGGCTTAAAGCAACATATCTCCAACATGGCACAAGCCGTCTTTGGTAAAAACCAAACCCTGACCTTGCACTTTGCAAATAAATAACTTGTAGAAATTCCTGACCATCATTACTCCTTATGCAGGTCCGAGAGCCGCCAATCTTCAGAACGATTGTGTCTTGATGCTGAAGGCGATTTACACGTTGACGGAGCAGCTGTATACCGGAAGTGTGCTGACCGTGAAAGCAGTGATGGGTGCCAAGGAACCCATAACATCAATAATGAAGATGCTTGGCTGCTTATCTACTCTTCCTCCTCAAATTGGTGAGCTAACTCGGTCTGCTGCCCGGAAAGGAGCACTGACTATGCTGAGTCGGTGTCTGGCGTATGCTCCAGAAATAAACCTTGAAGAAGTAGCGGCAGGCTTTCCCCAGCTCAAGGATGACGGGTCAGAATTTGCTGAAGAAGATTACCAACGTGTTGTCAAAGAATCCCGTTTGGCAGCGACTCAGCTTGCCGCAAGCTTGGATTTATCAAAATACCAAGCCGCCTATGAGAACAAGAACAAGAAAGTTAACCCGCCAACCTTTGTAACGACCAGCTTAACTTCGCGTCGACCCAAGAATCCTTTTGACTTGGAGGTGGATCTCTCATCAGTGCTGAGCAATGAAGATGAGTTCGCCGCGTTATCCAAGTGTAACTGGGTATTGGGCGACTTGCAAATTGAAGTCGGCCAGAGCTCTCAACAGGCTGACCCGAGGACATCAGTAGAACAATCCTTCATAGATTTGGCCATAAGAGCCATGTAATAAGTCTATTAGAGATCAAACTGCTTCTATGATGTCTTGAAAACCCTTATGTCGCCCTTAAGGCGCCTTAGAATGCTTGACCCACCCTCAAGGCGTTTTTATGATGCTTGACCCGCCATGGCTAGAATGATTTTGATCATCGACCTGTTAGGCTTAAAAACATATATCAAATCATCTCAGTGAGTAATGGATGATAATAAATAATAACCGACCCAAGATATTTGAGGCGAGTTAGAAAAAAGCTTGAAAGACCTTGCGGCAGTGCCAGGAAGGTAAAAAATAGCAATTTCGTCGGTTCATCAGGTCGCGACAGGATAGGACGAATTAAATAAACTCAAGTGCTACCCGAGGGAGACTTCTGTATAAAAAGCTCAAGTATTTAGACTGGCTGATCAGGCGCGAGCCAAGCTTCAGTGAAGCAGGTTCAGTGAACCAATGGTTTCTCTATTTTCCATGTGAGGCGCTAGCCGATACCAGACATGTTTTAACCAAGGCGAGTTTAGGGTCCATAAGCGGAGTAACTCGCCAAGAGTTCATGGGTCCATATGGCGATTCGGCCAACACACAGTCCAGTATAACCATTTGTAATGCGGTAATTTTTCGCAGTCCAAATGGGTAGTAAGGCTGATCTCAGTGAGAGGAAGCCCCCAAGTGACCTATGATTAAGGGAAAGACCGTCATAGGATTGTAGAAGCGTGTACGCTATTACCACAAAATGAATTGAGAACAAACTGCCCTCAAGTAAGCCGGCCTAATCCACAGAATCATATAAAGCGCCTATGTTTGAATCGCGTGCTTGCAGCGACTTCGATCCTCTTTGGCTTATCGATACCTAGTTTTGTAATAAACGCATCATGGCGACTTAAGCTCTTTGGTATAGATAGCGTCCATGTTTGGGCGACTTTTTGAAGAGTAAAATAAAGATCCATACTTTCAATAAGATGAATTAGCAGGAAAGCCCCCAAGCCTGGAGGCATCAACTTTATTGCTTCATAAGTAATGAAAAAACTTACAAAAAGGCAGAGCTAATTAGCTCAAGTGTAATAAGGCCGCAAGTGGGCTATGTTCCAGGGGCGAGTTGACTCAGCCTCCGTGGTTGGCCAATCAGGCCGTAGATCCACCAGATAGTAGGACCCGTTGCGAAGGCTTTTGCTGACGACGAACGGTCCTTCCCATGGTGGTGATAACTTATGCATGCCAGTACGATCTTGTATCAATCGAAGGACTAAGTTGCCCTCCTGAAAGGTTCAGCTCTTGACCCGGCAGCTGTGATAACGCCGCAAGTCTTGCAGATAAATCGTTGAACGGGCTGCAGCCAAATCGCGTGCTTCCTCCAAAGCGTCCATAGAATCTTGACGTGCCAACTCATTGTCCTGTTCCACATAAGCGGCAACTCTGGGCGAGTCATGCCTAATGTCAGTGGGAAGAACGACTTCTGCTCCATATACCAGAAAAAAGGGAGTAAAACCCGTAGAACGGTTCGGGGTGGTCCGGATGCTCCATAGTACTGAAGGCAACTCCTCAACCCAACACACCGGGGTACGTTCCAGGGGAATCATGAGTCGGGGTTTGATTCCTCGCAACACTTCCTCATTCGCCCGCTCGGCCTGCTTAGATTGCGGATGAGCTACTGCAGAAACATCAAGTCGGATATGCTCACGATGACAAAAATCTTGCATCGCTCCTTGAGACATATTAGTGCCATTGTCAGTAATAATGCTGTGTGGATATCCGAGCCGGAAGATTAACTTTTTCAAAAATTTGACCGCTGTCTCCGCGTCGCAGGCTCCAACAGGTTCTGCCTCGACCCACTTGGTAAACTTATCAACCGCCACCAGCAGATGAGTTTTTTGTCGGACGACATCTTAAAGGGGCCAACCATGTCTAACCCCCAGACCGCAAAAGGCCAAGTGATAGGTATCATCCTTAACTCTTGAGCCGGCACGTGGGCCTGTCGTCCATAACGCTCGCATCCGTCACATCGACGAACTATCTCTTATGCATCCGCATGGGTCGTCAACCAGAAGAAACCATGACGAAACACCTTTGAAACCAAGGAACATGACCCGGCGTGATATCCACAATCTCCGGAATGAATGTCGTTTACAATTATGCATCCTTCTTTAGAGGAGACACATCTTTGGAAAACCCCAGAAGTGCTTCATTTATATAATTCGCCATTGATGATCACCATGGATTTGCTTCGCCGAACGATTTGGCGAGCCAATATTTCATCCGAAGGTAACTCGCCTCGGGCGAGATAGGCCAGATATGGAAGAACCCAATCCGGCGTAACATGGAGAGCCGCCACGAACTAAGACTCACGGTCCGGTATTGCCAACTCCTCCTCCGAGGGTAACCTTACGGAAGGATTATGCAGAGTATCCAGAAAGACATTGAGGGGAACCGGCTTACGCTGTGAACCGAGACGTGAAAGGGCATCAGCTGCTTCGTTAAGGCGCCGGTCGATATGATCGACCTGATAACCATGGAAGTGACCGACCACATTAGACATGGCCCTCCTGTAAGCCTCCATGAGGGGATCTCGAGAATCCCAAGTACCCGAAACTTGTTGAGCTACCAAATCAGAATCGCCAAAACATCTGACCCTCGTAAGGTTCATCTCCTTGGCGAGTCGCAAGCCATGAAGTAGAGCTTCATATTCCGCAGCGTTGTTGGTACATGGAAACATGAGTCGGAGGACATAGCATAATTTGTCTCCTTGAGGCGATATCAGCACGACACCAGCCCCCGAGCCTTCCAACTGTCTAGACCCGTCAAAATAAATAGTCCAGTATGTAAGGTCAGGCCTGTCCTCCGGGATCTGTAACTCGGTCCAATAGTTGATGAAATCAACCAAGGCCTGAGACTTGATAGCCGTGCGAGGGGTGTATCGCACGTGGTGCAGCCCGAGTTCGATTGCCCACTTGGCGATTCGCCCCGTCGCTTCCCGATTCTGGATGATGTCCCCGAGGGGAGCGGAGCTAACCACCGTGATGGGATGCTCTTGGAAATAATGTTTGAGCTTTCGGCTTGCCATAAAGACCACATAAACTAACTTCTGCCAGTGTGGGTATCGCTGCTTGGAGAGAGTTGGCACCTCGCTAATGAAATACACCGGGCGTTGCACTGGGTATTCCTTCCCTTCTTCCTTCCTTTCGACGACCACTGCCACACTCACCGCTTTGGAGTTTGTCACAATATACAGAAGCATAGGCTCTTTCTCAGTCGGGGCGGCCAAAACCGGCGGGTTGACCAGCTGCTGTTTTAAGGCTTCGAAAGCTTCATTGGCTTCGTCTGTCCAGACAAAATGGTCAGATTTTTTAAGCAATTGATAAAGGGGAATAGCCTTTTCACCCAGACGGCTTATGAAGCGACTTAAGGCCGTAATACGACCCGCCATCCGTTGAACTTGATTAACATTCGCTGGTTTCCCAAGGGAAGTAACCGCCTCGATTTTGTCCGGGTTAGCTTCGATGCCACGCTCAGATACCAGGAAACCCAACAATTTTCCTGCAGGAACACCAAAGACACACTTGGTGGGATTAAGCTTCATCTGGTATACCCGCAGATTATCAAAAGTTTCCTTTAGGTCTCCCAGTAGTGTTTCCTTCCTGTGAGTTTTGACCACAATGTCGTCAACGTAAGCATGAACGTTGCGTCCGATTTGGCCACGGAGGCAATTTTGGATGCAGCGCTGGTAAGTCGCCCCTGCACTCTTGAGTCCAAATGGCACGGACACATAGCAAAAAGCCCCGAAGGGGGTTATAGAAGTTGTTTCCTCCTGATCTTCCACGGCCATCTTGATTTGGTGATATCTGGAATAAGCGTCCAGGAAGCACAAACGTTCGCATCCCGCCACCGAATCAATAATTTGATCGATGCGGGGAAGGGCGAAAGGATCCTTTGGACAAGCTCTATTAAGATCTGTGTAATCAATGCACATGCGGAAGGTACCGTTCTTCTTGAGCACCAGAACCGGGTTAGCCAACCACTTGGGGTGGAAGACCTCTACGATGAATCCGGCGGCCAAGAGACGGGCAACTTCTTCCCCGATTGCCTTGCGTCGTTCCTCATTGAACCTGCGAAGATATTGCTGAATCGGTTTTGCTTTTGGGTCAACATTAAGATGGTGCTCAGCGAATTCTCTCGGCACACCAGGCATGTCAGAAGGTTTCCATGCAAAGATGTCCCGATTCTCACGGATGAATTCGATGAGCGTGCTTTCCTATTTGGGGTCTAGACCCGCCCCGATAGTGAACTGCTTGGTTGAGTCGCGAGGGACGAAATCCACTGTCTTAGTGTCATCTGTTGGTTTGAACTTGAGGGGCGGCGCAGCGTCTGTCGTTGGCTTCTTTAGAGGTGACATGTTAGCCGGATCAACATTGGCCTGGTGATATTTAAGCTCTTCCACAACACACGCGACTTCTGCATAAGCCGCATCCCCTTCTTCACACTCTCTTGCAATCCTCCTATCACCATCAACCGTGATGGGTCCTTTAGGACCAGGCATCTTGAGTTTAAGGTAAACATAGCAGGGGCGAGCCATGAACCGGGTGTAAGCCGGCCGCCCAAACAGCGCATGATAGGGGCTTTTTAACTTGACCACCTCAAATATAAGCGACTCACTCCTGTAGTTAGACGCTGTTCCAAACGCAACTGTGAGCCTAACTCGGCCTATGGGGTACGCCGATTTACCTGGGACAATCACATGGAATACCGTGGTTGAGGGCATCAAATCTTTCTCCAACAGGTTCATCCTTCGAAAGGTGTCGAAGTATAATATGTTGATGCTGCTACCACCATCCATCAGTACCTTTGACAAGGTATATCCTCCAACTTGAGGGGCCATGACCAACGCTAAGTCGCCGGGATTATCAACTCTTAGCGGGTGATCCTCCCTGCTCCATGATATAGTTTGCTCGGACCAGTGGAGATATCTAGGGAGTGCCGGCTCAGATACACTGTACGCTCGGTGACTCACCTTTTTATCGCGCCTGCAGGCATTGGTGGTGAAAACATGGTACTGCCCATTGCTTAACTGCTTGGGGTTGTTGCGGAAACCGCCATTGTCATCCTGCCCCTGCGGAGCCCCCTGTGGGGGTGGTTGTTGAAAGGCTCCCGACGGGTTATACCGTCGTTGGTGATGCACCGGATACTGGCCACTGTTTGGCTGCGAGCCGCCCTGAGCCCCGGGTTCGGGGAAGCCGCCGAAGGGGTTCTGGCATTGATTAGGTGCGCCAAACTGTTCCTGCCATTGGTCCGGGTCGCCGCCTTGCCCCTTTTTGATCGCCTTCGCCCGAAACTCCCGCATCATGTAACAGTCCTCTCAGGAGTGAGTCGCCGGTTCGTCTGCCATGGCGTGGTGCGGGCAGGGGCCCTTGAGTAACTCATTATAGTTGCGCGGCTTTTTGCCACTGTAACCCCTATTCTTCTTCTGGCGCTGGTTGCCATTGTTGGCGTTGGTGTTGGCGACTAAGTCCAAAGACTCTTCCTGCTGCCTTCTTTTGCCATTCGCTCCATGATTATGGCGGGCGCGTCCCTGGAACCGGGTATGATTTTTGGATGACTCGCCTTTCCTTGGCGAGTGGGCTTTACCACCATCTTCTCCTGGATCTTTGGTGTCGTCCGCCTCAGCGTACCTAGTGAGGGTGTCCATTAGCTCCCCCATATCTTGCACCTTTCGCTTGAGTCGTCCCAACTTCTGCACCAAGGGCTCATAGTGGCAGTTCTGCTCCAGGATTAGCACAGCCTGAGCCGCCATGATACCATCAGATGAATGAATGATTTCCGCGACCCGCCGCGTCCAGCGGTGGGCCGACTCGTCCGGGCGTTGAACGCAGTGCTGTAAATCGACTATTGTCATCGGGTGCTTGCAGGTCCCTCGGAAATTTTTGACGAAACACTCTTTTAATTCGGCCCAAGACTAGATGGAGTTGGGGGGCAAGTTCTTTAACCAAGTACGCGTCGTCCCTTCGATCATCATTGTGAAGTACCTGGCGCAGACTGCTTCGCTTACATCGAGCATGTCCATGTCGATTTCGTAACTCTCAACCCACGACGCCGGCTCAAGATCCGGAGTGTAGTTAGGCACCTTTCTTGGTCCTTTAAAATCCTTGGGCATTCGCTCGTTGCGAAGGGAGGGGGCCAAGCATGGCACCCCCACTTGTTTGCCGCTTCCAACAAGAGGCGTTGGGGAGACTTGGGTGTCCGGGTGATCCCGACCTGACGGGTCTCGGCGATCAGGCGAGTTGACTTGGGGAAAGGGTCGCGGTCCGCTGGTTATGGCAGGCTGGTCCTCTGGTCGACTCCTGGTGCGGCTTGTCTGGGGAGTGGAGTGCAGCCGATCTAGGCTGTGTGAGAACTGGGCGTTTTGAACCACCGCCGTCTTCAACATCTCAATGGCGTTCCTTGCTTCTATCTCAGCTGGAGTGTTGCCATGAATCGGAAGGGATTCTAAATGGCGAGTTGCGGCAAGGACGTTGTCCACCGGGTTGGAAAAGTGACCTCGAGGTGTCTGGAAACGGGGAACGCGATCCACAGCTAGCTGAAACAGCGGGTTTGGTGGCTGGCCCGGCCCTCCCCCCGGGGCGTCTCCTGCCCCGGGTGTTCGTGGAGTGTCGAACAGGCGAGTCGGGTTGAGATCAGGGGGTAAACGACCCTGATGCCTTTGCCACCCCATCTCTTAGTTTTGTTAGCTCCGTGTTTATTGCGTCCTGGTTTTCTGAGGTTATGGGGGTCGCCATGAGCCTCGTTATCTTCGCCGCTAACTCCACTGTAAGTGCATCTAGTGCCCCTTAGTGATTTTGGTGGTTTGAAGACTTATAGGTTAAGTATCTAATGTGTTTATAAGTGTGCACAGGATCTATAAGTCATTGAGGAGTTTGAGATATTTGAAGAATATCGACCCCTAAAAATGTATATCTTCAGTTGAAGAAATTGGTCTGAAGCTGAAGAAATGAATCACGAGGAATCTGCGATGAAATTGATATTCCTCATGAAGACATTGATATTGAGAAGATCCGTGGTTCCTGAAGTAAATCATTCTGAAGAAATTGAAGCGTGAATATTTACGTTTTATGTTTTACTTTACTCGCATTTGATGAATAGGAACACCGTACTGTTAAAGGGGGTCAAAGTAACACTATGGAATGGATTTCCTCATGATGCTCAACCCAAGCCAAATCCTACCAAAAGCCTCAAGTGAGGAATATGAGTGACATGAGGACTCTCACAGTTGAGGGTCCCGACCGTTTCGATAAGCCACGCCAAGTCACTGATCTTATCCACTCCAACGGTCATATTATTTAAGGGCATTAATGTCAAATCATGTAGGGATGCTCCCAGGCTATAAATAGCCGCCCCCACAACCACGAGCTGGTTGGCTGCTCCGTTAGAAACTGACACTTGTCATAAGAGCAACCCAAATTCCTCAGAGCTTACGAGAGTTAATCATCAGTGAGGAAATACAACACCCACCGAAACCACAAACCAAACCTAGTGATTGAGCATCACTGAAGAAGTTGTTCCTGTGTGGGACTGAAGCCTTTTACCTTTGAGGACTGTGCATCCTCCAGACGGTTAGGCGTCATGGTCTAGAGCAATCCAGCAGTCAATTGTGGATCGCCGGGTGACTGAGTTTGTGAGGGTTTGGAAGTTTGCCCTGAAGACTTACCATGAGTGTTGGGCGAGGATTGTGTGTCCTTAGCTCAAGGAGAATACGGTAGGGACTGTGTGTCCCCGGACTGGGTGTCCTTTGGTTTCAATATCAAGCCGCTCCAAACCAGATGTACAACTATCACAGCAGTTGGAACTGGGTCATCAACAACAGTCTTCACCAAGAATCGGGTTCTAATTCCTCAACTCTTTACTTTCTCTGTATTATGTGTTGATGACTTTCACTGTGACTGTTTGAAGAATTTGCTGAAGACTTTCTCTGAATTTCCTCAACCCCAAATTCTTCACTCTAGTTAATCATCATCTGTATTCTGCGTGCCTGCTTACTGTGCAATCTGTTTTCATAATCTTCACTCTGTAATACTGCTGTTGTGAACGATTGCACGACTGATCCTTAACTGTTTCCGCTGTAAGTTAGTCATCAGTGAGGAATTTACTCAAAAGGAATTTCCTCAGTGATGAAATTCTAAAAATCTCCTATTCACCCCCCTCTAGTCGATATAACGCACTTTCAATTGGTATCAGAGCAAGGTACTCCCTTGTTCTGTGTGATTTTGGTTTAACCACCTGGAGTTTTAGTTATGTCGACTGCAGGCATGTTCAAGGTGACTGCACCATGTCCCACCTACGAAGGGAAGAACTTTCCTTTCTGGAAGAACAAAATGCAACTGCATCTACAAGCTATTGACAATGATCTCTGGTATATTGTGGAAAATGGCGTCCCCCTCGTTTGTGCCAGTGTCACTGCAGCTGATGTGAAGAGATTCAAGCAACTCGATTCTCAAGCGAAGAACATCATCTGTGGCTATCTGAGCCCGGGTCAGTTTGGAAGAGTAAGTGCTTTGGGATCTGCAACACTGATCTCGGAGAGATTGTGCAAGGTAAATGAAGGAGTATCAACCCAGCGTGACTCTCGTGTTGATATTCTTCGCAATCTCTTCAATCGCTTCAAGAGACATGACAATGAATGCTGCCAAGACACCTTTGATCGCCTCAGTGATATATCAAATGAACTGCAAGCACTGGGAGCTCGAGATATCACTGATCACGAAGTTGTGAAGAAACTGCTGAGATCCTTGGATCCTTCATTTGACACTCTAGTTCTGATGATTCAAGAAAGACCAGACTACAAGATGCTAGATCCAGCTGATATTCTTGAAAGGCTAAATACTCATGAATTCCAGCAAGAAGAAAAGAGAGATCTATATGGACCAAGCTATTCCAGACCACGAGCACTGAAGGCTAGAGCAATTTCCTCATCTGAAGAAGAAACAGATGACAGTAGTTGTGACCCTGAAGAATTTGGACAGGAGCTCGCAATGCTTGTGAGGAAATTCCAGAGATTTACTCGCCGATGTCAGTCCGGTAAATCATCAAGAAGAGACATGAAGAAATCAGAATCTGCATCTGAGGACTACAAGAAACGGACCTGTCACAAGTGCAAGAAATCAGGTCATTACATTGCTGATTGTCCTCGCTGGGGAAAGGAATCAAAGAAGAAGAAATACAAGGATGACAGTTCTGATGACTCAAGGAAAAAGAAGAAATCTTCAAAATCCTCATCTTCAAAGTCCTCTTCACACAAGAAGACTAGCTTCAGAAAGGCTCGGGCACTTATTGGCAAGGAAATGGATTCCGAGGCAGAATCAGAAGAATGTGATGATGAAGAAGGCTCTGGAGAAGATTCAGAATCCGGACAGGCTAGTCTTGCACTAGCAACCAATTTTGTCAGCAAGTCAATCTTCAATCTTGAAGAAAATGAGTGCACCATCCATACTGATGACTATGCTGATGACTTCGCTCCAACCTATTGCTTCATGGCAAAAGGTTCAAAGGTATCACATAATGCCTCCTCCTCTGATTCAAGTGACTGTGAACATGATGATTACAAAAAACCCAGTTATAGTAAACTTGCCATCATTGCCACTAAACAACAAACTGCTCTGGAAAAGCTTCAAAAACTGCTAGACAAAAGTGATGATCTGTTGAATGATGAAATGAATCTTAATCAAATCCTCGCTGATGACATGAAAAATCTTCAGTCTAGATTTGATATTCTTCAGGATCGTTATGATACACTCCTCACTGATCATGAGAAGCTTTGCTACAAATTTCTTCAAAGGAAGCTTGATCTTGAGAAGCTGAGGATGTCTTATGATGATCTTCGTATGGAAAATGATTCATTACTAGCTCAACAGATCAGCGCTAGTCAAGTTGAATTTATTCCTCCATGTCTTAAATGCATTGATCGTGAAACTGCTAATTCTTCACCAGAATCTTCAAATGCTACCACTGCTACAGATTCTTCAACTGCACATGTTGTGTCTATTTCCTCACTTGAGGAAAACACAAATGTCACTGATGAAAATGCAGGGTTGAAGGAATTGTACGTGACAGGCATGTACAAAAGCCTCAAAGGACATCAAATCCTTTGTGATGTGCTCAAAAAGCAGATCTTGAACAGGAACCCGAGGAAAGAAGGAATTGCCTTTGAGAGGAAATTGAATGCTGATGGATCTTATTGGAAACCTGAGCAGTATCCCACAACCTCATGGGTTGCTGCTACTGGGCCTCCTTTTGATCCATCTAATCTAACTGGCTTCTCATGTGAATTATCCTATTCCTCGGATGAGTCATTTGATTCCAACTATAAAGTGTTCAAAAATCAATCTGGTGAAGTATTTGCTCGATATGTTGGAACTAACTGCAGGAATGGCCCTCCTCTGAGGAAAATCTGGGTTCCCAAAAGCTGTCTTGAAAATCTTCAAGTGAATGTCCTCATGGCATCATCTGTGAAGAATCTGAACCCCAGATCAAATTCCTCAGGAGGACCAAAGTCTTCAAGAGGATCAAAATCCTCAACTGGTCAAAACTATGCTCGTACCCGTGCTTATGCGTCTAACATGCAGGGAAACTACAAGGAATATGATTATGAGCGCTACTCCTCAAATCATTATGTTCATAAATCATCAAACCAGTTCTCTGCATAGTCATATGAGTACTTTAACCCCCCTACTGTTAAGAAAAGGGCATTAGCTTCAATGCCACCTCTCTCATATGGTGCTCACAGGATGATGAACGCTTTGCCACCCCTTCAGATGTGGGTGGTGAAGAAATCAAACTAATCACTTCTACAGATCAGGTCTCCAGATGAAAATCATCATCTGAAGAATTTGCTGGAGACCTGAGGAAATGCTTGATAGGACGCAAGCTAATGATTGATGAAATAGAAATATTTCACACGTCCTTACATTTCTGTTATGATGAAATCACTGAACTGATGAAATTAGTATCATATTCTTCAAATCTAAAGCATATGAGATGGTAAGCTGTACTAATTCATCTGCAGGATGACAAACCCAAAAATACTGAGTGGGTTCTCGATAGTGGCTGCACACATCACATGACTGGTGATAAAAGCCTACTGATGAATATGCCACTAACTCCATCACCTCTGAAGCAAATCACATATGCTGATAAAGGTAAAAGCAAGGTATTGGGACTTGGCAAAGTAGCTATTTCCAAGGATAGGCATATGGACAAAGTAATGCTGTTGAATCCCTTGGCTTTAACCTCATGTCAGTCTCGATGCTCTGTGATCTTGATATGATTGTTATCTTTGATAGATATAGATGTGTAGTCATCATGGAATCTGACAGATCCAAAGTCTTCGAAGGTGTAAGAAGAGGGGATTTGTACATTGTTGACTTCTCTACAGGTCCTCAACCAGCCACTTGCTTACTAGCAAAAACCTCAGAAAGATGGCTGTGGCACCAAAGACTAGGTCATGCAGGCATGAGGAATTTGCACACACTTGCAAAGAAGAAGCATGTCATTGGCATCGAATTAGTCAAATTCCTCAAGGATCATCTCTGTGGTGCTTGTGAATCTGGGAAAATGACCAGATCCAAGCATCCCTCCAAAACCATCATGACCACTACACATCCATTTGAATTGCTTCATATGGATTTATTTGGACCTACTCACTATGCAACACTAACCAATGCAGCATCTCTATATGGCTTTGTCATAGTTGATGATTATTCCAGATACACTTGGGTGCATATTATAGTGTATAAAACTGAAGTGTAGGAAATCTTCAAATGATTTTCTTCAAGGGCCTCGACAAACTTCGGCATCAAGATCAAACATATCAGGAGTGATAATGGAACCGAGTTCAAAAACACTGGTCTTGATGATTATCTTGATGAACTTGGTATTACTCACGAATTGTCTGCTCCTTATACTCCTCAGCAGAATGGTGTCGTCGAAAGAAAGAACAGGACACTGGTTGAAATGGCAAGAACTATGCTTGAAGAATATCAGACTCCTCGTCGCTTCTGGCCTGAAGCAATCAACACTGCATGTCATATCATCAACAGGGTATATCTTCACAAATTCCTCAAGAAAACCTCATATGAACTCCTCACTGACAAGAAACCCAATGTAAGTTATTTCAAAGTCTTCGGTGCAAAATGCTGGATTAGAGATCCTCATCATAGCTCGAAATTTGCACCTAAGGCACATGAAGGTTTTATGCTCGGTTATGGAAAGGACTCGCACACCTACAGAGTCTTCAACAACTATCACAACAAAGTTGTTGAGACTGTAGATGTGCGGTTCGATGAAACTAATGGCTCGCAAAAAGAGCAATTGCCTTCTGATCCAGATAAGCTGTCTCCTGAGGAAGCAATTAAGCTTAAGCCTACTGAAGACATTGTCCCCACTGAGGAAATTGGTGAAGAAACGATCCCCATCGCTGCTGAAAACCAAGAAGATGCTCCTGAGGAAATTGCAACAGCACCACTTCCTCAGCCCAGACAAAATCCTCAACCAGCTCATCCGAGGATTGCAAATGAAGTTGAACTTGACAAAATCCACAACGACATCAACGCGCCAGGTCCTCTCACTCGCTCAAAAGCTTCACACTTAGTTAACTTTTGTGGGAATTTTTCTTTTGTATCTATCACAGAACCCTCAAAAGTAGCTGAGGCTTTTCTGGAACCGGAGTGGATCCAAGCCATGCAAGACGAACTTCTTCAATTCAAGCTGAATGACGTATGGGAGCTCGTCAAACGACCAGATCCTCGCAAGCATAACATCATCGGCACCAAGTGGATTTTCTGAAACAAGCAAGATGAGGACGGTCAAGTGGTGAGGAACAAGGCACGACTTGTAGCCCAAGGCTACACCCAGGTTAAAGGAATAGATTTCGATGAAACTTTTGCACCTGTTGCTAGACTTGAAGCTATTCGAATTCTACTTGCTTATGTTAATCATCATAACATCATCTTATATCAAATGGATGTGAAAAGTGCATTCCTCAATGGTAAGCTTGAGGAAGAAGTATATGTTGCTCAGCCCCCAGGTTTCGAGGATCCAAAGAATCCAGACAAAGTCTTCAGACTCAAAAAGGCTCTGTATGGCCTCAAGCAAGCCCCTCAGGCATGGTATGATACATTGAAGGAATTCCTCATGAAGAAAGGCTTCAAACCTGGTTCACTCGATCCAACTCTTTTCACAAAATCTTATGATAATGAGATGTTTGTATGTTAAATATATGTTGATGACATCATATTTGGTTGTACTGACAAAAGATATAGTGATGAATTTGCCTATATGATGAGTGAAGAATATCAGATGTCCATGATGGGGGAGCTGAAATTCTTCTTAGGTCTTCAAATTCGTCAACAAAACAATGGAATCTTCATATCACAGGAGAAATACCTCAAGGATGTTCTGAGGAAATTCGACATGCATGAATGCAAAGGTGCCAAGACTCCAATGCCTACCAACGGTCACCTCGGCACTGATGAAAATGGTAAAGATTTCGATCAGCAGGTATACCGTTCTATGATTGACTCTTTATTGTATCTGTGTGCATCTAGGCCACACATAATGCTTAGTGTTTGCATGTGTGCACGTTTTCAAGAAAAACCGAAGGAATCACACCATAAGGCTGTGAAACATATTCTTCGATACTTAGCTCACACACCAACACTAGGATTATGGTATCCCAAGGGCTCCAATCTTCATCTGGTAGGGTATTCTGATTCAGACTATGCTGGTGACCGTGTGGATCGCAAGTCAACATCTGGCACATGCCATTTCCTCGGAAGATCACTGGTTTGCTGGTCCTCAAAGAAGCAGAACTGCGTATCACTCTCCACTGCCGAAGCTGAGTACATTGCTGCTAGTTCTTGCTGTGCTCAATTACTATGGATGAAGCAAACCCTCAAGGACTACGACATCAACATGAAGAATGTGCCTCTCTACTGTGACAATGAGAGTGCTATCAAGATTGCATATAACCCAGTACAACACTCGAAGACCAAGCACATCCAGATTCGTCATCATTTTCTTCGGGACCATGTCCTCAAGGGCAATATCCTCATCGACCATGTGAAGACTGATGATCAACTGGCTGATATCTTCACTAAGCCCTTGGACGAGAAAAGGTTTTGCAAGTTGCGGTGTGAGCTAAATATCTTAGAGTCTTCAAATGTTTTGTAAAAACATGCACACATCCTAACACTTATGCAAAGTTGATGACTTAGATGTGCAACACACGATGAAACGATTTTCTTCAACCAATGAAGAAAGTCACTCTGAATGTGAAGAAATTAACGAAGAAATTGATTCTCAGGGCCCTACGACAATTGCACCTGGCGTCTGTAATCAACATTCTTATATGGTGGGTAACGCCACCGCCCAATGTGAAATTCCTCAAGTTGATTTTCTTCAAATGATCAATTTCCTCACAATGCATTTATCTTGAAAACAGCTGTTCTTCATTGTGATGATATATTGCAAAATCTTCAAAAACACTTGATGACTTTCATTTGACTAGGTAGACTGTGATTTCTAGTCCTCAACAACATTCACTTATTGCTATTTCTTCAAGTTGATGTTTCTGCTAAGTGAATGTGATCGGACCCTACTTTCCCTCTATGCTATACTTATCCAGTCTATTCAATTCTTCATATGCGTTCTACTTGAAACTTTGTTCAAAATCCTCACTGCATCCTTGTCAGCTGATGATTTGGTAACAAAAATCCTCAAATCTTCAAAAAATTGTTTTCTTCAAGGGAACAGTAACTGAACCCCCACTTCCCACGATCGGATAACCACGATCTCCACTATCTCCACCGCATCGTACGGGAGCTACACGTGTCCTGCGGAGACGTAGAGGCAAGGGCTATTTGGTCCGAAACTTTCGCGCCAAACAGTAACTTTCGGGCTATAAATATGTACTTATCCCCCTCGGTATCATCTTCTTCGCCTCATCGCTCTCCTGCCACAGCACACCGAACCCTAGCGCCACCGCTGGTAGTCTTGTCGCCGGCAAGGAAGAGGTTCACTGCCTCAACCTTCTCGCCGCCAGGATCACGCCGGAGTCGGAACATCTACGTCCGCCACCGCCGTAGACGTCCTCTGCTGCCAAGTTAGGGTGCATTGGACACTTGACTGAAGAGCCTCTCCAACGCCACCTTTTTGTGTTCTTTGTTCGCACCTTCCAGGGTAAATATATCCCATTTTTACAGCAGATTAGATCTGAAATTTTACCTCTCCCATGTGAAATCTGTTTTTCCTCAAGATACGATGCGCACATGATCCCTCAAACACTATCCATCACCACAATCATTGATGAACTATCTAAGCATCTAAGATTTTCACGAGATTCCTCAATTGTGCGAATTTTCGGATATGTACAACTCTGGAACCCAAGAACAGTATGCTTAAGCAAATTCCTCAACCACTGGTTATATTCCTCAAACTGTCAAACTTTTTCATTTTCTTCAAATCTGAGAACGCATATGACCTCTCCAAATTCCTCGCAACTATACTCTGTTCACAGGTACACACATGTCAGCTGATGAATCTCTCGGTTCTCATCACATTAACTCATTTGCAGCGTTTCTGGAAGAAACTCTTCAAGTCTCATCAGAATCTTCAAGAGTTCAAAATCATCAGCAAATTCCTCGTCTGAAGAAAATGGAGGAAGAGAGGAAACAGAAGGGAGGAAAGAAACTGGAGCAGAACACAGCTGTTGATATTCCTGATGACATATACATGGACTATTGCACGCCTGATGATGAACCTGAGACTATGCCTAAAAGAAAATTAGGCTGCAGAAAATTGAACGCAGATGGGCAAAGGAGTGGAAGGAATACAGGTTTGTGACCCCAAAATATGCGAAGAAATTCGCTTTGAAGCCTCCTGGCAGAAGGGCTCCACTTGAGGATCATCAAGTAGCTCATCCCTCAAGTCTTATGACACTTGATGACTACCCAGATGAAAAAGAAAGGCATCTGGCCAAGCTCAAGAAGCAAGCCGACACAACAGTGAAGAAATTTAATGAATCCTCAGCTGCTGCCTCAGGTGCTGCTCATTCCTCAGCAGCAGAAACTTCCGGCTCAGAGATTTCTCAAAAGCAGTCTGCGCCATCAAAGCCAAAGGCTCCAAAGCCTCAAGAGAAGTCTGGGCAGGCGTCTGTCACAAAACCCTCAGCTCTAAAACCCTCAGCTCCAAAACCCTCGGTTCCAAAACCGTCAACTCCAAAACCATCAGCGCCAAAACCCTCAGCACCCATCTCATCTACACCAAAGTCCTCAGCTCCACCTCCAAAGCCAGTACAGAAGAAAGTCGTGAAGACTACGACTGCCAGCTCTAGCTCCTCACTCCCAGCTGCAACTAGCTCGGAGACAAAGTCTTCAACTCCCCTTGTGAAGACTTTGACAACTACTGAACCTGCACCTCTGCCCAGCCCCAGCAAAATCATCGCAGTCCCGTCTGCATCAGAGGGAAGTGATGAGTATGATGATGAAACTTTGCAAGCCATCATCAGGAACAAGCAAGAACGGGTAGCACAAGCATCAGGCAGTGCTATTCCTCTGGCCATGGACCCCAAGGTCCTCCTCGACTTCATCAATGTGTGGTATGAAGACCCAAACACACCCATTGATGATTTGAAACTTCCTCCTGGCGTCAGCCACATGGTGGCTACCTTCATAAACTAAGCCAAGTGGAAGGAACAGAAGGCCAAGCAGGCAAAGATTGCAAAGGCCAGAAAGGAGAAATTCCTCAGGCAAAATGTCCTCAAGCTGACGCCTGAAGCATTGGTGTCAACCCAGGCAGAGCTGCAAGTCTTGACTGACAAGTGTGAGAAACTGTCAGACCGCACAAGCATCAAACGCAATTTCATCAAGATAGCCACTAGTGTTGTTGATGACTACAACATGCGACATCCACAACCAGCACCAACTCCTCAGCCCCTGGTTGAACAGCCAGAAGATGTATCTCCTGATGAGGAGGAAATTCCTCAAAGTGAGGAACAACACCAAGAGCGCCGAGCTGATGAGCCAGCCATTGAAGAGATCATCACCAAGACCACCACAGATAAAACTGCAACCCATGATGCAACTGCTACTGATCCGGCTGCTTCACCAAAGCAGGCTGATGACTCTGTTCCAGCTGGTTCCTCACTGCCAGCTGAAGAATCTGTCGAGAAAACACCTTCACCAAAAGCTTCAAAGGTGAAGAAGTTAATCCCGTCTGCATCAGACGCGAAAAAGACAAGAGCTGCTGAGAAGGAAGCGAAGAAGAGAAAAGCTTCCTCAGCAGAAGAAAAGATTGAGGCAAAACGCCTCAAGGAAACTGAAGAATCTGCCCCTCTGGACCCGGTGCCTCTAAATGTTGCACCTTCATATGAAATGGTCGTCATTGGTGACCAAACTACAAGGGCAGACGAGGAAATGAAGGATGCTGCCTCTGAGGAGCATACTGATGAGTAAATACAGATTGATGACAGTCCTCAACCTCATATTCCTCAGAAAGAGACTACTCAAGCTTCAGCTGCAGCCGCTGATGAATCTGCTTCTGCCACAAAGTCAGCTGATGAAAAACAAGCTGAAGAATATGTCCAGTCTGAGCAGGCTCCTCCCACTGAACAGGCTGACCAAACTCCTCAAGCTGAGGAGGAAGAAGAAATTCCTCAGCCTGAAGCTCAGCGAGAGCAAGAAATACCAGCTGATGAAATTCCTCAACCTGAGGACACTGCTGAAGAAAATGTTCCCGCCCCTGACAATGAATTCATTGTGCTCAACCTGGAGACTGCCATGGTTGTTTCCCCACCCATTCCTCAGCACACTATCCAGCCAGTTCAGCGCCAGCCATTCTCGAAGCGGCCCAAGTTTCAGACAGAAAATTTCTTTGAGGAACGCATGTATTTCATCGGAGAGAATCCTTATGACAAGCCTCAAATGAGGCATCTGAAGTTTTGGACAAGGACTCAGATGAACTACTATGCTTCTGTGCTCTGTGGACGCAACAAGATATTCCAGCACAGGCACATTCCTCATGATGAACTTGAAGAAATTCCCTGCATGGAACCAGTCCTCAGTGTACTCCATGATGCAGGTTTGCTCCCTATGTGCTCCGACATATCAGATTGGAATAGTGAGCTTATTCTTCAGTTCTATGCAACTCTGCACATCTCGGGCAATGCTGATGACATCAACACATGGGTGTTCGACTGATTGACCCAAAACACTCACTACAAGGCCCCAGCGTCTGAACTCCTCAGAGAACTGCCCGTACCAATTCCTTCAGAAGGGGCAGTGAAGCTTTATGGTGAGCGTGAGCTACCAAATGGAATGATGGAAGTCCTCATGAAGCCTTTGGCTGCAGGAAAACCCTCAAGAACCACATTCCTCGTCCATGAGCTCAAATACACACCCCGGTCTGTCTACCGCATTCTCTGCAGTGTGCTCGCGCCCATCAAAGGCCATGACGATGAAGAAGATGTCGTCGGCCTCATGAAGAATATCCTCTTCAACATCATTCACGGTATCCCCATGAATATCCATGGTTTCTTCTTGAGGACTTTGGCTGACAATGCCATGTGCCCCTATGATCACAAAATTTATGCACCATGGATCATGAGATTCCTCAGGACTAGGACAGGCATCAACTTCCACGAAGATTTCCAGAACCATGTTGGTTATATGCCTCCTATCCGGGTAAACAAGAAGACTTTCAAGCCCATTGAGGGAAAAGGAAAGTCTGTGATTGATGAAGGCAGCAGACCTCTTGATGGTCAATTTAAAGAGCCAGATGCATATTCCTCATGGGACGATACTGAGACTCGTCCACCAAGCCCTGTTCCTCCTCGCGTGCTAAACACCAGAGAGCTTCTCCTCAGTCTTCATCAGAAGGTGGATCACAACCACAAATGGGTCAAACGCCAGTTTGGTGCCATTGTGAAAACCCTCACTGAGACACAGAACTCTGTGAAACTTAATCATCACTATCTGCATGAGGTTTTTGATCGCACCTGGGCTACCCTTGCACATCTGAAGACCTAGACTGAGCTTGAAGAATTGAACTTTGAGCAGGACTTTGACTGGTCGTGGCCTCCCAAGAAGAAGTTCAGGCCCATTCCAGTGCCAGATCTTGAAGACAACTCCTTCTCGTCCTTCCGCACCGCCGAATCTGATGAGGAACAGCTCGACACCACAACAGGCCCAAGGAAGAAGACTACACCCAAGAAGCGCCAAGGATCTTCATCCACCGCCAAGAAATGAAGTCTTCACGGGCGTTAGTCCTCAGTTTGTCCCTTTTTTGTCACTTGATGACAAAGGGGGAGAAACTTGAGAGTTAGTCTTCAAACGGGATTTATTTTTGGGGCTTATGAACTATATTTAAGTTACAAACTCTTCGCTCTTCTGAAGTTTTTATGTAATGAGTTGTAACTTAAGCCCGATGGTACTCTGACGCTTTTTGAACGTTTTTCTTCGCATGCTTATTCCTCAAGTTTTAATGCACGCATGCTAGAATTCATCAGATACCATTTTCCATCATGCATCTTCATTTTCTTCATATGATATGTTATATGTATGCATGATTTACAAGATTCAGGGGGAGATCTCCATGATATAAATCATCAATGTGCATATAGGTTAAGATAAGTGTGCATATAGAATGATTTATAAGTGTGCACAGGATCTATAAGTCATTGAGGAGTTTGAGATATTTGAAGAATATCGACCCCTAAAAATGTATATCTTCAGTTGAAGAAATTGGTCTGAAGCTGAAGAAATGAATCACGAGGAATCTGCGATGAAATTGATATTCCTCATGAAGACATTGATATTGAGAAGATCGGTGGTTCCTGAAGTAAATCATTCTGAAGAAATTGAAGCGTGAAGATTTACATTTTCTGTTTTACTTTCCTCGCATTTGATGAATAGGAACACCGTACTGTTAAAGGGGGTCAAAGTAACACTATGGAATGGATTTCCTCATGATGCTCAACCCAAGCCAAATCCTACCAAAAGCCTCAAGTGAGGAATATGAGTGACATGAGGACTCTCACAGTTGAGGGTCCCGACCGTTTCGATAAGCCACGCCAAGTCACTGATCTTATCCACTCCAACGGTCATATTATTTAACGGCATTAATGTCAAATCATGTCGGGATGCTCCCAGGCTATAAATAGCCGCCCCCCACAACCACTAGCTGGTTGGCTGCTCCGTTAGAAACTGACACTTGTCATAAGAGCAACCCAAATTCCTCAGAGCTTACGAGAGTTAATCATCAGTGAGGAAATACAACACCCACCGAAACCACAAACCAAACCTAGTGATTGAGCATCACTGAAGAAGTTGTTCCTGTGTGGGACTGAAGCCTTTTACCTTTGAGGACTGTACATCCTCCAGACGGTTAGGCGTCATGGTCTAGAGCAATCCAGCAGTCAATAGTGGATCGCCGGGTGACCGAGTTTGTGAGGGTTTGGAAGTCTGCCCTGAAGACTTACCACGAGTGTTGGGCGAGGACTGTGTGTCCTTAGCTCAAGGAGAATACGGTAGGTACTGTGTGTCCTGGGACTGGGTGTCCTTTGGTTTCAATACCAAGCCGCTCCAAACCAGATGTACAACTGTCACAGCAGTTGGAACTGGGTCATCAACAACAGTCTTCACCAAGAATCGGGTTCTAATTCCTCAACTCTTTACTTTCTCTGTATTATGTGTTGATGACTTTCGCTGTGACTGTTTAAAGAATTTGCTGAAGACTTTCTCTGAATTTCCTCAACCCAAATTCTTCACTCTAGTTAATCATCATCTGTATTTTGCGTGCCTGCTTACTGTGCAATCTGTCTTCATAATCTTCACTCTGTAATACTGCTGTTGTGAACGATTGCACGACTGATCCTTAACTGTTTCTGCTGTAAGTTAGTCATCAGTGAGGAATTTCCTCAAAAGGAATTTCCTCAGTGATGAAATTCTAAAAATCTCCTATTCACCCCCCCTCTAGTCGATATAACGCACTTTCATCCACCAAGATCGCGGCCGGGCTTCTAGACGTTTTGCCAGCCCCATCTCCGCCTGCCAGGTTTGGCGAGGGCTGAGTCGCCCTTGCCATGTAAACGGCAATCCGACGGCGGGTCCGGTCAAGAACCTCGGGGTCCATGGCTAGTGACAAGCCCCCAAGGCAGCCCCCATGAAGAGACTGAATTGAATCTGAGTCGCCCATGGATGATTCGTCATCAGTGTTGACCGGCGTGGTCACCTGGGTCGCCGATTGTTCTGGTTCCTCAGATCCCTGCGTGAACCCAACAAAGACCGGACGGGTTAGGTCTAGCGTCGCGACAGGGCGGATGTACCTGGCCGGCTGGACGATGTCGGAGGAGATGTCCGCCTCAGGCATAGGCGATCCAACCATGCCGACGAAGATGTTGATCTTGCCGAAAGGGATTCTGTAGCCGGATTCGATCGAATCGGCCTCGGGTCCCCATAGCAAGTTATTGATGTAGTACTTCCCGCGGGGGGCTCCGAGTCATGAGCCCCGCTACGTAGCTCCCGGACCCTGGTAGGGCTCCCTTTGAGAACTCAACTCCACCGTGCGCAGGCCCCACGGTGGGCGCCAACTGTCGTGGTTTTTTCACGGCAGATGTCCTCGTGGAAGGACTTAGTGTTGGAGCCATCGCACCTTGGTGGCGACTCAATGGGGTTATGCGGGAGTGAGACATAGATTTACCCAGGTTCGGCCCCTCGTGAGGAGGTAAAGGCCTACGTCCTGCTTGGTGTTTGTATTGATGATGTTTCGATTACAAGGGGGCGTAACTCGCCTGACCTAGCACTCGATGATTTCTAACCTGTCCTCTCCTTCCCTGGGACTCGCCTTTATATACAGGTCGAGTCCTTAGGGTTTACAAGAATCCTTTCCTTTACATAAATCGTGATTCTTCCGATCTCTAAGTCGCCATCTTTCCAAGACTTGGAGATCTTCCTTACAATGGACTTCTCCCGAAGGTCCTGAACCGTCATACGACTTCCCGCCTCGCTGGGCCAAGGCCGGAACTACTTGGAGATGAGTCGCCAGCTTCGGTGACCCGGCCCAACTAGGGTGGGTTACCCAACATATAATATCCCCAACACACATGAAAGTAGTTTTCTCTTGGTCATCCTTAGACACAGATATTTGAGAAAAAACAAAATATCCATTAAGAAAACAAAAATGTGTGTGCTTAGATAATATTTCCAACATATTATCAATAGAAGGCAAGGGGTAATGAACTTTCCTAGTAGCTTTATTTAACTTCCTAAAATCTATCACCATCCTATAACTAGTTACAATTCTTTGCGTAATAAGTTCATTCTTATCATTAGTAACAATAGTTATAGCTCCTTTCTTAGGAACACAATGAACGTGACTTACCCATTTACTACCAGTAATAGGCTAGATTATAACTGCCTCCAGAAGCTTTAGTATTTCAGTTCTCACCACTTCTTTCATTTTTGGATTTAATCAGCGTTGATGATCATTGACAGGTTTTGCATCTGGCTCCATATTAATCTTGTGCTGACATAGAGTGGGACTTATGCCCTTAAAATCATCAAGAGTATATCCAATAGCAGCCCTATGCTTCTTCAGAGTTTTAAGTAATTTCATTTCTTCGTGCTCTAAAAGGTTAGCACTGATAATAACAGGATATATCTTATTCTCATCAAGATAAACATATTTCAAGGTATCAGGTAAAGTTTTAAGCTCAAACACGGGATCTCCCTTGGGTGGAGGGGGATCCCCTAAAATATCAACTGTAGGTTGTGTTTAAGAATAGGTGTTTGTCTAAGAAATATATCATCTATCGCATTTATTTTATTCATATGCATATCATTTTCATGGTCTAGCAAATATTGTTCTAGTGGATCGGTAGGAGGCACGGCAATAGAGGCAAGACCAATTATTTCATCCTTACTAGGTAATTCCTTATCATGAGGTTGCTTACTAAACTTGGAGAAATTAAATTCATTAGATACATCGCCAAATTTTACTTTAACCTTTTCATTTAAACAATTAATTTCACCATTAACAGTACTCAAGAAAGGCCTATCAAATATAATGGGACAAAAACTATATTGTTCTGAACCAAGTACTAGGAAATCAGTTGGGTACTTAATTTTTCCACACAATACTTCAACATATGTAAAGTTCCCAAGCTGTGCAATAGTGTCTCTATTTGCAAGTTTAATAGTAACATCGATATATTCAAGTTCATTTGCTATGTCATTCTTGATCTCACCATAGAGGGAAATATGTATGGCACTAACACTAGCTCTCAAGTCACACAAGCCATGATAAAAATGATCTCCAATTTTAACTGAAACAACAGACATGCCAACAACTGGTTTATTTTTATCTAGCTCATCATGCTTGTTTCTAACAGGTTTTGCAATTCTAGCAGCTTCATCACATAAGTAGATAACCTGACCATCAATATTATCAACTAGAAGATCTTTAACCATAGCAACATTAAGGCTCAATGGCTATTTGTTCACAAGGTGTAGGTGTTCTAATGTAGCTCTTATTAACCACAGTTGTAACCTTAGCATGTTCCTTAATTCTAACAGGGAAAGGTGGTTTCTCAATGTAAGCAGTAGGAACAATTGGATCAACATGGCGGACAATTATTTCTTCCTTCTTAATCTTAACAGGTTCCTCTAATTGTTTCTGAGTGGGTGGATGATATTTAATCCACTTCTCCTTAAGGAGATCAACATAATTAGCAAAATATTCACAAAACAAAGGTACTATCTCAGAGTCAAGGCCATACTCATTGATGAACTCATGAAAGGTATTAGTTTCCACAAAATATTTAACACAATCAAACTTAAGCCTTATACCTGACACTTTACCTTTGTCGACTTCCCATTCTTTAGAGTTGTATTTCATTCTTTCCAGAAGATCCCATTTGAATTCAATAGTCCTATTCATAAAGGAACCAGTAAAAGAATAATCGAGTAGTACTTGATCAGCCTGAGAACGACGAGCATCAAAAAAATGTATAATCATTTTTCTTGAGTGTCCATGGTTGGGGCAGGTGTGCATCATAGATTTAAGCCTCCCCGAGCTTGAGGGATACTTTCTCCTTCACGAGGCCGGCAATTATAAATAAAATTCCGATCATGACGAACTAGATGCATAGGGTAAAACTTCTGATGAAATTCCAGCCTCAAACGATTCTAGTCCCACGATCCAATATCATCAAATAGCTTGTACCATATCAATGTTTTTCCCTCCAAAGATAAAGGGAAAACTTTTTTCTTAACTTTGTCTCTAGCCAAACCTGCAAGCTTAAAGAGTCCACAAACTTCATCAACAAATATTAAATGATAATCAGGATGATTTGTACCATCATAAGGACTAGCTAGCAGTTTCTCTAACAAACCAGAAGGAATCTCATAATAAATATTCTCAGTAGGTTCAGTAGGTTGGGGCGCAACCTTTTCCACTTCCCTTCGAGGCAAAGATGCCCCAAACAAGCCACTCAAAGGGTGACCGTCCATAGCAACAAGTAACAGTAAATTTCAGTACTTAGCAAAAATATTTCCTTACCGATTTCCACTTACCAGAGGCGCTTCACTCCTCGGCAATGGCGCGAGAAACGAGTCTTGATGACCCACAAGTATAGGTCATCAATCATAGTCCTTTCGATAAGTAAGAGTGTCGAACCCAACAAGGAGCATAAGGAAATGATAGGTTGTTTTCATCAAGGTATTCTCTGCAAGTGCTATTAGTGACAGTAGTAGATACTTTTGCAGCAAGATATTTTGTAACAAGTGACAAGTAACAATAGTAACTAAGGTGCAGCAAGATATCCCAATCCTTTTTACATCAAAGGACAGGTTGGAAAGGGTTCTTATATGAAGAAAGTGCTCTCGAGGACACTTGGGGATTTCTTATCTAGTCATGTTCATCATGTTGAATTGATTCGCGTTCACTACTTTGATAATTTGATATGTGGGTGGACCGTGCTAAGGTGTTGTTCTTAATTGAACAAACAACCCACTTATAATTATCCCCACACGCAAGCATCCGTAACTACGAAAGAAGGATTAAGATAAATCTAACCATAGCATGAAATGTGTGGATCCAAATCAGCCCCTTATGAAGTAACGTGTAAACTGTGGTTTAAGCTTCTGTCACTCTTGCAACCCATCATCTACTTGTTACTCCACAATGCCTTCCCTTAGGCCCATAACATGGTGAAGTTTCACATAGTCGACCTTCACACCACACCACTAAGAGAAAGCAACAACATACATATTATCACAATATCGAACGAATGCCAATTTCACATGATTACTTGTGACAAGACTTATCCCATGTCCTGAGGAACTATAGTAAATACTCACACCTCATCAACATGTTCAAGATCAGAGGTATATTGATGGTGACAAAGGATCTGGACATACTATGTTTCACCAATTAATCCAACAAGCATCAACTACAAGATGTAATCAACACTACTAGAAACCCACACGTACAAATATGAGGTTTTGAGACAAAGATCGGATAGAAGAGATGAACTAGGGTTGAAGATGATATGGTGCTGGTGTTGATGTTGACGAAGATTGGTTCTCCAACGAAGGAAGCGTTAGTGATGACAATGGCTTCGATCTTCCCCTCCCGGAGGGAAATTTCCCCGGTAGAATCACATTGCCACAGAGAAAAAGGGCCTTTGCCCAGGTTTCCGCCTCGAGACGGCGGTGCTTTGTCCCGAAAGTAATCTCCTGATTTTTTCTAGGATAAAACACCATATAGGAGAAGATGGACATTGGAGGGCCAGCAGGGGCCCCACAAGCCATCTGGGCGCGGCCAGGGGCTAGGTCGTGCATTGTTGGCTTATGCCTAGGTGGTAGCCCTCCTCTGGTGTATTTTTGTTCCAGAAATTCTTAAATATTCCAAAAATATTCTCCGTGAAATTTTAGGTCATTTGGAGTCTCATGATTTATCTGCCTATTCTTCCTTTTTCCGGTCCAGAATCCGAGTTTCCAGATATTTCCCTCATTGTGATGTTCCTTGCATATTCAGAGAGAAAAAGGCATAAGAATTTCATAACAATTTGGAATAATGGACAAGAACAAAGTAAAAAGGTACAAGAAATCATGATGCAAAATGGACGTATCAAGGAGGCGAGGGTGCGGTAGCCATCTCAGACGGCTTCACCCTTGGCCAGTGCATCATGGTCCTTGCAAATGCCATCCGAGCTCCTTCTATGCAAACGGAGCGCTTCAGGACCTCGATATGGGGCACGACAATGCAAAGCTTCCGCACCAAACCAAAATAGTTCCTCGGAATTGGCTCTACAGGCCAAAACTTAATGCAGAGATCCTTGAGGGCCGGCTCTGCCATCCTGTACAACTCCATTAGCTACTTCATCTGATAACTGAGAAGGGGACAAGGCTCGTGGGTTGAAATTGCTCCCAGAAAAGTATGTGCTCAACATCCCCGTCTCGGGTCGCAAAGTACTTGGCCACATCCATCGCACTCCTCGGGAGGTCCGTAAAAGTGCCTGAGGAACGCCACAGCCGTGTAAGAAAGGCGAACCTATCTCCACCAAAGGCACATTGTAATAAGTATGTCTTACCATCCGCCATCATCCTTGCTTGGCGAACCTCTTTTTCGAAGAACCTCGTGTCTACACGCTTCGATTTGAGCTCGGAGGATAGCGTGGATAGCTCGGCAGCTTGGTCCTTGTTTTTTGCTCCAGGGCTTCGCACTTAGTGCTCGCCTCCTGGAGATCTTGTTGCACCTCAGCCACCTGGGTTTCGTGCTTGCCGCTCTCGACCATCAATGAGCTTAGTTCGGCGGACGCCTGTTCCGCCGTCTTCTTCTGATCGGCGGCCTTCTTCTTGGCCTTCTTCAGCTCGGCCTTGAGGTTTTCAACCTCTACATCTACGACCATTGGTTCAATTGGAAGCAAGATATTTAAAAAAAATGGGAAATCCTAATTAACAAGGAAAACAAGGGTCGTCAGGCTGTACGCCTCAAGTTCACCTTGCTTCTCGTCGAGACGGTTGTTCAGATGGTTGAGCTCTTCATCAGAACTCTTGAGTTTTCGGTTCAGCTCGGCTAGTTCAAGGGCGTTGGTAGCCATAACTGAAGATGTGTCCTACAAAACAGGTTATGCATTAACAAACATACGAGCTATTGGGTCTTGGTCACTCTGCCAAAACAATCTCCTAAACTCTTATAGTTTTGGGGACCATGAACTGCATTGCATTTATTGGTGCTTCTAAGTTCTTTGACCCTCGGGCGAGTTTTTCAAACACACCCGTGGCTCTGGGGATATTATACCTATAGGTCATGCGAATAAAATGATTATGCTCTTGTGAACAGAATATTACATGGCTTACCTTGAAGCCTGCCAGCGGACCACTGAAGGCCTCCTTCAGTCCGCTATCAACCGATTGAATGCCTTGTAATACCGCACTCATAAGGATGTGGTGATCTTCAGCGATGGAGGAGCTAGACAAAGCCTCCTCCATCATGGCTGGCCACTCGGTCGCAGCCCGCCCTATCACGGGCGTCACGAGTGGTGGCATTTCCTCCCCCCTTCATGGGGGGCAAAGTTGATGACATCAGAGGCGCCAAGGTCTACGAAGCCGACTGTGGAGGGGGCACGGACGAATCACGCCCCCTCCCGTTTTTTGGCAGGAGGGGTTCGACCTCCTGGGCTTTGGTGGCCAGGGTGTGATCCTCGGTTGTGACATTCTGGTCTTCGTCGACTGAGGTATGAGCCTCAGCCATGACCACCTCACCCAGTATTTGGCCCGGGAGAGGCCTGGCAGGATAACACCTCCGCGGCCTCGTCAGTGGCCTCAAGAGGAGTAGAGTGGGACGTCATCTCGCTCCCTTCCAGCTCGACGGGCGGAGAATGTCCCTATGAGACCTGTTTGGTCGGGAGACCTCGGGCAGGGCTGCAACATGAAAGGTGCTCGTCCGTTTGTTAACAAAACTCCGTATAACTTTACTGATAGTGTTTAGATTCGATACCTTTGGGCTGGGGGCTTGACCCTGGGGGTCCTTCGGGGAACTCTTTCAGAAGCCCCAAAATCCCCATCAGAATCTGGGCTATTGTCACGCACGACCACCTTGGTCTTGCAGGGCCTCTTCGGGGCCACACGAGGCAAGTTCTCCTCGGCCTCCTCCGGCGCCGCCTTCTTTCTTGTTTGAGGGGAGTCGATCTCCCCCCCATCCTCTGCATCCTCTTCCTCATGGGCGGAAGAGGCTCGGGTCTCTCCGTACTTAGTATCGAGAGGACCCCTTGAGAGGAGGCCCCCGCGGGTCTCTCTCTTCTTCTTCTCTTTCTTCTTCGGTGCAGCGTAGGGCGCCACGACCAGCATCGCCATCAATAGCGGTGACCTAGGGTCCTTCGCATGGGGGTTGGGTCGTTGATTTTCATGGCCTTATCCATCTAGTCCTCCAAACAGAATCGGTAAGAGGTTAAGATCCTTGCTGAAGACCAAAGCTCTGAATAAAATAAGAACCTTGCCATACCTTCAAAGGAGGGGTATCAGCGTCTAAGACGATATCTTCTTCCTCGGCCTGCCATTCCTTCTGGGGCTTAAACAACAGTTTCCACAACTTCTCATGAGTTGTGTGATAGAAGTGGGGTACGATGACGGGGTCGTCAAGAGGAGTGTATCGATGCTGGTAGGGCAGGACGCGGTGGCGGATCATAACTTGGACTACGTTGGTAAGCTCGATCTTTGCCCCCACCATCTGTGTGATACGCTTCTGCAATGACTTCACCCCATGGCCGATCCCCAGTCCAGGCCTTTCTTGACCCACGAGGTTAACCTTGCGAGGGGTCCGGGTCTGAACCTCGTGGGCACCGACCAATCTGCGTCCCGTGGTTCGGTGATATAGAACCATCTTTTTGCCAGACCTTGATGTGTCGATAAAAGTAACCTCCAACCACTCGACCCGTGGGAGTTTGGATCACATCCCCTCGGCAGTCAGCGTGTTGGCTTTTAACCGTCTTCGGCTTGACGTTGAAGGTCTTGAGTCATAGGCTGAAGTGCGGTTGGACCCACAGGAAGGCCTCACAAACGGTGATGAAGGCCGAGATGTGCATGAAGGAGTTCTCGGGAAGATCGTTAAAGTCTAACCCGTAGAAGAACATTAAGACTTTGACGAAGGGGTGGAGCAAAAAAAAACCAGTCCTCGAATAAAGTGGGGGATGAACACCACCCTCACGTGGCATCAACGCGGGCACCACCTAACCTTCTTCTGGAGCGCAATGGGCGATGTTGGGCGTGAGGTAGCCTGCGAGCTTCAACTCCCGAATATCCTTGTCGGTGACGCACGAGGCCCCCCCACTTGCCTTGGGAACCCAAGCTCGCCACGGTCGAGCTTGAGGAAAGCGGCTTGGAGAGGACGGGAAGAGAAATGGATCTGAGCGCTTGGAGCTTGGACGGGAGGAGAAACCGAATCTGGGATGCTTGTGGAGGCTTTGGGAAATTTTCTACCTTTTATGGGAGGTTGTAATACCAAGGCCCCCCTTTACTGTGCCGTAGACCCTGATACTTCCTAAAACGACTGTGTCGTTATGCACGCACGGGATAGCCCAGATCATCATTCATATCCCATAAAATACGGGGCACGATCTCCACATTGATAAGACGAGTCAATGGGAAAGCAGCCTCGAACCATGAATCAAGTCTTCATAACTCGATGTCATGGCCTTTCATTAGAAAGGTGGTCAGTTAAGGCACTGTTCACACTCTAGCTTTCGGCCTTCAAGATTTAGTAATGTTTGTTTTGGAAACAGGGTGTCATCAGTGACCAGGTCAAAACCAGCCGAACATAAAGGGAACTCACCTCACATGACGAATATCTTGGATGCGTGAAGCTGCCGAAGACTATATATATTGGCATTGGAGGCTAGTTCGGGGGATACTTAGGGAGTCCGGGACTAAGAGGTCCTCGGGCCATCGTCTCATCTCTCGTGGGCCGACCTGTTGGGCCGTTCTGTTGGAGATCAGACTATGTAATGACCTTGTGTTCAGAAAAGAAAGCTCCAAAGATTGGCGTGTCATTCAAGTCTTGACGTCAAGATCGGCACATCTATCCCCGATTCGAGGCCGGTTATGGTAACCCTAGGTACCCGTGGTGTCTATATAAACCAGAGGGTTTCATTCGTAGAAGGATGTCGACTCATCTAGGGTTTTAGTTCATACGATCTTGAGGTAGATCAACTCTGTAATTCTCATGCACGTCAATATAAACAAGAAGGACGTATGTTTTACCTCCTCAAGAGGGACCGAACCAGGGTAAATATTGTGCCCCTCGTCCCTTGTTGCCAATCGATCTAAGGTCTACAACTCGAGACACCCTACTCGAGATGTACCGGTTTTGACACGGACAAGGACATCGCCTTGTCGACGGCAGGACCTCACCGACGCGGCTCCATAACAATGGTGCATTGGGCGCTCGGATACACCACGACTCAATCATCGGGGTCTTGGGAACCTCCAAATCTTTCCTTCCCCATCACCGGTGCAGCGCAGTATGAGTCCCACCGGGACCGGTATGCCCGCCCTAGGAAGGAAATAATGAGGGCGTCCGAGGCCCACCCGTGATCGTAAGATATAATAGTCGGACAATGTGTATGGTTGATTTACGTAGTTGCATGAATTTGTATGGATATGAAGTATGCTAATTGAGATGTCCAGTTATGAGAAGGAAAATTTGAGGCTGAACCGACATCGTCCGCACACGTTTGAGGGGTTGTATTTGCAGCCCGGCTGTAGATGCTCTTAGAGAAAATCCAACGCAGCCACCCATTAAATCCGCTTGCGCCCGTCTATGTCCACCTAGCCAAAAAAGAGAGCCCAACGCAGCGACCCATTCCCATTTTGTGTTTGTTTTATGTCTGCCTGGACCAAATTCCATCCCAGATTTGGGACACATTTGGGTCGGAGGCGGACAAAAAACAAACTTTTTATGTGTCACTCTTGTCCGTCTGTGTCTGGGCCTGGCCCATTTGTCACCCACCCCACCCCTCTCTCCTTTCTTATTTTATTCGTCGGCTTACCATCATCCCTTGAGGTGCACTGTTCCTACGCGTCATCTGATACGTCTCCAACGTATCTATACTTTTTGATGGTTCCATTCTATTATCTTGTCAAACTTTGGATGTTTTGTATGCCTTTTATATCTTTTTTGGGACCAACTTATTAACTTAGTGCCAAGTGCGAGTTCCTGTTTTTTCCGTGTTTTTGACCCTTTTCAGAGGAGGATTTTAAACGGTGTCCAAACGGAATAAAACTTCTGAAAAGATTTTTTCGGAACAGAAGATACGCACCAGACTTGAGAACCAAGGCACGGGCCAGCAGGGGAACCCACAAGCCCCCTGGGGGCACCCAGGGGGGCCGCGCCTAGCAGGCTTGTGGGCCCCCTGTGGCTCGTCTGCCCTACCTCTTCCACCTATAAATTCAGAAAAATTCCAAAACTGCGAGAGAGATCCACAAAAATATTTTTTCGCTGCCACAAGCTTCTGTCTCCGCAAGATCCCATCTGGGGCACGTTCTGGTGCCCTACCGGAGGGGGGATTCGGATACGGAGGGCTTCTTCATCAACACCATGACCTCTCCGATGATGCATGAGTAGTTCACCATAGACCTTCGGGTCCATAGCTAGTAGCTAGATGGCTTCTTCTCTCTCTTGGATCTTCAATACACAGTTCTCCATGATCTTCATGGAGATCTATCCGATGTAATCTTCTTTTGTGGTGTGTTTGTCGAGATCCGATGAATTGTGGATTTATGATCAGATTATCTATGAATCTTGTTTGAGTTTCTTCTGATCTCTTATATGCATGATTTCATATCCTTGTATTTCTCTTCGAGTTGTGGGTTTTGTTTGGCCAACTTGATCTATGATTCTTGCAATGGGAGAAGTGCTTGGTTTTGGGTTCATACCGTGCGGTGACCTCACCCAGTGACAGAAGGGGTAGCGAGGCACGCATCGTGTTGTTGCCATCAATGGTAAAAAGATGGGGTTTTCATCATTGGTTTGAGTTTATCCCTCTACATCATGTCATCTTGCTTAAAGTGTTACTCTGTTCGTCATGAACTCAATACACTAGATGCATGCTGGATAGCGGTCGATGTGTGGAGTAATAGTAGTAGATGCAAAAAGTATCGGTCTACTTGTCTCGGACCTGATGCCTATATGTATGATCATTGCCTTAGATATCGTCATGACTTTGCGCGGTTCTATCAATTGCTCGACAGTAATTTGTTCACCCACCGTATTATTTGCTATTTTGAGAGAAGCCTCTAGTGAACACTATGGCCCCCGGGTCTACTTCACACCATATTTTCAGCCTTACAATTTTACTTCGTTGCACTTTCCGCCTTCAAATCTCACTTTGCAATCAATCTTGAAGGGATTGACAACCCCTTTATAGCGTTGGGTGCAGGCTCTTTTGTGTTTGCGCAGGTACTCTGGACTTGGCGCGATTCTCCTACTGGATTGATACCTTGGTTCTCAAACTGAGGGAAATACTTACTACTCCTGTGTTGCATCGCCCTTTCCTCTTCAAGGGAAAAACCAACGCATGCTCAAGAGGCAGCAGAAGGATTTCTGTTGCCGTAGCAGAAGAATTTCTGGCACCGTTGCCGGGGAGGATCAAGTCAAGAACTCATCCAAGTAAGTGTCGCAAACTCATCTCTTGCATTTAGTTTTTTGCCTCTCATTTTCCTCTCCCCCACTTCTGAAAATCAAAAACTTACAAAAATATTTTCCTTTTGTCGTTTGCCTTTCCTTTGCCTGTGTGGTATGTGCCTTCAATATGCTTGCATCTTCGCTTGCTAAAAATCTATTGATATGGATCCTCATCCACTTGCTAATCTGTTTAAGAGATCCAATTATGTTGATCCAATTGCTAGTGGGTTGAGTGCACTTGACTTTCTTTATGGAGTTTTGCTGAGATGCGTGAATTTGAAAATCGTGATGAAGAAATTTGTGAAGTGATTCACGAGGGCTCCTTGAATGAAAAGCATGATTGCAATGGTTTCACTATGAATTCTATTAGTGTCAATCATGCTAAAAATATGCAAAACCCTAAGCTTGGGGATGCTAGTTTTGCTATGTCCACTACTTGTTGCAATAATCTTGATTGGGGCGATGATTTTTCTTATGATCTTGAAAATTTGTTTAAGCCTCATGATTAATATGATATTTGCAATAATTTTGAAAGTGGATTTGGAGAAGTCATGACTTCAGTTGATGATAATCCCACTATTTTTGAAGAGCGTCAACTTTGCATGCATGTGGATCATGAAAAGAATATCCCTTGGGATAGCTATATTGTTGAATTTGATTATGATCCCACATGTAATTGCTATGAGAGAGGAAAATGTTGTGGTAGAAACTTTCATGTTACCACCTCTCGTTATGTTGAGACTGATATTGTCTCTTTCTTGTTCCTTGCATTTGGTAACTATTGGTTGTCTTGCCAATTTGTTTTCCTATAAAATACCTATGCATAGGAAGTATGTTAGACTTAGATGTGATTTTCACATGCTTTATGATGCTCTCATTGTGCTTCAATTCTTGTCTTTTATGTGAGCATCATTGAATTGTCAATCCCTAGCTAAGGGCGTTAAACGATAGCGCTTGTTGGGAGGCAACCCAATGAATTTATCTTTTTCTTTCTGTTTTTTGCATCCACACTATCATAATTCTGTTATGATTGTGTCTTTTGTGTTTCTTTTTGTGTTTGAGCCAAGCAAAACCTTTATGACTAGTCTTGGTGATGGTTGTTTGATCCTCTTGGAAAAAGACAGAAACTTTTCGCTCATGAGATTATTTTTCATTTTTATTCATAAATAGGTTTTGAGTTTATTCTTTTTGCTTCTGGTTGATATGCCTTTTTCCCAGGCAATCGTAATGTTTTAGAATTTTTGAGATACCAGAAGTATACGAAGTATACAGATTGCTACATACTGGTCTGTTTTTGACAAATTCTGTTTTTGTTGAGTTGGTTGCTTGTTTTGATGAAACTATGGATAGTATCGGGGGGGTACTAGCCATGGAAAGTGAGAATACAGTAATCTAACACCAATATGAATAGAAATCAAGTTTGCTACAGTACCTAAAGAGGTGGTTGTTTGTTTTCTTGTGCTAATGATATCACGAGTTTCTGTTTAAGTTGTGTGTTGTGAAGTTTTCATGTTTTGGGTGATGTTCTCATGGACAAAGGGATAAAGAGTGGAAAGAGCTCAAGCTTGGGGATGCCCAAGGCATCCCAAGCCAAATTCAAGGATACCAAAAAGCCTAAGCTTGGGGATGCCCCGGGAAGGCATCCCCTCTTTCGTCTTCAATCCATCGGTAACATTACTTGGAGCTATATTTTTATTCACCACATGATATGTGTTTTGCTTGGAGCGTCTTGTATCATAGGAGTCTTTTCTTTTTGTTGTGTCACAATCATCCTTGCTGCACACCTTTTGAGAGAGACATGCACTCATCGTGAACTTGCTAGAATACTCATTGAGCTTCGCTTATATCTTTTAAGTTAGGCAATTTTGCTCTATGTGCTTCATTTAGATATTTTAGAGCACGGCGGTGCGTAACTTGGTAGTTGTCTTGTGCTATGAAATTAATACCAAAGGTGATAGGTACCCAAAGAGGATACAATAAAACTTCCATCTTCCTGTGCATTGATTAGAAAGAGAAGTTTGATTCCTCTCAAATAGTTTTGAGACGGGGATTTGGTAATATTAAGAGTTATGTTAGTAGGGTGTTGTGAATCTAGAAATACTTGTGTTGAAGTTAGTGATTGTCGTAACATGCACGTATGGTGAACCGTTATGTTAGGAAGTCGGAGCATAATTGATCTATTGATTGTCATCCTTTGTGTTGCGGTCGGGATCGCGTGATGGTTAACACCTACCAACCCTTCCCCTAGGAATATGCCTTTAGCACTTTGTTTCGATTACTAATAAAAACTTTCGCAACAAGTATGTGAGTTCTTCATGACTAATGTGAGTCCATGGTATAGATGCACTTTCACCTTCCACCATTGCTAACCTCTCTAGTACCGCGCAATTTTCGCCGGTGCACAAACTCACCATATGACTTCCTCAAAACAGCCACCATACCTACCTACTATGGCATTTTCATAGCCATTCCGAGATATATTGCCATGGAACTCCCACCGTTCCGTCTCATGACTTGTGCCGTCACTCTCATATTGCCATTACATGATCATAAGATAGCTAGCGAGATGTTTCAACGTCATACGCCAAGCTAGATAGCTGCACATCCCGGTACACTGCCGGAGGCATTTCCTATAGAGTCATCATTATTCTAAGCTTTGAGTTGTGAGTAAATAAAAGTGTGATGATCATCATTATTAGTGTTGGGGAACGTCGCATGGGAAACAAAAATTTTCCTACGCGCACGAAGACCTATCATGGTGATGTCCATCTACGGGACCTGGATGCCCATATTGGATCCTACATATTCTACGAAGATCTTATCGTTTGAACCTCAGTGCCAAGGAATCATATAATCCCGTATGTCATTCCCTTTGTCCTTCGGTATGTTACTTGCCCGAGATTCGATCGTCACTATCCGCATACCTATTTCAATCTCGTTTACCGGCAAGTCTCTTTACTCGTTCCGTAATACAAGATCCCGTGACTTACACTAAGTCACATTGCTTGCAAGGCTTGTGTGTGATGTTGTATTACCGAGTGGGCCCCGAGATACCTCTCCGTCACACGGAGTGACAAATCCCAGTCTTGATCCATACTAACTCAACGAACACCTTCGGAGATACCTGTAGAGCATCTTTATAGTCACCCAGTTACGTTGCGACGTTTGATACACACAAAGTATTCCTCCGGTGTTAGTGAGTTATATGATCTCATGGTCATAGGAACAAATACTTGACACGCAGAAAACAGTAGCAACAAAATGACACGATCAACATGCTACGTCTATTAGTTTGGGTCTAGTCCATCACGTGATTCTCCTAATGACGTGATCCAGTTATCAAGCAACAACACTTTGTTCATAATCAGAAGACACTGGCTATCTTTGGTCAACTGGCTAGCCAACTAGAGGCTTGCTAGGGACAGTGTTTTGTCTATGTATCCACACATGTAAATGAGTCTTCATTCAATACAATTATAGCATGGATAATAAACGATTATCTTGATACAGGAATTATAATAATAACTATATTTATTATTGCCTCTAGGGCATAATTCCAACAGTCTCCCACTTGCACTAGAGTCAATAATCTAGCCTTCACATCATCATGTGAATTACATTGTAATAAATCTAACACCCATACAGTTCTGGTGTTGATCATGCTTTGGCCGTGGAAGAGGTTTAGTCAGCGGGTCTGCTACATTCAGATTCGTGTGCACCTTGCATATATTTACGTCCTCCCCTTCGACGTAGTCGCGGATGAGGTTGAAGCGTCGTTTGATGTGTCTGGACTTCTTGTGAAATCGTGGTTCCTTTGCTAAGGCAATGGCACCCGTGTTGTCACACAACAAGGTTATTGGATTCAGTGCGCTTGGCACCACTCCAAGATCCGTCATGAACTACTTCATCCAGATACCCTCCTTAGCCGCCTCCGAGGCAGCCATGTACTCCGCTTCACATGTAGAATCTTCTACGACGCTTTGCTTGGAACTGTACCAGCTTACCGCACCCCCATTAAGAATAAATACGTATCCGGTTTGCGACTTAGAGTCGTCCGGATCTGTGTCAAAGCTTGCATCGACGTAACCTTTTACGGCGAGCTCTTCATCACCTCCATACACGAGAAACATCTCCTTAGTCCTTTTCAGGTACTTCAGGATATTCTTGACCGCTGTCCAGTGATCCACTCCTGGATTACTCTGGAACCTACCTGCCATACTTATGGCCACGCTAACATCCGGTCTAGTGCACAGCATCGCATACATGATAGAACCTATGGCTGAAGCATAGGGGACGGAGCGCATATGCTCTCTATCTTCATCAGTTGCTGGGCACTGAGTCTTACTCAATCTCGTACCTTGTAGAACTGGCAAGAACCCTTTCTTGGACTGTTCCATTTTGAACCTCTTCAAAACTTTATCAAGGTATGTGCTTTGTGAAAGTCCTATCAGGCGTTTTGATCTATCCCTATAGATCTTAATGCCTAGAATGTAAGCAGCTTCTCCTAGGTCCTTCATAGAGAAAATTTTATTCAAGTAATCCTTTATGCTCTCCAAAAACTCTACTTTGTTTCCAATCAACAATATGTCATCCACATATAATATTAGAAACGCCACAGAGCTCCCACTCACTTTCTTGTAAATACAAGATTCTCCAACCACTTGTATAAACCCAAATGCTTTGATCATCCCATCAAAGCGTTTGTTCCAACTCCGAGATGCTTGCACCAGTCCATAAATGGATCGCTGGAGCTTGCACACCTTGTCAGCATTCTTAGGATCGACAAAACCTTCGGGTTGCATCATATACAATTCTTCCTTAAGGAAACCGTTAAGGAACGCCGTTTTGACATCCATCTGCCAGATTTCATAATCGAAAAATGCAGCTATTGCTAACATGATTCTGACGGACTTAAGCATCGCTACGGGTGAGAATGTCTCATCGTAGTCAACTCCTTGAACTTGTGAAAAACCCTTTGCCACAAGTCGAGCTTTATAAATGGTCACATTGCCGTCAGCGTCCGTCTTCCTCTTAAAGATCCATTTGTTCTGAATAGCCTTGCGACCCTCAGGCAGTACCTCCAAACTCCACACTTTGTTCTCATACATGGATCCTATCTCGGACTTCATGGCTTCTAGCCATTTGTTGGAATCTGGGCTCACCATTGCTTTTTCATAATTTGCAGGTTCATTGTTGTCCAACAACATGATTGATAAGACGGGATTACCGTACCACTCTGGAGCAGCACGTGGTCTCGTCGACCTGCGTGGTTCGACAGAAACTTGAACCGGAGTTTCATGATCATTATCATTAACGTCCTCCTCAACCGGCGTCGCAACGACAGAGGTTTCCCCTTGCCCTGCGCCACCATCCAGAGGGATGAGAGGTTCGACAACCTCGTCAAGTTCTATCTTCCTCCCACTCAATTCTCTCGAGAGAAACTCCTTCTCGAGAAAAGCTACGCTTTTAGCAACAAACACTTTGCCCTTGGATTTGAGATAGAAGGTGTACCCAACTGTCTCTTTTGGGTAACCTATGAATACGCACTTTTCCGCTTTTGGTTCCAGCTTTTCAGGCTGAAGCTTTTTGACATAAGCATCACATCCCCAAACTTTAAGAAACGACAATTTTGGCCTTTTGCCATACCACAGTTCGTATGGTGTCGTGTCAACGGATTTTGATGGCGCCCTATTTAAAGTGAATGCAGATGTTTCTAATGCATAACCCCAAAACGATAATGGCAAATCGGTAAGAGACATCATAGATCGCACCATCTCTAATAAAGTACGATTACGACGTTCGGACACACCATTACGCTGTGGTGTTCCAGGCGGTGTCGACTGTGAAACAATTCCACATTGTCTTAAGTGAGCACCAAACTCGAAACTCAGATATTCACCCCCACGATCAGACCGCAGGAACTTGATCTTCTTGTTACGATGATTTTCAACTTCACTCTGAAATTGCTTGAACTTTTCAAATGTTTCAGACTTGTGCTTCATTAAGTAGACATAACCATATCTACTAAAATCGTCAGTGAAGGTGAGAAAATAACGATATCCGCCGCGTGCCTCTACGTTCATCGGACCACACACATCGGTATGTATGATTTCCAACAAGTCACTTGCACGCTCCATTGTTCCGGAGAACGGAGTTTTAGTCATCTTGCCCATGAGGCATGGTTCGCACGTGTCAAGTGAATCTAAGTCAAGTGACTCCAAAAGTCCATCAGCATGGAGTTTCTTCATGCGCTTTACACCAATATGACCTAAGCGGCAGTGCCACAAAAATATGGCGCTATCATTGTTAACTCTAACTCTTTTGGTCTCAATGTTATGTATGTGTGTATCGCTATCAAGATTCAATATGAACAATCCTCTCACATTGGGTGCATGACCATAAAAGATGTTACTCATAGAAATAGAACAACCATTATTCTCTGACTTAAAAGAGTAACCGTCTCGCAATAAACAAGATCCAGATATAATGTTCATGCTCAACGCAGGCACTAAATAACAATGATTCAAGTTCATAACTAATCCTGATGGTAACTGAAGTGAAACTGTGCTGACGGCGATTGCATCATCCTTGGAACCATTTCCTACGCGCATCGTCACTTCATGTTTCGCCGGCCTTCGTCTATTCCGCAGTTCCTGTTTCGAGTTGCAAATATGAGCAACAGAACCGGTATCGAATACCCAGGCACTACTATGAGAGCCGGTTAAGTACACATCAATAACATGTATATCGAATATACTTGATTTTTCTTTGGCCGCCTTCTTATCTGCCAGATACTTGGGGCAATTGCGCTTCCAGTGACCCATACCCTTGCAATAGTAACACTCTGTTTCAGGCTTAGGTCCAGATTTGGGTTTCTTCGTCGGATTGGCAATAGGCTTGCCGCTCTTCTTTGAATTTCCCTTCTTGCCTTTGCCGTTTCTCTTGAAACTAGTGGTCTTATTCACCATCAACACTTGATGCTCTTTACGGAGTTCAGACTCTGCGACTTTCCGCATCGCAAACAACTCGCCGGGTGACTTGTTCATCCCTTGCATGTTGTAGTTCAACACAAAGCCTTTATAGCTTGGCGGAAGTGATTGAAGGATTCTGTCAGTGATAGCCTCTTGCGGGAGTTCAATCCCCAGCTCAGCTAGACGGTTTGAGTACCCAGACATTTTGAGAACATGTTCACTGACAGGCGAGTTCTCCTCCATCTTGCAAGCATAGAATTTATCGGAGGTCTCATACCTCTTGATCCGGGCGTTCTTCTGAAAGATAAACTTCAACTCCTGGAACATCTCAAATGCTCCATGACGCTCAAGGCGACGTTGAAGTCCCAGTTCTAAGCCATACAAGACTGCACATTGAACTACTGAGTAGTCCTCCTTACGTGCTAACCAAGCGTTCTTAACATCCTGATCAGCCGTAGCGGGTGGTTCATCTCCTAGCGCAGCATTAAGGACATAATCCTTCTTCCCGGCTTGTAAGATTAGCTTAAGATTACGAGCCCAGTCTACAAAGTTGCTTCCATCATCTTTCAACTTAGCTTTCTCTAGGAACGTATTAAAATTCAGGATGACTGTCGCATGAGCCATGATCTACAACACAAATATATTCAAACTGGACTTAGACTATGTTCAAGATAATTAGAGTTTAACTTAATCAAATTATTCGCTAAACTCCCACTCAAAAAGTACATCTCTCTAGTCATTTGAGTGGTTCATGATCCACTTACACTAGCTCAAGTCCGATCATCACGTGACTTGAGTATAGTTTCACTGGTAAGCATCCCTATGCTAATCATATCATCTATATGATTCATGATTGACCTTTCGGTCTCATGTGTTCCGAGGCCATGTCTGCACATGCTAGGCTCGTCAAGCTTAACCCGAGTGTTTCGCGTGTGCAACTGTTTTGCACCCGTTGTATGTGAACGTTGAGTCTATCACACCCGATCATCACGTGGTGTCTCGAAACGACGAACTATAGCAACGGTGCACAGTCGGGGAGAACACAATTTCGTCTTGAAATTTTAGTGAGAGATCACCTCATAATGCTACCGTCGCTCTAAGCAAAATAAGGTGCATAAAAGGATTAACATCACATGCAATTCATAAGTGACATGATATGGCCATCATCACGTGCTCCTTGATCTCCATCACCAAAGCACCGGCACGATCTTCTTGTCACCGGCGCCGCACCATGATCTCCATGAATGTGTCGCCATCGGGGTTGTCATGCTACTCATGCTATTACTACTAAAGCTACATCCTAGCAAAATAGTAAACACATCTGCAAGCACAAACGTTAGTATAAAGACAACCCTATGGCTCCTGCCGGTTGCCGTACCATCGACGTGCAAGTCGATATTATCTATTACAACATGATCATCTCTTACATCCAATATATGACATCACATCGTTGGCCATATCACATCACAAGCATACCCTGCAAAAACAAGTTAGACGTCCTCTAATTTTGTTGTTGCATGTTTTACGTGGTGACCATGGGTATCTAGTAGGATCGCATCTTACTTACGCAAACACCACAACGGAGATATATGAGTTGATATTTAACCTCATCCAAGGACCTCCTCGGTCAAATCCGATTCAACTAAAGTTGGAGAAACTGACACTTGCCAGTCATCTTTGAGCAACAGGGTTACTCGTAGCGATGAAACCAGTCTCTCGTAAGCGTACGAGTAATGTCGGTCCAAGCTGCTTCAATCCAACAATACGGCGGAATCAAGAAAAGACTAAGGAGGGCAGCAAAACGCACATCACCGCCCACAAATACTTTTGTGTTCTACTCGAGAAGACATCTACGCATGAACCTAGCTCATGATGCCACTGTTGGGGAACGTCGCATGGGAAACAAAAATTTTCCTACGCGCACGAAGACCTATCATGGTGATGTCCATCTACGAGAGGGGATGTGTGATCTACGTACCCTTGTAGACCGTACAGCAAAAGCGTTAGTGAACGCGGTTGATGTAGTGGAACGTCCTCACGTCCCTCGATCCGCCCCGCGAACCGTCCCGCGATCGGTCCCATGATCTAGTGCCGAACGGACAACACCTCCGCATTCAGCACACGTACAGCTCGACGATGATCTCAGCCTTCTTGATCCAGCAAGAGAGACGGAGAGGTAGAAGAGTTCTCCGGCAGCGTGACGGCGCTCCGGAGGTTGGTGGTGATCTTATCTCAGCAGGGCTCCGCCCGAGCTCCGCAGAAACGTGATCTAGAGGTGAAACCGTGGAGATATGTGGTCGGGCTGCCGTGGCAAAGTTGTGTCAAATCAGCCCTAAAACCTCCGTATATATAGGGGGAAGAGGGGGAGCCTTGCCTTGGGGTCCAAGGATCCCCAAGGGGGTCGGCCGAGCCAAAACTCCGAAAACCTTCCGGTACTCAAATGAGGTCATCCTATATATCAATCTTCGTTTCCGGAACATTCCGGAAACCCTCGTGACGTCCGTGATCTCATCCGGGACTCCGAACAACATTCGGTAACCAACCATATAACTCAAATACGCATAAAACAACGCCGAACCTTAAGTGTGCAGACCCTGCGGGTTTGAGAACTATGTAGACATGACCCGAGAGACTCCTCGGTCAATATCCAATAGCAGGACCTCGATGCCCATATTGGATCCTACATATTCTACGAAGATCTTATCGTTTGAACCTCAGTGCCAAGGATTCATATAATCCTGTATGTCATTCCCTTTGTCCTTCGGTATGTTACTTGCCCGAGATTCGATCGTCAGTATCCGCATACCTATTTCAATCTCGTTTACCGGCAAGTCTCTTTACTCGTTCCGTAATACAAGATCCCGCAACTTACACTAAGTCACATTGCTTGCAAGGCTTGTTTGTGATGTTGTATTACCGAGTGGGCCCCGAGATACCTCTCCGTCACACGGAGTGACAAATCCCAGTCTTGATCCATACTAACTCAACGAACACCTTCGGAGATACCTGTAGAGCATATTTATAGTCACCCAGTTACGTTGCGACGTTTGATACACACAAAGTATTCCTCCGGTGTTAGTGAGCTATATGATCTCATGGTCATAGGAACAAATACTTGACACGCAGAAAATAGTAGCAACAAAATGACACGATCAACGTGCTACGTCTATTAGTTTGGGTCTAGTCCATCACGTGATTCTCCTAATGACGTGATCCAGTTATCAAGCAACAACACTTTGTTCATAATCAGAAGACACTGACTATCTTTGATCAACTGGCTAGCCAACTAGAGGCTTGCTAGGGACAGTGTTTTGTCTATGTATCCACACATGTAAATGAGTCTTCATTCAATACAATTATAGCATGGATAATAAACGATTATCTTGATACATGAATTATAATAATAACTATATTTATTATTGCCTCTAGGGCATAATTCCAACAATTAGAGCATTGTCCCATGTGAGTAAATAAATAAAAAAGAGGCCAAAGTTGCCCACAAAAAAAAGAGTGCAAAGAGCACACAAAAAAAGAAGGGACAATGCTACTATCTTTTTCCACACTTGTGCTTCATAATAGCACCATGTTCTTCATGATTGAGAGCCTATCGTTTTGTCACCACCATATACTTGTGGGAATCTTTATTTTATAACTTGGCTTGTATATTCCAATGATGGGCTTCCTCAAAATTGCGCTAGGTCTTCGTGAGAAAGCAAGTTGGATGCACACCCACTAGTTCTCCTTTTGAGCTTTCACATACTTATAGCTCTAGTGCATCCTCTGTATGGCAATCCCTAGTCATTCACATTGATATCTATTAATGGGCATCTCCATAGCCCTTTAATACACCGAGTCAATGTGACCATCTCCTCCTTTTTGTCTCACAACCACCACCACACTCTATTCCACCTATAGTGCTATATCCATAGCTCTCGCTCATGTATTGCGTGAGAGTTGAAAAAGGTTTGAGGAAGTAAGAGTGCGAAAACAATTACTTGGCCAATACCGGGGTTGTGCATGATTTAAATTAGTTGTGTGGGGATGATGGAGCATAGCCAGACTATATGATTTTGTAGGGATAACTTTCTTTGGCCTTGTTATTTCGAAAGTTCATGATTACCTTGCTAGTTTGCTTGAAGTATTATTGTTTTCATGTCAATAGCAAACTATTGTTTTGAATCTTACGGATCTGAACATTCATGTCACATGAAAGAAGTTACAAAGGACAACTATCCTAGGTAGCATTCCACATCAAAAATTCAGTCTTTATCACTTCCCTACTCGAGGACGAGCAGGAGTTAAGCTTGGGGATGCTTGATACGTCTCCAACGTATCAATAATTTTTGATGGTTCCATGCTATTATCTTGTCAAACTTTGGATGTTTTGTATGCCTTTTATATCTTTTTTGGGACTAACTTATTAACTCAGTACCAAATGCAAGTTCCTGTTTTTTCCGTGTTTTTGACCCTTTTCAGAGGAGGATTTTAAACGGTGTCCAAACGGAATAAAGCTTCCGAAAAGATTTTTTCCGGAATAGAAGATACGCACCAGACTTGAGAACCAAGGCAGGGGCCAGCAGGGGACCCCACAAGCCCCCTAGGTGCGGCCAGGGGGGCCCGTGCCTAGCAGGCTTGTGGGCCCCCTGTGGCTCGTCTGCCCTACCTCTTCCACCTATAAATTCAGAAAAATTCCAAAACTGTGAGAGAGATCCACGAAAATACTTTTCCGCCGCCGCAAGCTTCTGTCTCTGCAAGATCCCATCTGGGGCACGTTCTGGTGCCCTGCCGGAGGGGGGATTCGGATACGGAGGGCTTCTTCATCAACACCATGATCTCTCCGATGATGTGTGAGTAGTTCACTTCAGACCTTCAGGTCCATAGCTAGTAGCTAGATGGCTTCTTCTCTCTCTTGGATCTTCAATACAAAGTTCTCCATGATCTTCAAGGAGATCGATCCGATGTAATCTTCTTTTGCGGTGTGTTTGTCGAGATCCGATGAATTGTGGATTTATGATAAGATTATCTATGAATCTTATTTGAGTTTCTTCTGATCTCTTATATGCATGATTTCATATCCTTGTAATTCTCTTTGAGTTGTGGGTTTTGTTTGGCCAACTTGATCTATGATTCTTGCAATGGGAGAAGTGCTTGGTTTTAGGTTCATACCGTGCGGTTGAAAAGACCTCAATGACGCCTAGAGGGGGGGTGATAGGCTATTTAAAAACTTCTTCGGATTTGGCTTGAACCTAATGTGGAAATAAACTAAGAGGGTACTTGTCAAGCACAAATCCTAAATGCACTAGGCACTGCAACGTGTATCAATAACCACGATCTACAAAGAGGGACACAATACAGTTACTAACAAGCACAAGTAAGTTACACAAACTTACTTGAGCTATATCACACGACAAGTAGGTGAACGACACAAGATACTAGATCACACTATATCACACGATATATCAAAAGCTGTAAGTGTGAACGTGTGGATATAGAGGGTATGCTTGAATGATTAATCTTGTACAAGAAATGGCCAACACAATATAATGAGCACAAACAATATGCAATGTATGTATGCTCAAGTAACACAAGTAAACCACAAGTAAGGAGTTAGGGTTAAGGATAACCAAGGTCACTGAGACGAAGATGTATCCCGTTGTTCACTTCCTTGGAGGGAAGCTAGTCACCGTTAGAGAGGTGGATGTTACCACGAAGGCACACCAACGCCACGAAGGATCACCCTATTCTCCCTTTGAGATAACACCACGAAGGCGTTTCTCAACCACTAGTGGTAAGCCTTTGAGGTGGCTTCCAAACCCTCACAAACTTTTCCTGGGGGTAATCACACGGATTGATTCCTCTCCGAAGAACTCCTACCGCCTAGGAGTCTCCAACCTCCAAGAGTAACAAGATCACGGGGAATGCTCAAAACTTGCTCAAATCTCAAATATCTTGGGTTGAGAGGAGGAGAGGGGGACGATCTATCTTTTGATTGGAACAACTCTCAAAAGGGCTCACAAATGCTCTTGGGATCTAAGATTTGGTGTGAGCAAATGTGTGTGAGGTAGAAGTGTGTTCTTATGAGGATAAGGCTGTGTTGGGCAACCCTCTCACGAAGTGGGAGGGGGGTATTTATAGTGGGGAGAGAAAAACAGTTGTTGGGGACACTTTAAGTCACACAGGGTCCGGACATCCGATAGTTTCCGAAAGTCCGGGCGTCCGCGAGGGGTCGGACGTCCGACAAGGGTCGGTCGTCCGAGAGCTGTACATATGTGTGGAAACACTGTGAGTTGAACCGGCACCGGACGTCCGGAGAAGGCAGGAAATCCGAGTTATTCGACTCAACTTCTTCTCGTGCAAGGTTCCGGATTTCCGGAGGGGTCGGACATCCGGCCCTCGGACGTCCGGAGGGAGCCGAAAATCCGATTTATAGAGCTCACGTTCTTCTGGTGCAGGGCTCCGGATTTCCGAAGCCTGTCGGTCGTCCGACCCTTGACCGGCCCTCGGACGTCCGGAGGGAGCCGGAAGTCCGAGTTATATGGCTCAAGTTTCTCTGGTGCATCCGGAATTCCGAAGCTGGTCGGATGTCCGGGCCTCGGACGTCCGAGGGAGACGGATGTCCGAGTTATATGGCTCTGATTTCTCTGGTATAGGATTCCGGATTTCCTAAGTAGTCAGTCGTCCGACCCTCGGACGTCCGGAGGAAGCCGGATGTCCGAGGCACTGGTTCTGTTTTCAGATAACAGCAGAGAAGTGGAGATGTGGTCTGAGCAGAACAGTGGAGATGTAGTTTAAGCAAGTTCATCGCAAAACTGTGATCCCCTCTTAATAGTGCGGGATCCCTAAAGACTCAAGAATCATAAAAGGGGTACTGATGATCCATACTTGAGTGTATACTTTTATTCGCTGATCATCACTCCGCACAACTAACGTCAAAGGAACTGATACCTTTGAGTTAGCCCTTTCACTTGAGCTTGATGTTGTTGTTCCTTCTTGGCTCAAGTTGAAAGCAAGACATGATGAAGTATTCAAGCAGCTCTCCCATACACAATGTGGAAAGCCTAGCTTATGTATTCATCTTCATTTGTCCACCATGTGAACATCCACAAGAATCAAGCATGTAGTGCTTAGGAATGCTTATCTTGATCTTGTCCTTGTTAGCACATGAGCTTGTCCTTATCAGCACATGATCATTAACAATAGTTTCAATGATATATTCGTGCTGATTCACTTGAACTTGCACACCACAATCTTGATGACGATCCCCACTTGACGTCATCCTTCATGGGTTGTATGAGATCTTCCTTTTGATGCAAGCCCATGGTAGCACACCTAACCCGCACATAGGACTCTCACAAAGACCATGGGTTAGTACACAAACACGTAATAGACAATTCTTACCATACCATGGGATCACTTGATCCCTCTCGGTACATCTTATACGCTTTGTGTGTTGATCATCTTGATTTACTCTTTGTCTAAGATCTTGATCAACCTAGTGTCTCTATGACCATTCTTTGGATAATACCTTGAATACCATCTTGGTCGTCATATAAACTCCTTGAACCCAACAGATGGACTTCAAGAAGTGCCTATGGACAAATCCTATAAATATAACTTAAGGCAACCATTATTTCATAGGAATTGTCATCAATTAACAAAACCACATATGGAGATATATGCTCTAACAATCTCCCCCATTTTGGTAATTGAAGACAACCACTTCAAGAGTGTTTATATAAGGAAATAAGCATAACCAAGCGCACACATACAAGGTAATAATGTATGCATGAAGACGTAAATGCTTACGCAATAAAAGCAAAACCCTCTAAACATATCCAAAGTAAACTCTCTAAACTTCTCCCCCATTGGCATCGATTGCCAAAATGGACAAAAAGTTTAGAAAGTCAATATAGTAGGTGGTCCTCCAAAAGGTGTGTACTTCTCAGCAAATGAGTGCAGAGAAATACACAAATACAATGATAAGTAGTTGGAGGGAAACAAACTATACTGAGGACCCAAAGATTGCAAATAAAAGCATCATATGCCACAAAGACATACAAAAATAGAGGCAAGCAATCAAAAGATTCCTGATGGAACAAACAATCATATGGTCCTTCGAACCACATGAATAGAAGATATTATGATAAAGGCAACAAAGTGTTTTATCAAAAACTAGAGAAGCTCCCCATGATTTGTGCACAAATACGAGATTTTTGTATTTGATATAGGTGCACAAAATAGAATCGTTGCTCCCCCAAAATTAATAAAAACACACAACGAGTGCAAGAATATAGATGAGACAATAAACATATCGATTGCACAAAACACATGGTTGAGCAACATGTAAAAGAAGCAACTTAAGAATAGGCTCAACCAAAGTAATGTGTGTGAGTCATGGCAAAGCACTTGAGAAGACTAAGATAAGGATGAGCATTACTCATCAACATAGTCTTGATGAAATGAGATACAAAGTGCAAGACATATCATTCCTGCACACACATACTAGAAAATGGGTTCTAATAAACAAAATAAGAACCAACGCTTGTGACAACCCATTGTGAAGATAGAAAGTAAGAACCTTGTCAAGAGGAGAGATACTAATTGAAATGGCAAAACCCTCATCAAGACAAGCATGAGGAAAAATAATCTTCACGGCCAAAGAGTGCATCAAGATGTAGGAAAATAAGATACGCACTCAAAATAAAACTTTTCACGAAGCCACCAAAAGCTGAAAAAGGAAATGCAATGATGATCGTGAAAGAAAATAGGATATTAATTAGAGATGTAACTTCTCTCATGTGTAAAAGATTCTAAGTAGAAGACAATCATGATGATATATATCCACAAAGAAGGATGTACCCACAAAATGGTTACAAGAAGGAACAAACTAGATATCCAAAAGGAAGTCATAAATATATCAATGAGATCTTTTGCTTGGAAGCATAACACATGGCCTAATATTTTCTTATTGTACAATATGAACTTCCAACATACGAACATCAAAGACATCCCAACTAGTAGTAAGACATCATCGTTCGGATGCTTTGAGAAAGCAAACAAGTACTACGAGAACAAATCAAGAGATTCATGCCAAGATGCAACCTGGAAAAGAAAAGACAGGTTGGGTCCTTTGCAAGAAAAGAATGCATGAAGTGGATACTTGTTACCGAGACAACATTGGATTGATGTAGTAGATAGTTGTTCTTTGATCATCCTAACTTGGCTGCAATAATCACATGGTCTCAACATCTTCCTTATAGGTGAGCCGAGCATCCAATGCATCTCCAGTTGTTCTTGGAACAACAAAACAAACAAAATGGTGCCCAAACTCATTGGGACCAAAGAGTTAGAAAACCAGCAATACATAGGACAAACTCCACATACATATGTGCATATAGACATGAATTTGAATTTCATGCACACTTTAGCCAATTTATGACAAGGTGGAGTTTCCCCTATATATTGGGTCAAAGAAGGAAAGCAAGCAAAAGAAGTTGTATATAGTAGCTAGATACGCATGCTCAAGACTCTCAAGAATCAACTCAACACAAAGTTGATAAGTCATCAAAAGACAAGGTATCAAGTGATAATAAGATCCTAAAAAAAAAGAACTATCACTTGAAGGGTATCAATTAAAAGATACCTCAAGGAATGAGATATCCATTGACACATGCCAAATAGAAGGCAACAAGAAACCAATTGAAGGAAAACAAACACGAGGTATCTAGTTTCCAAAACAGAGCTAGGTTCCAACAAACCAAGCCCTCGACAAATTTTCATGATGGCACAAAGCATCATAAAGAGCAATACTTGCCTCCCATCAACACATACTTGATGGGGATCAAAAGATGTTATGATGGGTGAATAAAGAGAGTGTTCTAAAGAAAATAGGATAGCTCCCCCAAGGGACGTGCATTATATAGAATTTGCATTTGAATACAAAACGCACACGATGGGATCATCACTTTCTCTATATCTATAAAAACACTAGACATGTTAAAATAGATTCATAAGAGGCAAGGAAGACAAACGAAACACAAAATCCAATGTAAAGATGATTAGCAATTCCTATCATATGATGGGAATACCAATTGTCAAGGACAAGAAGTATTTTCGAAGTGATACTCATTGGTAGATCACAAATATATCCAAGATCATCTTTACCCATAAAACGCAAGCAAATGACACTTGTAGAGCTAACATGCCACCTAGGAACAAGATAATTTACAATATCAACACTAAGTGGCAACACGTCAAATGTACACATTTTCTAGGTTTGTAATATGCACATAGCATATTACTCCCCCATAATGTGATAAACCAACAACATTAACAAGTGGCAAATTAAAACCAACAAGAGATACTTAATGGACCATATAGAATTTGAATTTCTCATGAGTAAGACATACCACATAGAAACTAAATAATCTTGAAGTATCAAAACTAAGTGGTATTCCCCATGTATACACATTTATAGGATTGTGAGGTGTGCAAAGCACATCACTCCCCCACAATGGGATAATCCATTAATCTCTCACAAGAGCCAACAAAAAATATAAACAAGATGCAAAAAGGGCTCAATACAAGACTCACATGTACATGATATGCAAACCAACATACCCATACTCGATTACTCAAGATAAGCAAGTTGGAAGCACAACATATACAAAAGCATGCAAGGTACAAAACCACAACATGCAAATGGGCAAGCACCTAACAATGTAAATAGTTTAAGTATAAGTTACCGTAAGGAGGCACATTGGATATAAGATAGAAACTCGATAATCCAAATGACTTGGCTTGAGATAATATGAATGATGAAGACCCCTTAATTCTTCATTATGTATCCAAGTCTCTAATGTCCTCCATAGTCACCTATTGATCAAGTTTGAGCTTGTTGGTCCCCAACTACGTTGGGTCCTAAGAGGTTAATCACAATAGGCTTGGCAACCCAAATGGTTCTTTTCTTGACACCATTTTGAGTACCAACAAACTTGGCAAACACATTGCCAACTTTATCCTTCCCAAGGGAATAGGTATCATCAATAGTGATTGGGTTGGATAAGTTACCTCTCGTGCAAGATGAAGCGACGTGACCCTTCTCACGACATAAGTAGCAACATCTACCCTTTGTTTTCTTCCCAGTTGATTTCTCACCTTGGGGAGTGTTGGCTTGGGTCTTATTGGGAAGAGGCCTTCCTTCAACTTGTAGTTGAATATGTGATTGAGTTTGTGGCCGCTTCCCTTGTTGCTTGTGACTTTGAGACTTCGTCTTCAGAGGGCAAGATCTAACATGGTGCCCTTTAACTTTGCACTTGAAGACAATGATTTTGGCCGAATTCTTGACTTCTTCTAGGCCCCTCTTGTTCTTGTTTGAGTTTACTCCAACATCATTTTTGTCATTCGGAGATGTTTGCTCACACAGGACATTGTTGAGTGTCGACATCCCTTCATGACACTCTTCCAAGTCTTTCTTCAAAGAAGTGACTTGGGCCTTGAGCTCTTCGATTTCCTCTGCACGGTTAGTATCAATGCAAGTACTGTTGGAAATATGCCCTAGAGGCAATAATAAATTAGTTATTATTACATTTCTTTGTTCATGATAATCGTTTATTATCCATGCTATAATTGTATTGATTGGAAACACAATACTTGTGTGGATACATAGACAAAACACTGTCCCTAGTAAGCCTCTAGTTAACTAGCTCGTTGATCAAAGATGGCCAAGGTTTCCTGGCCATAGGCAAGTGTTGTTACTTGATAACGGGGTCACATCATTAGGAGAATTATGTGATGGACTAGGCCCAAACTAATAGACGTAGCATGTTGACCGTGTCATTTTGTTGCTACTGTTTTCTGCGTGTCAAGTATTTGTTCCTATGACCATGAGATCATATAACTCACTGACACCGGAGGAAATCTTTGTGTGTATCAAACGTTGCAACGTAACTGGGTGATTATAAAGATGCTCTACAGGTATCTCCGAAGGTGTTAGTTGAGTTAGTATGGATCGAGACTGGGATTTGTCACTCCGTGTGACAGAGAGGTATCTCGGGGCCCACTCGGTAATACAACATCACACACAAGCCTTGCAAGCAATGTGGCTTAGTGTAAGTTGCAGGATCTTGTATTATGGAACGAGTAAAGAGACTTGCCGGTAAATGAGATTGAAATAGGTATGCGGATACTGTCGATCGAATCTCAGGCAAGTAATATACCGAAGGACAAAGGGAATGACATACGGGATTATATGAATCCTTGGCACTGAGGTTCAAACGATAAGATCTTTGTAGAATATGTGGGATCCAATATGGGCATCCAGGTCCCGCTATTGGATATTGACCGAGGAGTCACTCGGGTCATGTCTACATAGTTCTCGAACCCGCAGGGTGTGCACACTTAAGGTTCGACGTTGTTTTATGCGTATTTGAGTTATATGGTTGGTTACCGAATGTTGTTCAGAGTCCCGGATGAGATGACGGACGTCACGAGGGTTTCCGGAATGGTCCGGAAACGAAGATTGATATATAGGATGACCTCATTTGATTACCGGAAGGTTTTCAGAGTTACCGGGAATGTACCGGGAATGACGAATGGGTTCCGGGTGTTCACCGGGGGGGGGGCAACCCACCCCGGGGAAGCCCATAGGCCTTGGGGGTGGCGCACTAGCCCTTAGTGGGATGGTGAGACAGCCCAAGAAGGCCCTATGCGCCATAGGAAGAAAATCAAAGAGAAAAGGAAAGAAAAAAGAGGAGGTGGGAAAAAGGGGAAGGACTCCTCCTTCCAAACCTAGTTGGATTCGGTTTGGAAGGGGAGGACTTCCCCCCCTTTGGCTCGGCCGACCCCCTTGGGGATCCTTGGAACCCAAGGCAAGGCTCCCCCTCTTCCCCCTATATATACGGAGGTTTTAGGGCTGATTTGACACAACTTTGCCACGGCAGCCCGACCACATATCTCCACGGTTTCACCTCTAGATCGCGTTTCTGCGGAGCTCGGGCGGAGCCCTGCTGAGATAAGATCACCACCAACCTCCGGAGCGCCGTCACGCTGCCGGAGAATCTTCTACCTCTCCGTCTCTCTTGCTGGATCAAGAAGGCCGAGATCATCGTCGAGCTGTACGTGTGCTGAACGCGGAGGTGCTGTCCGTTCGGCACTAGATCGTGGGACCGATCGCGGGACGGTTCGCTGGGCGGATCGAGGGACGTGAGGACGTTCCACTACATCAACCGCGTTCACTAACGCTTTTGTTGTACGGTCTACAAGGGTACGTAGATCACACATCCCCTCTCGTAGATGGACATCACCATGATAGGTCTTCGTGTACGTAGGAAAATTTTTGTTTCCCATGCGACGTTCCCCAACAGTGGCATCATGAGCTAGGTTCATGCGTAGATGTCTTCTCGAGTAGAACACAAAAGTATTTGTGGGCGGTGATGTGCATTTTGCTGCCCTCCTTAGTCTTTTCTTGATTCCGCGGTATTGTTGGATTGAAGCGGCTTGGACCGACATTACTCGTACGCTTACGAGAGACTGGTTTCATCGCTATGAGTAACCCCGTTGCTCAAAGATGACTGGCAAGTGTCAGTTTCTCCAACTTTAGTTGAATCAGATTTGACCGAGGAGGTCCTTGGATGAGGTTAAATAGCAACTCATATATCTCCGTTGTGGTGTTTGCGTAAGTAAGATGCGATCCTACTAGATACCCATGGTCACCACGTAAAACATGCAACAACAAAATTAGAGGACGTCTAACTTGTTTTTGCAGGGTATGCTTGTGGTGTGATATGGCCAACGATGTGATGTGATATATTGGATGTATGAGATGATCATGTTGTAATAGATAATATCGACTTGCACGTCGATGGTACGGCAACCGACAGGAGCCATAGGGTTGTCTTTAAACTAACATTTGTGCTTGCAGATGCGTTTACTATATTGCTATGATGTAGCTTTAGTAGTAATAGCATGAGTAGCACGACAACCCCGATGGCGACACGTTGATGGAGATCATGATGATCATGGTGTGACGCCGGTGACAAGAAGATCGTGCCGGTGCTTTGGTGATGGAGATCAAGAAGCACATGATGATGGCCATATCATGTCACTTATGAATTGCATGTGATGTTAATCCTTTCATGCACCTTATTTTGCTTAGAATGACGGTAGCATTATGAGGTGATCTCTCACTAAAATTTCAAGACGAAATTGTGTTCTCCCCGACTGTGCACAGTTGCGACAGTTCTTCGTTTCAAGACACCATGTGATGATCGGGTGTGATAGACTCAACGTTCACATACAACGGGTGCAAAACAGTTGCACACGCGGAACACTCGGGTTAAGCTTGACGAGCCTAGCATGTGCAGACATGGCCTCGGAACACATGAGACCGAAAGGTCGAGCATGAATCGTATAGTTGATATGATTAGCATAGAGATGCTTACCACTGAAACTATTCTCGACTCACGTGATGATCGGACTTGAGATAGTGGATTTGGATCATGTACCACTCAAATGACTAGAGAGATGTATTTTTTGAGTGGGAGTTCTTAAGTAATATGGTTAAATTGAACTAATTGTCATGAACATAGTCTAATGGTCTTTGCGAATTACGATGTAGCTTGCGCTATAGCTCTACTGTTTTTATATGTTCCTAGAGAAAATTTAGTTGAAAGTTGATAGTAGCAAACTTCGCAGATTGAGTCTGTAAAACCAAGGATTGTCCTTGTTGCTGCGCAGAAGGCTTATGTCCTTAATGCACCACTCGGTGTGATGCACCTCGAGCGTCGTCTGTGGATGCTGTGAACATCCGACATACACGTTTCAGATGACTACACGATAGTTCAGTGCAAAATACTTAATGGCTTAGAAGCAAGGTGCCGAAAACGTTTTGAAACGTCACGGAACATAAGTGATGTTCCAAAGAGATGAAATTGTGATTTCATGCTTGTGCCCTTGTTAAGAGGTACGAGACCTCCAACAAGATTCTTTGTCCACAAAGTAAAGGAGAAAAGCTCAATCGTTGAGCGTGTGCTCAGATTGTCTGAGTACGACAATCGCTTGAATCAAGTGGGAGTTAATCTTCCAGATGAGATAGTGATGGTTCTCCAAAGTCACTGCCACCAAGCTATGAGAGCTTCGTGATGAACTATAACATATCAAGGATATATACAATGATCCTTGAGCGATTCGCGATGTTTGACACTGCGAAAGTAGAAATCAAGAAGGAGCATCAATAGTTGATGGTTAGTAAAACCACTAAGTTTCAAGAAAGGCAAGGGCTAGAAGGGATACTTCGTGAAACGGCAAAACAGTTGCTGCACTAATGAAGAGACCCAAGATTAAACCCAAACCCGAGACTAAGTGCTTCTGTAATGAGGGTAACAGTCACTGAGGCGGAGCAACTCTAGATACTTGGTAGATAAGAAGGCTCGCAAAAGTCGAAAGAAGTATATTTGATATACATGATGTTGATGTGTACTTTACTAGTACTTCTAGTAGCATGAGGGTATTGGATACCGGTTCGGTTGCTAAGTGATTAGTAACACGGAATGATAGCTACGGCGTAAACGGAGACTAGCTAAAGGCGAGGTGACGATACGTGTTGGAAGTGTTTCCAAGATTGATATGATCAAAACATCGCACGCTCCCTCTACCATCGGGATTGGTGTTAAACCGAAATAATTGTTATTTGGTGCTTGCGTTAAGCATGAACATGATTGGATCATGTTTATTGCAATACGATTATTCATTTAAAGAGAATAATGGTTACTCTGTTTTCTTGAATAATCACCTTCAATGGTTTATTGAATCTCGATCGTAGTGTTACACATGTTCATAATATTGGTGCCAAAAGACACGAGGTAATGATGATAGTACCACTTACTTGTGGCACTGCCGCTTGAGTCATGTTGTTATAAATTGCATGAAGAGGCTCCATGCTGATGGATCTTTGTACTCACTTGATTTTGAATCACTAGTGACATGCAAATCATACCACATGAGCAAGGCCTTGTTTTCATTGAGATGAAACAATATAGTAACTTGTTGGAAGTGATACATTTTGATGTATGCAGTCCAATGGGTGCTGAGGCACGCAGTGAATATCATTATGTTCTTACTTCAATGATGATTTGAGTAGATACAAGAGTATTTACTTAATGAATCACAAGTCTGAAATATTGAAAGGTTCAATTCTGTTTCAGAGTGAAGTTCGTCGTAACGAGAGGATAAACTGTCTACGATATGATCATAGAAATGAATATCTGAGTTACGAGTTTTGGTACGCAGTTAAGACAATGTGGAAATTGTTTCGCAGTTCATGCCACCTGGAACATCATAGTGTGATGATGTGTCTAAACGTCATAGCCACGCACTATTTGGTATGGTGCATGCTATGATGTCTCTTATCGAATTACCACTATCGTTTATGGGTTATGCATTAGAGACAACCGCATTCACTTTAAATAGGGCACCGCGTATTTCCGTTGAGATGACACAGTATAGAGTGAGGTTTAGAGAAATCTAAACTGTCGTTTCTTGAAAGTTTGGGGCTTCGACACTTATGTGAAAAGTTTCAGTCTGATAAGCTCGAACCCAAAGCGGATAAATGCATCTTCATAGGATATCCAAAACAGTTGGGTACATCTCCTATCTCAGATCCAAAAGCAAAGTGTTTGTTTCTAGAAACGGATCCTTTCTCGAGGAAAGGTTTCTCTCGAAAGAATTGAGTGGGAGGGTGGTAGAACTTGATGAGGTTATTGAACCATCACTTCAACCAGAGTGTAGCAGGGCGCAGGAAGTTGTTCCTGTGGCGACTACACTAATTGAAGTGGAAGCTGATGATGGTGATCATCGAGCATCGGATCAAGTTACTACAAGCCTCGTAGGTTGACAAGGTCACGTACTACTGCAGAGTGGTACGGTAACCCTGTCTTGGAGGTCATGTTGTTGAGCAACAATGAACCTACGAGTTATGAAGAAAGCAATGGTGGGCCCGGATTCCGACAAATGGCTGGAAGCCATGAAATCCGAGAGAGGATCCATGTAAGAAAATAAAGTGTAGACTTTGGAAGAACTACTTGATGGTCAGATGACTATTGAGTAAAGATGGATCTTTAAAAGAAGACAGACGATGATGGTGATAAGTCACTGTTAAGAAAAGCTCGACTTGTCGCAAAGATGTTTCCGACAAGATCAAACAGTTGACTATGATGAGACTTTCTCACTCATAGCGATGGTAAAAGTCTGTTAGAATTATGTTAGTAGTTGTTGCATTATTTATGAAATATTGCACGTAGGATGTCAAAACATTGTTTCCTCGACGGTTTCCTTGAGCAAACATTGTATGTGATACAACCAGGAGGTTTTGTCGATCCTAAAGATACTAGCAAGTATGCAAGCTCCAGTGATCCTTCAATGGACTGGTGCAAGCATCTCGGAGTTGGAATATACACTTTGATGAGATGATCAAAGATTTTGGGTTTGTACAACGTTTGTGAGAAACTTGTATTTCCAAAGAAGTGAGTGGGAGCACTATAGAATTTCTGATAAGTATATGTGGTTGACATATTGTGGATCAGAAGTAATGTAGAATTTCTGTAAAGCATACAAGGTTGTTTTAAAGGAGTTTTCAAAGGAATACCTGGATTGAGCTACTTGAACGTTGAGCGTCAAAGATCTATGGAGATAGAGCGAAAGCGCTTATTGGAAGTTTCAACAAGATGCATGCCTTGACAAGTTTTTGAAGGAGTTCAGAATAGATCAGCAAAGAAGGAGTTCTTGGTTGCGTTGTAAGGTATGAATTTGAGTAAGACTCAAAACTCGACCACGGCAGAATAAAGAGAATAGACGAAGGTCGTCTTCTATGCCTTAGCCGTAGACTCTAAAGTATGCCATGCTGGGTACCGCACCTGATGTGTGCCTTGACTCAAAGTCTGTTGAGAGGTACAGAAAGTGATCCATGATTGAATCACTAGCAGCGGTCAAAATTTATCCTTAGTAACTAATGGACTAAGGAATTTTTCTCGATTATGGAGGTGGTTGAAGAATTCGTCGTAAAGGGTTACGTCGATGCAAGCTTTGACACTAATTCGAATAACTATGAGTAGTGAAACGGATTCGTATAGTAGAGTAGATATTTGGAGTATTTCCGAATAGCACGTAGTAGCAGCATCTATAAGATGACATAAAGATTTGTAAAGAACGCACGGATCTGAAAGTTTCAGAACCGTTGACTAAAACCTCTCTCATGAGCAAGTCGTGATCAGACCCCATAACTATATGGGTGTTGGATATGTTGGAATCACATGGTGATGTGAACTAGATTATTGACTCTAGTGCAAGTGGGAGACTCTTGGAAATATGCCCTAGAGGCAATAATAAATTAGTTATTATTATATTTCTTTGTTCATGATAATCGTTTATTATCCATGCTATAATTGTATTGATTGGAAACACAATACTTGTGTGGATACATAGACAAAACACTGTCCCTAGTAAGCCTCTAGTTGACTAGCTCGTTGATCAAAGATGACCAAGGTTTCCTGGCCATAGGCAAGTGTTGTTACTTGATAACGGGATCACATCATTAGGAGAATCATGTGATGGACTAGACCCAAACTAATAGACGTAGCATGTTGATCGTGTCATTTTGTTGCTACTGTTTTCTGCGTGTCAAGTATTTGTTCCTATGACCATGAGATCATATAACTCACTAACACCGGAGGAATTCTTTGTGTGTATCAAACGTCGCAACGTAACTGGGTGACTATAAAGATGCTCTACAAGTATCTCCGAAGGTGTTAGTTGAGTTAGTATGGATCGAGACTAGGATTTGTCACTCCGTGTGACGGAGAGGTATCTCGGGGCCCACTCGGTAATACAACATCACACACAAGCCTTGCAAGCAATGTGACTTAGTGTAAGTTGCGGGATCTTTTATTACGGAACGAGTAAAGAGACTTGCCGGTAAATGAGATTGAAATAGGTATGCGGATACTGACGATCGAATCTCGGGCAAGTAACATACCGAAGGACAAAGGGAATGACATACGGGATTATATGAATCCTTGGCACTGAGGTTCAAACGATAAGATCTTCGTAGAATATGTGGGATCCAATATGGGCATCCATGTCCCGCTATTGGATATTGACCGAGGAGTCACTCGGGTCATGTCTACATAGTTCTCGAACCCGCAGGGTCTGCACACTTAAGGTTCGACGTTGTTTTATGCGTATTTGAGTTATATGGTTGGTTACCGAATGTTGGTCGGAGTCCCGGATGAGATGACGGACATCACGAGGGTTTCCGGAATGGTCCGGAAACGAAGAATGATATATAGGATGACCTCATTTGATTACCGGAAGGTTTTTGGAGTTACCGGGAATGTACCGGGAATGACGAATGGGTTCCGGGTGTTCACCGGGGGGGGCAACCCACCCCGGGTAAGCCCATAGGCCTTGGGGGTGGCGCACCAGCCCTTAGTGGGCTGGTGGGACAGCCCAAGAAGGCCCTATGCGCCATAGGAAGAAAATCAAAGAGAAAAGGAAAGAAAAAAGAGGAGGTGGGAAAAGGGGAAGGACTCCTCCTTCCAAACCTAGTTGGATTTGGTTTGGAAGGGGAGGACTTCCCCCCCTTTGGCTCGGACGACCCCCTTGGGGATCCTTGGACCCCAAGGCAAGGCTCCCCCTCTTCCCCCTATATATACGGAGGTTTTAGGGCTGATTTGACACAACTTTGCCACGGCAGCCCGACCACATATCTCCACGGTTTCACCTCTAGATCGCGTTTCTGCGGAGCTCGGGCGGAGCCCTGCTGAGATAAGATCACCACCAACCTCCGGAGCGCCGTCACGCTGCCGAAGAACTCTTCTACCTCTCTGTCTCTCTTGCTGGATCAAGAAGGCCGAGATCATCGTCGAGCTGTACGTGTGCTGAACGCGGAGGTGCCGTCCGTTCGGCACTCGATCGTGGGACTGATCGCGGGATGGTTCGCGGGGCGGATCGAGGGACGTGAGGGCGTTCCACTACATCAACCGCGTTCACTAACGCTTCTGCTGTATGGTCTACAAGGGTACGTAGATCACACATCCCCTCTCGTAGATGGACATCACCATGATAGGTCTTCGTGTGGGTAGGAAATTTTTTGTTTCCCATGCGAAGTTCCCCAAGAAGTACTAGAGGAAGTGTAAGCTTCAATGTTAGAGCTACAAGGCAAGGAAAGTAATTCATCACACGAGGTAGCAACATTATGAGTAGACGAATTACGAGGACTAGCATATGGAAATATAGTACTTTGACTAGAAGTAGTGCCATTGTCCACATGAGGCTCACTTGATGTTACCTTGGTGATGATAGCCTCATGAGCTAACTTTTGCACATTATGGGATGTTAGAAGATCGGCATGAGAGCTTGTGAGCATTACATGGTTTTCTTCCAACTTCCCATAATTGCTAGTTAGTAAATCAAGTTGAGCACGTAGCTCAACATTCTCCTTCAATGTTGATACTTCAAAAGAGATAGGGTTAGACGTACAAGTATCATCAACAATATGAGAGGCGTAAGTAGCGATTAGAGACTTCTCATGAGTAGATTGAAGCTCCTCAAATATCTTAGAGGTTTTGACGAGCTCTCCCTTGACATTCTTGCATTCAAGGAGAAGGACCTCGAAATCCCTTTTAAGTTTATCATGAGCAACTTCAATCTCTCCTTTTGAAGATCTTAAGTCTCTACATGCTTGATGACTCTTCTCAAGTTCATGTTCAAGTTGTTCACTTTTAGCTTGTTCATGATTAAGTGAATCATTACAATTTTCAAAGTAAGCAAGAACATCTTGGAACCTTTGAAGAGCGTTATTTTTAGCTTTATGAAGAATTTTACTGATCACATAGATATTTTCAGTCAAGTCATCACCATCACCCTCATCGCAAATATCATCGTTATTGCACAGGGAAGATGATACCTCATTATTACCTCTTGCCATGAGGCACATGTGAATTGGAGGAGTTGATGATGATTCTTTTGGTGAATCAGATTCTTCATTAGTCAAAAGTACTTCATATTTCTTGATTTCCCCTAAATGATTAGTCATAGAGCAACTAGGGAGAAACAAGATATTTTGATCAAGAGGACACGAGGAAGCAGGCGTATCACCACACACATTTGTCGAGGGATCTTTAGGTGAAATGCATGACCTATCAGCACAATAATTTACACTATGTGTTGTGCTAGATATGCTCGTGTCCATAGAGGCTATGACATTTTCATCAACATATATTTATTCACTCACCATGTCATTACCTTGTGAGATTGAAGATGCTGAGGTGTGCAAGCAATCGGATATGGAAGTAGTGGTGGACTCTTTAAGATCGAAAAGAGTGAAGAGCTCATTCACCAACTCCTTCATCATAATACCGTCTTCATCAAGATTGGACCCACCATATATATCTTCAAGTTTAGTCCAAACTTCATGAGCTGACTTGCAAGTCGAGATAGACTTAAACACTTCAGGACTTATGGTTCGATGAATGGCAAGAAAAGCCTCACAATCAAGATACATTTCATTAGTAGATGAAGATGCATCATCTTTTTTGTCGGCAATCCCTACAAGAACAATTCGTAAAGTATTTGGGCCCATGGCCCGAAAGTGATGAAGCATACGAATTCTCCATAGGGTATAATTTGTGCCATCAAAGTCAAAGATGCCATTGTGCACTAATCCAATAGTCGACATCGATACTCTCTAGGTCGTGAAACCTAATTAAAGAGAGACCTAGCTCTGATACCAATTGAAAAGACCTCGATGATGCCTAGAGGGGGTGAATAGGCTATTTAAAAACTTCTTCGGATTTGGCTTGAACCTAATGCGGAAATAAACTAAGAGGGTACTTGTCAAGCACAAATCCTAAATGCACTAGGCACTGCAATGTGTATCAACAACCACAATCTACAAAGATGGACACAATACAGTTACTAACAAGCACAAGTAAGTTACACAAACTTACTTGAGCTATATCACACGACAAGTAGGTGAACGACACCAGATACTAGATCACACTATATCACACGATATATCAAAAGCTGTAAGTGTGAACGTGTGGATATAGAGGGTATGCTTGAATGATTAATCTTGTACAAGAAATGGCCAACACAATATAATGAGCACAAACAATATGCAATGTATGTATGCTCAAGTAACACAAGTAAACCACAAGTAAGGTGTTAGGGTTAAGGATAACCAAGGTCACTGAGACGAAGATGTATCCCGATGTTCACTTCCTTGGAGGGAAGCTAGTCACCGTTAGAGAGGTGGTTGTTACCACGAAGGCACACCAACGCCATGAAGGCTCACCCTATTCTCCCTTTGAGATAACACCACGAAGGCGTTTCTCAACCACTAGTGGTAAGCCTTTGAGGTGGCTTCCAAACCCTCACAAACTTTTCCGGGGGGTAATCACACGGATTGATTCCTCTCCAAAGAACTCCTACCGCCTAGGAGTCTCCAACCTCCAAGAGTAACAAGATCACGGGGAATGCTCAAAACTTGCTCAAATCTCAAATAGCTTGGGTTGAGAGGAGGAGAGGGAGACGATCTATCTTTTGATTGGAACAACTCTCAAAGGGGCTCACAAATGCTCTTGGGATCTAAGATTTGGTGTGAGAAAATGTGTGTGAGGTAGAAGTGTGTTCTTATGAGGATAAGGCTGTGTTGGGCAACCCTCTCACGAAGTGGGAGGGGGGTATTTATAGTGGGGAGAGAAAAACAGTCGTTGGGGACACTTTAAGTCACATAGGGTCCGGACGTCCGACAGTTTCCGGAAGTCCGGGCGTCCGCGAGGGGTCAGACGTCCGACAGGGGTCGATCGTCCGAGAGCAGTACATATGTCTAGAAACACTGTGAGTTGAACAGGCACCGGACGTCCGGAGAAGGCCGGAAATCCGAGTTATTCGACTCAACTTCTTCTGGTGCAAGGTTCCGGATTTCCGAAGGGGTCGGACGTCCGGCCCTCGGACGTCCGGAGGGACCCGGAAATCCGAGTTATAGAGCTCACGTTCTTCTGGTGCAGGGCTCCGGATTACCGAAGCCTGTCGGTCGTCCGACCCTTGACCGGCCCTCGGACATCCGGAGGGAGCCGGAAGTCCGAGTTATATGGATCAAGTTTCTCTGGTGCATATTTCCGGAATTCCGAAGCTGGTAGGATATCCGGGCCTCGGACGTCCGGAGGGAGCCGGATGTCCGAGTTATATGGCTCTGATTTCTCTGGTATAGGATTCCGGATTTCCGAAGCAGTCAGTCGTCCGGCCCTCGGACGTCCGGAGGAAGCCGGATGTCCGAGGCACTGGTTCTGTTTTCAGATAACAGCAGAGCAGTGGAGATGTGGTCTGAGAAGAATAGTGGAGATGTAGTTTGAGCAAGTTCATCGCAAAACCTGTGATCCCCTCTTAATAGTGCGGGATCCCTAAAGACTCAAGAATCATAAAAGGGGTACTGATGATCCATACTTGAGTGTATACTTTTATTCGCTGATCATCACTCCGCACAACTAACATCAAAGGAACTGATACCTTTGAGTTAGCCCTTTCACTTGAGCTTGATGTTGTTGTTCCTTCTTGGCTCAAGTTGAAAGCAAGACATGATGAAGTCTTCAAGTAGCTATCCCATACACAGTTTGGAAAGCCTAGCTTATGTATTCATATTCATTTGTCCACCATGTGAACATCCACAAGAATCAAGCATGTAGTGCTCAGGAATGCTTATCTTGATCTTGTCCTTGTTAGCACATGAGCTTGTCCTTATCAACACATGATCATTAACAATAGTTTCAATGATATATTCGTGTTGATTCACTTGAACTTGCACACCACAATCTTGATGACGATCCCCACTTGACGTCATCCTTCATGGGTTGTATGAGATCTTCCTTTTGACGCAAGCCCATGGAAGCACACCTAACCCCCACATAGGACTCTCACAAATACCATGGGTTAGTACACAAACACGTAATGGACAATGCTTACCATACCATGGGATCACTCGATCCCTCTCGGTACATCTTATACGCTTTGTGTGTTGATCATCTTGATTTACTCTTTGTCTAAGATCTTGATCAACCTAGTGTCTCTATGACTATTCTTTGGATAATACCTTGAATACCATCTTGGTCATCATATAAACTCCTTGAACCCAACAGATGGACTTTAAGAAGTGTCTATGGACAAATCCTATAAATATAACTTAAGGCAACCATTAGTCCATAGGAATTGTCATCAATTACCAAAACCACATATGGAGATATATGCTCTAACAGAGGTGACCTCACCCAGTGATAGAAGGGGTAGCAAGGCACGCATCGTGTTGTGGCCATCAAGGGTAAAAAGATGGGGGGTTCATCATTGGTTTGAGTTTATCCCTCTACATCATGTCATCTTGCTTAAAGCGTTACTCTGTTCGTCATGAACTCAATACACTAGATGCATGCTGGATAGCGGTCAATGTGTGGAGTAATAGTAGTAGATGCAAAAAGTATCGGTCTACTTGTCTCGGACGTGATGCCTATATGTATGATCATTGCCTTAGATATCGTCATGACTTTGCGCGGTTCTATCAATTGCTCGACAGTAATTTGTTCACCCACTGTATTATTTGCTATTTTGAGAGAAGCCTCTAGTGAACACTATGGCCCCGGGTCTACTTCACACCATATTTTCAGCCTTACAATATTACTTTGTTGCACTTTCTACCTTCAGATCTCACTTTGCAATCAATCTTGAAGGGATTGACAACCCCTTTATAGCGTTGGGTGCAAGCTCTTTTGTGTTTGCGTAGGTACTCTGGACTTGGCGCGATTCTCCTACTGGATTGATACCTTGGTTCTCAAACTGAGGGAAATACTTACTGCTCATGTGCTGCATCGCCCTTTCCTCTTCAAGGAAAAACCAATGCATGCTCAAGAGGCGGCAGAAGGATTTTTGTTGCCGTAGCATCATCCCACACGGTGCGCGAACTCCACGCCATCGCCGGGATGGATTTGTAGCCATGATGGATTTGTAGATGCTCTTAGACTAGTCACATTGGAGAATAACTTACACTAGTAATAGCTATCATAGACTATGTTACTACCTTTATAGTGGGTAATAACATATTTGTAGTGTAATGCAAAACTTCATTTATTAGGTTATAGATTCATTTTTTCTTGATATGTGTGATGTTACTTATAGATGAGTAATAACTAAGTTACTCAGTTTACCTGTGTCCTTATTAACTCATTTCCACATAAGTAAATTTGGTGAGTTGAACGGCCACTTGACAACACCTATTGCGTCGGCGCGGCTGCATCAGATTTGTCCTCCACCGCTCAGGTTGGTCATAGTCGGAGTAACATAGCTAGTAACATAGATGACACATAAACACAAAAGATGATGTGTCAAGTAATTAATGAAGAAAGAGGCAAATAGAGTAACATAATATGTTAGCATCACATAGCAATTTCCAATGCAAAATGACTCTACAAATTATAATACTCCTTCTGTTCCTTAATATAAGTCTTTTTAAATATTCCACTACGGACTACATACGAAGCAAAATGAGTGAAGCAACACTATAAGTATGTCTATATACATCCGTATATAGTCCATAATGAAATCTCTAAAAATACTTATATTTATGAACCAACGAAGTAAATAAAAATATCTATATTAACACGCCTATTACACTACATATTATAAAGATAATAACATAGACTAAGAGCAGGTTAATAATAGAGCCAACAATCGGTTATAAGAAGTTGCCATGTCATATAGAGCCAACCTAATAGCCGACATATATAAAAGTAAGTTTTAAATATGTACTACTTTAATAACAGTTGGCCCACCTTACAATCTCACAAAGTGTCTTGGGTCTCGTGCTACAGCTATCTACTCACCAAGAGCTCGCTTCCCTTCTCTCTCCTCTTCTTTCTCCTCCAACTAAGTAAGGATATACTCCCTCCGTCACATAATGTAACACGTTTTTTGCCACTACACTAGTGCCAACAAACATCTTACATTATGGGACAGAGGGAGTAATATTCTAGTCCTTATAGCCTGTTTATGTCATCTTATTATACTTGCTCTAATAACATATGCATATTACTCCCTCTGTCCCAGAATGTAAGACGTTTTTGGAAATTGTTTTAGCTTGCAAGAACGTTTTATATTATGGGACGGAGGGAGTACTATTTTATAAATTATTCCTCACTAGAGCAGCCTCATGTGCGGCGGCCGGACCCACGGGACGCTCCTTCTGGTTCCTTCCATCTGCGCCCACGACAATGCAACGCAACACACGCAAAGGTTTCCTCGACTAGAACGGAACGTATCCTTCCCCCTCCCGATGCACATGACAGTATGCCTCTACCTAGCCATTGTCGTGTGGGCCCCAACATGTCCAGGACAGGCCAAATTCGTTGTTTTGACCCTTTTTCAGAAGTTCAGCTGGATCTGACCCTGGGCGACACTTTTTTGCGAATCTGACCATTTTGCCTACGGCCAGACACGGCGGCGGTAGGTTTACACGGCTACCGCCAGGGACCTTGGCGATAGATGACTTTGCCACATCATCATATAACTGACGTGCGCCGTTACTCTCCATGACCCTACCGCCAAAGCCGCTCGCGGTAGAACGTGATAACCCACCGCCAAAGGGTCTGGCGGTAGGGTCTGAAACCTTATAAGGCTGAACCTTCATTTCGCAATCCACATCTTCTCCCACCCCACCTCGCGGCCTCCTCAAAAACAGAGAGGAGGAACCTCTCTCGTCCCCTCCACTCCCTCCCTCGGATCTCTTCCGTTTCTTCACCAATTTTGCGGATCCAGATGGCTCCGAAACGAGAAAAGTAAGCTCCTTTGATCCCTCCAATTCATTTAGTCAAAAAGCTTCGGATTCGTCGCATTGTTTGATTGAAATTATTCCTATTTTCAAACTAGATTTTTTTGTACCATAGGATTGTTTTAGGTTGATTGTAGATGTTCTATGGCGGATATGGGGTTGGATTTGAACTTGTATTAACTTGTCGAAGAGATTGTATGTATTTTCATGATGAACTCCTAGTTCATGTAAGCAAAATCTTGATATGATGCATGTTTAAGGAATGAATTGATAGGTTTGTTTTTATGTGATTAACCTTTGTGATATGAATCAAGCCATGGATATAGTGGATGTTGGAGAAAAATTTATGTATTTACTTTTTTATTCATGCTTATGCTTATATGAATTGTTATATAAATTGAAGAAATGATTGGATAATGTTAAAACAATCTTATTGAAAATGAATAAATGAATCATGCTTATGAGAATCATGTTTTCAAATTGAATGAATAAAAATTGTTAATAGTGTTTGTAATGCTTATGTTTTTTTAGTTGTGCTTATGCTTATCTATGCTTATGTTTATGGACTTTTTTAGGAGGGCACCTCTTGCGGACAACATCAGAACTAAGTATACCATGCTTGACCCTGCGTTCGACAAGGGTCATCGTGCCCATTTCATTCAGAATGGACTGGTAATTACCGTTGTTGAACCAAATCTTTCAAATTGATGAAAATAAGTTACTAATTATTTGGGTCTTCTATTTGGCAGATGCTCCCGCCACTGCGGATGAGGGCACACGGGACGACCGTTAAGATGGAGTACTACGAGCGCTACGCGTCGTTCTACAAGAGAGCCCGACTGTTGGGTTTCGTCGTGCAGTTCAAGCGTAAGCTGCCGACGCTCGTCCACTCGGCTCTCACAGCTCTGATCGACCGGTGGTGGTCAGAGACGCATAGTTTCCATTTTCCATGTGAGGAGATGACGGTCACCCTCCAGGATTGGAGGACCGATCAATGATCCTGCTCTCACTGGCCGAGTGGACGGGAGGAACTCAGAGGGTTATCGCCCTTATCGGTGGCTGCCCCCCTCCCCCCTCTAAGGCTAACCGGACTTTCGGCATACTTCTGCCCTGGCTTCTGAAGCACCAGAGCAAGTACCCGGATGGTGCCGGACCCCGGGTGGTGGAGCAGTACGCCAGGGCCTACCTGTGGTACATTCTCACTGTGTGCTCCAGCGCACGACAGTGATGTACCAGGTTGAGGAGAAGTTGTGCGATCGTGCCCTGATGGGAAGAGTGGAGGATTTTTTTTCACTGTTTTGACCTTACAGGTAAACATGAACACAAAATGAACTCATTCTGAAAGTATTTTCAGATCTGACCCTTTTTAGAAACGTCAGAGTCCGTGGCGTTGCTGCTCCACGTAAAAACGCCAGTCTAACGTGGCGTTTCAGGCTATGTAGCAACGCCAAGACGCATGGCGTTTTAGTGCACGTGCTACTGTTCATAGCATGCAGGCAGGCATGCGCCGCTGTTCGCAGCATGCAGGCAAATATCCATGCATGCGCTACTGTTCGCAGCATGCAGGCAGGCATGCAGGCATGCACCGCTGTTGTAGGACTAGGGATAGAGATCATGGAGGGAGAGAGATGTGAATCTGCACAATGAAGTTTTATGGCGCATGAGTCACAGGGAACAGTGAAGGAGACAGAGACGGGATGTTTTCTAGTCTGCGCATAGGAGCAATCACGCATACCAAAGGAAGCTACACTGCATGTTTCGTGGACAAAATTACCCTCGTATGCATGGATGGGATAAACCAGCGTTGTAAATGTTGCATGCAGCCCATTGACTCACTGGTCACTGCCCCTCTCTCCTCGTTTTTGAGTCTTGCATGCGAGCTGGTGTACACTGCGCATGCGAGAAAAAATTATGCCCATAGTAAAGAAGATCGGAGGGAGTACACTGCATGCATGCAAGCAATGCAGAGGCAGGCACGCACACACACACAACTATGGGATGTGGCTATGGTGTGGCGTAGAGTAGCATGGATGATGAGCAGTAGTAAAAGAAAACTATTGTTGCTCCTGCTGGCACGATGACACCGGCACAATAGCGCATGCATTGGATATTTGCCTCAGAAACGCCAACGCGGATGACGTTTCACAGTGGCCCAAAGACGTTAAGGGAGACTGGCGTTTTGCGTGCTCTGCAACGTGTAGGTAGACTGACGTTTCCCTATGGGTCTGCAACGCCAAGGGTGACTGGCGTTTCTATATGACCATAAACGCCACGGTTTACGGCGTTTTAAAAAGGGTAAAATCATGAATTCTTTTTAGACGGAGTTCGTTTTATGAATTTTTTACGCATAGAGTCAAAACAGTGGAAAAAAACCCAAGTGTGGAATGGCACCGGCCTCCCGTGTCCCCTACACACGTGGTTGCTGCTTTGGAGTCACAATGCGGGATCTCCAGCAATGACGTCATGGTTGAAGTATGTTCGCCTCCAGCAGATTTTCTTGTGTGATTCCGGTCGGGCGAGGAGTACTGTACTCGAGTGCTCATCTACCGCTCCCGTAGGCTAACCGCCGGCGGAGAGACGATCCAGTTCACTCGTTGACATCATGGGATGGGTGGCGAGGCGTCGTCTCTGAAATTTTTGAGTAGTTTGAGCTTTGTTGGGATGCCGCAAGAAGCATGGGAGGTCGAGTTTGTTGTTAAGCTTGTTATCGGTCTCGGCGGTGATCTCGTTAAGATGGTCAAGCCCACTAAAGCCGTGTTTGGATTCTCATTTTTCTTCTAAATACACTTATAAAATATATACAGATCTCGGGCTGTAAATAGCTCTTGGCCTGTAAATTACATCCGAAAAGTAAATACATTTGTATTAAATTACAACCAAACTAAGCGCGGCGTAATCGTTGTTTTGTAGTTGCTGAAGCGTGGATGATAAATCCAAACAAAGTGCCCAAGTTATAGGAAGTGGAGCTGCCAGAACCTGGCCTAGAACAGGATTATCCAACCTCTGACTCTGAAGGGACTATTTCACCACCTAATAGTGAGCTGAAACTTGGGAAGCCGGCAGTTTTGCTTGTTGTCAAGATCCATATTCTGAAGGTGATAGATCGGAGCCCTATATTAACAGAGATGTCCGATGCTTACGATTATGATGATGAATCCAATAGTGCTCGTTGTCACACGTCCACTTGCTATCCTGGCACAACTGATGGAGCAGATACGGTATACATTGGGGGTGCACACGGATTAGCAAATCAATGGACAGATGGTCGTGCAAGTGGTGTGTTTAGGATATAGGTGGAGCATGAGTGTTCATTAGCATGAGACCATCGACTTATACCATTTCCATTTGAACTGCGGATGAACTTTGTGTTGTATGTCAGATTATGTAGCTTGCTCTTCTATGACTTGTGCCCTTATCATTAAATGACATGTAGTAATCATTTGTGCACCAGTTTTTACATGTCTGGCTAGGTTTGGTTTCGCGCCATAGAAAGAGGTGGAGAGAGAACTAAAAAAATATGTATGTACCCTACCGCCATGGTCCCGAATGGTAAGTTCTATAAACATACCGTTTCATTTTTACAATTACAAGCGTCAGTGTTGTGGGAATGAACCTGACAGTAGAGATGTAGGGTACGAATGGAGAGGACGGAGTCCTAGCTACGGCAAGCTTGTACGCAAGATGTATGAGCTCAGACCCTCTCGTAGAGGAAACAGACCTACATCTCAGTGTTCGGGAACTCTGGCAGTGTGGAATGTGTGTTACAGGGGTGTGAACCCTTGTGCGAGAGGGAAGGGGTGGCCTATATAGAGTGCGCTATCCCTCATCAAGGCCCCAACATCTAAGCGTTCGATCAATAGGGTTTAAAGGTGTACGTTACTGATAATGTATGTATGTAATTAATGTTATTCATGAACATCAGCTAAACGCTCGCCCGTTGGCCTCCCTGGGGGTGTCTTCTGGTCTTCTGTGTCGACTGGTGTCTTCCGAGTGGAAGTTGGTTGTCGAGTGAAGGGGAATATCTTCCGAGTGACTTTAGACCTCATGGCTATCCAGTCGGAATCTTCTTTGTGACCTTTCGGCTAATAATGGGGTACCCTTAGGTAGGATACTTAGGTCAGGCGTGTGACCCTACCCTAGGTACATATCCCCATCATTAGCCCCCGAATGGATCGGGGTTCGAGTGAGGAAGGGGTCGATGCGGATTCTGTCGAGCCATACTGATCTTGAACATACTTCTGGTTTGATAGAACTTCACGTCGACTGAAATCTTCATCATTCACCTTGATCGATTCTATTGTGAAGCATGTCCGAGTGAATTGAAGTACTTGAAGTAAATCTGAGTGACTCACGAGACCTTGAGACGTGACGGATCACTTCGTTAGGTCCTGATTTCACGAGATTTGAAATTCCGGGTTCCGCGCACTGCGCGGTTATGATGCAATCACTAGGGCAAGTTGGGCAATGACGCCTCGCGTCGTCATTATCGCCACGCGTCACATCTCCTCTATTATCGAGATAAGCAGAGATCTCGGAGGTCCACCAGTCAGCGACTCACTCGGGTGATTATATAAATCCAGCCGGCGTTAGGGTTGATGCAGTGCTTTCCCCTGATCCTTCCCCGCCTCCTCTCCACCTCCATTTCGCAGGCACTGCTTCGGTTCGTCTCCGCCGCTGCGGCAATGACGAAGGGTAAGACAAGCAAGCTTGAGCGTGCTAAGAAGGGTGGGAAATCGAAGAAACCAGGCGGCCGATCTGCGCTATCGCCGGGGTGGATTCAGGGAGACTTTCTCCCGTCCACCGTCCAGAAGGAGGACGTCCTGGAGCTTGTTGAGCATGGGATGGTGGCCGAAAAATCTTGGAGGCTGCCAGAAGGAGAGCTCGAGCCGAAGCCCCGTGAAGGGGAACGAGTCCTTCTCCTGACCCACATTGAGCGAGGTTTCTCTCTGCCCCCGCATCCTTTTATCTGTGGCTTTCTCTATTATTTTGGAGCGCAACTTCATCACCTCCATCCAAACACCATTGCGTATCTCTCCGCATTCGTCACACTGTGCGAGTGCTTCATGGGTTGTCCTCCTCACTAGGGTCTGTTCAAGCACATCTTCTTTGTGCGATCCCAAACAGTGAAGAAAGAGAACCCGAGTGACAGTAGGACTCACGTCATCCAATTATGCGGCGGTCTAGGGATCCAAAAGAGGGGTAGGAGTAAGTATCCCCAAATGACCCTTCCTGAAACAGCCCGGAATTGGCAGTCGACATGGTTCTATTGCAATGATGTTGCGTCTCTGAATATGTCGACTAGCCTTCTTCCTTTCACCTTGGAGTGTCCAACTGCTCCTAGGTCGATAAACGTGTTCGAAGATGACAAGATTGGGGTGGAGATGTTGGTAGCTGAGGTGATTAACTTGGTCCGAGCTGGAGTGATGGGAATGGTGCTCGAGACATTCCTTGGTCGGCGTATCCAGCCTCTTCAGGCGAGAGACCACCCCATGTGGCACTACTAGGGTCTTGGGGACTCCACTCGGTCGCACCCTGAGGAGGTTTTGGAAGAAACCGTAGCCCATTGGATCAAGAGCATCACCGGACCTTGTGACAATCCCATAGGAGCCAAGCGGGTTGCACCTTATTCTACTGAGAACATACCACGGAAACTGGTACGTTATATCCTTTCCGATTGCTTTCATGTCTCTGTCAAGTGATTGGATATTTGACCGACTGATTTTGCTACTTTTGTTCCTTATAGGGGTGGACGAACTTGCATTCTCCCGTAACTAACGGGGATCAGTTTGACATCAGAGGGGAAAGTGAAGGTGGCAGCGTCGATAGCGATTACGCTGATGATAGCGAGGAGAGTGAAGATGACTCGGATGATAGTGAGGAAGAAAATCAACCTCCTCCACGCCCCGAATTGTGGTCCAAGCATCGCCATGATCCAACGGCTTCTCCAAGCAATACCTTAGCATCCAGCAGCAGGAACGTGAAGCGCGACAGAGCTGTCGCGACTGACTCTGCAGAAAAAGCTGCCAAGCAACCTAAGCCTCGGAAGGCCCTGCCCCGGATGAGGATTGTTGTGCCAGTTGCTTCAACGTGAGTATTCGTCTCTTTCTTTTTTTTGTCATTGTGATTTTCTGTGTCTCTGAAGACCGAGTGAAATTTACTTGCCAGAGCTACTACCTCGGTGATGACGCCTGTTGGGGCCGAAGAAGATCCCATGGACTTGGATGATGTGGACATGCCTGCTCCTCAACAAGGTATGATAAGTATTTGTTTTACTCTGTTTTGTAGATTGAATCAGTCGAATGAACTAACCGACACTGTAGATTGACAGCCTCAGACGTCATTATCTTGGATGGTGAACAAGAACCGCATCATGCGGGTGCAGAACAAACTCACGCCATGCCTGCAGAGCCTATGTCAAGTGTTCCTCCAACCAGTTCGACTGCTCTGATTACAGCTCCTCCGACTGGTTCAACTGTTGTGACAAATGTGCCGACTGCGCCTCCTCCAGTAACTCTCGTTACCACTGTTGCGATACCGACTCCTTCAACACTTGCATATTCTATGCAACATGTCCCGGAGGATCAAATTGGAGCCGCGAAAGAAGCTATGATTCAAGCCGGACTGATGATGCGGCGGACCACAGAGGCGTACGTGGCTAGTAAGTTCGCATATGATGTAAGTTCGATGCTTCAAGCGAACATCCGAGTAAGTGCAATTGTAAGTTAATTTCTGATTGAATCTTGTCAATCTTGCTTTCCGATTGAGTCTTGTCAATCTTGCTTTTCGATTGAGTCTTGTCAATCTTGCTTTCCAATTGAGTCTTGTCAATCTTGCTTTTACACCCATTGGGGGTATGTTGTGTGGTTGTTTGTCTTTATTCCAGTGGGGGCACGCTGAGTGAACCCATTGGGTGTAGTCCCCGAGACCGCTCTCGAATGCTTGCATCGTTAGGGGTTTGATTTGAAAACTTATTCTCTGTTTTTGACTCGGCCAGGACGGCCTGGTCGGGTGGTTTTGTATCTAGTGGGGGCAGGCTGAGTGCACCCACTGTGTGTAGTCCCTCAGACCGTTGTCGACTGTTTGCCTCGGCAGGGGTCTAATTAGAAAACACGGTCTGTTTGTTTTTCGTGACTCGGCCGGGACGGACCTGGTCTAGTGGTTTCATATCCAGTGGGGGCACGCTAAGTGCACCCACTGGGTGTAGTCCCCGAGGCTAATGTCGGTCGTTTACGAAGGACATTAGTCTTAAGAAGTTGGGTGGGTGTGGTGGGTCGTGATACATCCATTTTGCATCATGCTTTCATGTTGATATTTATCGCTTTTTGGGCTGTTATTACACTTCACGGTACAATACTTATGCCCTTTCTCTCTTATTTTGCAAGGTTTACATGAAGAGGGAGAATGTCGGCAGCTGGAATTCTGGCCTGAAAAAGGAGCAAGTTCGAGATACCTATTCTGCGCAACTCCAAAATCCGTGAAAATCAACGTGGATTTTTTTTGGGATTTATTAAAAATACTAGGCCGGAGAAGTACCAGAGGGGCGCCAGTAGGAGGCCACAAGCCTCCTAGGCGCCCCCTGGTCGCGCCTAGGGGGCTTGTGCGCTCCCACTTGGCCCTCTGGCTCCCCCCTTTTGCTACAAGAAGGGTTTCAGTCCAGAAAAACTAAGAGGAGGCTTTTCGGAGGATTCACCGCCGCCACGAGGCGGAACTTGAGCAGAACCAATCTAGAGCTCCGGCACGACGATCCTGCCAGAGAAACTTCCCTCCCGGAGGGGGAAATCATCGCCATTGTCATCACAAACACTCCTCTCATCGGAGGGGACTCATCACCATCAACATCTTCATCAGCACCATCTCATCTCCAAACCCTAGTTCATCTCTTGTAACCAATCTCCATCTCGCGACTCCGATTGGTACTTGTAAGGTTGCTAGTAGTGTTAATTACTCTTTGTAGTTGATGCTAGTTGGATTACTTGGTGGAAGATTATATGTTCAGATCTTTGATGCTACTGATTACCTCTCTGGTCATGAATATGATTATGCTTTGTGAGTAGTTACTTTTGTTCCTGAGGACATGGGATAAGTCATGTTATAAGTAGTCATGTGAATTTGGTATTCGTTCGATAATTTGATGTGTTGTATGTTGTTTTTCCTCTAGTGGTGTTATGTGAACGTCGACTACATAACACTTCACCATTATTTGGGCCTAGAGGAATGCATTGGGAAGTAGTAAGTAGATGATGGGTTGCTAGAGTGACAGAAGCTTAAACCCTAGTTTATGTGTTGCTTTGTAAGGGGCTGATTTGGATCCACTAGTTTAATGCTATGGTTAGACTTTGTCTTAATTCTTCTTTCGTAGTTGCGGATACTTGCGAGAGGGGTTAATCATAAGTGGGATGCTTGTCCAACTAAGGGCAGTACCCAAGAGCCGGTCCACCCACATATCAAACTATCAAAGTAGCGAACGCGAATCATATGAACATGATGAAAACTAGCTTGAAAGAAATTCTCATGTGTCCTCGGGAGCGTTTTACCTCCTATAAGACTTTGTCCATGCTTGTCCCTTTATACAAAAGGGATTGGGCCACTTTGCTGCATCGTTGTTACTTTGGTTACTTGCTACTTGCTACGAATCATCTCACCACACAACTACTTGTTACCAATAATTTTAGTGCTTGCGGATATTACCTTCCTGAAAACCACTTGTCAGATCCTTTTGCTCCTCGTTGGGTTCGACACTCTTACTTATCAAAAGGACTACGATAGATCCCCTATACTTGTGGGTCATCAAGACTCTTTTGTGGCGCTTTTGTCGGGGAGTGAAGATCCTTTGGTAAGTGGAAATTGGTAACGAAGAATTAATATAGTGTGCTGAAATTTATTGTCACTTGTCACTATGGAAACTAATCCTTTGAGGGGCTTGTTCGGGGTATCTTCACCTCGAACAGAAGCACAAAGAGTTGCTACTCAACCTGCTGCACCTACTGAAAATATTTGCTATGAATTTCCTTCGGGTATGCTTGAGAAACTGCTTGCTAATCCTTTTACAGGAGATGGAACATCACATCCAGACTTGCATCTAATCTATGTAGATGAAGTTTGGGGTTTATTTAAGCTTGCAGGTTTGCCCGAGGATGAGTTAAAGAAGAAGGTCTTTCCCTTATCTTTGAGGGATAAGGCGTTGACATGAGAAAGCATCGCTCAAGCTTGGGGGAGGCTTAAATCAATGTTATATTCATGTCCCAACCATGAGCTCTCGAGAGAAATTATCATTCAGAACTTCTATGCTCGGCTTTCTCATGATGATCGCACCATGCTTGACACTTCTTGTACTGGTTCTTTTATGAAGAGAGATATTGACTTCAAATGGAATTTATTGGAAAGAATTAAACGCAACTCTGAAGATTGGGAGCTTGATGAAGGTAAGGAGTCAGGTATGAATTTCAAGTTTGATTGCGTTAAATCCTTTGTTGAAACAAATACTTTTTATGATTTTAGCACTAAGTATGGACTTGACTCTGAGATAGTAGCTTCATTGTGTGAATCTTTTGCTGCTCATATTGATCTCCCCAAGGAGAAGTGGTTTAAATATCATCCTCCCTTAGAAGTCAAGGTAGTTAAACCCAATCCAGTTGAAGAGAAGGTCATTGCCTATAATGATCCTATTGTTCCCAGTGCTTACATTGAGAACCACCTTTCCCTGTTAGAATAAAGGATCATTCTAAAGCTTCAACTGTGATACGTAGAGGCTACATTAGAACACCTACACCCCCTGAGAAAATTAGAGTTGAACCTAGCATTGCTATTATCAAACATCTCCTGTCCCACAATGTTGATGGCCATGATATTCACTTCTGTGAAGATGCTGCTAGAATTGCTAAACCACACGCTAGAGACAAACATAGGCCTCTTGTTGGCACACATGTTGTTTCTGTTAAGATAGGAGATCATTGTTATCATGGTTTATGTGACGTGGGTGCTGGTGTTAGTGCAATACCTCAATCCTTATATGATGGAATTAAAGACGAGATTGCACCTGTTGAGATAGAACCTATTGATGTCACTATTCAGCTTGCCAATAGAGATACTATCTTCCCTGTGGTAATTGTTAGGGATGTTGAAGTCTTGTGTGGTAAAACGAAGTATCCTCGTTCTTGCTACCACCCAAGATAGCTTTCGTCCCATCATATTTGGCAGACCCTTCCTCAATACCGTCAATGCTCATATTGACTGTGAGAAGCAAACTATCACTGTTGGCTTTGAAGGTGTGTCACACGAGTTCAATTTCTCCAAGTTTGGTAGACAACCTCATGAAAAAGAGTTGCCTAGTAAGGATGAAACTATTGCCTTAGCTTCTATTGTCGTGCCTCCAACTGATCCCTTAGAGCAATACTTGCTTGAGCATGAAAATGATATGCATATGGATGAAAGGGATGAGATAGATAGAGTTGTCTTAGAACAATATCCTATCCTTCAGAATAATTTGCCTGTTGAACTGCTTGGGGATCCACCCCCACCAAAGGGTGATCCTGTGTTCGAGCTTAAACAGTTGCCAGATACTCTTAAGTATGCTTATCTTGATGAAAAAGAGATATATCATGTTATAATTAGTGCTAGCCTCTTAGAGCATGAAGAAAATAAGTTACTAAAAACTCTGAGAAAGCACCCTGCTGCTATTGGATATACTCTTGATGATCTTAAGGGCATTAGTCCCACTCTATGCCAGCACAAGATTAAAACTGATCCTGATTCCAAGCCAGTTGTTGATCATCAACGGAGATTAAATCCTAAGATGAAAGAGGTAGTAAGAAAAGAAATACTAAAGCTCCTGGAAGCAGGTATTATCTATCTTGTTGCTGATAGTGATTGGGTGAGTCCGATGCATTGCGTCCCTAAGAAGGGAGGCATTACCGTTGTCCCTAATGATAAGGATGAATTGATCCCACAAAGGATTATTACTGGCTATATGATGGTGATCGATTTTAGGAAATTGAATAAAGCCACTAGGAAAGATCATTACCCTTTGCCTTTTATTTACCAAATGCTAGAAACACTGTCTAAACACACACACTTCTTCTTTCTAGACGGTTATTCCGGTTTCTCCCAAATACCAGTTGCACAAGCTGATCAGGAGAAAACCACTTTCACCTGCCCTTTCGGTACCTTTGCTTATAAACGTATGCCTTTTGGCTTATGTAATGCACCTGCTACCTTTCAAAGATGTATGATGGCTATATTCTCTGACTTTTGTGAAAAGATTGTTGAGGTTTTCATGGAGGACTTCTCCGTTTACGGGTCTTCTTCCGATGATTGCCTCAGCAACCTTGATCGAGTCTTGCAGAGATGTAAAGACACCAATCTTGTCTTGAATTGGGAGAAGTGCCACTTTATGGTTAATGAAGGCATCGTCTTAGGACATAAAATTTCTGGAAGAGGTATTGAAGTCGTTAAGGCTAAGTTTGATGCAATCGAGAAAATGCCATACCCCACAGATATAAAAGGTATACGAAGTTTCCTTGGTCATGTTTGTTTCTATAGAAGGTTCATTAAAGGCTTCTCTAAGATTTCTAGGCCTCTTACCAATCTCTTGCAAAAGGATATTCCTTTTGTTTTTGACGATGATTGTGAGGAATCCTTCGAAATACTTAAGAAGGCTTTGATAACTGCACCTATTGTTCAACCACCTGATTGGAACTTACCTTTTGAAATCATGTGTGATGCTAGTGATTATGCTGTTGGTGTTGTCCTAGGGCAAAGAGTTGATAAGAAGTTGAATGTTATTCACTATGCTAGTAAAACTCTAGACAGTGCCCAAAGAAACTATGCCACTACGGAAAAGGAATTTTTAGCAGTCGTGTTTGCATGTGAAAAGTTCAGATCTTACATAGTTGATTCCAAAGTCACTATTCACACTGATCACTCTGCTATTAAGTACCTCATGGAGAAGAAAGACGCTAAACCTAGACTTATCAAATGGGTTCTCTTGCTACAGGAATTTGATTTGCATGTTGTTGACAGGAAGGGTGTTGATAACCCAGTAGAAGATAACTTGTCTAGGTTGGAGAATGTTCTTGATGACCCACAACCTATTGATGATAGCTTTCCTGATGAGCAATTGAATGTCATCAATACTTCACGTAGTGCACCGTGCTATGCTGATTATGCAAACTATATCGTTGCCAAATATATACCACCTAGTTTCACATACGAGCAAAAGAAGAAATTCTTCTTTGACTTGAGACATTACTTCTAGGATGATCCTCACCTTTATAAGGAAGGAGTAGATGGTGTTATTAGACGTTGTGTACCTGAACATGAACAGGGACAGATCCTACAGAAGTGTCACTCCGAGGCCTACGGAGGACACCATGCGGGAGATAGAACTGCACACAAGGTATTGCAATCAGGTTTCTACTGGCCCACTCTCTTCAAGGATGCCCGTAAGTTTGTCTTGCCTTGTGACAAATGTCAAAGAATAGGTAATATCGGTAAACTTCAGGAAATGCCTATGAACTATTCACTTGTCATTAAACCATTTGATGTATGGGGCTTTGATTATATGGGACCTTTTCCAAAATCCAATGGGTATACTCATATCCTAGTTGTTGTTGATTACTGATGACCCACAAGTATAGGGGATCAATCGTAGTCCTTTCGATAAGTAAGAGTGTCGAAACCAACGAGGAGGATAAGGCTCTGATAAACGGTTTTCAGCAAGGTAATAACTGCAAGCACTGAAAATAGCGGTAACAAGTGATGGTGTAGTCAGGTGAAATGTAGCAAGTGAAAAGTAACAAGTAACAAGTAGTAACAACGGTTCAGCAAAGTGGCCCAATCCCTTTTGTAGCAAGGGACAAGCCTAAACAAAGTCTTATAGGAGGAAAAGCGCTCCCGAGGACACACGGGAATTTCTGTCATGCTAGTTTCATCATGTTCATGTGATTCACGTTCGTTACTTTGATAGTTTGATATGTGGGTGGACCGGCGCTTGGGTACTGCCTTTAGTTGGACAAGCATCCCACTTATGATTAACCCCTCTCGCAAGCATCCGCAACTACGAAAGAAGAATTAAGACAACATCTAACCATGGCATTAAACTAGTGGATCCAAATCAGCCCCTTACGAAGCAACGCATAGACTGGGGTTTAAGCTTCTGTCACTCTAGCAACCCATCATCTACTTACTACTCCCCAATGCCTTCCTCTAGGCCCAAAGATGGTGAAGTGTTATGTAGTCGACATTCACATAACACCACTAGAGGAAAAGACAACATACAGCATATCAAAATACCGAACGAATACCAAATTCACATGACTATTATCAGCATGACTTATCCCATGTCCCGAGGAACAAAAGTAACTACTCACAAAGCCTAATCATAATCATGATCAGAGGTGTAATGAGTAGCATCAAGGATCTGATCTTAAACTCTTCCACCAAGTAATCCAACTAGCATCAACTACAAAGAGTAATCAACACTACTAGCAACCTTACAAGTAACAATCGGAGTCGCAAAACGGAGATTGGTTACAAGAGATGAACTAGGGTTTGGAGAGGAGATGGTGCTGATGAAGATGTTGATGGAGATGACTCCCCTCCGACGATAGGAGTGTTGGTGATGATGATGGCTACGATTTCCCCCTCTGGGAGGGAAGTTTCCCCGGCAGGATCGTCCTGCCGGAGCTCTAGATTGGTTCTGCTCAAGTTCCGCCTCGTGGCGGCGGAGAATCCACGAAAAAGCTCCACCCTGATTTTTGTTCCTGGATGAAACCCTTCATATAGCAAAAGAGGGGGCCAGTGGGCCGACAGGGTGCCCACAAGCCTTGTAGCCGCCACCATGGGGGCGGCGGCTACCAGGCTTGTGGGCCCCTGGTAGCGCCCCTCTGGCACTTCTTTCACCCAGTATTTTTTATATATTCCCAAAAATTCCACGTTGATTTTCAGGGCATTTGGAGTTGCGCAGAATAGAGGACTCGAACTTGCTCCTTTTCCAGTCAAGAATTCCAGCTGCCGGTATTCTCCCTCTTCAAATAAACCTTGCAAAATAAGAGAAAAAGGGCATAAGTATGGTACCACAAAGTAATATAATAGTCCATAAAGTGATAAATATCAACATGAAAGCATGATGCAAAATGGACGTATCAACTCCCCCAAGCTTATACCTCGCTTGTCCTCAAGCGAAAACCAAGATCCATAAACATGTCCACATGTTTAGGGATGAAGGTGTCGATAGAACATAATACGGACATGAGGGCATCATGATCACACATAGAACAGCAATACATCATAAATATTCTTATGGGACAGTAACAATTCCTTCACAAAGCAAAGTATGAAACAAAAACCTTACCGAGAAGTAGCCAACAACAGTCCATAGTCATTGAAGCAGTTGCAATTTATCATAACATCAGAAAGAGTCAAATAAGATCTTGTTAAGAAAACATACATACTCAATCATCTCTTTTGTTTTCCACAATTGTTACAACTCACGTGGTACTCATGGTATCAAAGTTTCGGTTGGACACACAGAAAGATAGGGGCTTATAATTTTGCCTCCCAACCATTTACCTCAAGGGTAAAGTCAACAATAATAAAGCATAAGTACTCACCTCCAAGTTGATATATGAATGTAGATCTTTACCTAGCTTGTGACGGTAGCCAAGACAAAGGCAAACTAAGGAATTGGTGAAGATCACCATGACTCTTTCAAGGGCAAAAAGTAAAGGTACAAGATAGGCCCTTCGCAGAGGGAAGCAGAGGTTGTCATGCGCTTTTGAGGTTAGGATGCGTGTCCTCTTAGTGCGGAGGAACGTCACTTTATATTGCCTCCTATGATAAAGAACTTTATTATGCAGTCTGTCGCTTTTATGTCTTCCTCATCACAGGTTCGTACAAAGCTTATTTTCCACACACTAATAGATCATACATATAGAGAGCAATTTTTATTGCTTGCACCGATGACAACTTACTTGAGGGATCTTATTCAATCCATAGGTAGGTATGGTGGACACTCATGGCAAAACTGGGTTGAAGGTTTATGGATGCACAAGTAGTATCTCTACTTGGTGCAGGAGTTTTGGCTAATATGAGGTGGAAGCAATCGTCACATGCTAAGGGATCTTTTGGCATATAACATTGTTTGGAACCAAGCAAACACAATTCATTATGTTGTCTTCCTTGTCCAACATCTACTTCTAAGCATGTAATAGTTTGGTGAGTGCTCACGATTGTAAAAAGTGTCTAAGATGATATATTTATATGTGAACCTCTCTTTCCTTATTACTTCTTATTAATTGCAACAATGACTGGGGTCTATGTTGGTCTATTCTCAACAAGTTTCAATCATCATACTTGTCATATGTGAAGCTATCACTTTCCATAAGATCATCTCATGATCTTTCATGCTATCGTTCTTTTAATACTTTTGATCACGGCACAAAACAAAGCCCTTGACTAAGATACTCTTTATTATATAGCTCGCAAGCTCGAATACATCGGGGGAGACACAAAGAAAAAGACTCAAACTGAACACTAAAGACTTATTCCACTAAGAGAAGAAATAAAAACTGAAAAGGAAAGAACTAAAACAAAGGTAAAAGTAGAAGATATAAAGGTGATACGATACCAGGGCAACTCCCCCAAGCTTGGAAAAATCCAAGGGGATTGCCCATACCAATGCTTAGTTGTCTTCCTTTGGTGGTGAAGGTGGTGGTGTTGTTGCCTTTGATTCCAAGAGAGCTATCAATCTTTGATTTATACCTTTGAGATCTGCGACATGGTTTTCTAGCAAAACAACTTCACGAGAAAGGGAAATATTGCGAGCACGAGTTGTTTCATAGAACCTCAAGAGTTCAATCAAGGATGGAGACAGCACGTGGAGGAAGGGTTGGAGAAAATCTACTCCTTCAACATCTTCAATGTTGAACATAGGTTGAACTTCCTCCCTAGCTTGGGTTTTCTCCTTAGCTTTGTCCCTGGCTTCCGTGACTTCTACTCTTTTTGGATCAGCATCTACTTCTTCATGAACTTGGGGGAGATTATTCTCCCCAACAAATTCCTGAGACATCTTTGCTCTAAATCTGCGGCAGAAAACAGGCTCGAAACGAAAACCGAGGAAAACTGCGCGATACGGAGATTAAAACCCTCGGGCGTATATATAATGATTTTTTCTGGACCAAAAGGATTGCTCCACAAGAAAATGGAGTCTAGGAGGCACACGAGGTGCCCACAAGCCCTGTAGCCGCCGCCAGGGGGGTAGGTGGCGGCTAACAAGCTTGTGGCCGCCTCGTGCGCTCTCCGGGCTGTTTTTATTTTTCTCATTTTCCAAAAATTCCAAAACGGAGAAAATTTCCTATTGAAAAAGTTTCAGAGTCCGATTACTTACCGAAACACTCTTTGTTTTCAGGGTCTGAAATAGGTTGATAAACATCCCTTATGTACTCCTGTGGAGTTATGATATTGATGGTATTGGTCTCAACATTTATGGAGGTACGAGAGATATAATGCTTGATTCTTTGCTCATTTACCACTCTAGGAAAATTACCTTCCGGGTTATTGATTTTGATGGCACCAGAACGATATACTTCCTCGACAACGTAAGGACCTTCGCATTTAGAGAGAAGCTTGCCTGCGAAGAATCTTAAGCGAGAACTGTATAGCAGGACGTAATCTCCTACACTGAACTCTCGTTTTTGTATTCTTTTATCGTTCCATCTCTTAACCTTTTCCTTGAACAACTTGGCATTCTCATATGCCTGGGCCCTCCATTCATCTAATGAGCTGATATCAAACAACCGCTTCTCACCGGCAAGTTTGAAATCGAAGTTGAGCTCTTTGATTGCCCAATAAGCCTTGTGTTCTAGCTCAAGAGGTAAATGACAGGCCTTACCGTAAACCATTTTATATGGCGACATGCCCATGGGATTCTTATAAGCGGTCCTATAAGCCCATAGTGCATCGTCAAGTTTACTAGACCAATTCTTTCGAGATCTATTGAAAGTCTTTTGTAAGATCAATTTGATCTCCCTATTACTCAACTCCACTTGACCACTAGACTGAGGATGGTAAGGAGATGCAACTCTATGGTTGACATCATACTTAGCAAGCATCTTGCGGAAAACACCATGAATGAAGTGTGAACCGCCATCAGTCATCAGATATCTAGGGACTCCAAATCATGGGGAAATGACTTCTTTAAGCATCTTAATAGAGGTGTGATGATCAGCATTTCTAGTGGGGATAGCTTCAACCCACTTAGTAACATAATCAAGAGCGACTAAGATGTGAGTGTACCCATTGGAACTCTGGAAGGGTCCCATATAATCAAAGCCCCAAACATCAAATGGTTCAATGACAAGTGAATAGTTCATATGCATTACCTGACGTTTACTGATGTTCCCTATTCTTTGGCATTCGTCACAAGACAAGACAAACTTACGGGCATCCTTGAAGAGAGTGGGCCAATAGAAACCTGATTGCATTACCTTATGAGCAGTTTTATCTCCAGCATGGTGTCCTCCGTAGGCTTCGGAATGACACTTCTGCAGGATCTGTCCCTGTTCATGTTCAGGCACACAACGTCTAATAACACCATCTACTCCTTCCTTATAAAGGTGAGGATCATCCCAAAAGTAGTGTCTCAAATCAAAGAAGAATTTCTTCTTTTGCTGGTAGGTGAAACTGGGTGGTATGTATTTGGCTACGATATAGTTTGCGTAATCAGCATACCACGATGCACTATGTGAAGTGCAGGTGACATTTAATTGCTCATCAGGAAAGCTGTCATCAATAGGTCGTGGGTCATCAAGGACATTCTCTAGCCTGGACAAGTTATCTGCTACAAGGTTATCAGCACCCTTTCGGTCAACAACGTGCAAATCAAATTCCTGTAGCAGGAGAACCCAAGTGATTAGCCTAGGCTTAGCGTCCTTCTTCTCCATAAGGTACTTAATAGGAGCATGATCAGAGTGAATAGTGACTTTGGAGTCAACTATATAAGATCTGAACTTTTCACATGCAAACACGACTGCTAAAAACTCCTTCTCCATAGTGGCATAGTTTCTTTGGGCACTGTCTAGAGTTTTACTAGCGTAGTGAATAACATTCAACTTCTTGTCAACTCTTTGTCCTAGAACAGCACCGACAGCATAATCACTTGCATCACACATGATTTCAAAGGGCAAGTTCCAATCAGGTGGTTGAACAATAGGTGCGGTTATCAAGGCCTTCTTAAGTATTTCGAAAGCTTCCTCACAATCCTCATCAAAAACAAAAGGAACATCCTTCTGCAAGAGGTTGGGAAGAGGCCTAGAAATCTTAGTGAAGTCTTTAATGAACCTTCTATAGAAACCAGCGTGACCTAGGAAACTTCGTATACCTCTGATATATGTGGGGCAAGGCATTTTCTCAATTGCATCAACCTTAGCCTTATCAACTTCAATGCCTTTCTCAGAGATTTTGTGTCCTAAGACGATGCCTTCATTAACCATGAAGTGGAACTTCTCCCAGTTCGAGACGAGGTTGGTATCTTTGCATCTCTGTAAGACTCGATCAAGGTTGCTGAGGCAATCGTCAAAGGAAGAACCGTAAACGGAGAAATCATCCATAAATACTTCAACAATCTTTTCACAAAAGTCAGAGAATATAGCCATCATACATCTTTGAAATGTGGCAGGTGCATTGCATAAGCCAAAAGGCATACTTCTATAAGCAAAGGTACCGAAGGGGCAGGTGAAAGTGGTTTTCTCCTGATCATATTGTGCAACAGGTATTTGCGAGAAACCTGAATAATCGTATAGAAAGCAGAAGTGTGTGTGTTTAGATAGCCTTTCTAGCATTTGGTCGATAAAGGATAATGGTCTTTCCTGGTTGCCTTGTTCAGTTTCCGGAAGTCTATCACCATCCTATAGCCAGTAATAATCCTCTGTGGGATTAGTTGATTCTTATCATTAGGAACGACGATGATACCTCCCTTCTTAGGTACGCAATGTACTGGACTTACCCAATCGCTATGAGCAACAGGATAAATGATTCCTGCTTCTAGAAGCTTTAATATTTCTTTCCTCATGGCCTCTTTCATCTTAGGATTTAATCTCCTTTGATGATCAGCATCTGGTTTAGAATCAGGGTCAGTTTTAATCTTGTGCTGACATAGAGTGGGACTAATACCCTTAAGATCATCAAGAGTATATCCAATAGCCTCACGGTGCTTCCTCAAAGTTTTTAATAACTTCTTCTCTTCGTGATTAGAGAGGTGAGCACTAATAATAAGAGGATATATCTCCTTCTCATCAAGGTAGGCATACTTAAGAGTATCTGGTAACTGTTTTAGCTCGAACACAGGATCACCCTTTGGTGGGGAAGGATCCCCAAGCAGATTATTCTTGAGAATAGGATATTGTTCTAAAACAATTTTATCTATCTCATCTCTTTCATCCATATGCATATCATTTTCATGCTCAAGTAGATATTGCTCTAAAGGATACGTAGGAGGTACGGCAATAGAGGCAAGAGCAATGATTTCATCCCTACCAGACGACTCTTTTTCATGGGGTTGTCTTCCAAACTTGGAGAAGTTAAATTCATGAGACACACCCTCGAAACTAACAGTGACGGTCTGTTTAGTGCAATCAATATGAGCATTGATAGTGTTGAGAAAGGGTCTACCAAATATGATGGGACAAAAGCTATCTTGTGCAGTAGCAAGGACGAGGAAATCAGTAGGATTCTTCGTCTTACCACACAGGACTTCTACGTCTCTCACAATTCCGAGAGGGCACATAGTGTCTCTATTAGCTAGCGTAATAGTGACATCAATGGGTTCTAACTCAGCAGGTGCAATCTCATCTTTGATTTCATCATATAGGGACCGGGGTATTGCACTAACACTAGCACCCATATCACATAAACCATGATAAAAGTGATCTCCTATCTTGACAGAAACAATGGGCAGGCCAACTACGGGTCCGTATTTGTCTTTCGCGTGAGGTTTAGCAATTCTAGCGGAGTCCTCACAGAATTTGATAACATGCCTGTCTATGTCTTCGGATAAGAGATCTTTGATAATAGAAACACTAGGTTCGACTCTAATTTCCTCAGGGGGTCCAAGTGGTCTAATATAACCCCTATGTATCACAGTTGGAGCTTTAGAATAATCCTTTTTCCTAGCAGGGTAAGGTGGTTTCTCAGCGTAGGCACAAGGAACAATAGGATCACTAAAGGCAATGACTTTCTCTTCACCTAGATTGAGTTTAACTATGTTGACTTCTACAGGAGGATGATACTTAAACCACTTCTCTTTGGGAAGATCAACATGAGCAGCAAAAGATTCACATAGAGAAGCTACTATCTCAGAGTCAAGTCCATACTTAGCGCTAAAATCTCTAGAAGTTTTTGTTTCAACAAAAGATTTAACGCAATCAAACTGGAAATTCATACCTGACTCCTTACCTTCTTCAAGCTCCCAATCTTCAGAGTTACGTTTGATTCTTTCCAATAAATTCCACTTGTGGTCAATATCCTTCTTCATAAAAGAACCGGTACAAGAAGTGTCAAGCATGGTACGATCTTCAAGAGAAAGCCGAGCATAAAAGTTTTGAGTGATAATTTCTCTCGAGAGCTCATGATTGGGGCATGAATATAGCATTGATTTAAGACTCCCCCCAGCTTGAGCTATGCTTTCCCTGTCACGAGGCCAAAAGTTATAAATATAATTCCGATCACGATGTACTAAATGCATAGGATAAAACTTTTGATGAAATTCCAATTTCAACCGTTTGTAGTCCCTTGATCCAGTATCATCACATAGCCTATACCATGTCAACGCCTTATCCTTCAAAGATAAAGGAAACACTTTATTATTTACCTCATCCTTGGGCAAACCTGCAAGCTTAAATAAACCACAAACTTCATCTACATAGATTAGATGCAAGTCTGGATGTGATGATCCATCTCCTGTAAAAGGATTAGCCAGTAGTTTCTCAAGCATACCCGAAGGAATTTCATAAAATATATTTTCAGTAGGCACCTCAGGTTGAGGAGCAACTCCTCGCGCTTCTGTTCGTGGTGAAGATACCCCGAACAAACTCCTCAAAGCAACGCATAGACTAGGGTTTAAGCTTCTGTCACTCTAGCAACCCATCATCTACTTACTACTCCCCAATGCCTTCCTCTAGGCCCAAAGATGGTGAACTGTTATGTAGTCGACATTCACATAACACCACTAGAGGAAAAGACAATATACAACATATCAAAATACCGAACGAATACCAAATTCACATGACTATTATCAGCATCACTTATCCCATGTCCTGAGGAACAAAAGTAACTACTCACAAAGCATAATCATAATCATGATCAGAGGTGTAATGAGTAGCATCAAGGATCTGAACATAAACTCTTCCACCAAGTAATCCAACTAGCATCAACTACAAAGAGTAATCAACACTACTAGCAACCTTACAAGTACCAATCGGAGTCGCGAGACGGAGATTGGTTACAAGAGATGAACTAGGGTTTGGAGAGGAGATGGTGCTGATGAAGATGTTGATGGAGATGACTCCCCTCCGACGAGAGGAGTGTTAGTGATGACGATGGCGACGATTTCCCCCTCCGGGAGGGAAGTTTCCCCGGCAGGATCGTCCTGCCGGAGCTCTAGATTGGTTCTGCACAAGTTCCGCCTCGTGGCGGCGGAGAATCCACGAAAAAGCTGCACCGTGATTTTTCCCTGGACGAAACTCTTCATATAGCAAAAGAGGGGGGCCAGTAAGCCGCCAGGGTGCCCACAAGCCCTGTAGCCGCCACCAGGGGCGGCGGCTACCAGGCTTGTGGGCCCCTGGTAGCGCCCCTCTGGCACTTCTTTTGCCCAGTATTTTTTATATATTCCCAAAAAATCCACGTTGATTTTCAGGGCATTTGGAGTTGCGCAGAATAGAGGACTCAGACTTGCTCCTTTTCCAGTCCAGAATTCCAGCTGCCGGTATTCCCCCTCTTCAAATAAACCTTGCAAAATAAGAGAGAAAAGGCATAAGTATGGTACCACAAAGTAATATAACAGTCCATAAAGCGATAAATATCAACATGAAAGCATGATGCAAAATGGACGTATCAATTATGTCACTAAGTGGGTAGAAGCTATCCCCACTAGTAGTGCTGATCACAACACCTCTATCAGGATGCTTAAAGAAGTTATTTTCCCTAGATTTGGAGTCCCTAGATATCTAATGACTAACGGTGGTTCACATTTCATTCATGGTGCTTTCCGTAAAACGCTTGCTAAGTACGATGTCAACCATAGAATTGCGTCCCCCTATCACCCTCAGTCCAGTGGTCAAGTAGAGCTAAGCAATAGAGAGATTAAACTAATTTTGCAAAAGACTGTCAACAGGTCTAGAAAGAATTGGTCTAAGAAGCTCGATGATGCACTGTGGGCTTATAGAACTGCCTATAAGAATTCCATGGGCATGTCCCCGTACAAAATGGTGTACGGTAAAGCATGTCATTTACCTCTTGAGCTAGAGCATAAGACTTATTGGGCAATCAAAGAGCTGAACTTTGATTTCAAACTTGCTAGTGAGAAGAGGTTATTTGACATTAGCTCACTTGATGAATGGAGAACTCGGGCATATGAGAATGCCAAGTTGTTCAAAGAAAAGGTTAAGAGGTGGCATGATAAAAGGATACAAAAGCGTGAGTTCAATGTAGGTGATTATGTCTTGCTATATAATTCTCGTTTAAGATTTTTTGCAGGCAAGCTTCTCTCTAAATGGGAAGGTCCATATATTGTTGAGGAAGTATACCGTTCCGGTGCTATCAAGATCAACAATACGGAAGGTAATTGTCCGAGAGTTGTAAATGGGAAGAGAATCAAGCATTATATCTCAAGTACTCCCATAAATTTTGAAAGCAATGTTATCAATACCATAACTCTGGAGGAGTACCTAAGGGATACCATAACTCCGAAAATGAAGAGGTATGTGATTCGGTAAGTAAACAGACTCCAAAACTTTTCCAGTAGGATTTTTCCTCCATTTTGGAATTTTTTTAAAAATAGAAAATTTTGAAGTAGTCCAGAAAGCGCACGAGGAGGTGACAAGCCTGCCAGGCGCGGGCCACCCCCTGGCCGCGCCTGGGGGCTTGTGGGCACCTCGTGTGCCTCCCGAACTCCGTTTTCTTGCAGAGTACTCCTTCTGGTCTAAAAAAATCATTATATATTCTCCCGAAAGGTCTGATCCTCGTGTCACGCAAATTTCCTCTGTTTTCGTTTCGAGCATGTTTTCTGCCGCAGATTCAGAGCAAAGATGCTGTCTCAGGAATCTGTCGGGGAGAACAATTTCCCTCAAGTCTATGAAGAAGTACATGATGATCTGAAAAGAGTGGAAGTCATGGAAGCCAAGGGCAGAACTAAGGAGAAGAATCAGGCGTGGGACGAAGTACAATCTGTGTTCAACAAGGAAGAAGTTGAAGAAGTGGATTTCCTCCAACACTACCTCCACCTACTGTCTCCATCCTTGATTGAACTCTTGAGGTTTTGTGAAACAACTCGTGCTCGCAATACTTATCTCACTCATGAAGTTGTTTTGCTGGAGAAACATATCACAGATCTCCAAGTTATAAATCAGAGATTGATGACCCTCTTGGAATCAAAGGTTGCAACAAGTCCACCACCATCACCTCCAAAGGAAGACAACTGAGCATGGGTATGGGCAATCCCCTTAGCTTGTGCCAAGCTTGGGGGAGTTTCCCCGGTATCGTATCACCATCACATCTTTTGCCTTTACCTTTGTTTTAGTTTGTTCCTTTTCAGTTTTCTCTTTCTCTAGTAGATTAAAGGTCTTAGTGTTTTAGCCTTGAGTTTTGCTTTGTGTCACCCCCGATGTATTCGAGTTCGTGAGTCATATAATAAAGAGTGTATTAGTTAAGGGCCTTGACTCATGCCATGATCAAGAGAATGAGAAAAGAACAAAAGCATGAAAGATCATGTAATGATCTTACGGGAAGTGATGGCTTCACATATAAAAAGAATGATGATTGAAACTTGTTGAGGGTAGACAAACGTAGAACTTGGTCATTGTTGCAATTAATAGGAAGTGATAAAGAAGGAGAGGTTCACATATAAATATACCATCTTTGACACCATCTACGATTGTGAACACTCACTACACTATTGCATGCTTAGAAGTAGATGTTGGACAAGGAAGACAACATAATGAATTGCGTTTTCTTGGTTCCGAACAATGTTATATGACTAGAGATCCCTTAGCATGTGACGATTGCTTCCACCTCATATTAGCCAAAACTCCCACACCAAGTAGAGATACTACTTGTGCATCCATAAACCTTCAACCCAGTTTGCCATGAGAGTCCACCATACCTACCTATGGATTGAATAAGATCCCTCAAGTAAGTTGTCATCGGTGCAAGCAATAAAAATTGCTCCCTAATATGTATGATCTATTAGTGTGTGGAAAATAAGCTTTGTACGAACCTGTGATGAGGAAGACATAAAAGCGACAGACTGCATAGTAAAGTTCTTTATCACAGGAGGCAATATAAAGTGACGTTCCTCCACACTAAGAGGACACACATCCAAACCTCAAAAGTGCATGACAACTTCTGCTTCCCTCTGCGAAGGGCCTATCTTGTACCTTTACTTTTTGCCCTTGAAAGAGTCATGGTGATCTACACCAATTCCTTATTTCGCCTTTATCTTGGCTAACGTCATATGTTAGGGAAAGATCTATATTCATATGTCAGCTTGGAAGTAAGTATTCATGAATTATTATTGTTGACATTACCCTTGAGGTAAATGGTTGGGAGGCGAAACTATAAGCCCCTATCTTTCTCTGTGTCCGACTGAAACTTTGATCTCATGAGTACCACGTGAGTTGTAGCAATTATAGAAGACAAAAGGATGCTTGAGTATGTGGATTTGCTTTACAAGCTCTTATTCCACTCTTTCTGATGTTGTGATAAATTGCAATTGCTTCAATGACTAAAGGCTATCGGTTGTTAATTCTCGGTAAGGTTCTTGATCCATGCTTTACTTTGTGAAGGAATTGTCACTTTAGCATAAGAGATGATATGATGGTATTGTTGTTCTGATCATGATTATGATGCCTGCATGTTCGTATCTTGTTTTGTCGACACCTCTCTCTCTGAACATGTGGGCATATTTATTGAGCTCGTCTTTCGCTTGAGGACAAGCGAGGTCTAAGCTTGGGGGAGTTGATACGTCCATTTTGCATTATGCTTTCATGTTGATATTTATCGCTTTTTGGGCTATTATTACACTTCACGTTACAATACTTATGCCTTTTCTCTCTTATTCTGCAAGGTTTATATGAAGAGGGAGAATGCCGGCAGTTGAATTCTGGCCTGAAAAAGGAGCAAGTTTGAGATACCTATTCTGCGCAACTCCAAAAGCCGTGAAAATCGACGTGGATTTTTTTGGGATTTATAAAAAATACTGGGCCGGAGAAGTGCAAGAGGGGCGCCAGCAGGAGGCCACAAGCCTGCTAGGCGCCCCCCTGGTCACGCCTAGGGGGTTTGTGGGCTCCCACTTCGCCCTCTGGCTCCCCCCTTTTGCTACAAGAAGGGTTTCGGTCTGGAAAAAACTAAGAGGAGGCTTTTCGGAGGATTCGCCGCTGCCACGAGGCGGAACTTGAGCAGAACCAATCTAGAGCTCCGGCAGGACGATCCTGCCGGGGAAACTTCCCTCCCGGAGGGGGAAATCATCGCCATCGTCATCACCAACACTCCTCTCATCGGAGGGAACTCATCACCATCAACATCTTCATCAACACCATCACATCTCCAAACCCTAGTTCATCTCTTGTAACCAATCTCCGTCTCGCGACTCCAATTGGTACTTGTAAGGTTGGTAGTAGTGTTAATTACTCTTTGTAGTTGATGCTAGTTGGATTACTTGGTGGAAGATTATATGTTCAGATCTTTGATGCTACTCATTACCTCTCTGGTCATGAATATGATTATGCTTTGTGAGTAGTTACTTTTGTTCCTGAGGACATGGGATAAGTCATGCTATAAGTAGTCATATGGATTTGGTATTCGTTCGATAATTTGATGTGTTGTATGTTGTTTTTCCTCTAGTGGTGTTACGTGAACGTCGACTACATAACACTTCACCATTATTTGGGCCTAGAGGAAGGCATTGGGAAGTAGTAAGTAGATGATGGGTTGCTAGAGTGATAGAAGCTTAAACCCTAGTTTATGCGTTGCTTTGTAAGGGGCTGATTTGGATCCACTAGTTTCATGCTATGGTTAGACTTTGTCTTAATTCTTCTTTCGTAGTTGCGGATGCTTGCGAGAGGGGTTAATCATAAGTGGGATGCTTGTCTAAGTAAGGGAAGTACCCAAGCGCCGGTCCACCCACATATCAAACTATCAAAGTAGCGAACGTGAATCATATAAACATGTTGAAAATTAGCTTGACAGAAATTTCCATGTGTCCTCGGGAGCGTTTTACCTCCTATAAGACTTTGTCCAGGCTTGTCCCTTGCTACAAAAGGGATTGGGCCACTTTGTTGCACCGTTGTTACTTTGGTTACTTGCTACTTGCTACGAATCATGTCACCACACAACTACTTGTTACCGATAATTTCAGTGCTTGCAGATATTACCTTGCTGAAAACCACTTGTGAGATCCTTCTGCTCCTCGTTTGGTTTGACACTCTTACTTATCGAAAGGACTACGATAGAACCCCTATACTTGTGGGTCATCAGGACACTATTTGGTCGAATGAACTGTATTTCTCCACTCGGAAGTAGAAAAATACTAGTGTCGACTGAATTATTCCCTTGATGTTTTTCAGAAAGCCTGTGACATTGGATCTAAGTACGCCAAGGTGGAATCAGAGAAGAACCAGCTTCAGCTGGATTTGGAGGTGAAGACCAATGACTTTGATGCCTTGAAGAAGACACTCGAAGACAAGGACAAGGTCCTTGCAGAGGATAAGGAAAGGTCTAAGGCTGCTGAGAAGAAGCTCTTGGACGTTGGTAAGTTGGAAGAAGAAATCACGAAGTTGAAGAAAGAACGACTCGAATGGGGAAAAATCTTGATCAAATGGCGAAGAGGGGAAACGCCATGGAAAAGTTTCTAAAGGACTTCCTGACCAAGATGCTCGCGACGCTTACTCGTATGCTTCCTTCACCGAGTGAATATTTATGAACTTTACCGAATGAATTGTGACTGATTTTTCATTTTTTTTTTCCTCGCACAGAATTCTGTGTGGACTTTGACAAGGAGACTGAAGAGGTGGGGTCGTATCTGGATCCCACCAAGTCACTTGTTCCAGATGCTATGGTCGTAGACATGTTCCGTCTCAATGCTCGCCTCTTGAAGGTCCATGGGTACATTGCCTGACTGCGAGTCGCTGTGGGGAAGATTGACAAGGAGTTGTGGCCTGAAGACACTTTCCAGACTGATCTGGAATTTGTGATGAGCCGCGTGGGTCAGATTCTCGACAGTGCAGGCGTGGAACAAGTCAGCTGCGCGATGCGGAGCCGATGTGACCCTTTCACCCGTCACAGTCCATTGTAAGGAAGCAAGAGAATACAAGCTGAAGGCACTCCAGGTGGTGAATACGAAGAAGCTTCAGTTTGAAGATTTTATGGAGATCTTCATTAGTGCAGCGACTCGCATTGCTGCTGGGATCGACCTTGATACCTTCGTTGAGCCTGCAAGTGCTGGTGAGCCTTGAGATGAAACTATGATCACTGCCAGACTTTAATTCGCCTCGGTATGCCGAGTGTTACTGTATCGTTAAAACTTCGTTCGGGTGTGGAACCCGAGTACTTTTTGTCTGCATGGATGACTTTAATCCGTGCTAGATTCCTTTGAATTTATCTGCATTTGGAGTTTGTTTGATTTTTGAATGTTCTTGAGTGAATAGGTTGCTATTCATTCAAAAAAGTTTTTAACTTAGACGATTGATTCGCGGCTAATCCCCTGAGTGAAAGGATTGTCCTTCACTCGGAGAAATTTCTATACTTAGGCGAAGATTGATTCGTAGCTAAGCATTCGAGTGAATATATTGCTATTCACTCGAAAGAGTTTTTAACTTAGGCAAAATATGTTCACGGCTAAGTCCCCGAGTGAGAGGATTGCTCTTCACTCGGAGTAGTTTCTGTACTTAGGCGAGGGTTCGCAGCTAAGCGTCCGAGTGAATACATTGTTGTTCACTCGGAAGGGTTTTTTAACTTAGGCGAAATATGTTCGCGGCTAGGCCCCCGAGTGAGAGGATTGCTCTTCACTCGGAGTAGTTTCTATACTTAGGCAAAGACTGGTTCGCAGCTAAGCATCCAACTAAATACATTGTTATTCACTCGGAAGGGTTTTTTACTTAGGCGAAAACATGTTCGCGGCTAAGCCTTGAGTGAGAGGATTGCTCTTCACTCGGAGTAGTTTCTGTACTTAGGCGAAGACTGGTTTGCAACTAAGCATCCGAGTGAATAGATTGTTATTCACTCGGAAGGGTTTTTTCACTTAGGCGAAAACATGTTCGCAGCTAAGCCACCGAGTGAGAGGATTCCTCTTCACTCGGAGTATGTTTTGGGTGTGAAACTGCTCAATCGAACCGACACAAATTGAAGAAATTATGACTTCGACAAGCAACATCATTTAGTAAACTCTCTTATTACATCAATCCAACTGGTTGTCAAGCATAAAAATGCCGGAGTAGATCCGCATTCCTAGCTCGGGGTTCATCGGATCTCTTCTTGAGGTTGTAGAGATGATAAGCTCCATTGTTCAGTACCTAGGTGACGACAAATGGTCCTTCCCATGTAGGGGCTAACTTGTGAGGTCTCTGTTGATCCACTCGGAGCACCAGATCGCCTTCGTGGAACGCCCGACTCCTGACATGTCTTGCATGAAAGCGACGAAGATCCTGTTGATACACAGCCAACCGAATTAAGGCCATCTCACGCTCTTCTTCCAAGAGATCCACTCCGTCTTGACGCGCCTGTTCAACTTCAGCCTCCGAGTATAAATCCACACGGGGAGAATTATGAAGGATATCACTCGGCAAGACAGCTTCAGCTTCATACACCAAGAAGAAAGGTGTGCGTCCAGTTGACTAGTTAGGGGTTGTTCTCAAGCCCCACACAACAGATGGCAGTTCAGTTACCCATGCTCCAGCTGCATGTTCCAAGTCCCGCATGAGTCGCGGTTTCAGCCCTTAAAGGATAATGTCGTTTGCCTACTCAGCTTGTCCATTGGTTTGGGGGTGTGCGACGAACGCATAATCCACTCGAGTGCCTTGAGAAGAGCAAAAAGCCTGAACTCTTCTGAATCGAAGTTGGAGCCATTGTCTCTTATGATGTTGTGAGGAACTCCGTACCGAAATGTTATATCTATCATGAACTTGATGGCGGTGCGCGAGTCCAACTTCTTTATTGGCTTGGCTTCAATCCATTTAGTAAACTTGTTGACTGCAACGAGCAAGTGAGCAAATCCACTCTGACCTATACGGAAGGGGCCAACCATATCCGAACCCCAAACAGCAAATGGCCAAACGAGTGGAATGGTCTTCAAGGCAGACGCAAGCTTGTGAGACATGTTAGAATAGAATTGACAACCTTCGTAGTGATCAACGATATCTTTGGCCATCTCATTAGCATGCGACCAGAAGAACCCAACTCGGTATGCTTTGGCAACCATGGTCCGAGAGGACGCATGATGGCCACAAGTCCCCGAGTGAATTTCTTCCAGGATCAGTCGACCCTCCTCAGGGGAGATGCACCTTTGAGCTACGCCGGTAACACTTCCTCTGTACAGTTGATCGCCCATCACAGTAAAAGCCTTCGATCTGCAAACAGTCTGCTTAGCTTCAGCTTCGTCTTCAGGGAGTTCTCTTCTCAGGATGTATGCAATGTATGGTATTGTCCACTTGGGTGTGATCTCCAGGATTTCCATAACTAAATCAACCACTGCTGGGACGTCAATCTCAGTCGAATTGGAGGTGCTCATCGGTTATGGGGGCTCTTCAGTGAAAGGATCCTCTTGCACCGAAGGAGTACGCAAATGCTCCAGGAACACATTGATGGGGACATGTTTCCGAGTGGATCCAATCTTGGCTAGTTCATCAGCTGTTTGGTTTTTCAGTCGGGGAACATGGTGGAGCTCTAGACCTTCAAACTTCTTTTCAAGTTTCCTTAATGCATTGCAGTATCCAGTCATGGAGGGGTTCCTAACATCCCATTCCTTCGTCACTTGATTGACCACCAAATCTGAGTCGCCATATACCATCAAGCGTTGGACGCCGAGTGAGATGGCCATACGCAACCCATAGAGGAGGGCTTCATATCCATCCTCATTGTTGGAGGAATCAAAATGAATCTGGAGGACATAATTGAGCTTGTTGCCTTTTGGAGACACCAATACCACACCAGCATCGGACCCATTTAACATTTTGGAGCCATCGAAGAACATAGTCCAGTGTGTCGAGTGAACTTGAGCTGGTTGCTGTTGTTCCACCCACTCGGCCATGAAATCAGCAAGGGCCTGAGACTTGGTAGCTTTCTTTGCCTCAAATTTGATGTCAAAATATAACAGCTCAATGGCCCATTTAGCCACATGATCCGATGCATCTCGATTGTGAAGAATCTGTGATAGTGGAGCATCACTGATGACTGATATAGAATGATATTGAAAGTAATGCGCCACCTTCTTCGCTGACAAGTATATTCCATAAAGGAGCTTCTGGTAATGAGGATACCTTTGCTTCGAAGGGGTCAATACTTCAGAAATATAATAGACTGGGCGTTGGACCTTGTAGGCTTTGCCTTCTTCTTCTCTCTCGATGGTCAGAACCGTGTTGACGACTTGATTGGTAGCTGCGATGTATAAGAGTAGGGGTTCTTTGTTGTGCGGAGCATCAAGCACCGACTGGGTGGAAATTAGGGCTTTGAGCTCGACAAACGCTGCTTCTACCTCGTCATTCCACTCGAACACATCAGATTTTTTCATTAGTCGGTATAAAGGCAATGCCTTCTCACCTAGACGAGAGATGAACCGACTCAATGCTGCCAGACAACCTGTAAGCCTCTGGACCTCGTGCACCCGCACGGGGATTTGCATCCGGACGATGGCGCCGATCTTCTCGGGGTTGACACCGATCCCATGTTTGGAAACGAGGAAACCGAGTAACTTACCACCAGGTACTCCGAAAGTGCACTTAGCTAGGTTCAGTTTGATGTCATACTTCCTCGGGTTAGCGAATGTTTCTGCTAGGTCAGTCAACAGGTTGGAACCTTTGCGAGACTTGACCACAATATCATCCATGTACGCTTCGACGTTCCGACTGATCTGATTAAGCTTGCACTTTTGGATCATATGCATGAAAGTTGCATCGGCATTCTTCAGACCAAAAGGCATGGTGATATAACAGAAACACCTGAAAGGGGTGATGAAGGCCGTTTTTATTTCATCTGGACCAAATAGACGGATCTGATGGTAGCCAGAATAAGCATCAAGAAATGCTCACACCCCGCAGTCGAATCGACAACTTGATCAATGCGGGGGAGCGGGAAGTGATCTTTCGGGCAGACCTTATTAATGTTCTTGAAGTCGATACACATATGAAGGGATTTGTCCTTCTTGGGGACCATGACGACATTCGCGAGCCACTCAGAGTGGTAGACCTCGCGAATGAACTTTGCCTCCAAGAGTTGCGCCACCTCTTTGCCGATTGCTTTTCCCTTTTCTGTTGTGGATCGTCGCAAATGCTCCTTGATAGGCCTTGCCTTTGGATCTACTCTCAACCGGTGCTCACCAGTTCCCTAGGTACACCCGGCATGTCAGCAGGCTTCCATGCAAAGATGTCCCAGTTCTCACGAAGGAACCGGATGATCTCGGCTTCCTATTTGTTGTCGAGTGTTGTGGAGATGTTGGTCGGGGCAGCATTGGGATCTGTCGGGTGGATACTCACTAGTTTGACCTCACCCTCCGATTGGAAAGCAGACTCAGAAGCGGCCTTCTTGGAGCGCATCAGGTCGGAAAGATCAACATTCTTCCGATATTCCTCGAGTTCAATCACAGCCATCTGCTGATCAGGAATTTTAGAGCCTTGCTGCAAGCACTCTTCGGCTCTCTGTCAATTGCTTGTGACTGTAATGACTCCATTGGGTCCTGGCATCTTTATCTTCAGATATACGTAACATGGTCGGGCCATGAAACGATCATAGGCCGGACGACCAAGGATGGCATGGTATGCACTCAGGAAATATACCACCTCAAATGTCAACTTCTCCCTGCAAAAGTTCTTGTCGGAGCCAAAAATGACGTCCAAAGCAATCTGGTCGATTGACTTGGCCTTCTTTCCGGGAATGACTCCATGGAACTGCATAGTGCTCTCGCTGAGTCGGGACATCGGAATCCCACCCCCTTAAGATTTTATGCATACAAATATTCAGCCCGCTCCCTCCATCCATCAGGACCTTGCGAAACCGAACGTCCTCCACAACTGGGTCAACCACCAGAGCTTGTCGAGCAGGGGTAGTGACAAGAGCTAGGTGATCCGACTGATCAAATGTTATGGGCGTCTACGACCACCTGAGGTATGTGGGGGTGGAGGGCATAGCCATATTAACTTCTCTGTTGATGACCTTCAATCGACTCGTGCTCTCAACGTCAGCAAAAATCATTAGGGTTGCTTGAACTTTTAGGAAATCATCTTTCTCTTCGTCGTTATCCTTTTCAAGATCCTTTTCACTTGATTGGTCCTCTTTAAACTGTTGGATCAACAGTCTGCACTGAAGAGTGGTGTGCTTAGGCAATATCAGGTTGCCGTCTTCGTCTTTCTTCGTGTGAAGTACACACGGCTGATCCACAACATCCGACCGGCCCTTGGACTTCTTGGGGGAAACCGTCCTTTGGATTTTCCCTTGAATTTTCCTTGTGCTGCCAGGGTGGATGCTTCTGCTCGAGTGGAACCATCAGCCTTGCACTTCTGCTTCCGATTGGAATTGCCGCCAGCATCGTTGTCGACTGCTTTCCCTTTACCGATGCGGATGCAGTCTTCTTCTTCGCCATTGGCGTATCAGGCAGCAATCTCCATCATGTTACTAATGGACATGTCGCATGTACGACCAAACTTCAAGTACATTTCTCTGTATCTAACACCACCTTTGAAGGCATAGACTGCCTGGTGCTCAGAAACATTCTCCATCGTGTGATGAAGGGTGGTCCACTGTTGAATGTAATCTCTTAAAGAGTCATTTGACTTCTGGACACAAAGTTGCAGCTCGGATAGACCGGTTGGATGTTTTCATGTGCCTTCGAATGTTTTGATGAACACTCGGGCGAGATCCTCCCAGCAGTAGATGCTAGAAGGAGCCAACTGATTCATCCACGCCTTGGTCGAACCATCCAACATCAAAGGCAAATGCTTCATGGCGACGCTGTCATTGCCTCCACCAATCTGCACTGCCACTCGGTAGTCATCAAGCCGTGTTTCAGGCTTGGATTCTCCTATGAACTTACTTATCCCAGCCGCCAACCTGAAGTTGGGGGGGATATCAGCAGAAGGGATTGTCCTACTGAAACACTCGGGACCAGAAACTACAGTACCACTTCCACTCGGATGTTCTCTGCCGAAACCATCTCTGTGAGCTCTGCCCGTGTCAATCCTTTTCTGCACGAGCACATTTCTCGCATCAAATCCTGGATTCCTCTCACCACCGAACGGGCGCCTGTCATCGTAGTGCTGAGACACATACGTACCACTCCTCGAAGGAGAATGCACCTGACGGCGGTCATCACGTGATAACGGGGAACGAACTGGTTTCATCTCTGGTCTCTGTGTTGATTCTCTCGGTAACCCCCGTCTCTGCGATGCTAAGGCGACCCTGGACCGTAAACTGAATGGACTGCATCTACTCTGGGTGAATTACTGTGCAACCTATTGAGCGATTGCGATACAGCTGAGTTTTGTTGCTGCACTGCTTGAAGCAAAGTCTGAATCTGCTCAAAGCCTCTACCAGCCTGTGAATCTGATGGCTGAATAGAATCTGCTATCTTAGCGGCGGCTGCAACATTTAGTACCGAAGTACGATATACCTCAATGTTGTCCTGACGTCCACTCGAGAAGAGTTGTCGCTGATGCCGACTGGAAGTTGGAGGGCGATGACGATCGTGTCCAGTCGACGGTTTGCCGACCTCGTGATCGCCGCGATCGAATCCAAGCGGGCTCTCTGCAGAACCCGCCATGAAGACCTCCGTTGCTGGATTGCAGCTCTTGCACTCGGACGGAACATCAGACTGATCTGACGCTGAGTGGATCGGGCTTCTAAGAGGTTCAGCATGCTCGATGGCTGCAACCTATGGAGATGACGGAGATGACGCCTGGCGAGCCACTGCGTGCTTCACCCATCGCTGGAGTCGCGAGCGATCGGATCGCTTGTGACGACTAACAGCGGAGTGACCGGTCGATAATGGAGTCGACGGCTGCCGAAGGAGTACACCGAAGGAGCTTGCACGAAAGTGCGTTGCTCCACGGATAGGGAGCGCCTCGATGTCAAGAGGCGCCTCCTAAAGCCATGCCGAATCATCGACGATGAATATGAATGCGCCGAAGCGGATCTCGCCGCCCAAGAATGAATCGCGGCCGGAAGACATGACAGAGAGTGAAGATTGCAAACTTACCGGAAGTCGCTTAGACGCCTGTCCCACGGTGGGCGCCAACTGTCGTGGGAATGAACCTGACAGTAGAGGTGTAGGGTACGAATGGAGAGGGCAGAGTCCTAACTACAGCAAGCTTGTACTCAAGATGTATGAGTTCAGGTCCCTCTCGTAGAGGAAACAACCCTACGTCCCAATGCTCGGGAGCTCTTGCAATGTGGAATGTGTGTTAGAGGGGGTGCGAACCCTTGTGCCAGAGGGGAGGGGTGGCTTATATAAAGTGCGCTACCCCTCATCAAGGCCTCAACATCTAAAGGTTCGGTCAATAGGGGTTAAAGGTGTACGTTACTGATAACGTATGTATGTAATTAATGCTATTCATGAACATCAGCTGAACGCTCGCTCGTTGGCCTCCCTGAAGGTGGCTTCTGGTCTTATGTGTCGACTGGTGTCTTCCGAGTGGAAGTTGGTTATCGAGTGAAGGAGAATATCTTCCGAGTGACTTTAGACGTCATGGTTATGCAGTTGAAATCTTCTTTGTAACCTTACAACTAATAATGAGGTATCCTTAGGTAGGACACTTAGATCAGGCATGTGACCCTATCCTAAATACATATCCCCATCAGTCAGCACCGTAAACTGAAAATTGAAGAGCTTACCGTCAGGGTAGCTGCAGTAGCCTCTTATACCTTACCGCCACGGTCCGCGGCGGTAGGGCACTTATACACGTCAGTAGCCGAGACGACCCGGTCTGACCTAACGGGACCTTACCGCCGAAGGTCCTCATGGTAGCCTATGTAAACCTATCGTTGTAGCTTCTCGCGATTGCAAAAGGGTAAGATTCTCGAAAAAATGGACCAGATCCGAGCTGAACTTTTGAAAAAGGGTGAAAACAACGAATTTGGTATCCAGGACAACCTTCGACCCACATGTCACCGGCACATCAAGCGGCATGGGAGCTGAGCTGGCGGCCACCTACTCTCCCCACTTTGCGAGCAAAGCTGGAGAGGCGCACATTAATGCGTGACCTCCCCCGTCTCAGCCGCACTGCACACACACACACATCCCGGAGAGTTCCCAAAGAATCCAGAAGCTCGCACAAGATTTGGGGTTTTTAGATAGATCGGAGGGGAGAGGGGAGATGGCGGACTGGGGTCCGGTGATTGTCGCGACGGTGCTGTTCGTGCTACTGACGCCGGGGCTGCTGTGCACGCTGCCGGGGCGCGGGCGGGTGGCGGAGTTCGGTAGCATGCACACCAGCGGCCTCTCCATCCTCATCCACGCCGTCCTCTACTTCGCGCTCGTCACCATCTTCATCATCGCCGTCGGCGTCCACGTCTACACCGGCTAGCCGAGCGCGCCCGCCGCCAGCATCGATCGGTCCGAGCTCCTCCGCTGGATTTAGTTCAAGATCTGTCCGTCTGCAGAGCTATCGGCTAATGGTTGTGGGGTCTTGTAATCCGATTTGGTGGTATGTTCTTAAATTTTCGTTGTAACCGGTGTTAAAGATCGATGCTCCATACGGCATGTTGCGTTATACTCGTATATACGGTCGATTGAAAATTCGAGTACGATTCAATTGGTCGTTTGTTTTGCGTTCGAGTTGTTCAGGTGTTGGTTCAGTATATCCGATTGCACTTCAACGAGGAATTTCAGAATATGTATAACATTACCTAAACTGTTGACACCTCGTCTGGGTGGTGTAGTTGGTTATCACGTTAGTCTCACACACTAAAGGTCCCCAGTTCGAACCTGGGCTCAGACAAAAAAAATCCTTTTTTCCTCCGTTTCATTTTAGAGGGTGCTTGATATGTCTTAGGCCCTGTTTGGAACCATAATAGATTATGATAATCTGGATTATAAAGATAGATTATATAATCTGGTTTATAAAAATAATCTAAGTGAACATGTTTGAAGGCCAGATTATATAAACTGTAATAAAGGTTTTACATTGCATAATGACCTGTCTGTCCTCTGTTTTTTCTTTTGAAAAAAGAAAAGGATGGCGGTGGTAGGAATGTAATTATCTTCAACTTTATAAGGGTAATGGGTCATGAGCAATCTATAATCTGATTTTAGCTGGTATAGAGTAGCTTATGAGTTTTTAATAATCTATCCATCTAGTTTTTATAATCTACACCATAAGCTGTCCTGTTTGGAAACATAATAGATTATAAAAACTGGATTATATAATCTGGGTGGTTCCAAACAGAGCCTTAGTTCATGACTAAAAGTGATGGGACTAAAAATAGAGACTCGTGGATAATGAAAATAAGAAATGGTTCAACAACAAATAGAAAGAGGTCGACGAGGATAACCACGATAATTGATTCATTTGTGTTAGAGCTATGTACTAATTTGTTGAATTTCATTTGTCCTACATTTTTCTTGGCTTGTGTGGACTTGATTGTCTACTTATTGATCACATTTTCTATGTGCATAGTTTTGTATGGATTTAAGGTGTTGGGTATGAAAGGCGTGGTTGTCTCCATGGACAACTGGGATTATAGGTTCCTTCCTACGACTAGTAGAAGGCCCGTGCGTTGCCACGAGCTTTTAATTTATTTCTTGGTTACATAGGCTAAGACAACCTTTTGAACTTAATACTTGCCATTTACTCCATCGCTATGAAGCACACAAATTAATGGTAACATTCCGCACAACAACAAAAAATGGCTTCACATGTTAAACTTGTTAATTCATTGCTAGACTTGAAATGGGCACCATGGCAATAGTTCTGATACTTATTCCTTCCTATATTATCATTTAAGGAAAAGTTAACTAACTGCCAATCATTGCAAAAGGGGTGGCAATTGAACCCTTTTTGATAGCAGATTTAGTTTTGAGACGAGATCACATAGTGAAAGTTTGAAAAACTAAAATTTCCTTCTCTGACAGAAATCGCCATGTCATTCTGAAGAAACTATCATCCCCTCTAACTGAAAATGACAATGAAATCGTTCGCAAATGCCACCTCCTCCTGGCGACCGTTCTTCAACAAAGCGGGTCCATAATTTATGTAGAAAACAAGTCAAATAGACACTAAAATGAATACAAAAGGATGTATGACAAGAGCTACAACATAATTTTTGTTGCAATCAAATAACAATTAGCACCGGTTAAGGATCCCATTCCATTTCTCCTCCCGTCCTACTACGCCTTCGGCATGCCTCCCCTCATAACCCGCCTCCCGGTACCGAATCTTTTTCAATACTTCCGTGGGTTTTCACACTCCCACTTTACCTTTCTGTACGGTACTCCCTTTCTTGGATACTCCCTTTCGGGGTATTTCACCCTCTCACTTTTTCTTTTCTTGTATAATTATATGCTAGTAGAAAATTAAAACCAAGCATCAGGGACAACTAAACCTGGACCAGAGATGAGCCTAAGCGCACGCACACTCACACCCGCACACGCGCGCACGCACACATCACAAGGTAGACTATTTTGAGTTCCTGTTCCAGTACTTTCCTAAGAAGTATTTTGGTCCCCCATTCTACATTATCAGTTTAATGCTTCACTAAAAAAGGAGGTAACTTGAAGCGATCCTTGTATATAAAAACACAATCTAGGATATTCTTACATACAACTTTATTTTGCTTCGCAATAATTTTTAAGGCAGATAAAAAACATGTACAAGGACTGCTATTGGGATAACTAATGGTCATTTTTTTTGAAAGGTAACTGATGGTTATATGTAACATCTAAAATTTTAGAAACCAGATATGATCTAAGGAAGTGACACACATCTGCATGTATCTAATAACAAAGGCCACAGGAAAGATAACCTTTATTGATAAAAATATTGCCAGATCCACTCCGTTGTTTGAATAGCAATGGGCACAGGCACTAGCACATCCCCTTCGTCATAGATCAATATCCAGCAAAAATGGAGCGACATTAAGAATAAACGGGATATCTGAAAGCAATAAGATATTGTGCATGGTAGATATGGCTCGGTTACGAGACGAGGCTGGAAACTTCGTTGAGAGGAAATTGACAAGCTTCTTCTTCTACAAGTTAGCCCGTATCTAACATATAGGTGCAGTTACTTACACCATTCTAGTAGAACACTTGCGCGTTGTCACGGGCCAACAAATGGATCTATTACAACCCACTCAATTTCAGCTCTTTGATTATTGTGTTATTATTCTCTCCGGTCCTTTTAGTCTAAATATAAGTTTTGTCTGAAGTCAAAACATCTCTAATTTGACCGAACTTATAGAAAAAAGTATAGACATTCACAATATCAAATCAATATCTTTAGATTCACTCAGGAATGTAGTTTCATGTTTTATATGTTCGGTATTGTAGATGTTGATATTTTTCATATAAGTTTGGTCAATGAAAAGTTTGGCTTGACACAAATCTTACATGCGGAGTAAAAAGTACCGAAGGGAGTACTTCACTATGTTGCCACTCCACTCAAAATTCGGCTGGTGTTTCCTCCAAGTCTATCAATTGTCTAGTACCATCACCCATAACCCATGGACTAAAATATGAATAGGAGTTGTTTGGCTTCAGGACAGAAGTGGAAGAAATGTTGTTGACACACCTCGGCGACGCCTCTAAGGAGAGGAACGACACCCACATGTGTCGTCGCCACCGACACCGACCTAAGCCAGGTAGGACTTCCATCCATTGCACAACACATCTCCAGCTCCACACACCATAATGGGGGCAACACCGTCCATGTTGGAACACACCAGCGCCGCCACAACAACTCTTCATCATGACCGAAACACGGTGGTAACCACGCGAGCGAGAGAGCACAACCCATCTTCCATCTCTAGTCGCACAAACACACTCAATATAATTTTGCAAATGAAGCATGCTCCATCTTCAATCGCACAAACACATTCAATATAAAGTCCTTTTATCAAGTTAAGACATCTAAATCTTGCAAACAAAGCATGCCCCATCAATAAAGATGATCTCAATTTCTCAGTACATTAGTCAGCAGGCCATTAGCATTAGCTCATGTTAACAACGGCAACATGCTACTATAGCTCAGGTCACAGACATTCCGATTGTACAGACTACAGAGCACAACAACACCTACAACACATTGATTCAAATAATTTCATGTACATCTCATCCCGGAGGCTTTTGCATTCATACCTTCATGCTGCTTCTTCAGTCAGGCTGCACTTAAGAGGCCATCTAAATTTTGTTTCGTTTTCAACAGAGGAACCAGCTGCAGCACCGGAACCGGGACGACACGCAGCCGGTCTTCCGGATGCGCTCCACCTGACGGGCCAGCCAGACTGCCCATCGGTTCCACCTCGCTTTGACCCTCGCCTGCTTCCCCTCCACCTTGTGGCTCAACATGGACATGTTGGGTAACGTAGCATAAATTCAAAATTTTCCTACGCATATTCAGGTCTTCCTATGGAGAGACCAGCAACGAGAGAGGGGTAAGATCATCTTCATACCTTCGAAGATCGCTAAGCGGAAGCGTTACTAGAACGCAGTTGATGGAGTCGTACTCGCAGCGATTCGGATCGCGGTGTGATTCCGATCTAGTGCCGAACTACGGCACCTCCGCGTTCAACACTCGTGCAGCTCGGTGACGTCTCCCGCACCTTGATCCAGCAAGGAGGAGGGAGAGGTTGGGGAAGAACTCCAGCAGCACGACGGCGTGGTGTCGATGGAGAGACGAGGTCTCCCGGCAGGGCTTCGCCAAGCACCGGCAGAGAGGAGAAGAAAGAAGGGCAGGGCTGCGCCGAGGGAGAGGGAGAAGTCTGTCTCCCAAGGGCCAAAACTCCTCTCTATATATAGGAGGAGGGGGAGGGGCGGCGCCACCCCTAGGGGCCGGCGGCCACCAGATGGGAAAGGGGGGCGGCGGCTAGGGTGGGGAGGGGGTGGCGCACCACCTGGTGGGCCTTAGGCCCACCTGGCTTAGGGTTTGCCCCCCCCCTTTTCTCTCCCCCACGCATTGGGCTGAGTGGGGAGGTGCACCAGCCCACCTAGGGGCTGGTTCCCTTCCCCACTTGGCCCACCTTACCTCCCGGGGTCGTTTCCCCCCTTCGGTGGACCCTCGGGGCCACCTCCGGTGGTCCCCGTGGTCCAGGTACGTTACCGGTGATGCCCGAAACACTTCCGGTATCCGAAACCATCCGTCCTATATATCAATCTTTACCTTCGGACCATTCCGGAGCTCCTCGTGATGTCCGGGATCTCATCTGGGACTCCGAACAACTTTCGGTAACCTCGTATAACAATTCCCTATAACCCTAGCGTCATCGAACCTTAAGTGTGTAGACCCTACGGGTTCGGGAGACAGGCAGACATGACCGAGACGCCTCTCCGGCCAATAACCATCAGCGGGGTCTGGATACCCATGATGGCTCCCACTTGCTCCACGATGATCTCATCGGATGAACCACGATGTCAAGGATTCAATTAATCCCGTATACGATTCCCTTTGTTTGTCGGTATAGAACTTGCCCGAGATTCGATCGTCAGCATACCTATACCTTGTTCAATCTTGTTACCGGCAAGTCTCTTTACTCGTTCCGTAGCACGTCATCGTGTGACTAACTCCTTAGTCACATTGAGCTGATGATGATGTTCTACCAAGTGGGCCCAGAGATACCTCTCCGTCATACGGAGTGACAAATCCCGATCTCGATTCGTACCAACCCAACAGACACTTTCGGAGGTACCCGTAGTGCACCTTTATAGTCACCCAGTTACGTTGTGACGTTTGATACACCCAAAGCACTCCTACGGTATCCGGGAGTTGCACAATCTCACGGTCGAAGGAAAAGATACTTGACATTAGAAAAGCTTTAGCATACAAACAATATGATCTATTTCTATGCTTAGGATTGGGTCTTGTCCTTCACATCATTCTCCCAATGATGTGATCCCGTTATCAATGACATCTAATGCCCATGATCAGGAAACCAGGATCATCTATTGACCAACGAGCTAGCCAACCAGAGGCGTGCTAGGGACGCATTGTGATCTATTTATTCACACATGTATTACTGTTTCCTGTTAATACAATTATAGCATGAACAATAGACGATTACCATGAACAAGGAAATATGATAATAACCATTTTATTATTGCCTCTAGGGCATATTTCCAACAGTCTCCCACTTGCACTAGAGTCAATAATCTAGTTACATTGTGATGTATCGAACACCCATAGCATTATGGTGTTGATAATGTTTTGCTCGTGGAAGAGGTTTAGTCAATGGGTCTGCAATATTCAGATCTGTGTGTACTTTACAAATATCTATCACTCCACTCTGGACATGGTCCTGGATGGAGTTGTAGCGGCGTTTGATGTGCTTCGTCTTCCGGTGAAACCTGGGCTCCTTGGCTATGGCAATGGCCCCAGTGTTATCACAGAAGAGTGTCATTGGACCCGACGCGCTTGGAACCACTCCAAGGTCGGTGATGAGCTCCTTCATACAAATTCCTTCATGAGCTGCTTCTGAAGCAGCTATGTACTCCGCTTATGTACTCCGCTTCACATGTAGATGCTGCCATTCTTGCTTGCTGCTGCACCAGCTCAGTGCCCCACCATTCAACACATATACGTATCCGGTCTGTGACTTAGAGTCATCCGGATTTGTGTCGAAGCTAGCGTCAACGTAACCCTTTACGACGAGCTCTTCGTCACCTCCATAAACGAGAAACATTTCCTTAGTCCTTTTCAGGTACTTAAGGATATTCTTGACCGTTGTCTAGTGTTCCATACCGGGATCACTTTGGTACCTCCCTACCAAGCTTATGGCAAGGTTTATATCAGGTCTGGTACACAACATGGCATACATTACAGAGCCCACGGTTGATGCGTAGGGGACATAACTCATCTTCTCTCTATCTGCTGCCGTGGTCGGCGACTGAGTCTTACTCAATCTCACACCTTGCAAAACTGGCAAGAACCCTTTCTTTGACTTTTCCATATTGAACTTCTTCAATATCTTGTCAAGGTATGTACTTTGCGAAAGACCTATGAGGCGTCTTGATCTATCTCTATAGATCTTGATGCCTAATATGTATGCAGCTTCTCCAAGGTCCTTCATTGAAAAACTTTTGTTCAAATAGGCCTTTATGCTCTCCAACATCTCTATATTATTCCCCATCAATAATGTGTCATCCACATACAATATGAGGAAAGCTACAGAGCTCCCACTCACTTTCTTGTACAGACATGCTTCTCCATAAACCTGTATGAACCCAAACGCTTTAATCACCTCATTAAAGCGAATGTTCCAACTCCGAGATGCTTGCACCAGCCCATAGATGGAGCGCTGGAGCTTGCACACTTTGTTAGCACCCTTAGGGTCGACAAAACCTTCTGGTTGCATCATATACAACTCTTCCTTAAGGTTCCCGTTAAGGAACGCTATTTTGACGTCCATTTGCCAAATTTCATAATCATAAAAGGCGGCAATTGCTAACATGATTCGGACTGATTTCAGCTTCGCTACGGGAGAGAAAGTCTCTTCGTAGTCAACTCCTTGAATTTGTCGAAAACCCTTTGCGACAAGTCGAGCTTTGTAAGCGGTTACATTACCGTTTGCATCAGTCTTCTTCTTGAAGATCCATTTATTTCTTATGGCTCGCCGGTCATCGGGCAAGTCCACCAAAGTCCATACTTTGTTCTCATACATGGATCCTATCTCAGATTTCATAGCCTCAAGCCATTTGTTGGAATCCGGGCCCGCCATCGCTTCTTCATAGTTCGAAGGTTCACCGTTATCTAACAACATGATTTCCATCACAGGGTTGTCGTACCACTCTGGTGCGGAGCATGCCCTTGTGGACCTTCGCGGTTCAGTAGTAACTTGATCCGAATCTTCATGATCATCATCATTAACTTCCTCTTCAGTTGGTGTAGGCTCCACAGGAACAACTTCCCGCGCTGCGCTACTATCCTGTTCGAGAGGGGGTGTAATTACCTCATCAAGTTCTACCTTCCTCCCACTTACTTCTTTCGAGAGAAACTCTTTCTCTAGAAAGGATCCGTTCTTGGCAACAAAGGTTTTACCTTCGGATCTAAGATAGAAGGTATACCCAATAGTTTCCTTAGGGTATCCTATGAATACGCATTTCTCCGCTTTGGGTTCGAGCTTTTCTGGTTGAAGTTTCTTCACATAAGCATCGCAGCCCCAAACTTTAAGAAGCGACAACTTAGGTTTGTTGCCAAACCATAGTTCATACGGTGTCGTCTCAACAGATTTAGACGGTGCCCTATTTAAAGTGAATGCTGCAGTTTCTAATGCGTATCCCCAAAATGACAGCGGTAAGTCGGTAAGAGACATCATAGATCGTACCATATCTAATAAAGTGCGATTACGACGTTCAGACACTCCGTTGCATTGCGGTGTGCCAGGCGGCGTCAGTTGTGAAGCGATTCCACACTTCCTTAGGTGTGTGCCAAACTCGTGACTCAAATATTCTCCTCCACGATCAGATCGCAGACATTTAATTTTTCTGTCACGTTGATTCTCGACCTCACTCTGAAATTCCTTGAACCTTTCAAATGTCTCAGATTTGTTCTTCATTAAGTAGATATACCCATACCTACTCAAATCATCGGTGAGAGTGAGAACATAACGATAGCCACCGCGAGCTTCAACGTTCATTGGACCACACACATCAGTATGTATTATTTCCAATAAGTCGGTTGCTCTCTCCATTATTCCTGAGAATGGAGTCTTAGTCATCTTGCCCATGAGGCACGGTTCGCATGTGTCAAATGATTCAAAGTCAAGAGACTCTAATAGTCCATCAGTATGGAGCTTCTTCATGCGCTTAACGCTGATATGACCAAGGCGGCAGTGCCACAAGTATGTCGGACTATAATTATCAACTTTACATCTTTTGGTACTCACACTATGAATATGCGTAACATCACGATCGAGATTCATCAAGAATAAACCATTCACCAGCGGAGCATGACCATAAAACATATCACTCATATAAATAGAACAACCATTATTCTCTGACTTAAATGAGTAGCCATCTCGCATTAAGCAAGACCCTGATACAATATTCATGCTCAAAGCTGGTACTAAATAACAATTATTAAGGTTTAAAACTAATCCCGACGGTAGATGTTGAGGTAGCGTGCCGATGGCGATCACATCGACTCTGGAACCATTCCCCACGCGCATCGACACCTCGTCCTTGGCCAGTCTCCGCTTATTCCGCAGTTTCTGCTTTGAGTTGCAAATGTGAGCAATAGCACCGGTATCAAATACCCAGGAGCTACTACGAGCGCTGGTAAGGTACACATCAATAACATGTATATCACATATACCTTTAACATTGCCGACCTTCTTGTCCGCTAAGTATTTGGGGCAGTTCCGCTTCCAGTGACCTTTTCCCTTGCAATAGAAGCACTCAGTCTCAGGCTTGGGTCCATTCTTTTTCTTCTTCCCGGCATCTGGCTTAACGGGCGCGGCAACATCTTTGCCGTCTTTCTTGAAGTTCTTCTTACCCTTGCCTTTCTTGAAACTAGTGGTCTTGTTGACCATCAACACTTGATGCTCTTTCTTGATTTCTACTTCTGCAGACTTGAGCATCGAGTACAACTCGGGAATGGTCTTTTCCATCCCTTGCATGTTGTAGTTAAGCACAAAGCCTTTGTAGCTTGGTGGGAGAGATTGGAGGATTCTGTCGATTATAGCATCATCCGGAAGTTCGACTCCAAGCGAAGTCAGACGACCGTGTAACCCAGACATTTTGATTATGTGCTCACTGACAGAACTGTTCTCCTCCATCTTACAGCTAAAGAACTTGTCGGAGACTTCATATCTCTCGACACGGGCATGAGCTTGAAAAACTAGCTTCATCTCCTGGAACATCTCATATGCACCGTGTTGCTCAAAACGCCTTTGGAGCCCCGTTTCTAAACTGTATAACATGCCACACCTAACCAGAGAGTAGTCATCACTCCGCGTTTGCCAGACGTTCAGAATGTCCTGGGCTGCTGCCGGAGCGGGAGGGTCACCTAGTGGCGCATCAAGGACATAAGCCTTTTTAGCTGCTTCAAGGATGAGCTTCAAGTTGCGAACCCAGTCCGCATAGTTGCTACCATCATCTTTCAGCTTGTTTTACTCTAGGAATGCGTTGAAATTGAGGTTGACGTTGGCCATCTACAATATTTATAAAGACAACTTTTAGACTAAGTTCATGACAATTAAGTTCATTTAATCAAATTAAGTATAAACTCCCACTTAAATCGACATCCCTCTAGTCATCTAAGTGATACATGATCCATGTTGACTAACCCGTGTCCGATCATCACGTGAGACGGACTAGTCACCATGGTGAGAAACTTCATGCTGATCGTATTCAACCATACGACTCATGTTCGACCTTTCGGTCTCTTGTATTCGAGGTCATGTCTGTACATGCTAAGCTCGTCGACTCAACCTAGGTGTTTCGCGTGTGTAAATCTGGCTTACACCCGTTTTATGCGAACGTTAGAATCTATCACACCCGATCATCACGTGGTGCTTCGAGACAACGAACCTTCGCAACGGTGCACACTTAGGGGAATACGTTCTCGAAATTTTAAGAGGGATCATCTTATTATGCTACCGTCGTTCTAAGCAATAAGATGAAAAACATGATAAACATCACAATGCAATCATATAGTGACATGATATGGCCATTATCATCTTTGCTCTTTCGATCTCCATCTTCAGGCATCGCATGATCATCATCGTCACCGGCGTGACACCATGATCTCCATCATCATGATCTCCATCATCGTGTCTCCGTGAAGTCGTCACGCCAACTACTACTATCACTACTACTATAGCTAACCGTTAGCAATGAAGTAAAAGTAGTAAGCACATGGCGTTGCATCTCATACAATAAATTAAGACAACTCCTATGGCTCCTGCCGGTTGTCATACTCATCGACATGCAAGTCGTGAAACCTATTACAATAACATGATCATCTCATACATCATACATGCAACATCACAACTTTGGCCATATCACATCACATGTCAAACCCTGCAAAAACAAGTTAGACGTCCTCTAATTGTTGTTGCAAGTTTTACATGGCTGATTTGGGTTTCTAGCAAGAACGCCTTCTTACCTACGTGACAGCCACAACGATGATATGCCAAAGCTATTTACCCTTCATAAGGACCCTTTTCATCAAATCCAATTCGACTAGAGTAGGATAGACAGACACCCGCTAGCCACCTTTATGCACGGTGTGCATGTCTGTCGGTGGAACCAGTCTCATGTAAGCGTACGTGTAAAGTCGGTCCGGCCCGCTTCATCCCACAATGCCGCCAGAAAAGAATAAGACTAGTAGCGGCAAGCAAATTGACAAATAATCGCCCACAACTTTTGTGTTCTACTCGTGCATAGAATCTACGCATAAAAAACCTGGCTCGGATGCCACTGTTGGGTAACGTAGCATAAATTCAAAATTTTCCTACGCATATTCAGATCTTCCTATGGAGAGACCAGCAACGAGAGAGGGGTAAGATCATATTCATACCTTTTAAGATCGCTAAGCGGAAGCGTTACTAGAACACGGTTGATGGAGTCGTACTCGCAGCGATTCGGATCGCGGTGTGATTCCGATCTAGTGCCGAACTACAGCACCTCCGCGTTCAACACACGTGCAGCCCGGTGACGTCTCCCGCACCTTGATCCAGCAAGGAGGAGGGAGAGGTTGGGGAAGAACTCGAGCAGCACGACGGCGTGGTGTCGATGTAGAGACGAGGTCTCCCGGTAGGGCTTTGCCAAGCACCGGCAGAGAGGAGGAGAAAGAAGGGCAGGGCTGCGCCGAGGGAGAGGGAGAAGTCTGTCTCCCAAGGGCCAAAACCCCTCTCTATTTATAGGAGGAGGGGGAGGGGCTGCGCCACCCCTAGGGTTCCCTCCCTAGGGGCCGGCGGCCACCAGATGGGAAAGGGAAGCGGCGGCTAGGGTGGGGAGGGGGTGGCGCACCACTTGGTGGGCCTTAGGCCCACCTGGCTTAGGGTTTGCCCCCCTTTCTCTCCCCCACGCATTGGGCTGACTGGGGAAGCGCACCAGCCCACCTAGGGGATGGTTCCCTTCCCCACTTGGCCCACCTTACCTCCCGGGGTCGTTGCCCCCCTTCGGTGGACCCCTGGGGCCACCTCCGGTGGTCCCGGTACGTTACCGGTGATGCCCGAAACACTTCCGGTATCCGAAACCATCCGTCCTATATATCAATCTTTACCTACGGACCATTCCGGAGCTCCTCGTGACGTCCGGGATCTCATCCGGGACTCCGAACAACTTTCGGTAACCTCGTATAACAATTCCCTATAACCCTAGCGTCATCGGACCTTAAGTGTGTAGACCCTACGGGTTCGGGAGACAGGCAGACATGACCGAGACGCCTCTCCGGCCAATAACCATCAGCGGGGTCTGGATACCCATGGTGGCTCCCACTTGCTCCACGATGATCTCATCGGATGAACCACGATGTCAAGGATTCAATTAATCCCGTATACGATTCCCTTTGTTTGTCGGTATAGAACTTGCCCGAGATTCGATCGTCGGTATACCTATACCTTGTTCAATCTCATTACCGGCAAGTCTCTTTACTCGTTCCGTAGCACATCATCGTGTGACTAACTCCTTAGTCACATTGAGCTGATGATGATGTTCTACCAAGTGGGCCCAGAGATACCTCTCCGTCACACGGAGTGACAAATCTCGATCTCGATTCGTACCAACCCAACAGACACTTTCGGAGGTACCCGCAATGCACCTTTATAGTCACCCAGTTACGTTGTGACGTTTGATACACCCAAAGCACTCCTGTGGTATCCGGGAGTTGCACAATCTCACGGTCGAAGGAAAAGATACTTGATATTAGAAAAGCTTTAGCATACGAACAATATGATCTAGTGCTATGCTTAGGATTGTGTCTTGTCCATCACATCATTCTCCCAATGATGTCATCCCGTTATCAATGACATCTAATGCCCATGATCAGGAAACCATGATCATCTATTGACCAACGAGCTAGCCAACTGGAGCCTTGCTAGGGACACATTGTGATCTATTTATTCACACTTGTATTAATGTTTCCTGTTAATACAATTATAGCATGAACAAGGAAATATGATAATAACCATTTTATTATTGCCTCTAGGGCATATTTCCAACAGGACAACCTCTTGGTGAGGCTGTTCTTTGCCCGCGCCTTCATTTGGTCGGCCTGCACCTGAAATGAATCTTGCACAATTACACTCTGTAAATTGATACTTCTACATTATATGATGAACAATCGCAATGCCGATCAGGAGTTGGTAGCACCACAATGCAGCAAGTTCGGGGGTTCAGATGGGAGCTGACCTCTGCATGCCTCATCTTGGCTTCGAATTTGGATTTCTGACAGTTCTCCCACTCCTGAATCCTCACCTCCTTCCTCTGATATCTGAGCCACCATGACCAAAAGAACATAAGATTCAGAAGAAAATGGTGTTTTTGAATGAAACAATCGTGATTAAAATGTGGAGATTTTGTTCCGTGCCTTGATGCGAGCTTGCACTTCTTGGACTCTGCCCATGCCGCGGCTCGAGCTTCGAACTCCGCCTTCTTGGCTCGGTCTTCTTCGCCGACGCTCTTCTCCGGCGAGTTGTGGAAGCGATCTTCCTTGCTGCTCCTTACACCGTTCTAGTATAACACTTGCGCGTTGTCACGGGCCAACAAATGGATCTATTACAACCCACTCAATTTCAGCTCTTTGATTATTGTGTTATTATTCTCTCCGGTCCTTTTTAGTCTAAATATAAGTTTTGTATGAAGTCAAAACATCTCTAATTTGACCGAACTTATAGAAAAAAGTATAGACATTCACAATATCAAATCAATATCTTTAGATTCACTCAGGAATGTAGTTTCATGTTTTATATGTTCGGTATTGTAGATGTTGATATTTTTCATATAAGTTTGGTCAATGAAAAGTTTGGCTTGACACAAATCTTACACGTGGAGTAAAAATTACCGAAGGGAGTACTTCACTATGTTGCCACTCCACTCAAAATTCGGCTGGTGTTTCCTCCAAGTCTATCAATTGTCTAGTACCATCACCCATAACCCATGGACTAAAATATGAATAGGAGTTGTTTGGCTTCAGGACAGAAGTGGGAGAAATGTTGTTGACACACCTCGGCGACGCCTCTAAGGAGAGGAACGACACCCACATGTGTCGTCGCCACCGACACCGACCTAAGCCAGGTAGGACTTCCATCCATTGCACAACACATCTCCAGCTCCACACACCATAATGGGGGCAACACCGTCCATGTTGGAACACACCAGCGCCGCCACAACAACTCTTCATCATGACCGAAACACGGTGGTAACCACGCGAGCGAGAGAGCACAACCCATCTTCCATCTCTAGTCGCACAAACACACTCAGTATAATTTTGCAAATGAAGCATGCTCCATCTTCAATCGCACAAACACATTCAATATAAAGTCCTTTTATCAAGTTAAGACATCTAAATCTTGCAAACAAAGCATGCCCCATCAATAAAGATGATCTCAATTTCTCAGTACATTAGTCAGCAGGCCATTAGCATTAGCTCATGTTAACAACGGCAACATGCTACTGTAGCTCAGGTCACAGACTGTAAGACAAAGGGTTTTGGGGGAACTGGCTCAACCCTCTAGGGGTGGCCTATCACATATATTTATAGATGGTGTACCAAGGGTACGTTACAATATACATGTATAGGTACAGATAACTATACAGTCTAACACCCTCCCTCAATCTTAACTACTTCCTAAAGAATCTAGAAGAGTAAGATTGCGCCTACAGGCCTCAAACTGTGGTAGAGGCAATGGCTTGGTGAAGATGTCTGCAAGTTGATCTTTTGAAGAGGTGAACTTGATCTGTAATAGCTTCTGAGAAACACGTTCCCTCACAAAGTGATAGTCAACTTCGATGTGTTTTGTTCGAGCATGGAATACCGGATTTGTCGAGAGTTATGTAGCACCGATGTTATCACACCAAAGTATAGGAGGCTGAAGTTGGGAAATCCCCAATTCCTGAAGCAAAGACTGTACCCATATGAGTTCTGCAGTGGCATTGGCCACAACCTTATATTCAGCTTCAGTACTGCTACGTGACACAGTAGCCTGTTTCCGAGCACTCCAGGCGATCAAGTTGGAGCCAAAGAACACAGTATAGCCCCCCGTGGATCGCCTGTCATCCGGACTGCCAGCCCAGTCCGCATCAGAATATGCCGAGATCACCCTAGTAGGGTTCGGACGAAGGTGAAGCCCGTGAGACACTGTGAGTCGCACATAGCGCAAGATGCGCTTAACAGCAGACCAATGAGTGTCACGGGGCGCATGAAGATAATGTCAAACTCTATTGACCGCGAATAAGATATCTGGCCTCGTGATTGTCAGATACTGAAGACCACCAACAATACTCCTGTACATAGTAGCATCAGCAGAGGACAGGAGCTCACCATCAACAGCAGTGATCTTGTCAGTAGTAGACATAGGCGTAGTGGTCGTCTTGCACTTAAGCATCCCAGCTCGTTGCAACAAGTCCAACGAGTACTTCTTCTGTGTCATAACAAGACCATCAGCCCGAGGAGCCACTTCCACACCCAGAAAGTAGTGAAGTCTCGCAAGATCTTTGACATCAAAATCAGTACCAAGAGCATGAACAAGGGCGTCAGCAGCAAACTGTGAAGAACTGAGCAGAATGATATCATCTACATAAACCAGCAAGTATATAGTGACCTCAGGCTTCTGGAGAAGAAATAATGATGAATCAGCAGTAGACGGTGCAAAACCATGAGCACGAAGAGCTGTTGCAAGGCGGGCATGCCAGGCACGAGGAGCTTGCTTCAGACCATAGAGTGCTTTGGTAAGACAACATAGATAATCAGGACGATCAGGATCAGAAAAACCAGGAGGCTGTCGCATATAAACCTCCTCCTCCAATAAGCCATGAAGGAAGGCATTCTGCACATCAAGCTGACAGAGAGACCAGCCTCGAGTAACTGCAAGGGACAAAAGGAGCCTGATAGTAGTAGGCTTGACCACAGGGCTGAAAGTGTCCTCATAATCAAAACCATAGCGCTGCCGGAATCCCCTGGCAACAAGACGCGCTTTGTAGCGCTCAATAGACCCATCAAAATTCTTTTTCACCTTGAAGACCCATTTAGAATCAATGACGTTGACCCAAGGTGGTGGAGGAACAAGAGTCCACGTCTCATTGCGAAGAAGAGTGTGGTACTCCTGCTCCATAGCCTCTCTCCAATGAGGAATACTCATAGCAGCCTGGTACGTACGCGGTTCCAAGGACGGATCCGCAAGGGCAGCAATCATGCAAGAGGCATGCCACGCAACAGTGCCGTCAGTGCGCTTAAGAGGGCACACAACACCACTGCGACTGCGCGTGTGTGGGCGGGAGACCACAGGAGCCGGCAAGGGCCCAGCCGGCGAGGGACTGGGCGGTGGCGAAGAAGGCCCAGCCGGCGAGGGGCTGGGCGTCGGTGAAGAAGGCCCAGCCGGCGAGGGGCTGGGCGTCGGCGAAGGGTGCCCAGCCGACGAGGGGCTGGACGGCGCCGACGAACGAAGCGGCGGAGAGCATGCGGGCGAGGCAGGGCTAGTGCCCGCCACGGGTGACACAGGCGTTGACGGCCGCACGGGCGAGGCGGGGCGAGGGCTCGCCTGGGGTGACACGGGCCGAGAGGCCATCGGCGACAGCAAGGGCGCAGGCGAGTCGGCCGGTCGGACCGGCGACAGGGAGGCCGATCGAACCGGCGTGACAGCTGATCGGACCGGCGTCTCCAGGAGACCACGGGCGTCGCGACCAGCAGCAGCCGGTGCAGCTGCAGGCTCGTCCAGGAGCTCAAGACGAGCACCTCTACCAACACCTGCACCATGGTTAGGTAACAAAATAGGAGCATATGCAACATCATCAAATTGGTCAGAGGCAAGAGAGGATGTATGCATAGATGGCGACTCATTGGTGGACACAGGTAAGTTGGCAAAGGGAAACACATGTTCATCAAACACAACATCCCGAGATATATAGACACGATTTGTGGGAACATGAAGACATTTGTATCCTTTATGAAGGCAACTATAGCCAAGAAAAACACACTTCTTAGATCGAAACTCCAGCTTACGTTTATTGTAGGGACGTAAATGTGGCCAGCAAGCACACCCAAACACCTTAAAAAATGTATAATCAGGTTGTCCATTAACAAGGAGTTCGATGGGAGTCTTCATGTCTAAAACACGAGTGGGAGTATGGTTGATGAGGAAACATGCGGTGGTAAAGGCATCACTCCAAAACCGAAAAGGAACAGATGCATGGGCCAAAAGAGTAAGACCAGTCTCAACAATATGACGATGCTTACGCTCGACAGAACCATTCTGCTGATGTGTATGTGGACATGCTAAACGATGCGCGATCCCAAGTGAACTGAAAAAGGAATCAAGGTTGCGATATTCGCCACCCTAATCTGACTGCACATGAACAATCTTATGGTTGAGAAGGCGTTCAACACGTTTTTGAAATTGAACAACTATATGGAACACATCAGATTTACGCTTAATAACATAAAGCCAAGTAAAGCGACTGTAAGCATCAATGAAACTGACATAATAATTATGACCACTGGTAGAAGTCTGGGCAGGACCCCATACATCTGAAAAGACAAGTTCAAGAGGATGTTTGACCTCACGACTAGACTCTGAAAAAGGAAGTTGATGACTCTTCCCTTGCTGACAAGCATCACACACTGCTACATCTTTATTACTAGACATGCTAGGAAGCTCATGACGACGCAAAATATGACGGACGATAGGAGTGGCAGGATGACCAAGGCGAGCATGCCACTGTGACGACGAAACGCGAACTCCACTAAAAACCCGAGAGACGCCAGGATGCTCCAGACGATAGAGATCCTGGCATAGCCGTCCGCTAAGAAGAACGTCCCTCGTGGCCCGATCCTTAATAAAAAGATCAAAAGGGTGAAATTCACAGAAAACATTGTTATCAACATTAAGCTTAGGAACTGAAAGGAGATTACGCGTCACAGCAGGAACTCTAAGGACATTACGAAGCTGAAGACTCCTATTTGTATGGCTAGTGAGAAGAGATGCTTGACCAATATGAGAGATGCACATACCTACTCCATTGGCGGTGTGAACCTTGTCGGTGTCGTGGTAGGCCTCACGAGAGTGGAGCTTGCCGAGCTCGCTCATGAGTTGATCCGTAGCCCCACTGTCCATGTACTAGTGGGGGTCGACGGGATAGGACTGCGTGTGTCCCTGCTGCTCCCGAGGTGCCGGCTTATCAGCCAACTGTGCCTGACGCTCGTTGTTGCGCGAGTCCTTGCCGTTGTTGTAGAGGCCGAGGAAACTCTTCTGGAAGCAGCGGTGACACTTAGAAGCATAGTGACCCGCACGTCCGCAGAGCTGGCACTCCCGGGTAGGACGACCCCCCCCCAAAGGACGATGCAGGAGGGGGGCTGAGAGAGGCGGCGCGGTGGGACCCTTGCCCGAGGGGGCCGAGTGGGCACCAGGGCCAGGAACGCCACGCCCCGCCTTGTAGGCGGCGTTCGCTGAGGGAATACATCGGCCACGAGTGCGGCACGCCTCCACGTGCTGCTCGGTGAGAAGAAGGCGCGAGTAGAGCTCGTGCGCCGGCATCGGAGACGTGTTGCCACGCTCGTTGATGATCTCCACAAGTTCATCATACTCCTCGTCAAGACCGTTGACGATGTAGGAGTTGAACTCGGTGTCGGTGAGAGGCTGGCCAATGGAGGCCAGAGTGTCGACGATGGACTTGACCTTGTGATAGAAGGCAGTGGCCGTGCCATCGAGCTTCTCGCACTCGCCAAGTTGGCGACGGAGAGCACTGGAACGCGCCTGCAACTGCGACTCGAAGGAGCGCTCCATGATAGTCCATGCCTCGTGAGAGGTCTGGGCGAAGACGAGCATCCCGGCAACCTCCCGGGTAAGCGACCCCTGGATAGCCGAGAGGTTCGCCTGGTCCTGCCCTGTCCAGACGCGATGCCTCGGGTTGTAGACGGGTCCATTGACGCTGTCCACGACCGCAGGAGGGCACGGATAGGAGCCGTCGATGTAGCCGAGGAGGTAATGACTCCCAAGGAGTGGAAGAACCTGCGCACGCCAGCACACGTAGTTATCCGAAGATAGCTTGGTGGTGATGAGGTGGCTGAACTGGAACGGCGCAGGTAGACTCCCAGGCGTGAAGACAGCAGGCGGCGTATACGCCGCAAGAGCCGCGGTCACAGCCTCCGGGGCCACGTGGGCACCGATCGGCGGCGGCAGGTGGGCAGTGTTGGCGTCGAAGGAGGGCGCCATAGCGGGCGTCATGGAGGCGGCGACCATCGGCGCCGAGAGGGCGGCGACCGTAGCGGGCGCCGAGGGGGTCCCCGAGGAGGGCACCATAGGCAGCACAGGCACTGGAGGTGCGGCAGCCGATGGCGGTGGCGAAAACGAAGCCGCCGAGAAGAGGGAGCCGACGCTGCGGGTGCTGATCGGAGCAGCGACAGCAGCGGCGTCAGTAGGGCGAGAGAGGAGCACAGCGAGGGAGGCCGGAAGGAAGCCGACAGAGGCGGAAGCGGTGGAGGTGGTCGTCATCGCAGCGGCCGGAGGAGCAGAAGGTGCGCGGTAGTAGCGGCGGCCCGAGGAGGTGCAACGGCAGCGGCGACCAGGAGATCGCGGCAGCAGCAGCGGCCTGAGGCGGGGCGACGGCGGCGGCGGCCAGGAGATGGGCGGCGGCGACGGAAAACCTAACCTAGTCGGATACCATGTAAGACAAAGGGTTTTGGGGGAACTGGCTCAACCCTCTAGGGTGCCCTATCACATATATTTATAGATGGTGTACCAAGGGTACGTTACAATATACACGTATAGGTACAGATAACTATACAGTCTAACACTGACATTCAAATTGTACAAACTACAGAGCAAAGCAACACCTACAGCACATTGATTCAAATAATTTCATGTACATCTCATCCCGGAGGCTTTTGCATTCAGACCTTCATGCTGCTTCTTAAGTCAGGCTGCACTTAAGAGGCCATCTAAATTTTGTTCCGTTTTCAACAGAGGAACCAGCTGCAGCACCGGAACTGGGACGGCACGCGGCCGGTCTTCCGTGTGCGCTCCACCTGACGGGCTAGCCGGACTGCCCGTCGGTTCCACCTCGCTTCGACCCTCGCCTGCTTCCCCTCCACCTTGTGGCTCAACGTGGACAACCTCTTGGTCAGGCTGTTCTTTGCCCGCGCCTTCATTTGGTCGGCCTGCACCTGAAATGAATCTTGAACAATTACACTCTGTAAATTGATACTTCTACATGATATGATGAACAATCGCAATGCCGATCAAGAGTTGGTAGCACCACAATGCAGCAAGTTCGGAGGTTTAGATGGGAGCTGACCTCTGCATGCCTCATCTTGGCTTCGAATTTGGATTTCTGACAGTTCTCCCACTCCTGAATCCTCACCTCCTTCCTCTGATATTTGAGCCACCATGACCAAAAGAACATAAGATTCAGAAGAAAATGGTGTTTTTGAATGAAACAATCGTGATTAAAATGTGGAGATTTTGTTCCGTGCCTTGATCCGAGCTTGCACTTCTTGGACTCTGCCCATGCCGCGGCTCGAGCTTCGAACTCCGCCTTCTTGGCTCGGTCTTTTTCGCCGGCGTTCTTTTCCGGCGAGTTGTGGAAGCGATCCTCCTTGCTGGCCCAGGACGCGATGCTCATCTTTCCCAGCTGCAGCCCAAGCGCGGCGATCTCGCGGCGCGTCCTGAGCTGCAGCTCCCGCTCCGACGCGGATGGCGAGGCCGACACCGAGCAGAGCGGGCTCAGCGACGGCGTCGCGGCGCCGGCCGGGGTGCCGTTCCTCGACTACTCCTGGCTGGCGATCGGGGTCATCTCCGTGCCGACGTCCCTCATCGACACCAACGACGACGAAGCGCCCACCTGCGTGCAGAGCTTGGTGTCGCGACGCTGCTTGCTGGCCGGCCCGGTCACTGACGAGAGCGACAAAGACGACGGAGAAGGCGACCGGGACAACTCAGTTAGCGCGCTGCCGCCGGGTGTCTTCGTGGCATCTGAAGGCGGCGGCGGCAGCGAAGACTCCGGCACGACTCGCACACAGCCTCTGCCGACGCCGGTGTGGCCGTGCACGGAGGTCGCGGCCTTCCTGGAGGAGATGGGGTTGGAGTGCACGACGTGGTGCCTCCCGGCGATCTACTTCTCGGTGTTGTTCCACTTGGAGGACACCTGTTGTCGGAAGAATGGCCCGAGCCCGGCCACCGCCGACCGCTCCTCCATGCGGAACTCGAAGCTGCCGCCGTTGGCAGAGTGGGCCGCACACCTGCTGTGGCTCCCGCTGGAGCATGAGCGGGACGAAGAAGAGTTGGAGCGGTCCTTGGGGTACTCTGAGGAGGAGCCTTGGTCGGGCTCCTAGGGCAGGAGGCTGTTCTTGGGGTGGTCGTCAGCATCAAGCCTGGACGGCGGCGACTTGCTGGGCGCCTCATCCTTGTTGGCGCCTCCGTGACCGTGGGAGGATCCCATCCCCAGTAGCTTCATCCTCGGCTTCGTCGGAGACATGAACCCCATCTGCATTCGAATCCGAATCACACAAAACAGAACGAAACCAAATCAGGAAGAGATTCAGAGCAGAAGTAAACGTGTAGTTAATTTCAGTAAAACTCGTAGTATGAATGTGTGGGAATTTGTGGCCGCAAAAATCCGTGCCTTGATTTCCGCAGAGGAGGGAGGCGTTGGTTGCTCCGCTACCATTGGAGAGCGACGGTGTGTGAAGAGCGAGTAAACCACCTTCCGACCAGCTGCTGATGGTGTTGATGTCGCTGGCCCGCCGGGAGGCCATCATCTCGCCGCGTTTAGGATGGTGGCGGTCATGGGTTCCTGGTTAGGCACGTGCGCAGTGGCGGCGACGGCGAGGTCGTGGCAGGGGAGAGGTAAGTCGTTTGCGTGCGCGAGGAAGGGGATGCGGGGTGGAGAAGAGAGGGGGAGAGATATAACTTGCGTGGGTGTACAGAGAACCTTTAGTGGGAGGGAGCGGGAGGACGTGGGTGCGTGTGCGTGATGGGCTGGGAGGTGGTCGAACCATGAGCGAGATCCTGCTTTAATAGTAGAGACTAAAATCAAGTTAATGATCATTTATTATCCTCCAAACCCTTCAATCCAGAACTCGCCTATGTTAAAGGAGAGGAGTTAAATGAGGAGAGAGAGGACTGATCCACATTTTAGTAGGGGTACCTCTGACTAAAAAAAATTAGTCTCAAGACTAGTTTTAGCCCCTCTTTAGTCAGAGGTGCTTGGAACTTTAGCCTCTTAAAGAGACTATTTTTAGTCACACTAAAATAAGTCCTTTGGATCTAAGCACCCTCTTATTTAGCCAACAAAGTTACATCATTTATTACAAAAGGTCAACGTTTAGCCGGTGCGCCGACCGAAGCTCCGGTAGGTCACAGGCCAAGTCGGGCGCTTCCACCCCTCCCGCGCGCTCTGACGCCTCCCTGCTCCTCTGCCGATAACGGGTTTTTGCAAGGGGCTACGGTGTTTGTTTGGACGCAGTGACGATGATGCATTTTTGCTACAATTGGTATTGGGGATGTTACCACCGGTGCCCGGTTTTGCTGCAATCAGGCGACGACGAGCGTGCCCGGCGACGATCGTGCCACATTTTGCTGCAAGGGGCAATGAGGAAAGCTACTATCGGTGCCTAATTTTGCTATAACCAGAGACATAATCGGTAATAGGAAAGCTACAACATGTGTCTAGATTTGCTACAACCAAATGGCATGATGCCACTTGCGACAAAGACGATGATGTTTTTGCTGCAACCGTCATATACTTTTTGCTACAATCGGCGACGCAAAATGCTACAACCATATTGCCATGTTGCGACTGGCGAGGGCGTTTTGCTGGAGCAGATGAGGTCGATTTTGCTTCAACCGACAACGCAAAAAGCTGCAACCGGCATTGAGAAAAGCTACAACGTGCTTATGAAAAAGCTTCAAACGGAAAACATCTAGCTAACAATGGCGAGCAGCGGCGACGGAGCTGCATGGCGGTGTTGCAATGAGCGTATGGTGAGTATGACGATGGGCTGCAAGTCTGCAACAATGATGGAACCCTCACACGACGACGGTGCTGCAACCGGGGGGGGGGGGATGCCCGGCCCCACGGAGCTAGGGAGGTCTTTTTCTTTTCGATCGACCCAACGGAGTTGCATATATACATCAAGCTGAGGTGGCGAGCGTCCCTGGTGAGCTACGACGGCGAGTGGCCCCGGTGAGCTACCATGCGGCGGCTAAGGGTGAGCACGAAGAGACTAACCCGTGAAGATCCTTTTTTCTGTTCGCGCGTGCGTGCGGAAGGAGGAAAATGACTTGGTCGCGGCAATCTCACTCGTTCACGTGTGCAAATCCAACCCTCGACAGCCGCCCAAATTTGGGTTGGTGCACAGGCGCAGAGTACTGGCCATTACAAAAGTTATTATAGGGAGCATCTTCACCCCAATCAAAATTAGGCCGAGTATTATAGGAGTGTTGTGCGAGATGATGAGCCAATCAATTGGATTTCCTAGGATAGTGTGAGAATGTACTCCCTCCGTCTCGGTTTATAGGACATGCGCGTAGTTCTAGGTCATCGGTTTGACTAGCTAAATATGAGTTATATGTTACCAAAAGTATATCATTAGATTCTTAAGGTTGACCGTAATGGGAATATCATAGGTACTATCATGCATGCCAACTAGGTAATTTTAATGAGGTGACGTAGAATTAAATGAGAAAAGAGAGGGTAAAGTATCATATCATGATATTGTATCATATTAAATGATGTGCTACTATGTGTCATGGATGGTAATAAATGAGATCATCTATGATACTATGCACTACAGATGTAGTATCATACACAAATATCACATGTATGATACTAGTATATGATACTCTCCATTACGACCAGCCTAAAAAGATGTAGTTTCAAAATATATTTTTCATCAAATATAAGACATATTTAACTAATTAAACTGTTAACGTAAAACAACGTGTATGCCTTATAAAACGAGACAAAGGAAGTAACTCCATCTATCAAAGATCTCAATCTATGTGACAGCCCGATGCCGACGTTCCAGAAGATTCCCCTTCTATTCCGTTTCCGTCGTGTGATTATTTTAATTTGTCGCATCATCATCGCATCATGCGCATCATCTGCATTGCATCGGCGTCCCGTTGCCGCCAGTTTTCAAAACTTGCATCCGTTGTTAGTTGCCGGTTCTCGTCGTTGTCCGTTCTGAGCCCGACCACACTTGCACGCACCCGCGGCATCGTTCGAATCTTCTTTTTAAAAGTGTGTATAAAAAGTTTCTCTGATTGGGTTGGAATTTGACGTGCGGTCTTATTTTAATATATGTAGGCCGCCTGTCAGATTTCGTCGCAATCAGAGTCCGTCTGGTATCCGGTCTATCGTCAAACGTTTATCGGTGTTTTAAAAATTACGTTGCCGGGTGCCGTTTCCCTCTCGTCTCCGGCTAACCTACTCTACATGACCACTTACCCCGTCCCACGTTCGGAATTGTTAGATTCCGACCGCGCGGTTGGATCCGGGACGAAAAACTGCTAAACCTAGCCCCCCTTTCCTATTTAAACAGCCCCACCTACCTAATCTAGCCCCTCACCCTCTCTCTTCCTTGAAATCCGTGCCCCTGTCTCATTTTACGTGCAAACCCTAGCATCCCACCTCTCTCTCTCCTTACTCCCTCCTCAGTGCCGCCGTCCCGCCAAGCCCATCTGGCGCACCACCACCCAACTCCTCCCGTGCTCCTCCCGGGCAGTGGCCCGAGCTCAGCGCCGAGCTCTCTTGTGAGGAGGAGCTGCTGCGCCGCCAGCCGGATCCCACCGCTGCAGGACCGTCGACCGCCGCCTCCTGCAGTCCCGCTGATGCCTCGTTTCCCGCCTCGCCTTGTGCCGCCGTCGCCCCGACGAAGCAAGGTCGTTGCCGCCTGGGTCAGCCCCCGATCCAGATCGGATCGGGAGGAACCCCCCCCACCCTGCGCGCGCGCGACGAGAGGTCCAACGCTCGCCCGCGCGTGGCCAACCGCTGGCCCAGCTGGCCTCCTCCAACCGGCGGCCTAGCGCCAGCCCAGCACCAGATCGACGCGGCCCAGCTGGCCAGCAGCCGGCCCAAGTCGGCCACCGCCCCAAGCCGCACCCTCTCCTCCGTCCAGGCCGGCCCAAGAGGCATGGTGAGCGCTCGTCTTTTCCCCGCCTGTGCGTTTGTTTGTTATTGCGCGTTCATGCCTTGTTTGGGCCCTGTTGCGAATTTGGCCCAATAGGTTTTTATTAGAGTTTTCGAATTAGTTAAATTTCAGGAATTATTAGATATTTAAAACGTCAGTAGTTTTTAAACTGTATGTCGGATCGAGGCAAGTTATATATGGAACTCATGTAGAATTTCGCGTAGATTACGAATTCGTAACTTGCATGCACGTTTGAAATAGTTTGACGTGTCGTATGCCTAGTTTTGCATGCTGTCCCAATAGGATTTGTTTCGTATTTATTTTTCGCGCATGTCCGGATTCCTCAAACCCCGTAGATAAAATGTTCATGTTTTAGGAACCCCTTTGTCATGTATTTTAGTGTTGTTGTTGGTATTTTTGCATGTGGGATTCCGTAGCTAGTTTCTTATACCGTGTTTAGGACATTATCTCGCATATACGTGTGGCGATATTCTTGTGTTGCAACCCCTCATGTTATATATGTTTTCGGGGTAGAAAAATCCATAGAATTTAACTGTGTATCTAGTTTTAGTTTTTGAGCAAGTTAGTGCGTGTGATAATTTGCCATGTTGCCTTTTGTTTATTTCGTGGGATTTAATCCGCGCGTGTTATGGAGTTGTCAACTAGAGAGTTGCTCTTGGATGTTTAGTCTAGCCCGTGGTAATTTTGGTTGCAATAGAAATCCATGTTTAGGTGTGGTTTGCTTGCTCTCAACTTGCTAGGAAATAGTGTTGATTTAGAGATGCTGAAATATTTCGAAGTCTGAGATCTGTTATATTTTGTTGTTGTCTTTGCACGAGTTTATCTGGTGATCTATAGCTCTTTTGAGGTTGGTGCAATGGAGTTAGTTGTAGACTTTAGGATTCTCTAGCATGCTGTCAATTTTCATGCCATTTGGAGTCCTCTAGCGTGATACGTCTCAAACGTATCTATATTTTTTTTGATGGTTTCATGCTGTTATCTTGTCTTCTTTAATTGTTTTATGTACCTTTTATATTTTTTTGGGACTAACTTTTTAATTCAGTGCCAAGTGTCAGTTCTTGTTTTTTCCGTGTTTTTGACTCTTTTCAGATCTGATTTTGGAACGGAGTCCAAATGGAAGAAAAACCCCGAAATGATTTTTTCCCGAACGGAAGAAGATCAGGGGGCCTTTGGGTCAAGCCAGGTGGGCTCGAGGGAGCCCACAAGCCCCCACTCCGCCACAAGTTGGAGGCGGCGGTGGGCAGGCTTGTGGCCTCCCTGGCCGCACCCTGACCTAGGTCTTTGGCCTATAAATTCCCAAATATTCCGCAAAAAAATCAGGGGAGCCTCGAAAATACTTTTCCGCCGCCGCAAGCTTCCGTTTCCGCGAGATCTCATCTGGAGACCCTTCCTGATGTCCTCCCGGAGGGGACTTTGGAGGTGGAGGGCTTCTTCATCATCATCATCTCCCCTCCAATGACTCGTGAGTAGTTCACTTCAGACCTACGGGTCCGTAGTTAGTAGCTAGATGGCTTATTCTCTCTCTTGGATCTTCAATACAAAGTTCTCCATGATCTTCATGGAGATCTATCCGATGTAATCTTCTTTGGCGGTGTGTTTGTCGAGATCCGATGAATTGTGGACTTCTGATTAGATTATCTATGATATATATTTGAGTCTTTGCTGATTTCTTATATGCTTGATTTGATATCCTTGTAAGTCTCTCCGAGTCTTGGGTTTTGTTTGGCCAACTAGATCTATGATTCTTGCAATGGGAGAAGTGCTTGGTTTTGGGTTCTGCCATGTGGTGACCTTTCCCAGTGACAGTAGGGGCAGCAAGGCACACATCAAGCAGTTGCCATCAAGGGTAAAAATATGGGGTTTCTATCATTGGTTTGAGATTATCCCTCTACATCATGTCATCTTGCTTAAGGCGTTACTCTGTTCTTATGGACTTAATACACTAGATGCATGCTGGATAGGGGTCGACGTGTGGAGTAATAGTAGTAGATGCAGACAGTATCGGTCTACTTGTTTCGGACGTGATGCCTATATAAATAATCGTTGCATAGATATCGTCACGACTCTGCATAGTTCTGTCAATTGCTCGATAGTAATTTGTTCACCCACCGTCTACTTGCTTTCATGAGAGAAGCCACTAGTAAACACTATGGCCCCCGGGTCTATTCACATCCATCGTTTACAACTCCACTTTTACTTTGCTTTGTTACTTTGTTGCTTTCAGTTCTCACTTGGCAAACAATCTATAAGGGATTGACAACCCCTTCATAGCGTTGGGTGAAAGCTTTTGTGTTTGTGCAGGATCTTGAGATACTCTTCCATCGGATTGATACCTTGGTTCTCAAACTGAGGGAAATACTTACCACTGCTATGCTACATCACCCTTTCCGCTTTGAGGGAACACCAACGCAAGGCTCCAAGGCCACGGGGGAAGTACTTGCCTAAGAAGTTCCTTAAGGCGTAGCCGTAGCAGAAAGATCAAGCCAAGTACTCTCCTGTCGACGTGCCTATTTCTGGCGCCATTGCTAGGGATACCCAGCAAACGTCAGAAGTATTTCTGGTGTCGTTGGAATGTCTTTTGTTGCAGTAGCAGAAGTATTTCTGGCGTCGTTGCCGGGGAGAAGAAATCAAGATCTATCCAAGTAGGTCTCACAAACTCTTCTCTTGCATTTACTTTTGTTGTCAGTTGCCTCTCATTTTCCTCTCCCCCACTTCACATTTGCCGTTTTCATTCGCCTTTCTCCTTCACCGTTTTCTCTTGCCCTTGCCGTTTTCCTTTGCCAGTTTCTTGCTTGCTTGTGTGCTTGTTTGTTTGTTGAAGACATCATGTCTGAAAAAACCAAACTTTGCGACTTCTCGAGCACTAATAATAATGATTTTATTAGTACTCCGATTGCTCCCGCCACTAGTGCGGAATCATACGAAATCAACGCAGCTCTGCTGAATCTTGTTATGAAAGAGCAATTCTCTGGCCTTCCTAGTGAAGATGTCGCTTCCCATCTCAATACTTTCATTGAGCTTTGTGATATGCAAAAGAAAAGAGATGTGGATAATGACGTGATTAAGTTGAAACTTTTTCCTTTCTCATTGCGAGATCACGCAAAAACTTGGTTTTCTTCTTTGCCTAAAAATAGTACCGATTCTTGGGATAGATGCAAAGATGCTTACATATCCAAGTATTTTCCGCCGCCTAAGATCATCTCCTTACGTAACGATATCATGAATTTCAAGCAACTTGATCATGAACACATTGCACAATCTTGGGAGAGGATGAAGCTTATGATTAGAAATTGTCCCGCTCATGGCTTGAGTTTGTGGATGATTATACAAATCTTTTATGTTGGCTTGAATTTCGCTTCTCGCAATATCTTGGACTCCGCCTTAGGTGGAACGTTCATGGAAATCACGTTAGGAGACGCTACAAAACTCCTAGACAATATCATGACCAACTACTCTCAGTGGCACACTGAACGGTCGCGTGCTAGCAAAAAGGTGCACGCCATAGAAGAAGTTAACTCGCTTAGTGCTAAGATGGACGAGTTGATGAATTTGGTTGCTAGTAGAAACGCTACCATAGATCCTAATGACATGCCACTATCTTCTTTGATTGAGAGTAGCAACGCTAGTTTGGACGTGAATTTTGTTGGTAGGAACAATTTGGCAACAACAATGCTTTTAGAGGAAACTATGTTCCTAGGCCTTTTCCTAGTAACTCCTCTAACAGTTATGGCAATTCCTACGGCAACACTTATGGAAATCATAACAAATTACCCTCTCATTTAGAGAGTAATATCAAAGAGTTCATCAACTCTCAAAAGATTTTCAATGCGTCCATAGAGGAAAAATTACTCAAAATAGACGATTTGGCTAAGAGCGTTGATAGGATGTCTTATGATATTGATGCTTCGAAAGTTAGATGCGCTCCTCCCAAGATCAACTTGGATGAAACTTTGAAAGCTATGCGTATCTCCATGAATGAGAGCAAAGAAAGATCCGCCCAAATTCGCGCTAGACATGAATGGTTTAAAAGGTTGCGTTCTAGTGATGCAAATCACGAAGATCTTAAAGTGCTTGGTGTGTCTCCTCTTGAATCTTTGTTTTCATGTGTCAAACCTACTTATGGAGGGGATGGATATGAATCCACTTTGGTTGAAAAACGCCCCAATGATTCGGAGTCCACCTATCTTGATGATAAAGGTGTGGAGAGTGGAGTAGAAGAAGTCAAAATTTTGGGTAGTAATGAAACTTCCACTTTGGATCTCAAGGAATTCAATTATGATAATTGCTCCTTGTTTGAATGCATTTCTTTGATGCAATCCATTGCAAACTCTCCACATGCTTATAGCCAAAGCAAAGCCTTTACCGCGCATATCGTAGATGCTATGATGAAATCTCTTGAAGAGAAGCTCGAATTAGAAGTCTCAATACCTAGAAAACTTCATGATGAGTGGGAACCTACTATCAAAATCAAGATCAAAAACTATGAGTGCAATGCTTTGTGTGATTTGGGTGCTAGTGTTTTCGCGATTCCAAAGTCTTTATGTGAAATTCTTGGTTTTCATGATATTGAACAGTGTTCTCTTAATTTGCATCTTGCGGATTCTACCGTCAAGAAGCCCATGGGGAGGATCGATGATGTTCTTATTGTTGCAAATAAGAACTATGTACCCGTGGATTTCATTATACTTGACATAGATTGCAATCCTTCATGTCCCATTATTCTTGGTAGACCTTTCCTAAGGACTATTGGTGCTATCATCGATATGAAGGAAGGGAATACTAGATTTCAATTTCCCTTAAAGAAGGGCATGGAGCACTTTCCTAGAAAGTAAATAAGATTTCCTTATGAATCTATGATGAGGGCTACCTATGGTTTGAGCACCAAAGATGACTATACGTGATTCCATCACTTTCGCCTAGCTAAGGGCGTTAAACAAAAGCGCTTGTTGGGAGGCAACCCAATGAATCTGTCCTTCTTCTTTCTGTTTTGTGTTTTCCAAACTTTCATAATTCTGTTATGATTGTGTTTTTTGTGTTTCTTTTTGCGCTTGTGCCAAGCAAAAGCGTTATGATTTGTCTTGAGGATGATCGTTTGGTCATGCTGGAAAAGACAGAAACTTTCTGCTCATGAAAATAACTTTCATCTTCTTTCTGTAAGAGATTTTGAGTTGATTCTTTTTTATGCTGATTGCTATGCAAATTATTCACACTGTCGTATTTTTTCAGAATTGTTGAAGTACCAGAGGTATATGAAACATACAGATTGCTACAGACTGGTCTGCTGTTAACAGATTCTGTTTTTGTTGTGTTGGTTGCTTATTTTGATGAAACTATGGATAGTATTTGGGGGTATTAGCCATGGAAGATTGAAAGTACAGTAATTCAACATCATAACAAGTATAATTTAAGTTTGCTACAGTACCTAAGGAAGTGGTGGTTTGCTTTCTTGTACTAATGTTATCACGAGTTTCTGTTTAAGTTTTGTGTTGTTAAGTTTTCAAGTTTTGGGTGAAGTTCTTATGGACAAAAAGATAAAGAGTGGCAAGAGCTCAAGCTTGGGGATGCCCAAGGCACCCCAAGAGATTCAAGGATGCCGTAAAAACCTAAGCTTGGGGATGCCCCGGGAAGGCATCCCCTCTCTCGTCTTCAATCCATCGGTAACGTTACTTGGGGCTATATTTTTATTCACCACATGTTATGTGTTTTTGCTTGGAGCGTCTTGTATCGTAGGAGTCTTTTATTTTTGTTGTGTCACAATCATCCTTGCTGCTCACCTAGAGAGAGAGACATGCACACACCGTGATTTTGTCGAGCTTCACTTATATATTTTGGTAGACAATTTAGCTCACATGTGCTTCACTTATATCTTTTGAGCTAGATACTTTTGCTCTATGTGCTTCACTTCTATCTTTTTGAGCGCAGTGGTGCGTGGCTTGGTAGTTGATCTATGCTTTGAAAGTAGTCTCAAAAGGGGTAGTTATCCAAAGGGATACGAAAACTTCCTCCTTCATGTGCATTGAATAGTTAGAGAAGTTTGATTCATCTCAATTAGTTTTGAGTTGTGGTTATGGTAATATTGAAATCATGCTAGTAAGGTGTTGTGGATCTAGAAATACTTGTGTTGAAGTTAGTGATTCCTGTAGCATGCACGTATGGTGAACCGCTATGTGATGAAATCTGAGCATGATTAGTCTATTGATTGTCATCCTTTGCGTGGCGGTCGGGGTCGCGCGATGGTTTATACCTACCAACCCTTCCCCTAGGAGTATGCGTTGAATGCTTTGTTTCGATTACTAATAAAACTTTTGCAACAAGTATATGAGTTCTTCATGACTAATGTTGAGTCCATGGTTTAGATGCACTTTCACCTTCCACCATCACTATCTTCTTAGTGTCGTGCAACTTTCGCCGGTGCACAAAACCCACCATTAGCCTCCCTCAAAACAGCCAACATACCTACCTACTATGGCTTTTTCAAAGTCATTCCGAGATATATTGCCATTCAACTACCACCATGATATGTGACACCACGTCTACATTACATTTGCATGATCGTAAGATAGCTAGCATGATGTTTCCATTGATGTCTATGCCATGCTAGATCATTGCCACGGTACACTACCGAAGGCATTCCATATAGAGTCATAATTGCTCTAAGTTTTGAGTTGAATGTGTGAGGATCATCATTATTGGAGCATTGTCCCATGTGAGGAAATAAAAGAGGCCAAAGAAGCCCATAAAAAAAGAGGCCAAAGAGCCCACCAAAAAAATGAGAAAAAAAGAGAGAAGGGACAATGCTACCACTTTTTCCACACTTGTGCATATTGAGCACCATGATCTTCATGATTGAGAGTCTCTCGTTTTGTCACCACCATATAGCTAGTGGGAAATTCTCATTATATAACTTAACTAGTATATTCCAATGATAGGCTTCCTCAAAATTGCCTTAGGTCTTCGTGAGCAAGCAAGTTGGATGCACACCCACTAGTTTTCTTTAAGAGCTTTCACATACTTGTAGCTCTAGTGCATCATTTGTATGGCAATCCCTACTCATTCACATTGATATCTATTGATGAGCATCTCCACAGCTCATTGATATGCCTAGTTAATGTGACTATCTTCTCCTTTTTTGTCTTGCAACCTCCACCACATTCCACACCATCTATGGTGCTATAACCATGGCTCACGCTCATGTATTGCGTGAGAGTTGAAAATGTTTGAGAAAGTAAAGGTGTGAAACAATTACTTGGCCAATACCGGGGTTGTGCATGATTCAAATTCGTTGTGCAATGATGATAGAGCATAGCCAGACTATATGCTTTTGTAGGGATAACTTTCTTTTGGCCTTGTTATTTTGAAAGTTCATGATTACTTTGCTAGTTTGCTTGAATTATTATTGTTTCCACGTCAATAGAAAACTATTGTTTTGAATCTAATGGATCTGAGCATTCACGTCACATAAGAGGAATTACAAAGGACACCTATGCTAGGTAGCATGAAAGCATCAAAAATTCATTCTTATCACTCCCCTACTCGAGGACGAGCAGGAGTTAAGCTTGGGGATGCTTGATACGTCTCAAACGTATCTATAATTTTTGATGGTTTCACGCTGTTATCTTGTCTTCTTTGGTTGTTTTATGTACCTTTTATATTTTTTTGGGACTAACTTATTAATTCAGTGCCAAGTGCCAGTTCCTGTTTTTTCCGTGTTTTTGACTCTTTTCATATCTGATTTTGGAACGGAGTCCAAATGGAAGAAAAACCCCAAAATGATTTTTTGCCGAATGGAAGAAGATCAGGGGGCCTTTGGGCCAAGCCAGGTGGGCTCGAGGGAGCCCACAAGCCCCCACTCCGCCACCAGGGGGAGGCGGCGGTGGGCAGGCTTGTGGCCTCCCTGGCCGCCCCCTGACCTAGGTCTTTGGCCTATAAATTCCCAAATATTGCGCAAAAAATGAGGGGGGCCTCGCAAATACTTTTCCGCCGCCGCAAGCTTCCGTTTCTACGAGATCTCATCTCGAGACCCTTCCAGCCGGAGGCCACCGCTGCAGGCCCGTCGGCCGCCGCCTCCTGCAGTCCCGCTGGTGCCTCGTCCCCCGCCTCGCCTTCTGCCGCCGTCGCCCCGATGAAGCAAGGTCGCCGCCGCCTGGGTCAGCCCCCGATCCAGATCGGATCGGGAGGAACCCCCCCCCCCCCCCCCCCCCCGCGCGCGCGATGAGAGGTCCAGCGCTCGCCCGCGCATGGCCAATCGCTGGCCCAGCTGGCCTCCGCCAGCCGGCGGCCTAGCGCCCGCCCCAGCTCCAGATCGACGCGGCCCAGCTGGCCAGCAGCCGGCCCCAGTCGGCCACCGCCCCCAAGCCGCAGCCTCTCCTCCGTCCAGGCTGGCCAAAGAGGCATGGTGAGCGCCCGTCTTTTCCCCGCCTGTGCGTTTGTTTGTTATTGCGCGTTCATGCCTTATTTGGGCTGTGTTACGAATTCGGCCCAATAGGTTTTTATTAGAGTTTTCGAATTAGTTAAATTTCAGGAATTATTAGATATTTAAAACGTCCGTAGTTTTTAAACCGTATGTCGGATCGAGGCAAGTTATATATGGAACTCGTGTAAAATTTCACGTAGATTACAAATTTGTAACTTGCATGTACGTTTGAAATAGTTTGACGTGACGTATGCCTAGTTTTGCATGCTGTCCCAATAGGATTTGTTCCGTATTTATTTTTTGCGCATGTCCGGATTGCTCAAACCCCGTAGATAAAATGTTCATGTTTTAGGAACCCCTTTGTCATGTATTTTAGTGTTGTTGTTGGTAGTTTTGCATGTCGGATTCCGTAGCTAGTTTGTTATACCGTGTTTAGGACATTATCTCGCATATACGTGTGGCCATATTCTTGTGTTGCAACCCCTCATGTTATATATGTTTTCGGGGTAGAAAAATCCATAGAATTTAACCGTGTATTTAGTTTTAGCTTTTGAGCAAGTTAGTGCGTGTGATAATTTTCCATGTTGCCTTTTTTTATTTCGTGGGATTTAATCCGCGCGTGTTATGAAGGAGTTGTCAACTAGAGAGTTGCTCTTGGATGTTTGGTCTAGCCCCTGGTAATTTTGGTTGCAATTGAAATCCATGTTTAGATGTGGTTTGCTTGCTCTCAACTTGCTAGGAAATAGTGTTGATTTAGAGATGCTGAAATATTTCGAAGTCTGAGATGTGTTATATTTTGTTGCTGTCTTTGCATGAGTTTATCTGGTGATCTATAGCTCTTTTGAGGTTGGTGCAATGGAGTTAGTTGTAGACTTTAGGATTCTCTAGCATGCTGTCAATTTTCATGCCATTTGGAGTCCTGTAGCGTGATACATCTCAAACGTATCTATATTTTTTGATGGTTTAACGTTGTTATCTTGTCTTCTTTGGTTGTTTTATGTACCTCTTATATTTTTTTTGAGACTAACTTATTAATTCAGTGCCAAGTTTCAGTTCCTGTTTTTTCCGTGTTATTGACTCTTTTTAGATCTAATTTTGGAACGGAGTCCAAACGGAAGAAAAACCCCGAAATGATTTTTTCCCGAACGGAAGAAGATAGGGGACCTTTGGGCCAAGCCAGGTGGGCTCCAGGGAGCCCACAAGCCCCCACTCTGCCACCAGGGGGAGGCAGCAGTGGGCAGGCTTGTGGCCTCCCTGGCCGCCCCCTGACCTAGGTCTTTGGCCTATAAATTCCCAAATATTCCACAAAAAATCAGGGGAGCCTCGAAAATACTTTTCCGCCGCCGCAAGCTTCCATTTCCGCGAGATCTCATCTGGAGACCCTTCCCGACGCCCTGCCGGAGGGGACTTTGGAGGTGGAGGGCTTCTTCATCATCATCATCGCCCCTCCAATGAATCGTGAGTAGTTCACTTCAGACCTACGGGTCCGTAGTTAGTAGCTAGATGGCTTCTTTTCTCTCTTGGATCTTCAATAAAAAGTTCTCCATGATCTTCATGGAGATCTATCCGATGTAATCTTCTTTGGCGGTGTGTTTGTCGAGATCCGATGAATTGTGGACTTCTGATCAGATTATCTATGATATATATTTGAGTCTTTGCTGATTTCTGATATGCTTGATTTGATATCCTTGTAAGTCTCCCCGAGTCTTGGGTTTTGTTTGGCCAACTAGATCTATGATTCTTGCAATGGGAGAAGTGCTTGGTTTTGGGTTCTGCCATGTGGTGACCTTTCCCAGTGACAGTAGGGGCAGCAAGGCACACATCAAGCAGTTGCCATCAAGGGTAAAAATATGGGGTTTCTATCATTGGTTTGAGATTATCCCTCTACATCATGTCATCTTGCTTAAGGCGTTACTCTGTTCTTATTGACTTAATACACTAGATGCATGCTGGATAGGGGTCGACGTGTCGAGTAATAGTAGTAGATGCAGACAGTATCGGTCTACTTGTTTCGGACGTGATGCCTATATAAATAATCGTTGCATAGATATCGTCACGACTCTGCATAGTTCTGTCAATTGCTCGATAGTAATTTGTTCACCCACCGTCTACTTTCTTTCATGAGAGAAGCCACTAGTAAACACTATGGCCCCCGGGTCTATTCACATCCATCGTTTACAACTCCACTTTTACTTTGCTTTGTTACTTTGTTGCTTTCAGTTCTCACTTGGCAAACAATCTATAAGGGATTGACAACCCCTTCATAGCGTTGGGTGAAAGCTTTTGTGTTTGTGCAGGATCTTGAGATACTCTTCCACCGGATTGATACCTTGGTTCTCAAACTAAGGGAAATACTTACCACCGCTATGCTACATCACCCTTTCCGCTTTGAGGGAACACCAACGCAAGGCTCCAAGGCCACGGGGGAAGTCCTTTGCATACTTGCCTAGGAAGTCCCATAAGGCGTAGCCGCAGCAGAAAGATCAAGCCAAGTACTATCCCGTCGACGTGCCTATTTCTGACGCCATTGCGAGGGATACCCAGCAAACGTCAGAAGTATTTCTGGCGCCGTTGGAAGGTATTTTGTTGCAGTAGCATAGCGTATGGTTTTGCTGCTGCAATATGCCTTCAGATCGAAAACTGCAGTTTCATAAACTGTTATTTTCACTAAGTCTGAAACAGTGCGTGAGATGCCATTTTGTGACTTCTTTTCCTAGTATTCCATGCTTCCATGCTAGGTGTTATTAGTTTTATGTTGTAGTGCTTCTTGCCCTCTATCGTCTCATGCCTTGGTTGAGCATATTGGTTTTGTGTAGCTCGTAGTTGTGGGGTGTAGAAAATGATATGTGGCTGATTTTGGCAGATTGTAGTGATTTCTTGTTTAGCTCGTAGTTGTTGAACCGTTGCTCCGTTTTGATCGTGTCCTATATGGAACTTGCTTAGAATCTCGTGTACTTTCATTTTATCTTGCTGGTTGTATGTTTTGAAGTGCTCGTGACTGTCGTTGCACACATTTTGCATTCATGCCATCATATCTTGTGGTGTTCGTATCTTTCGATCCATAGTTCCGTTGGAGATGTTCTCTATGTGTAAATTGCTTGTAATGACGCGTAGAATCACGTGAACCTATTTGTTTTGTTGTTTAACAACTACTTAAACATGTTAGTTTAGATATGGATAGAATTGTAAATTAACATGTGAGGTCGTCTCGGAGGTGCTATATGTCATTTCCGACCTCATTTAAAATGCCTAGATAGGTAGTTTAATTACACTTCACCTCTTGCCATGTTTAACCACATTTAATATTGTCGTGTACCTAACCAGGATGGAATTAAATAATTCGTATGTGGAGTTTCGTCAATATGCAACTCGTTGCACATTGAACTTTTCTTAATGTGTAGTGTTTGAGTGTTGTGAATCGTCGCGCCATGTCTTGCATATATTCAGTTGTTCATGCATCATATGTGGATTGCATCTTGTCGTGCATGTGCCGTGCTGAATATCTGTGTTGATGCTTGTCTCCGGTTTCCTTCGTCTTTATAGAGTTTCCCAAGCGTCTCGGATTGTAAGGACCCATTCGACTACATCGGTTCATCTGCTTCACGGAGTCGTTCTTCTTCCAAGCGGGATCTCAGGCAAGATGACCATTTTCCCAGATACCATTACTATCATTGGCATGCTAGTTTTACCGTTTCTATCGTTATGTCTCGCTGCCTACCACCTGTTAAATATCAGCCTCTCCATAATGCCATGAAAACCTTCAACCTGTTCACCACCTAGCAAACTACTGATTGGCTATGTTACCGCTTGCTTAACCATGTGTTAGCGTTGCTAGTTGCAGGTGCAGTTGCTACCATGTGATAACATGGGTTCCTTGTTATATCACCATATTAATGGTACTTAATTTAATCACTACAAGAAATATGCTCATACATGACTTTTTTAAGACGTCGTTGATGAATTTATCATAAATCTATGACGATTTCATCCAAGATTGCCGTAAACCGTTTGAGGGGATCAAAACTACATATAAATTACGACGATGTGAGTCAAAAACGTTGTAATCGCATAAGATGAGATCGTCATAACTTTTACAACGATTATAAAAATGTCATAACATGTTCTAACTATGTTGACATGTCACTCGTGGGTCCACTATATGTCACGCGCCAAACAGAATTAAAACGTCAAAAAAGCTACGATTCCCTCATTCGTCGATCCAAGAGGGTAGAAAAAATTAGAAGTTATAAAAAATGGAAAACACAATTACATGAGCTAGATTTCTATTGGTGGAAACGTTTGTACCACGGATCGATGACGTGGCACGTATCCATCCATCCAGCTATCCAACCCACATATCCATCCATCCATCCAAGAACCCCTCTCCCTCGCTGCACATATTCATCTATCTACAGAAAAAAAGAAAAAAAGAAAAGGAAAAAGAGCCCGCGAGAGAGAGAGAGCGCTCACCCAACTCCACCAAAGGCCGCCTCCCTCTGTCTTGTCTCGTAACCAATCCTCTCCCCCCCACGAACTCCTCTCCCTCGCCGCCGCCACCTGCCATGTCCGTCTGTTTTGCCGAGCTCCGGCGGCGGGAAGCACTCCCCGGACCTCCCGACGCTCCGCGCCTCCTTCCCTTCCGGCCAGCATCGACGCTACCCCCCCCCCCCGCGCGGTGGCTAGCTAGGGTTTCGGCCTGCATCCCTAACTTTGCCGGGATCCGCCACATACGGCAACGTGGAGGCTAGTGGGCGGCGGATCTAGCATTGGCATGTCCCAGATTGGTACTTCTCCTCCTTCCTCATTTGGATTCTCCCTCCCCACCTCACATCACCATCTCCTCCTTTCATTCCCTTTGCTGCGGGTAACCATGGCGCGGTTGGGACGACGTGACGGTAGGAGGGCCTTCAGTGGACCTTTCACAGAGTAAATCAATGCAATATAAATCCTAATTAGTTTAACCTGTGCAGTTCAGCTCGTAGATGTTGTTCATGTCTTCCTGTGGCTCTGGGACACTAATCTTTTTGTATGAAGTACACTCGAACTAGTAGTGGCGACGATGTAATTGATATGTTAATTACCAAACCTTTGGGGCTGGGAGTAGTTTACAAACATTATCTGTGCCTTGTAGGATGCTGCCGATGTCCGGAATCTCTCCCTTGTCTACACGCTGGCTGGAGGTATACATATTTAATTGAAAAATAATAATTACGGGTGCAAGTTTAGCATTTCCTAACAACGGCGGAATAATCCTTTTAGCAACTGATGAATTATTTACATAGTGAATAAAGAACTGGTAACTGAATTACCTGGAATTCGACATTTTTTGAACAGACGTTAATGTAAATCAAATCATTAGTGAACCCAGGGACAAGCTAGTATTTCTTATAAATACTAAGGGGCATGACCGAGATAACAGAGTCATGCAATTCCATGAAGGTTCTATAGATTCTTGCATGCAGCCACACATTAGCTCATTTAATTTCCCTCTTATTTGAAATGATGGGTACATTTTAGAGTCTGTTAATTACTAACTGAAATTTATAGGGCTTAGAACTTTGTGTTACTATAGCGATAGTATCTACATATCATATATTGCAAAGTTCATATCCACTAATTATAATAGTGATAACACATGATAATAGAACTTTGACACATGTGACACATGATCTTTTGTGTTGGTGATTCACTTCTGGTATGCTTCATAGTAGATACTGTGCTTTTGTATAACTTCCATTTTCATGCCCTCATGTGCAAATATAATGTCATCTCAATACAATATCAAAAGATACATGCTTTTCAAGTAGCACTAGCAGGTTTATATAACCTTCTCATTCACCTAGTTAATTTCGCATTCCTAAGCTATTCCATTAGAATTTTTAGGACATGCTGGTGCATACGAAATTTTCCCAACAATATGTCTTTGGTCTGAGGCTCTGAGCACCAAATTTGCTTTGTTTGTGTACTTCACCTTCTACCATGTTCTATAGAACCTGGATCATACATGCATCTTAAAATTTAACTAACTTTGGTGATGTTACATTTTTGTTATAATTGACTATATGCATTTTCCTAATTTCTGTCTACATAATCCCTTGGAGTGAAAGGACCAGGTTGTTTGGAAACTTAGAACACGAAAACATTATGTAGTCATGAACACAAGGGGAGATCATTGTCTAGTTCCAATTTGAGCAGTATTGAGGTCGGTAAGTTAAGTTGTTGTGTGGATCACCGGAAGAAAAGATGATTTGTTTACGTACATATTTTTAGCTTCTGACTTTCTGAGCAAACAATTTCGCTCTTCTGTGCCGTTTGATTTGGTCCTTATAGGTTTAGACACTACAATCCGGGGGCACGGGGGGGGGGGGGGGTGAGCTATAGAAATTCCTGTATAGAGAGTACAGTAGGTACTGCTTTTGTTTTGGTTAGAACAATGCTTCTCTTGATTTTTGTATATTTTAATTGCTCGCTTCCATCTCCCTATTTGTGCTTTGGTAGATAATTGGGGATAAAAAGGGAGCGGTTTTTGGTGGATTAGTAGAGGCTCCTTTCCGGCCGATCATGCAAAGGAAGTATCAGGTTTCACTTCTTCACATATTCTTATGGTGTTTCTTGGATGTGTATTCTACCTTACGGGATTACACTAATTGTAGTTTACGCCATCTTTCAGGGGACCAAGAACTGCTTCGTGTTCACCAATGTAGCTGGTCGCCCTGTTATATATCGTCCAACGGGTACTTATCTGTTACTTTGACATGATTTGCATTGCATAAGGGAAATAAACTCTTTTCTGCATTTGTTTCCATCTTTATAACAACTATACGAACGAATGTGCTACTGGCACTAAGGTGGCTCCCTGGTACAAACCAAACACATACTTTTTGTTATGTGGATGTATCTCGTGAAGGAACTACGAAAAGTATGTACGTTGTGGTGCTTTATTTTGTAAATATTTGAGTGCATATTATTTTGTAAATCATATCAGCTGGTTTCGTCACTTCAATTATGAATATAATTCTTTTATATATTGAAAGGGTAGCTTGCGTAAAATGAAAGTTTTTTCACTGTTATTTTATTCTTCCTTTGTCATCCTTATATGATAAATTTCTGGACTGATATAGTGTGGTATGTATTATATAGTACAATTGAAAGCAATACAATATATTATCAATCTTTGTTTCTAATTAATTATATGAATCACAGTAAAAAGGATACTTATATGGACGATATTACAGTACATGCATCTATCTAACGTTTATAGTTTAATCAACCGGCTCACCTTATCTTTTTGATTGGTTTTGAGATAGCTTATCGCTTGTGGTGGAGCGGTAACTCTCTCCTTGTTTAATCTAGCTATGAGTATTTTGAAACAAAGAGAGTATAAAATTTCTGGACTGATATAGTGTGGTACGTTTTCACACATTTGGTACCTCTGCCCAGCGAAAACATAGGCGTTAATCACGTTGTGCAATTCTATTTAGGCCTGGTTCAGGGAACTACCCGAAGGCGTGCTTGATAGCCTCTCACCGGAGCAAGTCCTGAACTGCAGCAGCCTCTCCTTCCAACGGCGACCAAGGTAACCTAGACCTCTTTCATCTCTTCTGCTTCGATTTATTGTTGAGTTGCTGGCCTATTGTTGCTCGTCAAGTACTGCTGCTGCTGTGCTCTGCCTCTGCTGATTGCTTACGTTGTTCATGTGCTGCTGCTGCTGATTGATGTTCATGTGCTGCTGCTGCTAATTGCTTATTGTTGTTGCTGCTGTTGTGCTCTGCCTCTGCTGATTGCTTATGTTGTTCATGTGCTGCTACTGCTGATTGATGTTCGAGGGGTTCGTGGACGAGGAGTCCGATGGCGAGGTCAAGCCCTTCCCCGCTGGCAGGAGCGGCTTCTCCGGAGGTAAAGAAAGGGCCCGTGTCAACTCCGCGTCGGTTTGGGTGCTTCTGTTTGCCCTGCTCCTCTGACCTCTGAGGTGAATAGACGGTTTCTTGGGCCCGTCGTGCGATGGATGGATCCGACGTCTAGGCCGCCCCTTTGGAGATCCGTTGGATTTCCTGCTCTGTTCAGGATGTGGGGTGGTAGATTTGAGTCGTTTGGTGGGTTGGTGGTCGTATTCACAGAAGTAGCTAGATGTAATGTCAATTTGTGCTAATTTTCTGTGAATGCTCGTTGCAACTTAATTACCCCGATTTCATGTCTAAACTTTTCCTTTGTCATGTGAGTGAGATATATCTAGAAAAAGATCCTTGATGCAACTCCGATGACTGATTAGAGAAGCTTGATGTTTATTTTTGTGAAAAATATGGTGCTGTATCCCCCCGCAAAGAAAAAAAAGAAGGAAAATATGGTGCTGTAGACGTGGCTTGTTCTGGACAACTTTTATCTCCCCTACCCCTGGGATTTCTGTGCACTTAGGTTCTATGCAATATTTTGAGGGTGGAAACTTCTCTCATGGTGTATTGACTTTATCATTGCTAGTAGCTAAATCACAAATGTTTGTTTATAGCTACACTGACCAGACGTTTAGGCGTGTTTGATGATTTTTTTCTCTCTTAAAGCATGAATTAACAAAAATCATAATTCGTAAGATAGACCAGAAACAGACCTATTGGTGTTAATGGTCATTGTTCAACAGTGGTGAAGTGAGAAACAGGTGTTCTAACTTCCAAATCTTGACTGGCTTAAGTTAATGTATATGGCACATTCACAGTTTCTCATTTGCAAGTATATTTATGGATCGTTGTTTATTAGTCAAGGTTCTACAAGGTGCTAGTTTCCCGATCCGCACACTGATTATTGTGATGATGATCATGGTATTTATTGTGGATCAGTTGCTGGTTCTGTCAACTTTTTTCCATGGGTGTGGATATCAAGATTTTGATGTACTCACATCTGTCTTTAGTTCTGCATTATGTGATAGTGAATTATAATGCGATCCTTTTGTTTGAGTAATTATTTCATTTTAATGAGATTGAAGCCTATTACTAGTTTTAATGCTCTTTAAAATATCCTAACCGATAAGGATAAGATGAATAAATCTCATTGATCTAAACATTGTCCTCTTTACGAGTTCATTTTGCTTGGAGCTGTTCCATTCCGTAGGGATGTTCCATTTTTGACATCCAAATGGACTGATCGTCTCTTTACTTAGAAAATACAGTTACTACTGGCTCTCTGGTACATGTACAGACAAAACCACCCTTTTTGCCACTTTACCTTCATTTGAACTGATCGTCTTACCTCCCCTTCCTCATTAATTTAAAGATGGTAGTATAAAAGATCAATAAAATAGGCAAAGCCTTTTTTATCTTTGATCTTGTACTTTACAAGAGATCTTCCATATCCGAGCAAGCCTGGTTAACTGGTTAACTTGTGTAAATAATTAAAAAAATTACATGTAAATTTGATGGTTTTATGACTTGAAATGCTAATTGTTTATGACAAACCTAGGGTTAGGAGTCCTTAGTTCGCTTTTAGTTTTTGGTGGAGGTTTCGGTCTTGCTTTTTTGCTCAAGTTCTAGCGTCTAGGTTGGATTTACACTTCCTTCTATGCTGCTGCCACTGCAAGCTGTTTGATTTTTTATAACAAGCACATTCCATCTTGACTCCCCAGGTCATTACTCACAACTCAGATTAAAGCTGACGCTAGCTACTGGCTCCTCCCTGAGCTATTTTTGTTTTGTCTAGTTTTAGCCCAAGTGGTGTTTGACAGTGCTCGGTTCAGGTTTTGTTTGGTTGGTTGTGACTTGTATTTTCTTGTCAGCCGTTCGATCGATGGTTTGATATACTAAACGCTCTTTCTTCTTCTATAAACTTTGAATGGTGTTTTTTTCGGCAGGTGGTTGCTATAACAGTGTTCTTCTTGCTGTGTATAGCAGTTTATGCTTTCTTGTCTCCATTTCTTGGGAAGAACTTGTATCAATATATTGCAATCGATGTTTATAGTTTCCTGGTAAGGTTCCACTTCCTCTATTTTCATGCATGGATCGGATCCTGGAGTATATTTCATTTAATATGCCTCTGGTATCTATTTATTTTTATCAGGCCTTATCGGTACTGATTCTATACGCTAGATGTACTGCTATTAATCCTGCTGACCCTCACATCCTGATTACTGTCAATGGTGCACTAATCTATAAATCAGAAGGTATGTCCTGATACCTGATTAAACTGCTATTGAAGTTTGAGTGCTAATGCAGCATATCATTTTGATTAAAGATTAATAGTAGGCAATGTAAACTGTAGTCAATAATTCAGGTAAAAACTTAAAGATTCATAGTAGGCAATGTAAACTGTAGTCCACAGAAAAAGTACATCGTGGTTTCCATGGTATTTTTGCTTTGTAGGCAATATTACGATCTAATGTTTTTTTGTTTTGTCTCTTTCTCTATTGCTAGGAAAGTGGTGAGAAGATGTCGATGATGCCTACTTGGGACATTCAAATCAACACAACATAAAAATTTCCGAACATATGTCTCATAGAAGAGTGGAATGCACTCCATTGTTAGGAGATGTGCCATTGTTTTATTGTGTAATTCTGTCTGTTCTTGCTATATTTCTGTGTAAGGAAATGTATTCATGAGATGAGTTATTGTGTTATGTAAACTTGGGAGATGTATTATGTGATGTTATATGATGGATGATTTTAATTTGACTTGGACTTTTCTTGATTTGAATATGAAATAGTGTTGGATTTAATATTGGACAAATAATTGGGTTGAAAAGGCCCAACAAATGGAAATGAAACCAAGTTCTGGAACGAAAAGTTGCTGAATTTAAAAACTGAAAAAAGGCCAAAATTGAAACTGGACCAAATGTATTTGGGCACTAAAAGGCCGGGGCCCAAATTATAAGGATACAAAAAAAATTGAAAAAAAAATTAAAGTGACTGTAAATAGGCTAAGGCCCAAAAAGGAGCCCAATAAGAAAAAACCCAACAAAATAAAATCAGCCCATCTGATCAATTGAAATGGGTTGGGCTGATTTCAACCATGAGTTTTGATTTCGTCGTAATTTTGCCACGTAGGACTGGGTTAGATTGCCAACGACGATTTAGGATCGTTGTAAAGGTTACGACGATCCAGGAATTGTCGTAAAAGTTACGACGAATTCGATCAAAACGTTGATGTTGTTCATTTGTGACGCTCCATTTTTGACGCTTGATTTTTCGTCGTAAGATCGTCGTAAACTAAAAACCGTGACGATGTAGCAACGAAAATATAGCGTCGTGTATTAGCATATTCCTTGTAGTGAATACACCTATATACATGGTAAAAGGTGGAAGGCTCGGCCTTTCTAGCCAAGTGTTTTGTTCCACCTTTGCCCCCTTAGTTTCGGCTACCGGTGTTATGTTCCATAATTGAGCGCTCCTAACACGATTGGGGTTGTTATGGGGACCCCCTTGATAATTCGTTTTAGATTAAAGCTGGTCTGGCAAGGCCCAACTTTGGTACTACATTTGCCTAATAACCTAATAAAATTGCATAGGGACTTTCCGGACCCCGAGGATAATTAATCAACCCCCGGGCCAGTGCTCCGCATGACTGTTGGTCCCACCTGAGCGGTGTCCGGCGCCCCCTGGTCACCCAGGGTTTAGCGATCCTGACATCTAGCTCATCCGTCGTGTCCTGAGAATGAGATACGCGGCTCCTATCGGGATCGTGGACACGTCGGGCGGTCTTGCTGGATTAGTTTTACCTTTGACGAGATATCTTGTGCATCGGGATTCCGGTGATGCTTTGGGTAATCTCAGAGTTGAGGTAGTCCACTAAGGAATCCGACGAGATTGCGATCTTCGTGATCGAGGATTTCTATGCGGCTTGTGGTAATTTGTGATGGACTAGTTGGAGCACCCCTGCAGGGTTAAATATTTTCGGAAAGCCGTGCCCGCGGTTATGTGGCAACGTGGAAACTTTGTTTAACACTGGTTCTAGACAACTTGAAGTTAACTTAATTAAAACTTGCCAACTGAGTGCGTAACCGTGACTATCTCTTACGCGAGTTCCTTCTCCGATCGAGGACACGGTGGGGTTATGTTTGACGTAAGTAGGTGTTCAGGATCATTCATTTGATCATCGGTAGTTCACGTCCGTTATGCGTAGATCTTCCCCCTCTTATTTCTTGTACTCGTACGTTAGCCACCAAATATATGCTTAGCCGCTTGCTGCAACCTCACCACTTAACCATATCTCACCCATTAAGCTTTGCTAGTCTTGATACCTTTGGAAATGAGATCGCTGAGTCCCCTCTGGCTCACAGATTACTACAACACCGGTTGCAGGTACATGTAAAGATTACTTGACACGAGCGCGTTGATTGTTCATTTGGAGTTGCTTCTTCTTCTTCTTCATCGATCTAGGATGGGTTCTAGGCCGACAGCCTGGGATAGCAAGGATGGACGTCGTTCTCTTTTCTCGTTTGTTTTCGTCCGTAGTCGGACCCTACTCTTCTTCATGATATTTATGTATTGTACTGCTATGACTCTGATGTAGCTTGTGGCGAGTGTAAGCCAATTCTATGTATCTCATCTTTTCAGTACATGTACTTGTAACGATATTCATTCTTGCAAAATGACGATATGCGCTTCTATCCCTGACGAGGCCCTCGTGCCAAATTGAGGATAGGATCGCATCTGGACATTACAAGTTGGTATCAGAGCAGTACCGACCTAGGAGCCCCCTTGATTGATCGAACTTGGCCGAGTCGAGTCTAGTGAAAAAATTGCTTTGAGTCTAGTTATATATCGGAGAGTAGGATTCTTTTTCTCCTCTTCTATGCTCTGGTGAGGAATCTTGACGTAATAAATTTAATTCTACTCCTCTTCTCGCTCAAAAAAAATTTAGGATCACGCGGATATTTTTGGAATCTATATGATGTCGATGTGACGGAGTTCCGTCTTGGTGCCTCCTGTCTGACTTGATTTCTTCTGGGGAGTTGAGCTCCAGGGGATTCTCGAGCACATCGCTATCATTCTAATTTGTTGGTATCTCAGAACGAAGGATGTTCGTAATTGCTTCAATACTAGTAGTGGCAAGATAACCCCGATGTCCCCAGTACTGGTGCAGATTGTTCGGGAGTACTGCCATACTTTGTATCGTTGTGATCACGAGGGTATGTAATAGATGAAGTTCCGAGATTCTGGTTATGTGTTGAAGGATGTGATACACTGGACTAGTTAGTATAGGAGTTGTGTGATATATTACTCCTTGTATCCGTGGACCAGATTGTATGACCAGAAATTTCGGGAGTTCTTAGGTGGGAATTCAAGTAGTTACTTATAGGACAATCTTCCAACAAACGCATGATGTTAGGTTGGGGTTCGACATCTAGTGGATTCATTTGTTCACGATCGTCTTACAACGGTTCACGTTGTTTCTTAAAGAGTCCTTGTAGCTTGCTACGACTCGGGGACGCTTCGTATGTCGTGTGCACTGCCTTGCACATGATGGCTACTGTAATATCGAGCCCGTGCGATCCTGTCCACGAAAATATCGGACCAAATCTTTCTCATGAGTTTGTTCTGGCTAATTGCAAGTCGCATTCTTTGTTTTGTTGAATATGGTAATTCGAGTTGCTTTAATGCCAAGTGGTGAATTCATATCTTTTCCAAGAAGTGTTGTCATATTTTTTATGTGAATGCAAATTCTTTTGCTCAATCAATTGTCATATCAATTCCTTTCAACCGGAGTCATCGTGTCAATTCTTTTCCAACCGGTCTGCTTCTCTTCAAGTGAATTCAATCCTTTCCAATTTTGCAAGATCATTCTCTCATTTTATTCTGGAGTTCATCTCATCTGTCCCAAGTTCTCTTTGTTTTTCCCGCCCTCCACTCTTTTCTTCAGTGATTAGTTTGTTATCCTAGTGACTTCCTTTTCATTGTTGCTTCCGCTATCTTTTTTTCCGTGTCCTATCCGGTGATTCGTTGTGAAGATTCTCAGGAGCTTCATGTTCATCTTTATTCATTCTTATGGTTTTTCTGGTGAATTCAATTCAGTTATCTGTGTTCATCATATCCTTTTCATCCTTGTAATTCTTTCATGTGTTGGAAATTCTTAAGAAGTCTTCTGTTGTCATTTATCCCTATTCTATCCGGAGCGTTGAAGTTATCTCAGAGTTCTTGTTTCCAATATTTTCAATTATTTCGAGGTTCTCAACCTCACCTAGTTTTCATTTGTACCGGTGCAATATCTCTCTTTCTAAGCAATCTTTCAACGGTGGTTTCTTTGAGTGGGCCCATAACCCACATGTTTTCCCAGGATCTTATCTGGCTCTTGTAACCTTTCCGTAGATCTTTAATTCTTTTCAACTATGACATAAGTATGAATTTCATCAGTCATATCCCTTCTCCAAGATCTATTCGAATTAAATTCTCATCCTGCTCAACCTTTCATTCTTCATTATTCCGGAGGTCTTAGTTACTCTGGTGATGTTCTTCTCGTCATTCTCTCCATTGAAGATTGAAGGGGTGTTTATCTCATATCTTGGTGCCATCATCTTAATTGTTCCAATCATGAGTAATCCCTTTCTTGCTATTCGGTGCATTTCAATGTTGTGTTCATTTCTCGATCCTCCGAAGGCCATCATTTTAGAAGATTCCTTGTTCTCAGCTTTCATCCTCAAATTCTTCTCAATTGTTGTCTCTTTGTTCGTCTCTCGATTATTCCGGTGGCTTGTTCAAGTTTTTCTCTCAGGTGGAGCATGGTCTCTTCATTCTCATTTATCTCCATTCATTCTTGGTATCTCCATTCATTTGCAATTATTGCCGTTGGTTGTTTCAAGACTTCTTTAAGTTTGTGCTCATGTGTGACAGCCTGGCTTATTAGGGATGATAGACTACTCATATCTATAAGGAATTCCTTCTTTTCCGGGAGCCCATTCGAACAGAACTCCCAAGTTAAGCATGCTTGGCTTAGAGTAGTTCTAGAATGGGTGACCGACCGGGAAGTTGATCTCGGGTGCGCATGAGTGAGGACAAAGTGCGCAGAAAAGACTAGTGTTGATATGTGGGGCCAATCTAGATCCTACCAGGAGTAATGACCGCCTACGGGTGTGTCCGGGGCGTTACAAGTTTGGTATCAGAGCCAGGTTCTTGCGGTTACAGATGTTTGTGGACATGTGCGCAGTCATGTTGTTCATGACGTTTGTGACCCGTCATGGCACACGGCATGGCACATGTACTGGACTGGATGCATAGACGTTTGTGCCAAGAGGGGACGCTCCTGTGGCCCGACGAGCACGTTGGTTCCTCTGAGTGGTGGTGTATGTGATAGCCTGGCTATAAGGAATTCCTTCTTTTCCGGGAGCCCATTCAAATAGAACTCCCAAGTTTAAGCGTGCTCGGCTTGGAGTAGTTCTAGGATGGGTGACCGACCGAAAAGTTGATCCCAGGTGCGCATGAGTGAGGACAAAGTGCGCAGAAAAGACTAGTATTGATATGTGGGGCCAGTCTAGATCCCGCCAGGAGTAACGACCGTCGGCTGGTGTGTCCGGGGCGTTACACTACTTGAAAAGTGCTTCCGTGTTGATGCCAGAGACACGTTGTTCTTTGAGGATCGTCTTGTCGTTTCGAAAGGTGATCTCAAAAAGGTAATCATGGAAGAAGCTCATAACTCTCTACTCTCTATACATCCAGGAAGCTCCAAGATGTATCAGGACTTGAAACAGACCTTCTGGTGGACTCGCATGAAGCGTGAGATTTCTCAGTTCGTAAATGAATGTGATGTATGTCGAAGGGTGAAAGCAGAGCATCAACGTCCAGCAGGTCTTTTGCATCATTGCCCATTCCTGAGTGGAAATTCGACCATATTGAGATGGATTTCGTCACCGGGTTTCCGAAGTCCAAGAAGGGTAACGATGCCATCTTCGTCATCATCGACAAGTTGAGTAAAGTGGCTCATTTTCTTCCAGTCAAGGAATCCATCTCCGCAGCTCAGCTTGCAGATATGTACACTTCCAGGATAGTGTCTTTGCACGGCGTGCCTATGATGATTTCTTTGGATCGCGGAAGTATCTTCACTTCCAAGTTTTGGGACTCTTTTCAGTCTGCGATGGGCACGGAGATACGCTTCAACACATCTTTTCATCCTCAGACTAGTGGTCAAGTGGAACGAGTCAATCAGGTACTTGAGGATATGCTGAGAGCCTGTGTTATCTCTTTTGGCATGAAGTGGGAAGACTGCCTGCCTTTCGCTGAGTTATCGTATAACAACATTTATCAAGCTAGTTCAGGCAAAGCTCCGTTTGAGATTCTCTATGGCAGGAAGTGTCGTACCCTGCTCAACTGGTCTGAGATCGGCGAGCGTCAGATTCTTGGGAATGACTTGATAGAAGAAGCTGAACAGATGTTTCGGGTCATTCGGGATAATCTCAGAGCAGCTCAGTCCCATCAGAAGAGCTATTATGATAGCAAGCATCGTGACATGTCTTATGAGCTTGATGACTTCGTCTATCTCAAGGTGTCCCCTATGAAGGGTACATAGCGCTTTGGCATCAAAGGGAAGCTTGCGCCTCGTTTTGTTGGTCCTTTCAGAGTTGTTGGCAAGAGAGGCGACCTTGCGTACCAGCTTGAGCTACCTTCCAACTTTGCAAATGTGCATGACGTGTTCCATGTCTCTCAGCTTCGGAGATGCTTCAAGACTCCCGAGCGCACTGTTCATATTCAAGACATCGACCTTCAACCCGACCTATCCTATCATGAGCATCGAGTTGCGGTTCTCAAGGCGACTGAGTGCAAGACCCGCAACAAGACTGTCAAATTTCTCAAGGTGGAGTGGTCATATCATTCCGATAAAGAGGCCACCTCGGAACGCGAGGATCACCTCCGTTCTGAATTCCCAGAGTTCTTTCAGTCCTAGATCTCGGGGCGAGATCTTTTTGTAGTGTGGGAGAGTTTCTAATGCCCCAAGAGTGTAGCTTGCCTTATTTGGAGCCTTCTGTATATGGGTCCATCTTGTCATTGCAATGAGAGTATATTCCATGTGGTATTTCATGTGCCCTTGTCCTGTTTCCTTTTGCATGCATGCATCCATTTCATCTCTTGCCTTCTTTATGTTTGTTGCCATTTGTGATCCATGCTTGTGATGTTATATGAGTTGGCATGTGATGATATGTGGTTCTATGTGAAATTTTGTGGAGTGGTGCCATTGTAAGTAGGATGCAACTATACTAGGTTTCAAAACTTCTTCCTCTCTATTTATCTCAATCTCAAGTTCCACTTGCTCCATCCCTGTTTCAAAAATGCCCATGCTTTAGTATGAATTGTGGTGGATGCGATGCTATGTATTTGTTGTTTTCAAACTATGTTTTAGTGGTGCAAATATTCACAAAACACATCAATTAAATTCTGTTTTGTAAATATTTATATGCTCCAAATATTCCTTTTCCATTTTATTTTAATAGGTCATAATTCCTTATGACCAGGGGCATTTTTGTTTTAATTTTAGCTTCAACAGATTTTCCTATGCTTTTGTTTTGCCTCTGTTTCATTTGTAAATAGAAAACCCCAGAGGGTTTTCTTTTCTCTATCTGGCGCCACCTAGTGGGCTTTCTCCCCCTGTCTGGCCCAAACCTCCCTCTCGCGCGTGCCTCCCTTTCTCTGACGGCGTCGTCTCCTTCCCCTGTTTCTTTCATCAGTAACAGGCGAGCGAGGAGAGAGCGTAGCGACGCCGTGAGGCTCACGGACGTCGAGGCCCCTATTTAACCTCGGCGTGTGTGCCCTGCTGCCTAGGGTTCCGCATCCTCCCTACTAGCACCGCCACTCTTTCCCCATCTCCTCCTCCCTCTCACTCGTCGGCAGCAGGTAAGTGAGCGAGCGCCTCTGCCATGGCCGTGACTTGAGGAGGTCCTCGCCGTCGCTGTCGTGCCCCTGCGTCCTCTCCAATCCCGCGGCGAGCACGCGGGACCTCCAGGGGACCCGTTCCCGCAGCTAGGAGGAGCAGATCTGCACTGCTACCCCTACTTCGACGACGGCGGCTTCCTCTCCAACGATCTTCCCCGCCACAGCTTCTTCCACTCCTTCCTCTACCTCCTCTTCGGCAGGCATGATGTCCTCGTCTAGTGGGTGAGCACGAGCATCTTTCCCTTCCCCCGTAGCTAGATCTTGCGCCTAGGAACCAAGCCGCGTCGCCGTTCCTCTTTCTGTCGCCGGTGCCGTTGCGCAACGTCGAGCAGTAGGTGTAGACCTCCTCGAGTAGAGTTAGCTAGTGGAATGGAACCGTGGGAGCCCCTACTCCCTTCCATCGACGAGCCGTAGGCCAATTTGATGTAGATCGTCGGCGTTGTGCTTCCCCTGTTCCGGCGACCGTCGGGAAGAGGAGGGACAAGAGGGGTTGCTCAATAGAGTTTACTCCTCTACTCTGTTAAGATCCGAGCACGTAGCGTAGTGGTAGGTGGGTTTTGGTGCAGTAGGCGGTTGTGGGTTCGAGTCCCGCAGCGCGCACCCCTTTTGTTATTTATTTTCGGCACAGTAGCTTCAGTAGACAGCTTACCCTGCTTCCTTCCTTGGTTCTGTCGAGCCAGAGCAGACTAGCCTAGTGGTTGTAGTGGAGAGTTTGAACCAGGGGGTCTTGGGTTCGATTCCCCCCAAGCCTTTTATTTTGTTGCCCGTTTCTTTTGTTGTTTTCCTTTTGTTTGCTATGTAGTTGTTGCAGCTTGCTTGGTCTCCTAGTGTGGTATTTTTTACCTCACAACCAGGAGTTGTCTCTACTTATTTTGCTAGCCTGTGTAGAATTGCATGTGTAGGTATTTGTGAGCTAGCTCATGTATGTGTATGTGTAGGTGATATTAGTATTTGTGTGTGCTTTCATCTATATGCATGGGTTTATGCTTGTTGTGTGTAGGTGATCATGTAGGTGTGCATGTGTATATAGAGGGTGCAACTCTCATGAGGTGTGCTTGTGTGGTGCAAGCACCCTAGTATATATGTGTTGTAGTTTGTCCATGTAGGTGTGAGGATGAGCTCACTAGCATGTGGTGTTGTGTGTGAGTGTGTGTGCATGTGTGTGGTGACACCCACATGCCCAAGGCATGGCATAGCCTTAGTAGCCCTTGTGTGCAAGTTTGTAAGTGTGTGAGCTAGTAATAGTGATGTGAGTGTATGTATGTGAGTGAGTGCATGCTTGAGGCATGTGTGTGTGAATGGTGATGTGCTTGGCACACATACATGAGGTCTAAACCCTCATGTCACCATTGGAGTTGTGGGTGTGTGGATATGGATGTGTAGGTGATGATCTAGTGAGAAGCACATGTGATACAGCACTATTTACCTCTATGTGATTCCATGTATATTTTCTTCTTAGCTTTGTGCCCATTTGTTCTATGCAAGTACCTAGGTATTATATATATTTTTGGGGTAGAATCATCCCAGGAATCCAATGGTGGAATCAGATTCCACTTTGGAACAATTTCTGGGAATGTCATATTTATGTTTTGTTCAATATTTAGAGCTTTGTTCCATGTGATGTGATGAGCCCAAGAGGTTGATTCCTTGTTGTGGCAGTAGAGGGTGAACCCCTCTACAGCATGTTGGTTTTGTTTTATGCTTAGGAGTTTACATGTGCAAGTTGTGCCTAGTCAAAGTAGGCATGTGGCTGAAAATATCAGCTTAGTGAAAATCTATGATTTTCACTAAGTCAGAGAAACTGCTGTTATTTTCTTTCCTTGTAGTTGTGCTTGCAAAAGTTCATGTGTTGGGAATCAGCCCCTGCAATCAACTGGAAAGTTGGAGCTTTTTTGTTTGTCTAGCTCTTTGTCAATTTTCTTTCCATTTGACTTCCTGTAGATATTGTTTGGGTGCTTTCAAAATGCTTCAGAGCATATACAGCTAGTGAGAATCTGAGAATTTCACTAAGTCCCTGAAAACTGATATTTTTGTCCTAGTTAGCGGCTGTAGAACTTTCTGTGTGAAACTCCTTTGTATTATCTTTTTGCTCATTCTTGTAGAGATTTTGAATAGCTCCTGTCACATATCTTATTTGGCACATTTGTGTGGTTGTAGGTGCTTTGCATGTAGCTCTCAAACTGCTATGATGATGTTTAGGACAGAATGTATAGCTTTGATGTTTTGATGATTGTGAGTGCATAGTTGATGGTGTGGTGAGATTCCTTGCACCGCCCCCATCCATACTTGTTTGTTTTGTGATGTGTCAACCTGGGAATACCAGAAGTATGCCATGGGAGTGTGTTTGTGATGAATTTGATCTGTAGGACTCCATTTCTTCTTTCGTTGTTTCCGGTTGATCCGTAGCTCCGTTCGTAACGTTCTTTATATGTTTTTGCATCGTTTTCGCATGATGCATATGTTCATGTCATCCTCGTGCATGTCAAGATAGCTTAGATTGCAGTTCTGTCCAGAAGTTTGTATTTTCTTCTCAAGCATGTGCAAGTGACTAGAATAGAGATGCATGTTCATTCTCATCTCATGCATCATGTGTTTGTTGCATCTTGTGGTGTTGTTGTTCATTGGATGCTATTTTTATGTTGGGTAGCACCGGGATCGGAGAGCGATTACGTGGATTCGGGAGAGTACGTGCAGGACGAACAAGAGCAGTTGCAAGCAGTAGACATCACAGGCAAGATGATATGACCTTGATACCATCTCTAGACTTGTTATGCTAGATTCATGTTTCCTTCGTCATATGCTTGTGGCCTACCACTGAAATAATTGCCTCCTGATATTGCCATGAAACCCAAACACTTTCCCCTCCTAGCAAATATTGAATGGCTAAGTAGGCTTGCTCAGCTTCTAATGTTAGCATTGCTAGTTGCAGGTGCAGTTGTCTCATGTGATAACATGAGTTGATATCATTATGTTAAATCTGTTATTTAATTAATGCACCTATATACTTGGTAAATAACGGAAGGCCTAGCCTTTTGCCGGGTGATTTGTTCCGTTATTGCCGCCATAGTTTCCGGCTACCGGTGTTTGATTCCATAACTGATCGCTCCTAACACGTTCGGGGTTGTTATGGGGACCCCCTTGATAAATCGTGTAGTGTTAAGACTTGTCCGCTAGGACCCAACATTGGTGTTAATTTGCTAATCACTTAATAATAATCTGCATAGGGAATAGCTACCCCAAGGAATTAATCAACAACCCGGGCCAGTGCTCCTCATGAGTGTTGGTCCAACCCAGAGCAGCTTATTACGCTCCCCCGGGAAACTCGGTGTTTTGGCGTGGTAACCATCGCTCATCCGTCGTGTCCTGAGACTGAGATAAGCGGCTTTTATCGAGGTCGTCAACACGACGGGAGGTCCTGCTAGTCTTGTCTTACCTTAGCGATATATCTTGCGTATAGGAATCCCGGTGAAGCTTTGGTTCTCCCTAGAGTTGAGCTTTTCCTCTAAGGAATCCGACGAGATCACGAGATTCGTGATACAGGATTACTTTGCGGCCCATGACCGTTTGTGATGGACTAGTTGGAGCACCCCTGCAGGGTTTAATCTTTCGAAAAGCCGTGCCTGCGGTTATGTGGCAACTTGGAATATTTGTTAACATCCGGTTCTAGATAACTTGAACTAATCTAATAAAATTGCCAACTGTGTGCATAACCGTGACTGTCCCCTTCGAGGACCTCTCTCCGATCAGGAACATGGTGGGGTTATGATTGACGTAAGTAGGTGTTCAAGATCACTTAGTGATCAGCTAGTTTTCGCCTGCTAGCATAGACCACCATGAATACTTGTTCTACGTAAGTTAGCCACCATATATGCTTAGGATGCTGCAACCTAAACACTAAACCTTCCTTACCTAATAACTTGAGTAGTTCTGGCACCGAGGTCATAGATTGCTGAGTCCCTGTGGCTCACAGATTACCTCAACACCCCAACAGGTACAGGTACACCCGACACAGGTGATCCCGACGGCACGCAGCTGGCGTGGCAGTATGATGAGGAGAACGACCGCCTGTACGTGAACTATCCAAAAGACTGAGGCGTGGTCGTGATCGTGGGCAAGCATGCAGGGTAGCATAGCCTTTTCCTCATGTTATGTAGTCCGTAGCGGAACTACCTTGTGTGAATAAATGTGTGATGTAACTCTGATATTTTCTATGAGATGGCAAACGGTTCCCTATTTGTCATTCTATTATTATGTATGTGTTATGTTATCTTGCTTGCGAAACACTTAGATGCGCTTCTTTCCATTTTGGGGCCTCGTTCCCTAAATCAGAAAGGACCGCAGCTTAGTCGTTACATCATGTCTCTCCTCAATCATTTCTAGAAGAATAAGTGCTACGCTAAATCTGTTGCTTGTCATCAATTAAACTTGATGAAGGATAAGCATAACATAATTCTTATTCTTGTTCATAGTAATCTGAATTCTTCTTCCGGAGTGGCTCATGATATCAATTCTTTTCTCAAGTGCTTATCTTTCTTTTCCGAAGTTCCAGGTTCTATCAAGTATCTAAAGCATTGCAAGGCCTTTAATCTTAGTCTTTCATCATTTCACTCCGGTGTTCCCCAAGAGGTTTGTAATGGTGGTGCATCAAGGTTTCAATTCTTTGTCTCAAGGTGTCCTTCTAGATTCTTGTGGTAGTACTTCTCATTTTTTCTTCTTCGTTCCATCTTTCCAAGATCTAGTTTATATTCTCTTGGTCCAGAGTTGTTGTGATGTTGCTCATTAGGTCAATCATGTTGTTCTATCAAGATCATGGTGTTCCCTTGTTGTATTTAGTTGTTTGTTGTGAATCTTACCTAATTCTCCTACCTCATCGAATTTTTTGTCCCATTTTCCAACCGAAGTGGTGCCGAAATTTTTCGTGAATTCTTGCTTGTTTCTCATATCATTCTTCATCTCGTTGCGACCTTCAAGGTTCGTTTGTTTCACTCATTTATCAAAGAAAGGACTAAGTTTTACCTCTTCCTTCTCATCCTCTTCCCCGCTCATTCTTGGATCTCGGGTTGAGATCCTCTTGTAGTGTACGAGAGTTGTGACAGCCCGATGCCGATGTTCCAGAAGATTCCCCTTCTATTTCGTTTTTGTCGTGTTATTATTTTATTTTGTCGCATCATCATCGCATCATGCGCATTATCCGCATTGCATCGGCATGCCGTTGCCGCTAGTTTTCAAAAGTTGCATCCATTGTTAGTTGTCGGTTCTCGTTGTTGTCCGTTCTGAGCTCGACCACACTCGCACGCGCCCGCGGCATCTTTCGAATCTTTTTTTAAAAGTGTGTATAAAACTTTCTCTGATTGGGTTGGAATTTGACGTGCAGTCTTATTTTAATATAGGTAGGCCGCTTGTCAAATTTCGTCGCAATCAGAGTCCGTCTGGTACCCGAACGGTCGACCGTAGCGGCACCGTATCCGGTCTATCGTCGGACGTTTATCGGTGTTTTAAAAATTACGTTGCCGGGTGCCATTTCCGTCTCGTCTCCGGCTAACCTACTCTACATGGCCACTTACCCCGTCCCGCGTTCGAAATTGTTGGATTCCGACCGCGCGATTGGATCCGGGACGAAAAACTCCTAAACCTAGCCCACTTCCCTATTTAAACAACCCCACCTACCTAATCTAGCCCCTCACCTTCTCTCTTCCTTGAAATCCGCGTCCCTGCCTTGTTTTCCGTGCAAACCCTAGAATCCCACCTCTCTCGCTCTCTCCTCCCTCCCTCCTCAACGCCGCCGGCCCCGCCGAGCCCGCAACCAGCCTACTGAGCCCATCTGGCGCACCACCACCCAGCTCCTCCCGTGCTCCTCGCGGGTAGTGGCCCGAGCTCAGCCCTGAGCTCTCCTATGAGCACGAGTTGCTGCGCCGCCAGCCGGAGCCCACCGCTGCAGGCCCGTTGGTCGCCGCCTCCTGCAGTCCCGCTGGTGCCTCGTCCCCCGCCTCGCCTTCTGCCGTCGTCACCCCGACGAAGCAAGGTCGTCGCCGCCTGGGTCAGCCCCCGGTCCAGATCGGATCGGGAGGAACCCCCCCCCCCCCCCCCCCCCGCGCGCGACGAGAGGTCCAGCGCTCGCCCGCGCGTGGCCAACCGCTGGGCCAGCTGGCCTCCTCCAGCCGGCGGCCCAGCGCTAGCCCCAGCTCCAGATCGACACGGCCCAGCTGGCCAGCAGCCAGCCCAAGTCGGCCACCGACCCCAAGCCGCAACCTCTCCTCCGTCCAGGCCGGCCCAAGAGGCATGGTGAGCGCCCTTCTTTTCCCCGCATGTGCGTTTGTTTGTTATTGCGCGCTCATGCCTTGTTTGGGCCCTGTTGCAAATTCGGCCCAATAGGTTTTTATTAGAGTTTTCGAATTAGTTAAATTTCAGGAATTATTAGATATTTAAAATGTTCGTAGTTTTTAAACCGTATGTGGGATCGAGGCAAGTTATATATGGACCTCGTGTAGAATTTCTCGTAGATTACGAATTTGTAACTTGCATGCACGTTTAAAATAGTTTGACGTGTCGTATGCCTAGTTTTGCGTGTTGTCCCAATAGGTTTTGTTACGTATTTATTTTTCGCGCATGTCCGGATTGCTCAAACCCCGTAGATAAAATGTTCATGTTTTAGGAACCCCTTTGACATGTATTTTAGTGTTGTTGTTGGTATTTTTGCATGTGGGATTCAGTAGCTAGTTTGTTATACCGTGTTTAGGACATTATCTCGCATATACGTGTGGCGATATTCTTGTGTTGCAACCCCTCATGTTATATATGTTTTTGGGGTAGAAAAATCCATAGAATTTAACTGTGTATTTAGTTTTAGCTTTTGAGCAAGTTAGTGCGTGTGATAATTTGTCATGTTGCCTTTTGTCTATTTCGTGGGATTTAATCCACGTGTGTTATGAAGGAGTTGTCAACTAGAGAGTTGCTCTTGGATGTTTAGTCTAGCCCCTGGTAATTTTGGTTGCAATAGAAATCCATGTTTAGGTGTGGTTTGCTTGCTCTCAACTTGCTAGGAAATAGTGCTGATTTGGAGATGCTGAAATATTTCTAAGTCTGAGATCTGTTATATTTTGTTGCTGTCTTTGCATGAGTTTATCTGGTGATCTATAGCTCTTTTGAGGTTGGTGCAATGGAGTTAGTTGTAGACTTTAGGGTTCTCTAGAATGCTATCAATTTTCATGCCATTTGGAGTCCTGTAGCTTATGGTTTTGCTGCTGTCAATATGCCTTCGTATCGAAAACTGCAGTTTCATAAACTGTTATTTTCACTAAGTCTGAAACAGTGCGTGAGATGCCATTTTGTGACTTATTTTCCTAGTATTCCATGCTTCCATGCTAGGCGTTGTTAGTTTTATGTTGTAGTGCTTCTTGCCCTCTATCGTCTCATGCCTTGGTTGAGCATATTGCTTTTGTGTAGCTCGTAGTTGTGGGGTGTATAAAATGCTATGTGGCTGATTTTGGCAGATTGTAGTGATTTCTTGTTTAGCTCGTAGTTGTTGAACCGTAGCTCCGTTTTGATCGTGTCCTATATGAAATTACTTAGAATCTCATGTAGTTTCATTTTACCTTGCTGGTTGTATGTTTTGAAGTGCTCGTGACTGTCGTTGCACACATTTTGCGTTCATGCCATCATATCTTGCGGTGTTCGTATCTTTCGATCGTAGCTCCGTTGGAGATGGTCTCTATGTGTAAATTGCTTGTAATGAAGCGTAGAATCACGTGAACCTATTTATTTTTCTGTTTAACAACTATTTAAAAGTGTTAGTTCAGATCTGGACAGAATTTTAAATTAACATGTGAGGTCGTCTCAGAGGTGCTATTTGTCATTTCCGACCTCATTTAAAATGCCTAGATAGGAAGCTTAATTATGCTTCACCTCTTGCCATGTTTAACCACATTTAATATTGCCATGTACCTAACCGGGATGGAATTAAATAATTCGTATGTGGAGTTTCGTCAATATGCAAATCGTTGCATATTGAACTTCACTTAATGTGTAGTGTTTGAGTGTTGTGAATCGACGTGCCATGTCTTCCATATATTCAGATGTTCATGCATCATATGTGGATTGCATCTTGTCGTGCATGTGCCATGGTGAATATCTGTGTTGATGCTTGTTTCCGGTTTCCTTCGTCTCGATAGAGTTCCGCAAGCGTGTCGGATTGTAAGGACCCATTCGACTACATCGGTTCGTCTGCTTCACGGAGTCGTTCTTCTTCCAAGCGAGATCTCAGGCAAGATGACCATTTCCTCAGATACCATTACTATCATTGCCATGCTAGTTTTACCATTTCTATCATTATGTCTCGCTGCCTACCACCTGTTAAATATCAACCTCGCCACAATGCCATGAAAACCTTCAACCTGTTCACCACCTAGCAAACCACTCATTGGCTATGTTACCGCTTGCTTAACCATGTGTTAGCGTTGCTAGTTGCAGGTGTAGTTGCTTCCATGTGATAATATGGGTTCCTTGTTATATCACCATATTAATGCTATTTAATTTAATGCACCTATATACTTGGTAAAAGGTGGAAGGCTCGGCCTTTCTAGCCTGGTGTTTTGTTCCACCTTTGCCCCCTTAGTTTCGGCTACCGGTGTTATGTTCCATAATTGAGCGCTCCTGATACGTCCATTTTGCATCATGTTTTCATGTTGATATTTATCGCTTCTTTGGCTGTTATTTCACTTCACGGTACTATTCTTATGCCTTTTCTCTCTTATTTTGCATGGTTTACATGAAGAGGGAGAATATCGACAACTGGAATTCTGGCTTGAAAGTGGAGCAAAGTTGAGATAACTATTCTGCGCAACTCCAAACACCGTGAAAATCAACGGAGATTTTTTTCCCAATTTATAAAAAATACTGGGCCGAAGAAGCGCCAGAGGGGCGCTAGGGGGTGGCCACAAGCCTGCATGGCGCGGCCACCCCCCAGGCCGCGCCATGGGGGCTTGTGGGCACCCTGCTGGCCCACTTGCCCCCCTCTTTTGCTATATGGAGGGTTTCGTCAAGAAAAAAATCACAGAGGAGCTTTTTCGTGGTTTCGCCGCCGCCACGAGGCGGAACTTGAGCAGAACCAATCTAAAGCTCCGGCAGGACGATCCTGCCGGGGAAATTTCCCTCCCGGAGGGGGAAATCGTCGCCATCGTGATCACCAACACTCCTCTCATCGAAGGCGACTCATCACCATCAACATCTTCATCAGCACCATCTCATCTCCAAACCCTAGTTCATCACTTGTAACCAATCTCCGTCTCGCGACTCCGATTGGTACTTGTAAGGTTGCTAGTAGTGTTGATTACTCTTTGTAGTTGATGCTAGTTGGATTATTTGGTGGAAGAGTTTATGTTCAGATCCTTGATGCTACTCATTACACCTCTAATCATGAGTATGATTATGCTTTGTGAGTAGTTACTTTTGTTCCTGAGGACATGGGATAAGTCATGCTAATAATAGTCATGTGAATTTGGTATTCGTTTGGTATTTTGATATGTTGTATGTTGTTTTTCCTCTAGTGGTGTTATGTGAACATTGACTACATAACACTTCACCATTATTTGGACCTAGAGGAAGGCATTGGGAAGTAGTAAGTAGATGATGGGTTGCCAGAGTGACAGAAGCTTAAACCCTAGTTTATGTGTTGCTTCGTAAGGGGCTGATTTGGATCCACTAGTTTAATGCTATGGTTAGACTTTGTCTTAATTCTTCTTTCGTAGTTCCGGATGCTTGCGAGAGGGGTTAATCAAAAGTGGGATGCTTTTCCAAGTAAGAGCAGTATCCAAGCGCCGGTCCACCCACATATCAAACTATCAAAGTAACGATCGTGAATCATATGAACATGATGAAACTAGAATCACAGAAATTCCCGTGTGTCCTCGGGAGCGTTTTTCCTCCTATAAGACTTTGTCCAGGCTTGTCCCTTGCTACAAAAGGGATTGGGCCACTTTGCTGCACCGTTGCTACTTTTGTTACTTTTTTCTCGCTACGAATCATCTCACCACACAATCACTTGTTACCGACAATTTCAGTGCTTGCAGATATTTCCTTGCTGAAAACCACTTGTCAGATCCTTCTGCTCCTCGTTGGGTTCGACACTCTTACTTATCGATCAGACTACGATTGATCCCCTATACTTGTGGGTCATCAAGACTATTTTCTGGCGCCGTTGCCGGGGAGTGAAGCGCCTTTGGTAAGTGGAACTTGGTAAGGAAACATTCATATAGTGTGTTGAAATTTATTGTCACTTGTCACTATGGATACTAATCCTTTGAGGTGGCTTGTTCGGGGTATCTTCACCTTGAACGGAAGCACGAATGGTTGCTCCTCAACCTGCTGCACCTACTGAAAATATTTGCGTTGAATTTCCTTCGGGTATGCTTGAGAAACTGCTGGCTAATCCTTTTACAGGAGATGGAACATCACATCCAGACTTGCATCTAATATATGTAGATGAAGTTTGTGGTTTATTTAAGCTTGCAGGTGTGCCCGAGGATGAGGTCAAGAAGAAGGTCTTTCCTTTATCTTTGAAGGATAAGGCGTTGACATGGTATAGGCTATGTGATGATACTGGATCATGGGACTACAATCGGTTGAAATTGGAATTTCATCAAAAGTTTTATCCTATGCATTTAGTACATCGTGATCGAAATTATATTTGCAATTTTTGGCCTCGTGACAGAGAAAGCATCTCTCAAGCTTGGGGGAGGCTTAAATCAATGATATATTCATGCCCCAATCATGAGCTCTCGAGAGAAATTATCATTCAGAACTTCTATGCTCGGCTTTCTCATGATGATCGCACCATGCTTGACACTTCTTGTACCGATTCTTTTATGAAGAGAGATATTGACTTCATATGGAATTTATTGGAGAGAATCAAACGCAACTCTGAAGATTGGGAGCATGAAGAAGATAAGGAGTCAGGTAGGAATTTCACGTTTGATTGTGTTAAATCCTTTGTTGAGACAAATACCTTTAGTGATTTTAGCGCTAAGTATGGACTTGACTGTGAGATAGTAGCTTCATTGTGTGAATCCTTTGCTGCTCATATTGATCTCCCCAAAGAGAAGTGGTTTAAATATCATCCTCCTTTAGAAGTCAATGTAGTTAAACCCATTCCAGTTGAAGAGAAAGTCATTGCCTATAATGATCCTATTGTTCCCAGTCCTTACATTGAGAAACCACCTTTCCGTGTTAGGATAAAGGATCATTCTAAATCTTCAACTGTGATACATAGAGGCTATATTAGAACACCTACACCCCTGAGCAAATTAGAGTTGAACCTAGCATTGCTATTATCAAAGATCTTCTGTCTGAAGAAGTTGAGGGACATAATATTCACTTCTGTGAAGATGCTGCTAGAATTGCTAAACCTCACGCTAGAGACAAACATAGACCTGTTGTTGGCATGCCGGTGGTTTCTGTTAAGATAGGAGATCATTTTTATCATGGTTTATGTGACGTGGGTGCTAGTGTTAGTGCAATACCTCAATCCTTATATGATGAAATCAAAGATGAGATTGCACCTGTTGAGATAGAGCCTATTGATGTCACTATTTAGCTTGCCAATAGAGATACTATCTGCCCTGTGGGAATTGTTAGGGATGTTGAAGTCTTGTGTGGTAAAACGAAGTATCCTGCTGATTTCCTCGTTCTTGCTACTACACAAGATAGCTTTTGTCCCATCATATTTGGTAGACCTTTTCTCAATAATGTCAATGCTCATATTGATTGTGAGAAGCAAACTGTCACTGTTGGCTTTGAAGGTGTGTCACATGAGTTCAATTTCTCTAAGTTTGGTAGACAACCTCATGAAATGGAGTTGCCTAGTAGGGATGAAACTATTGCCTTAGCCTCTATTGTCTTGCCTCCTACTGATCCCTTAGAGCAATACTTGCTTGAGCATGAAAATGATATGCATATGGATGAAAGGGATGAGATAGATAGAGTTCTCTTAGAACAATATCCTATCCTTAAGAATAACTTTCCTGTTGAATTGCTTGGGGATCCACCCCCACCAAAGGGTGATCATGTGTTCGAGCTTAAACAATTGACTGATACTCTTAAGTATGCCTATCTTGATGAAAAGGAGATATATCCTGTTATTATTAGTGCCAGTCTCTCAGAGCATGAAGAAAAGAAGTTACTAAAAACTCTGAGGAAGCACCGTGCTACTATTGGATATACTCTTGATGATCTTAAGGGCATTAGTCCTACTCTATGCCAGCACAAGATTAAAATTGATCCTGATTTCAAACCAGTTATGATCATCAAAGGAGATTGAATCCTAAGATGAAAGAAGTAGTGAGAAAAGAAATACTAAAGCTCGTGGAAGCAGGTATCATTTATCATGTTGCTCATAGCGATTGGGTGAGTCCGGTGCATTGCGTCCCTAAGAAGGGAGATATTACCGTTGTCCCTAATGATAAGGATGAATTGATCCCACAGAGGATTATTACTGGCTATCGGATGGTGATCAATTTTAGGAAATTGAATAAAGCCACTAGGAAAGATCATTACCCTTTGCCTTTTATCGACCAAATGCTAGAAAGGTTGTCTAAACACAAACACTTCTGCTTTCTAGACGGTTATTCTGGTTTCTCCCAAATACCAGTTGCACAATCTGATGAGGAGAAAACCACTTTCACCTGCCATTTCGGTACCTTTGCTTATAGACATATGCCTTTTGGCTTATGTAATGCACCTGCCACCTTTCAAAGATGTATGATGGCTATATTCTCTGACATTTGTGAAAATATTGTTGAGGTTTTCATGGATGACTTCTCCGTTTACGGGTCTTCCTTTGATGATTGCCTCAGCAACCTTGATCGAGTCTTATAGAGATGTAAAGACACCAATCTTGTCTTGAATTGGGAGAAGTGCCACTTTATGTTTAATGAAGGCATCGTCTTAGGACATAAAATTTCTGAAAGAGGTATTGAAGTCGATAAGGCTAAGGTTGATGCAATCGAGAAAATGCCATACCCCACAGATATCAAAGGTATAAGAAGTTTCCTTGGGCATGTCGGTTTCTATAGAAGGTTCATTAAAGACTTCTCTAAGATTTCTAGGCCTCTTACCAATCTCTTGCAAAAGGAAATTCCTTTTGTTTTTGATGATGATTGTGAGGAAGCCTTCGAAATACTTAAGAGGGCTTTGATAACCGCACCTATTGTGCAACCACCTAATTGGAACTTGCCTTTTGAGATCATGTGTGACGCTAGTGATCTGTTGGTGTTGTTTTGGGGCAAAGAGTTGACAAGAAGTTGAATGTTATCCACTATGCTAGTAAAACTCAAGACAGTGCCCAAAGAAACTATGCCACTGCGGAAAAGGAGTTTTTAGCAGTCATGTTTGCATGTGAAAAGTTCAGGTCTTACATAGTTGATTCCAAAGTCACTATTCACACTGATCATGATGCTATTAAGTACCTCATGGAGAAGAAGGACGCTAAACCTAGACTTATCAGATGGGTTCTCTTGCTACAAAAATTTGATTTGCACGTTGTCGACACAAAGGGTGCTGATAACCCTGTAGCATATAACTTATCTAGGTTGGAGAACGTTCTTGATGACCCACAACCTATTGATGATAGCTTTCCTAGTGAGCAATTGAATGTCATCAATACTTCACTTAGTGCACCATGGTATGCTGATTATGCAAACTATATCGTTGCCAAATACATACCACCTAGTTTCACGTACCAGCAAAAGAAGAAATTCTTCTTTAACTTGAGACACTACTTTTGGGATGATCCTCACCTTTATAAGGAAGGAGTAGATGGTGTTATTAGACGTTGTGTACCTGAACATGAATAGGGACAGATCCTACAGAAGTGTCACTCCGAGGCCTACGGAGGACACCATGCGGGAGATAGAACTGCACACAAGGTATTGCAATCAGGTTTCTATTGGCCCACTCTCTTCAAGGATGCTCGTAAGTTTGTCTTGTCGTGTGACGAATGTCAAAGAATAGGTAATATTAGCAAACATCAGGAAAAGCATATGAACTATTAACTTGTCATTGAACCATTTGATGTTTGGGGCTTTGATTATATGGGACCTTTTCCAAAATCCAATGGATATACTCACATCTTAGTTGCTGTTGATTACGTCACTAAGTGGGTAGAAGCTATCCCCACTAGTAGTGTTGATCACAACACCTCTATCAAGATGATGAAAGAAGTTATCTTCCCTAGATTTGGAGTCCCTAGATATCTAATGACTGACGGTGGTTCACACTTCATTCATCGTGCTTTTCGTAAAACGCTTGCTAAGTACGATGTCAACCATAGAATTGTGTCTCCCTATCACCCTCGGTCCAGTGGTCAAGTAGAGATAAGTAATAGAGAGATTAAACTGATTCTGCAAAAGACTGTCAATAGGTCTAGAAAGAATTGGTCTAAGAAGCTCGATGATGCACTGTGGGCTTATAGGACTGCCTATAAGAATCCCATGGGCATGTCTCTGTACAAAATGGTGTATGGGAAAGCATGTCACTTACCTCTTGAGCTAGAGCATAAAGCTTATTGGGCAATCAAAGACCTCAACTTTGATTTCAAACTTGCCAGTGAGAAGAGGTTATTTCATATTAGCTCGCTTGATGAGTGGAGAACTTAGGCCTATGAGAATGCCAAGCTATTCAAAGAGAAGGTTAGGAGGTGGCATGATAAGAGGATACAAAAGCGTGAGTTCAATGTAGGTGATTATGTCTTGCTATATAACTCTCGTTTAAGATTCTTTGCAGGCAAGCTTCTCTCTAAATGGGAAGGTCCCTATGTTGTTTAGGAAGTATATCGTTCCGGTGCTATCCAGATCAACAACACGGAAGGTAATTGTCCGAGAGTGGTAAATGGGCAGAGAATCAAGCATTATATCTCAGGTACTCCCATAAATGTTGAAACAAATATCATCAATACCATAACTCCGGAAGAATACCTAAGGGACATTTATCAGCCTGTTTCAGACTCTGAAAACGAAGAGGTATGTGATTCGGTAAGAAAACAGAGTCCAAAACTTTTGCAGTAGGAAATTTTCTCCGTTTTGGAATATTTGAAAATATACAAAAATTGGAAGTAGTCCGGAAAGTGCGTGAGGAGGCGACAAGCCTGCACGGCGCGGGCCCACCCCCTGGCCGCGCCGTGAGGGCTTGTAGCCACCTCGTGCGCCTTGCTTAGCAGTCCCCGACAACGACACTAGAAGAATGTTGTTGACGAGTCCCTGACTTGATGCCTTCGCGACAACAGAGCCAGAACTGCTCCCAGTTGCTCAACAATTAGCAATTGTCTTGCAATGGCCCACAACGCGTGGGTTCACGGCAGTTTTCGAGGGTAGAGTAATCGACCCAAATTTGTTGGTTAGCCAGATAGGAGATGAGAGGATACTCTTGAGTATTAGCAGCTGAATGTGTCAGATTCAACCACACCTGAAAGATTAGTATCTGCTAGCAAAGTATCAGCAGCAAAGTAGGATGATAACAACGGTGTGAGAAACGATATGTTGACACGGCATACTATTTCTAACGGTCGTATCAATGGCGCCACAAGTTGCTTGTTGACGGAAATTGTCTTTTCCCGTCAACGACGAGCGAACCAGAATTGTCGCAGGTAGCACCAGTGTAACGAGTAACAGCAGTAGGAAGGAACAACAGTAGTGACAGCGGTACCAAGTAGCAATAGTAGCAAGTAGCAGCAGTAGCAAGCGACAGTAGTAACGACAGTAGCAAGTAGCAACAGTAGTAACAACAGCAGTGCAGAGCAAGTAACAGCAGTAACAGCAGCAGAGCAAAACAAGTAGCAGCAGCAGTGGGACAAACTCGTAGTCAATGGGTCGGTGATTCGTTTGGATGATATTCATCATGCAACAGTTATAACACGGAGAGATATGTGGCTAGCTCCCTTCGTCAATGTGATGTAGGCATGCATTCCGTGTGTAGTCATACGTGCTTAGGGAAAAGAACTTGCATGACATCTATTGTCCATCCCTCCCGTGGCAGCGGGGTCCAAAAGGATACTACGGGATATTAAGGTTCTCCTTTTAATAAAGAACCGGAATAACGCATTAGCACTTGGTGAACACATGAACTCCTCCAACTATGGTCATCACCAGGAGTGGTTCCGGTTATTGTCACTCCGGGGTTGCCGGGTCATAACACATAGTAGGTAACTACAACTTGCAAGATCGGATCTAAAACACACATATATTGGTGACAACATAATAATTACAGATCTGAAATCATGGCACTCGGGCCCTAGTGACAAGCATTAAGCATGGCAAAGTAGTAGCAACATCAATCTCAGAACATAGTGGATACTAGGGATCAATCCCCGTCAAAACCAACTCGATTACATGATAGATCTCATCCTACTCATCACTGCCCAGCGAGCCTACGAATAGATTACTCACGAACGATGAAGAGCTTCATGGAATTGGAGAGGGAAGAAGGTTGTTGATGACGATGGCGACAATTTCCCCTCTCCGGAGCCCAAAACGGACTCCAGATCTGTCCTCCAGATGAAGAACAGGATGTGGCGGCGCCTCCGTATCGCAAACCCGACGAAATCTCCTCTTCTGATTTTTTTCTGGGCGAAAGTGAATTTATAGAGCTGGAGTTGGGGGCGACAGAGCCACGTGGGCCCCACAAGCTTGGTTGCCGCGGCGAGGGGGTGGTCGCGGCAACAGGCCTTGTGGCCCACTGTCCCATCCCCTCTGGTGGATCTTTGCATAGGTATTTTTAATATTTTACAGAAAAATTCTCCGTAAATTTTCAGGACGTTCCGAGAACTTTCATTTCTGCACAAAAACAACACCATGGCAATTCTGCTAAAAACAGCGTCAGTCCGGGTTAGTTCCATTCAAATCATGCAAATTAGAGTCCAAAACAAGGGCAAAAGAATTTGGAAAAGTAGATACGATGGAGATGTATCAAACTCCCCCAAGCTTAAAACTTTGCTTGTCCTCAAGCAAGTGAGTTGAAAAACTGAGAGACAAAGAAAAAAAACTTTGACAAACTCTGTTTGATCTTGTTGTTGCAACTATGTCTAACTCATAACCAGAATTTCAGCAAGATCACAAGTTAACCATATAAGCAAGTGACACAAAGGTCTCACGGTGAACTAATATCAATGGCATAATCAGCTAGCAAGCAAATAATAATGAGTTTCACATACCACCAATTCAATCAAAACAAGCACGAAGCAATATGAATAGGTGGTATCTCGCTAGCTCTTTCTGAGACCGCAAAACATAAATGCAGAACACTTTCAAAGATCAAGGGCTGACTAAACATTGTAATTCATAGCAACGAGATCCAGTCATAGTCATACTCAATATCAATCAAAAGCAAAGCATAAAGATGACAGAGGTGCTCTCTAATTGGTGCTTATAATAAGAGGATGACTCAATAGGAAAATAAATAGACAGGCCCTTCGCAGAGGGAAGCATTGATTTGCAGAGGTGCCAGAGCTCAAGCTTTGAAAACAGAGATAATAATTTTGGGTGGCATGCTTTCATTGTCAACGCAATGACCAAGAGTTCTCAATATCTTCCATGCTACTCATTCTATAGGCGGTTCCCAAACAGAAAAGTAAAGTTTTAACTCCCCCACCACCAATCGATCACACTCCACGGCTTGCCGAATCCTTGGGTACCGTCCATACTAACATCAATTCAGGGGGAGTCTTGTTTTACAGTTATGTTTTCGATTTAAGCGTGGAACCGGGCATTCCAATTACCGGCCCCTTTCTCGTGAATGACAGTGAATAAACACATGTCGAGGATAACACGCCTAACATGGAAGATACCACATGAGCGGTTCGGGCATGCAAAACAGATTATTTCTTGAAGATTTAGATAATGGCACATGCAAATTTACTTGGAACGGCAGGTAAATACCGCACATAGGTAGGTATGGTGGACTCTCATGGAAAAACTTTTGGGTTTATGGAAGTGGATGCACAAGCAGTATTCCGCTTAGTACAAGTGAAGGCTAGCAAAAGACTGGGAAGCGACCAACTAGAGAGCGACAACAGTCATCAGGATGCAATGAGTTTGACTAACATGAAGTGCAAGCATGAACATGATATAAATCACCATGAACACGAACATCATAGGGGCTATGTTGGTTTTGTTTCAACTACATGCATGAACATGCGCCAAGTCAAGCCACTTGAATCATTCAAAGGAGAATACCATCCTATCATACTACATCATAGTCATCTCAAAATCTATGTTAGCATTCAAGACAAACCATTATAAGCTCCTAGCTAAATAAGCATGGCATCAGAAACTATGATCTCTAAGTTGTCATTGCAAACATGGTTTTCTCACAACAAAGCTGAATCTGGGATGACAAGCTAGTCATATTTACAAAAACAAAATAGATAGAGTTCATACCATCTTTTCCAGTCTCAGTCACTTCATCATATATCATCATTATTGCCTTTCACTTGCACGATCGAACGATCTGAACAATAATAAGCGTGCTCGTGCATTGTACTAAGCTGAAATCTGCAGGCAAACACAAAGGACAAGACAAAGTAATATGGCTCTTTGAAAGCTAAACAGGTATGCATGCAAGAGCCACTAAACATTGTAACCAATATCTTCTACCTTGACCCAAAGAAAAAAGAAAGAAAACTATTTACACGGGAAAGCTCCCAACAAGCAAAAAGAAGAAAGGAAAATCTTTTTTGGGTTTTCTCAAAAGGACACAAAACAAGAAAACAAGAAACGAAAATAAACTAGCATGGATAATACAGTGGCAAAGTGTAAACACCGGCGAACAAAGTAAAAGCATAAGCATGAATGTAAGGTCGGTGAGAACACGTACTACCCCAAGCTTAGGCTTTTAGCCTAGCTTGGTCTACTCCCTAGGACGGTCCTGGCGAATCCCAAAATCATAATCGGGGTTATACGGGAGCGTTGCAGCCACTGCCTGAATAGCTGCCTCACAAAGACGAGCAGCCGTCGCCTCCCTCTGATACTCCTGTGCCTCCCGTAGGGTTATGTAGTATCTCCGTTTTACCTGAAAGTCAAAGAAAGAAGGAGCAGGAAGGGTAATATGGAAGACACGCTGCCTGTTAAACATCAATCGGTATAGGAGGGATTCATCATCCCTCTCAAGAATCTGGTAGCGTGTCAAAGCGACGCGGTCAAGGAAAGCTGTATGGACCGAGGGATCTCCTGCGCGGATGGGTACTCCAATAAAATTTGCTATGCGAGTGGCATAGATGCCGCCAAAGAAATCTCCCTCAATAGCGTTCTTATTCAGCCTCCTTGCTATAATAGCTCCCATGTTGAAGCTGTTGTCACCCGTAACTGCACTCTTAAGGATACTAAGGTCGGATGCGCATAGGTGACAATGTTCAACCTTACTGTTAATGCACCTACCTATGAAGAGGGCAAAGTGGTGCAAGGTAGGGAACTGAATGCTTCCTATGGTAGCTTGCGTGATGTCTCTAGTTTCTCCAACAAATATACTAGAAAAAATCTCTAACCGAGGATTTAGCAGGATCTTTAAGTTTACCCCCATGAGGTATTTTGCAAATCCTATTGAAATCCTCAAAATACATGGCATACGATTTATCATACAAGTCAAACAGTATGGATGAGTCACGGCCAACTGAAAATTTAAATCTACGCACGAAAGTGGCAGTGAGCATAGCATACTGTTCACATTTATCTCAGAGGAATTCTTCTAACCCGGCATTGCGGACAAGTGTATCAAACTCATCCTTGAAGCCTGCTTTGATCATGAACTCATCGGAAGGCCATTCACATGGTTGTACCGGTGCATCCCTTAGTTGATAAGGATCGGGCTCCCGAAAAGAAAGATGGGGACCCTTCTTACTTGAGGAACCACCATGAAACTTCCTCCTGTACATAATTTCTCTTTGCTGAAATTTTGAAGTTCAAGAGAAAAGTGAATAAAGACCAACCACACCTTGTAGCAACTACTCCTACTAGTGCCTAGGGACTGTATCACGCGCTAAAACTACTTGGGACCAGCTAAAATCAACATTTCAAGCTCAAGAACAGGGTCACCAAGGTAGCAAGAATACGCGAAGGATAAATCACTAGATCAAAAACTAATTGGACCAATGGAGGAGTCACTTACCAAGGAGCAATTTCCCCAAAACGGTTCGGAGAATGATGCTTTGAGCAAGGAGATCAAAAATCACAGCCAAATGAGCAAGAACACGGGTTTGAGCTGCGAAACATTTTTTCTGGAGGAAGAAGAAGAGGATGGGAGCTGGAATGAGTGGAGGGGCCCCCTGTGGGCCCCACAAGCTTGCTCCCCGCGGCCAGGGGGGTAGCCCGCGGTGATAGGGCTTGTGGCCCACTGGGGTGGCCCCTAGGCCAGCTCTCTGTCCCAGTATTTTTCAAATATTCTAGAAAAAATCATACTAGATTTTCAGGACCATCGGAGAACTTTTATTTTCAGGGTATTTTTCTCCGGGACACTAAAACAGAAAACAGGAAAAACTAAACTAAACCTATCATTTTTCTTCTAAGCAACAGAAAGTGAAAGCTTAAAACAGAGATAAGTGACTCTTTGGTTCATCCATTTCATGGTCATCGAAAGAAACCGTCAATGGGGTTGATCAAATCCTTATGACAAAACTTTTTTGAATCGCAAGAGAGAATGGAGAATTTTCGAATAGCCACTAAGTCACCTCAATGGGGATATGAATCTCCCCAACAAGCAATTCATACTTCATCTTGACACGAGAAATAGGGCATTCAAAGCTCCCAATAAGAATCGATGAAGTTTTTTCGATAGCATTGATGCAATGATCTTGATATTGTTTCTTCGGAAAGTGCACGGTATGCTCATTACCGTTGACATGGAAAGTGACATTGCCTTTGTTGCAATCTATAACATCCCCTGAAGTGTTTAAAAAGGGTCTTCCGAGGATGACCGCCATGGCATCGTCCTCGGGAATATCCAAGATAACAAAGTCCATTAAGATGGTGGTGTTAGCAACCACAACAAGCACATCTTCGCAAATGCCGACAGGGAAAGCAGTTGATTTGTCGGCCATTTGCACAGAGATTTTAGTGGGTGTCAACTTATCCAGTTCAAGTCTACGATAAAGAGAGAGAGGCATAACACTAACTCCGGCTCGAAGATCACATAAGGCAATTCTTACGTAGTTTCCTTTAATGGAGCAAGGTATAGTGGGCACTCCGAGATCACCAAGTTTCTTAGGAGTTCCACCTTTGAAAGTGTAATTGGCAAGCATGGTGGAGATCTCAAGATCTGGTATCTTCCATTTATTGGTCACGATATCTTTCATGTACTTGGCATACAGAGACATTTTGAGCATATCAACTAACCGCATCTGCAGAAAGACGGGTCTTATCATTTCAATAAAGCGCTCAAAATCCTCATCATCCTTTTTCTTGGATGGCTTAGGAGGAAAGGGCATAGGTCTCCGAACCCATGGCTCCCTTTCTTTACCGTGCTTCCTAGCAGTGAAGTCATTCTTATCGTATCTCTTAGGTTGTGGGTTATCAGGATTAACCGCAGGTTCAATCTCCACATCCTTATCATTGCTAGGTTGAGCATCATTACGAACATCATTGTCCATATTGTCACCAGGTTCCTGTTCATCACCAGATTGTGTTTCTGCATCAGACGTAGAAATATCATTTGGTTCTTTAGGTGTGACAGTATTTGGTGAAATAACATGCAGGTTTCTATCATCCTTCTTCTTCTCCTTAGGATGACTGGGTGCATCTGCATTAATTCCTTGAGAATCTTGATCAATTCTCTTAGGATGACCCTCAGGATACAAAGATTCCTGAGTCATTTTGCCTCCTCTAGTAATGACTCTGACAGAGTTGTCATTTAGTTCATTGAGCAAGTCATTCTGAACTTTAAGTACTTGTTCTACCTGAGTAGTAATCATAGAGGCATGTTTACTCAGAAGCTTCAGATCATTGACATTTCTGTCTACACAAGCACTTAAATGACTAAACATAGGAGTACTTTGTTCCAAATGTCTGCTAACATAATCATTGAAACTCTATTGTTTGGCAACAAAGTTGTCAAATTCATCAAAGCATAGGCTAGCAGGTTTATCAAAAGGAATATCCCTCTCATCAAACCTACGCAGAGAATTTACTTCCACTACCTGTATCGGGTTATCGAGACCATGGATCTCTTCGATAGGTGGTAGATTTTTAACATCTTCAGATCTAATGCCTTTCTCTTGCATAGATTTCTTGGCTTCTTGCATATCTTCGGGACTGAGGAACAGAATACCTCTTTTCTTTGGAGTTGGCTTAGGAGGTGGTTCGGTAATAGTCCAAGCATTATCGTTGATCAAGATTTTATTCAGTAGAGTCTCAGCTTGTTCTACAGTTCGTTCCCTAAAAACACAACCGGCACAACTATCTAGGTGGTCTCTAGAAGCATCGGTAAGTCCGTTATAGAAGATATCAAGTATCTCGTTCTTCTTAAGAGGGTGATTAGGCAAAGCATTCTGTAGCTGGACGAGCCTCCCCCAAGCTTGTGGGAGACTCTCTTCTTTGAGTTGAGCAAAGTTGTATATTTCCTGCAAGGCAGCTTGCTTCTTATGGGCAGAGAAATATTTCTCACACAAGTAATAGACCATATCCTGGGGACTACTCACACATCTAGGATCAAGAGAAGTGAACCAGGCTTTAGCGTCATCCTTTAGAGAGAAAGGAAACAACTTAAGGATATAGTAGTGGCGGATCTTCTCCTCACTCGTGAAAAGGGTGGCTATATCGTGTAGTTTGGTAAGATGGGCTAGGACCGTTTCAGACTCATAACCGTGGAAAGGATCAGATTCGACTAGAGAGATTATCTCAGGATCGACAGAGAATTCATAATACTTATCGGTGATAAAGCTAGATGAAGTGGCAAACTTTGGGTCGTATTTCATCCTAGCTTTCAGAGATTTTTCCTTCCACTTGAGAAGTAATTTCTCAGCGTCATAGGCATCCTTACACGCAAGAAAATCCTTAGCTATCTCTCCCTCCATAACGTAACCCTCAGGTATATCGGGCAATTCATATCTAGGAGAGCTAGATCTAGCAGGAGCAAAAGCAGGTTCTATCTCAATAGTATCGGCAGTTTCAGAAGCATCACGAGCATTGGCAGTAACTCTAGCAATATGAGCATCAAGGAATACCCCTAGTGGCACATCAGGCAAAGTAGCATCTCTAGCATCATCAGGCATAGCATCAAGCATAGCATCTCTAGCAATATCAGGCATAGCATCTCTAGCAGTATCAGGCATAGTATCAAGCATAGTAGCATCATAAGCATCATCAAGCACAGGCAACATATCAAGATTTCTAGCAGGAGGTGATGTCGCAAACTTACTCATAACTGAAGGTGAATCAAGTGCAGAGCTAGATGGCAGTTCCTTACCTCCCCTCGTAGTTGAGGGCAAGACTTTGGTTTTTGGATCCTTCAGATTCTTCATAGTGATCAGCAGATATAAATCCCAAGTGACTCAGAGAATATAGCAATACCTCCCCGGCAGCGGCGCCAGAAAAATGCTGCATAGCAGTCCCCGGCAACGACACTAGAAGAATGTTGTTGACGAGTCCCTGACTTGATGCCTTCGCGACAACAGAGCTAGAACTGCTCCCAGTTGCTCAACAGTTAGCAATTGTCTTGCAATGGCCCACCAGCGCGTGGGTTCGCGGCAGTTTTCGAGGGTAGAGTATTCGACCCAAATTTGTTGGTTAGCCAGATAGGAGGTGAGAGGATACTCTCGAGTATTAGCAGCTGAATGCGTCAGATTCAACCACACCTGAAAGATTAGTATCTGCAAGCAAAGTATCAACAGCAAAGTAGGATGATAACAACGGTATCAGAAACGATCTGTTGACATGGCAGACTATTTCTAACGGTCGTATCAATGGCGCCACAAGTTTCCCGTTGACGGAAATTGTCTTTTCCCGTCAACGACGAGCGAACCAGAATTGTAGCAGGTAGCAGCAGTGTAACGAGTAACAGCAGTAGCAAGGAACAGCAGTAGTGACAGCGGTAGCAAGTAGCAACAGTAGCAAGTAGCAGCAGTAGCAAGCGACAGTAGTAACAACAGTAGCAAGTAGCAACAGTAGTAACAGCAGCAGTGCAGAGCAAGTAACAGCCGTAACAGCAGCAAAGCAAAACACGTAATAGCAGCAGTGGGACAAACTTGTAGGCAATGGGTCGGTGATTCGTTTGGATGATATTCATCATGCAACAGTTATAACACGGAGAGATATGTGGCTAGCTCCCGTTCGTCAATGTGATGTAGGCATGCATTCCGTGTGTAGTCATACGTGCTTAGGGAAAAGAACTTGCATGACATCTATTGTCCATCCCTCCCATGGCAGCGGGGTCCAAAAGGATACTACGGGATATTAAGGTTCTCCTTTTAATAAAGAACCGGAACAACGCATTAGCACTTGGTGAACACATGAACTCCTCAAACTATGGTCATCACCGGGAGTGGTTCCGGTTATTGTCACTCCGGGGTTGTCGGGTCATAACACATAGTAGGTAACTACAACTTGCAAGATCGGATCTAAAACACACATATATTGGTGACAACATAATAATTTCAGATCTGAAATCATGGCACTCGGGCCGTAGTGACAAGCATTAAGCATGGCAAAGTAGTAGCAACATCAATGTCAGAACATAGTGGATACTAGGGATCAATCCCCGTCAAAACGAACTCGATTACATGATAGATCTCATCCTACTCATCACCGCCTAGCGAGCCTGTGAATAGATTACTCATGAACGATGAAGAGATTCATGGAATTGGAGAGGGCAGAAGGTTGTTGATGACGATGGCGACGATTTCCCCTCTCCGGAGCCCAAAACGGACTCCAGATCTGTCCTCCAGATGAAGAACAGGATGTGGCGGCGCCTCCGTATCGCAAACGCGACGAAATCTTCTCTTCTGATTTTTTTCTGGGTGAAAGTGAATTTATAGAGCTGGAGTTGGGGGCGGGAGAGCCATGTGGGCCCCACAACCTTGGTTGTCGCGGCCAGGGGGGTGGCTGCGGCAATAGGGCTTGTGGCCCACTGGCCCATCCCCTCCGGTGGATCTTTGCGCAGGTATTTTTCATATTTTCCAGAAAAATTCTCTGTAAATTTTCAGGACGTTCCGAGAACTTTCATTTCTGCACAAAAACAACACCATGGCAATTCTTCTGAAAACAGCGTGAGTCTGGGTTAGTTCCATTCAAATCATGCAAATTAGAGTCCAAAACAAGGGCAAAAGAGTTTGGAAAAGTAGATACGTTGGAGACGTATCACGCCTCCCGGACTCCGTTTTCGTGCAGGATACTCCTTCTGGTCTGGAAAAAATCATTATATATACTTCTGTTTGGTCTGACCCCTGCATCACGCAGATTTCCTCTGTTTTTCTTTTCGAGCCTGTTTCTGTTGCAGGTCTAGATCGCTATGACTTCCCCAAAAGCTCCAAAGGACAAGATCTTCGAGAAGGTCATCAATCCCTACCTTACGAAAGTGTTGCAACACCCTCAATCTATCGAGATGCGTGAGGGGATGTTGCGCATCGGTGATGTTGGGGGGCCTAAGAAGACTGGAAGCGTGGAGACGAGGCTCGAAGCAATGGAGCAACAAGTCTTCAAGTGCGAAGGGATGGTAGAGCGTGGACTCAACGCCAACCACATGATGATCACGGAGTTCACCAACAAGCACAGGATTGATGCCAATGACATTGGGAAGCACCTCTCCAGGATCTATGACAGGGTTGATCAACTCCAAGGCTGTGAGTATGAGTATAGATTTAAATCAATAAGGTTGGCTGCAGATTTGAGGATTCCGGAGACTCGTTCATCTTTCCATGGTGGAGCACCTATGCCTTGGAAGACGGAGGATCAAACTCATGTTGCAACAACTCCACCACCAAAGGAAGACAACTGAGCATTGGTACGGGCAATCCCCTTGGCTTTTGCCAAGCTTGGGGAGTTGCCCCGGTATCGTATCACCATCACATGTTTCGCCTTTACCTTTGTTTTAGTTTTCCTTTTCAGTTTTCTTTTTCTCTAGTAGTTTAAAAGTCTTGTGTTTTAGTCTTGAGTTTTGCTTTGTGTCACCCTCGATGTATTATGTTGGGTAACATCGCATGGGAAACAAAAAATTTCCTACGCACACGAAGACCTATCATGGTGATGTCCATCTACGATGTAGTGGAACATCCTCACGTCCCTCGATCTGCCCCGCGAACCATCCCACGAACAATCCCACGATCCGTCCCACGCTCCGTCCCACGATCCACTCCGATCTAGTGCCGAACGGATGGCACCTCCGCGTTCAGCACACGTACAGCTCGACGATGATCTCGACCTTCTTGATCCAGCAAGAGAGACGGAGAGGTAGATGAGTTCTCCGGAGGTTGGTAGTGATCTATCTCAGCAGGGCTCCGCCCGAGCTCCGCAGAAATACGATCTAGAGGAAAAACCGTGGAGGTATGTGGTCGGGCTGCCGTGGCAAAGTTGTCCCAAATCAGCCCTAATACCTCAGTATATATAGGAGGGAGGGGAGGGGCCTTTTCTTGAGGCTCAAGGAGCCCCAAGGATTTCGGCCGAAGGGGGGGAGGAGGAGTCCTCCTCCAATCCTAGTCCAACTAGGATTGGAAGGTGGAGTCCTTCTCTATTTTCCCACTTCCCCTTTTTTTCCTTTTCTCTTTGATTTTCTTTCTCTCCTACGCAGGGGCCTTCTTGGGTTTGCCCACCAGCCCACTAAGGGCTTGTGAAGCACCCCTAAGTCTTATGGGCTTCCCCGGGGTGGGATGCCCCCCCCCCGGTGAACATCCGGAACCCATCCGTCACTCCCGGTACATTCCCGGTAATGCCGAAAACTTTACGGTAATCAAATGAGGTCATCCTATATATCAATGTTCGTCTCCGGACCATTCCGGAAACCCTTGTGACGTCCGTGATCTCATCCGGGACTCCGAACAACATTCGGTAACCAACCATATAACTCAAATACGCATAAAACATCGCTGAACCTTAAGTGTGCAGACCCTGCGGGTTCGAGAACTATGTAGACATGACCCGAGAGACTCCTCGGTCAATATCCAATAGCGGGACCTGGATGCCCATATTGGATCCTACATATTCTCCGAAGATCTTATCGGTTGAACCTCAGTGTCAAGGATTCATATAATCCCGTATGTCATTCCCTTTGTCCTTCGGTATGTTACTTGCCCGAGATTCGATCGTCACTATCCGCATACCTATTTCAATCTCGTTTACCGGCAAGTCTCTTTACTCGTTCCGTAATACAAGATCCCGTGACTTACACTAAGTCACATTGCTTGCAAGGCTTGTGTGTGATGTTGTATTACCGAGTGGGCCCCGAGATTCCTCTCCGTCACACGGAGTGACAAATCCTAGTCTTGATCCATACTAACTCAATGGACACCTTCGGAGATACCTGTAGAGCATCTTTATAGTCACCCAGTTACGTTGTGACATTTGATACTCACAAGGTATTCCTCCGGTGCCAGTGAGTTATATGATCTCATGGTCATAGGAATAAATACTTGACACGCAGAATACTATAGCAATAAAACGACACGATCAATATGCTATGTTCATAGTTTGGGTCTTGTCCATCACATGATTCTCCTAATGACATGATCCCGTTATCAAGTAACAACACTTGCCTATGGTCAAGAAACCTGGACCATCTTTGATCAACGAGCTAGTCAACTAGAGGCTTACTAGGGACAGTGTTTTGTCTATGTATCCACACAAGTATTGTGTTTCCAATCAATACAATTATAGCATGGATAATAAACGATTATCATGAACAAAGAAATATAATAATAACTAATTTATCATTGCCTCTAGGGCATATTTCCAACATATTCTTGCTTGTGAGCCTTATAATAAAGAGTGTCTTAGTAGAAGGACTTTTCCTCTTGCCATGATCAAAAGAGTGAGAATAGAACAAAATCATGAAAGATCATGTAATGATCTTATGGGAAGTGATGGCTTCACATATAAAAAGAATGAGGATTGAAACTTGTTGAGGGTACGCAAACGTAGACCTTGGTCATTGTTGCAATTAATAGGAAGTGATAAGGAAGGAGAGGTTCACATATAAATATATCATCTCTGACACCATCTATGATTGTGAACACTCACTAAACTATTACATGCCTAGAAGTAGATGTTGGACAAGGAAGACAACGTAATGAATTGAATTGTGTTTGCTTGGCTCTAAACAATGTTATATGATTAGAGATCCCTTAGCATGTGATGATTGCTTCCACCACATATTAGCCAAAACTCCCGCACTAAGTAGAGATACTACTTGTGCATCCATAAACCTTCAAACCAGTTTTGCCATGACTGTCCATCATACCTACCTATGGATTGAATAAGATCCCTCAAGTAAGTTGTCATCGGTGCAAGCAATAAAAATTGCTCTCTAATATGTATGATCTACTAGTGTGTGGAGAATAAGCTTTGTATGAACCTGTGATGAGGAAGACATAAAAGCGACAGACTGCATAATAAAGTTCTTTATCACAGGAGGCAATATAAAGTGATGTTCCTCCGCACTAAGAGGACACGCATCCAAACCTCAAAAGCGCATGACAACCTCTACTTCCCTCTGCGAAGTGCCTATCTTGTACCTTTACTTTTTGTCCCTGAAAAAGTCATGGTGATCTTCACCAATTCCCTATTTCGCCTTTGTCTTGGCTAAACGTCATATGCTCGGGAAAGATCTATATTCATATGCCATGTTGGAGGTAAGTATTCATGAATTATTATTGTTGACATTACCCTTGAGGTAAGCAGTTGGGAGGCAAAACTGTAAGCCCCTATCTTTCTCTGTGTCCAGCTGAAACTTTGATCTCATGAGTACCACGTGAGTTGTAGCAATTGTAGAGAATGAAAGAATGATTGGGTATGTGGATTTGCTTTACAAGCTCTTATTTGACTCTTTCTGATGTTGTGATAAATTGCAATTGCTTCAATGACTAAAGGCTATCGGTTGTTACTTCTCGGTAAGGTTCTTGATCCATGCTTTACTTTGTGAAGGAATTATCACTTTAGCATGAGAGATTATATGTTGGTATTGCTGTTCTGAGCTTGATCATGATGCATGCATGTTCGTATCTTGTTTTGTCGACACCTCTCTACCTAAACATGTGGACATATTTATTGAGCTCGACTTTTGCTTGAGGACAAGCGAGGTCTATGCTTGGGGGAGTTGATACGTCCATTTTGCATCATGTTTTCATGTTGATATTTATTGCTTCTTTGGCTGTTATTTCACTTCACGGTACTATTCTTATGCCTTTTCTCTCTTATTTTGCAAGGTTTACATGAAGACGGAGAATACCGGCAACTGGAATTCTGGCCTGAAAGTGGAGCAAAGTTGAGATACCTATTCTGCGCAACTCCAAACGCCGTGAAAATCAACGGAGATTTTTTTCCCAATTTATAAAAAATACTGGGCCGAAGAAGCACCAGAGGGGTGCCAGGGGGTGGCCACAAGCCTGCACGGCACGGCCACCCCCCAGGTCGCGCCATGGGGGCTTGTGGGCACCCTGCTGGCCCACTTGCCCCCCTCTTTTGCTATATGGAGGGTTTCGTCCAGAAAAAAATCACAGAGGAGCTTTTTCGTAGTTTCACCGCCGCCACGAGGTGAAACTTGAGCAGAACCAATCTAGAGCTCCAGCAGGACGATCCTGCCGGGGAAACTTCCCTCCCGGAGGGGAAAATCGTCGCCATCGTCATCACCAACACTCCTCTCATCGGAGGGGACTCGTTGATAACCCTCAAGTATAGGGGATCAATTGTAGCCTTTCTCAATAAGTAAGAGTGTCGAACCCAACGAGGAGCTAAAGGTAGGACAAATATTCCCTCAAGTTCTATCGACCACCGATACAACTCTACGTACACTTTACGTTCGCTTTACCTAGAACAAGTATGAAACTAGAAGTACTTTGTAGGAGTGATAGGATAGGCTTGCAACAAAGTAAAGAACACGTAAATAGAACTAGGGGCTGGTTAGATAAAGAAACAACTACGAGTGTCTAACGAGTGCGGAAAAGTGGTGGTAGGAGTTGCGGAATTGTCCCTAAGCAATTGACTACGTTACTAGATCGATAGCAAGTATCATGTGGGAGAGGCCTCTGCTAGCATGTCATCCCTTACTTGGAATTCTATGCACTTATGATTGGAACTATTAGCAAGCATCCGCAACTACTAACGTTCATTAAGGTAAAATCCAACCATAGCAATAAGATATATTGGTCCCCCTTCAAACCCATATGCATCAATTTCTATGCTAGGTTTGAAGCTTCTGGCACTCTAGCCTGCCAATACATAGTCCTATCAACATACAACTAACCCTACGGTGTGATCCACGTGCGCGATCATATGATTGGCACCAAAGGACAGCAACATAACCACAAGCAAATTAAAAACCAATCATAGCAATTCATCAATCACCGATAGGACAATGATAATCTACTCAGACATCATAGGATAGCAACACATCATTGGATAATAATATGTAGCATAAAGCACCATGTTTAAGTAGAGGGTACAACGGGTTGCGGGAGAGTGAACTGCTGAATATAGATGGGGGAAGATGATGGAGATGTTGGTGAAGATGACAGAGGTGTTGGTGTAGATCGCCATCACACGATGATGTCCCGGGCGGCGTTCCGGCGCCGCCGGGAGAGAGGCGAAGAGAGCCCCCCTCCTTCTTCTTCTTCCTTGACCTCCTCCCTAGATGGGAGAAGGGTTTCCCCTCTGGTCCATGGTCTCCATGGTGGCGGAGGGGCGAGAGCCCCTCCGAGATTGGATCTCTCTCTATGTGTCCTTCTGTTTCTGCGCTCCCAGATTCTGCATTTCACCGTTTCTTAAATTCGTGGAGATCCGTAACTCCGATTGGGCTGAAATTTTAACACGATTTTATTCCGGATATTATATTTCTTGTGGAGAAAGAAGGGCTCCAACCGCCTTAAGAAGTGGCCACAAGCCTGCCTGCCGCGGGCCCACCCCCTGGCCGCGGCGACAGGGCTTGTGGGCACTCCGTGCATCACCTCGCGTTGATTCTTCTTCCCAAAAATCATAAATATTCCAAAAAAATCCCCGTAAGTTTTTATTACGTTTGGACTTTGTTTGGTATGGATATACTACGAAATAAAAAACATGCAACAAACAGGAACTGGCACTGGGCACTGGATCAATATGTTAGTCCCAAAAATAGTATAAAAAGTTGCCAAAAGTATATGAAAGTTGTAGAATATTGGCATGAAACAATCAAAAATTATAGATACGACTGAGACGTATCAACATCCCCAAGCTTAATTCCTGCTCGTCCTCGAGTAGGTAAATGATAAGAAAGCTAATTTTTGATGTGGAATGCCACCTAGCATAATCTTGATCATATAATCTAATCATGGCATGAATACTAAAACACGAGTGATTCGAAGCAATAGTCTATCATTTGACATAAAGACAATAATATTTCAAGCATGCTAACAAAGCAATCATGTCTTCTCAAAATATCATGGCCAAAGAAAGTTATCCCTACAAAATCATATAGTCTGGCTATGCTCCATCTTCCCCACACAACGTATTTAAATCATGCACAACCCCGGTTTAGCCAAGCAATTGTTTCATACTTTAGTGTTCTCAAACCTTTTCAACTTTCATGCAATACATGAGCGTGAGCCATGGACATAGCACTATAGGTGGAATAGAATATGGTGGTCGTGGAGAAGACAAAAAAAAGGAGGAGATAGTCTCACATCAACTAGGCGTATCAACGGGCTATGGAGATGCCCATCAATAGATATCAATGTGAGTGAGTAGGTATTGCCATGCGACGGATACACTAGAGCTTATAAGTGTATGAAAGCTCACAAAAGAAACTAGTGGGTGTGCACCCAACTTGCTTGCTCACGAAGACCTAGGCAATTTTGAGTAAGCCCATCATTGGAATATACAAGCCAAGTTATATAATAAAAATTTCCCACTAGTATATGGAAGTGACAACATAGGAGACTCTCTGTCATGAAGATCATAGTGCTATTTGAAGCACAAGTGTGGAAAGAGGATAGTAGCAATTGTCCCTTCTCTCTTTTCTCTCATTTTTTGTGTGGGCTCTTTGGCCTCTCTTTTTTATATTTTTTTATTTTGGTGGGCATCTTTGGCCTCTTTTTTGTAAATGGGCTTCGCTGGCCTATTTTATTTCCTCACATGGGACAATGCTCTATTAATAATGATTATCACACTTACAACTCAATACTTAGAGCAATGATGACTATATATGAAATGCCTTCGGTAGTGTACCGTGACAATGATCTAGCATAGCAATGACATCAAAAAATGGACAAGCCATGGAAACATCATGCTAGCTATCTTACGATCATGCAATGGCAATATGGAAGTGGTGTCACATGTCATGAGACGGAACGGTGGTAGTTGCATGGCAATATATCTCGGAATGGCTATAAAAATGCCATAATAGGTAGGTATGGTGGTTGTTTTGAGGGAGGCTATATGGTGGGTGTAATGCATCGACGAAAGTTGCGCGGTACTAGAGAGGCTAGCAATGGTGGAAGGGTGAGAGTGCGTATAATCCATGGACTCAACATTAGCCATAAAGAACTCACATACTTATTGCAAAAGTCTATTAGTCATCGAAACAAGGTACTACACGCATGCTCCTAGGGGAAAGGTTGGTAGGAGTTAACCATCGCGCGATCCCGACCTCCACACAAAGGATGACAATCAATAAATAAATCATGCTCCGACTTCATCACATAACGGTTCACCATACGTGCATGCTACGGGAATCACAAACCTTAACAAAAGTATTTCTAAAAATACACAATTACTCACTGGCATGACTCTAATATCATATATTCATGTCGCAAAACTGTTACAAGGAATCAAACATATCATATTCAGTGATCTACAAGTTTTATGTAGGATTTTATGACTAACCATGTGAATGACCAACTCCTGTTAACTCTCTAAATAGGCATAAGTGAAGCATGAGAGTTTAATTCTTTCTACAAAATATATGCCCCGCTCTAACAAATATAAGTGAAGCAAAAGAGCATTCTACAAATGACGGTTTTCTATGTGTAGGGAAACAGGCAATCCAAACTTCAAAAGATATAGGTGAAGCACATGAAGCATTCTGTAAAGCCATACTCAAAAGGTATAAGTGAAGTGCAAAGAGCATTCTATAAATCAACCAAGGACTATCTCATACCAGCATGGTACATAAAAGAAAAAGGAAAAATAAACACAAAAGACGCTCCAAGCATTTGCACATATCATGTGACGAATTAAAATATAGCTCCGAGTAAAATTACCGATAGATTGTAGACGAAAGAGGACATGCCTTCCGGGGCATCCCCAAGCTTAGACGCTTGAGTCTTCCTTGAATATTACCTTGGGGTGCCTCGGGCATCCCCAAGCTTAGGCTCTTGCCTCTCCTTATTCCTTCATCCATCGTGCTCTCACCCAAAACTAGAAAACTTCAATCACACAAAACTCAACAAAACTTTGTGAGATCCGTTAGTATAATAAAATAAATCACCACTTCAAGTACTGTTGTGAACTCATTCTAAATTCATATTAGCATTATATCTACTGTAATCCAACTTCACCATGGTTCATACCCCCGATACTACCCATAGATTCATCAAAATAAGAGAACAATGCATAGAAAACAGAATCTGTCAAAACAGAACAGTCTGTAGCAATCTGTATATTCCGTATACTTCTGATATGTCAAAAAATCTGAAAAAATACTAACTTATGGAAAATTTTCATATCAATCAGCACCAAAAAGAATCAACTCAAAATCTCTTCCAGAATAAAAACGAAAGTTAATTTCGTGAGCAGAAAGTTTCTGTCTTTTCTCAGCGTGATCAAACAACTATCACCCAAACTAATCGTAAAGGCTTTACTTGGCACATTATTTTTAAAAACACAAAGGAATTGTACAAGGGGATAATTATTTTGTGAGAAACTTCCATGAAAAATTCTACATTGTTTCGATGAGCATGAACACAAGTGTTCAAGGTCGACCCTCACTTCCGCAATGCATCATCTTTCAATCGCTTCTCTTTTTGAAAAAGTTTTAAGTTCCCCTCTATATTTTTTTGTTTGTTTTTAAACTAAATAAAATCACTCAACAGAAATAAATGACTCTCTAAAACTTCCGGGTTGTCTCCCAGGCAGCTCTTTCTTTAAAGCCATTAAGCTAGGCATAAAGTGCTCAAGTAATGGATCCACCCGGATCCCAAGGTATATCAAAGCCAATTTTAATTACAATGATTTGAAATTTAGTAGTGAGCACAAGGTAACATATATCATGCAATGACGAAGTCTAACTCTCTTCCTATGCATTGGCATGTCATAAAAGAACAATTCATGCACATCAAGTAAAGGCCAATACATAGCATAAGCAGTTTCTTGCAATTTTATCGTATTGGAAACATAGAGAGGTGGAGATGTAGTTCCTCTCTCATAATAATTGCAAGTAGGAGCAGCAATAACATGCATATTATATTCATCAAAATCATCATTTTTAACATAAGGGACTATAGCTAGCTCATCTTCATAAGCATCATTCATATTGGCAACATGGCCACAAGCATAGCATGCATCAAGTTCATCAAAAAGGGATATTTCAAACGAATCCAAGGGATCATAGCATTCACCCTTCGGTAAGAACGAAGGGAAATTAAATAATGTATGAGTAGAAGAGTTACTCTCATTAGAAGGTGGACACGGGTAGCTAGTACGCTCTTCCTCCTTTTGTTCTTTGCTCTCCTCTTCATCTTTTTCATCTAATGAGCTCACAATTTCAGCATTTTCTTCTTCCATAGTTTCCTGCAAAATAATAGTCTCTTCTTGGGCAGCATAGATTTCTCCTTAAATCGTTCAATATGGGCATTATATTCATAATTAGTATAACAATAACGAAGCATAGCCAAATTTTCAGATCGGTAAGGAGCATCATCATTATCATCACACCCTTTAAACACAGCCTCAATTTCATAAGCACCCATAAAAGTAACAAACTCTTCTATTTGCTCCACATCACAGTAATCATATATACCATTAGCATAAGAAGCCAAGGTTCTGTGATCATTAAATTCACAAGAAAAGGGAAGGTGTGGAGCCTTCATCCTAGAGCAACAAGTAACACCATATCTCTTGCATAGTTCCCAAGCATACCATTTCAACAAATGGATTTGATCCCATAAAAGTTTCCCTTTTTGAGTCAAGCGATAATCCCTAAAGTATTCACTTTGATCCAACGTGTATCCCATTATATAATTGAATGGGGCTTTCTCAAGATTATTAAAGAAGTGCATAATATTTTCCACATAACGAGCCTCGAGGGTTTTAGGAGGTTCCCCATCTCCATGAGTAGCAAGTACACCTAATTTTTTTGGTATTTCGTGATCCATATCCATAACTAAAGATAGAGAAAAACTTAGAATAGCAAATAAATCTACTTAGTGATAAAGCAAACAAGCACACACGAGGATATTCACCCCACGCTATTGCTCCCCGGCAACGGCGCCAGAAAAAGGTCTTGATAACCCACAAGTATAGGGGATCAATTGTAGCCTTTCTCGATAAATAAGAGTGTCGAACCCAATGAGGAGCTAAAGGTAGGACAAATATTCCCTCAAATTCTATCGACCACCGATACAACTCTATGCACACTTTACGTTCGCTTTACCTAGAACAAGTATGAAACTAGAAGTACTTTGTAGGAGTGATAGGATAGGCTTGCAAGAAAGTAAAGAACACGTAAATAAAACTAGGGGCTGGTTAGATAAAGAAACAACTACGAGTGTCTAACGAGTGCGGAAAAGTGGTGGTAGGAGTTGCGGAATTGTCCCTAAGCAATTGACTACATTACTAGATCGATAACAAGTATCATGTGGGAGAGGCCTCTGCTAGCATGTCATCCCTTACTTGGAATTCTATGCACTTATGATTGGAACTATTAGCAAGCGTCCGCAACTACTAACATTCATTAAGGTAAAACCCAACCATAGCAATAAGATATATTGGTCCCCCTTCAATCCCATATGCATCAATTTCTATGCTAGGTTTGAAGCTTCTGTCACTCTAGCCTGCCAATACATAGTCCTATCAACATACAACTAACCCTATGGTGTGATCCATGTTGGAAATATGCCCTAGAGGCAATAATAAAATGGTTATTATCATATTTCCTTGTTCATGATAATCGTCTATCGTTCATGCTATAATTGTATTAACAGGAAACAGTAATACATGTGTGAATGAATAGATCACAATGTGTCTCTAGCAAGCCTCTAGTTAGCTAGCTCGTTAGTCAATAGATGATCATGGTTTCCTGATCATGGACATTGGATGTCATTGATAATGGGGTCACATCATTGGGAGAATGATGTGGTGGACAAGACCCAATCCTAAGCCTAGCACTAGATCGTATTGTTCGTATGCTAATGCTTTTCTAATGTCAAGTATCTTTTCCTTCGACCGTGAGATTGTGCAACTCCCGGATACCGTAGGAGTGCTTTGGGTGTATCAAACGTCACAACGTAACTGGGTGACTATAAAGGTGCACTACGGGTACCTCCGAAAGTGTCTGTTGGGTTGGCACGAATCGAGATCGGGATTTGTCACTCCGTGTGACGGAGAAGGTATCTCTGGGCCCACTCGGTAGAACATCATCATGAGCTCAATGTGACTAAGGAGTTAGTCACACGATGACGTGCTACGGAACGAGTAAAGAGACTTACCGGTAACGAGATTGAACAAGGTATAGGTATACCGACGATCGAATCTCGGGCAAGTTCTATACCGACAGACAAAGGGAATCGTATACGGGATTGATTGAATCCTTGACATCGTGGTTCATCTGATGAGATCATCGTGGAGCTAGTGGGAGCCACCATGGGTATCCAGACCCCGCTGATGGTTATTGGCCAGAGAGGTGTCTCGGTCATGTCTGCCTGTCTCCCGAACCCGTAGGGTCTACACACTTAAGGTTCGATGACGCTAGGGTTATAGGGAATTGTTATACGAGATTACCGAAAGTTGTTCGGAGTCCCGGATGAGATCCCGGACGTCACGAGGAGCTCCGGGATGGTCCGGAGGTAAAGATTGATATATAGGACGGATGGTTTCGGACACCGGAAGTGTTTCGGGCATCACCGGTAACATACCGGGACCGCCGGGACCACCGAAGGGGGGTGACGACCCCGGGAGGCTGGATGGGCTAAGTGGGGAAGGGAACCAGCCCCTAAGTGGGCTGGTGCGCCCCCCACCCAGCCCATGTGCACCAGAAAAAAGGGGAGAGGGGGGAACCCTAACTTAGGTGGGCCTTAGGCCCACCAGAGGGGTGCGCCACCCCTCCTCCCTCATCTGGCCGCCACAAACCCCATCTGGGAGGGCTGCCGCACCCCCTAGGGTGGGAACCCTAGGGGTGGCACCCCCTCTCCCCTTCCCCTATATATAGTGGGCACTTTTGGCCTTTGGAGGACACGGTTTTCCCTCTCCCTCGGCGCAGCCCTGCACTTCTTCCTCCTCCTCTCTGCCGGCGCTTGGCGAAGCCCTGCCGGGAGACCTCGTCTCTCCACCAACACCACGCCGTCGTGTTGCTGGTCTTCTTCCCCAACCTCTCCCTCCTCCTTGCTGGATCAAGGTGCGGGAGACGTCACCGGGCTGCACATGTGTTGAATGCGGAGGTGCCGTTGTTCGGCACTAGATCGGAATCGCCGCGAGTACGACTCCATCAACCGCGTTCTAGCAAACGCTTCCGCTCAGCGATCTTCAAAGGTATGAAGATGCTCTTACCCCTCTCTCGTTGCTGGTCTCTCCATAGGAAGATCTGAACGTGCGTAGGAAAATTTCGAATTTATGCTACGTCTCCCAACAGTGGTATCAGAGCCAGGTTTTCTATGCGTAGATTCCATGCACGAGTAGAACACAAAAGTTGTGGGCGATGGTTTGTCAATTTGCTTGCCGTTACTAGTCTTATTCTTTTCCCGCGGTATTGTTGGATGAAGCGGCCCGGACCGACCTTACACGTATGCTTACGTGAGACTGGTTCCACCGACAAACATGCACATCGTGCATAAAGGTGGCTAGCGGGTGTCTGTCTCTCCTACTCTAGTCGGATTGGATTTGATGAAAAGGGTCCTTATGAAGGGTAAATAGCTTTGTCATATCATTGTTGTGGCTGTCACGTAGGTAAGAAGGCGTTCTTGCTAGAAACCCAAATCAGCCACGTAAAACTTGCAACAACAATTAGAGGACGTCTAACTTGTTTTTGCAGGGTTTGACATGTGATGTGATATGGCCAAAGTTGTGATGTTGCATGTATGATGTATGAGATGATCATGTTATTGTAATAGGTTTCACGACTTGCATGTCGATGAGTATGACAACCGGCAGGAGCCATAGGAGTTGTCTTAATTTATTGTATGAGATGCAACGCCATGTGCTTACTACTTTTACTTCATTGCTAACGGTTAGCTGTAGTAGTAGTGATAGTAGTAGTTGGCGTGACGACTTCACGGAGACACGATGATGGAGATCATGGTGTCACGCCGGTGACGATGATGATCATGCAATGCCTGAAGATGGAGATCGAAAGAGCAAAGATGATAATGGCCATATCATGTCACTATATGATTGCATTGTGATGTTTATCATGTTTTACATCTTATTGCTTAGAACGACGGTAGCATAATAAGATGATCCCTCTTAAAATTTCGAGAACGTATTCCCCTAAGTGTGCACCGTTGCGAAGGTTCGTTGTCTCGAAGCACCACGTGATGATCGGGTGTGATAGATTCTAACGTTCGCATACAACGGGTGTAAGCCAGATTTACACACGCGAAACACTTAGGTTGACTCGACGAGCTTAGCATGTACAGACATGACCTCGAATACAAGAGACCGGAAGGTCGAACATGAGTCGTATGGTTGAATACGATCAGCATGAAGTTGCTCACCATGGTGACTAGTCCGTCTCACGTGATGATCGGACACGGGTTAGTCAACATGGATCATGTATCACTTAGATGACTAGAGGGATGTCGATTTAAGTGGGAGTTCATACTTAATTTGATTAAATGAACTTAATTGTCATGAACTTAGTCTAAAAGTTGTCTTTATAAATATTGTAGATGTCCAACGTCAACCTCAACTTCAACGCATTCCTAGAGAAAAACAAGCTGAAAGATGATGGTAGCAACTATGCGGACTGGGTTCGCAACCTGAAGCTCATCCTTGAAGCAGCTAAAAAGGCTTATGTCCTTAATGCGCCGCTAGGTGACCCTCCCGCTCCCGCAGCAGTGCAGGACGTTCTAAACGTCTGGCAAGCGCGGAGTGATGACTACTCTCTGGTCAGGTGTGGCATGTTATACAGTTTAGAAACGGGGCTCCAAAGACGTTTTGAGCAACACGGGGCATATGAGATGTTCCAAGAGCTGAAGCTAGTTTTTCAAGCTCATGCCCGTGTCGAGAGATATGAAGTCTCCGACAAGTTCTTCAGCTGTAAGATGGAGGAGAACAGTTCTGTCAGTGAGCACATACTCAAACTGTCTGGGTTACACGGTCGTCTGACTTCACTTGGAGTCGAACTTCCGGATGATGCTATCATTGACAGAATCCTTCAGTCTCTCCCACCAAGCTACAAAGGCTTTGTGCTTAACTACAACATGCAAGGGATGGAGAAAACCATTCCCGAGTTGTACTCGATGCTCAAATCTACAGAAGTAGAAATCAAGAAGGAGCATCAAGTGTTGATGGTCAACAAGACCACTAGTTTCAAGAAAGGCAGGGGTAAGAAGAACTTCAAGAAAGACGGCAAAGCTGTTGCCGCGCCCGGTAAGCCAGATGCCGGGAAGAAGAAAAAGAACGGACCCAAGCCTGAGACTGAGTGCTTCTACTGCAAGGGAAAAGGGCACTGGAAGCGGAACTGCCCCAAATACTTAGCGGACAAGAAGGCCGGCAACGTTAAAGGTATATGTGATATACATGTTATTGATGTGTACCTTACCAGCGCTCGTAGTAGCTCCTGGGTATTTGATATCGGTGCTGTTGCTCACATTTGCAACTCAAAGCAGGAACTGCGGAATAAGCGGAGACTGGCCAAGGACGAGGTGACGATGCGCGTCGGGAATGGTTCAAAGGTCGATGTGATCGCCGTCGGCACGCTACCTCTACATCTACCGTCGGGATTAGTTTTAAACCTTAATAATTGTTATTTAGTACCAGCTTTAAGCATGAACATTGTATCAGGGTCTTGCTTAATGCGAGACGGCTACTCATTTAAGTCAGAGAATAATGGTTGTTCTATTTATATGAGTGATATGTTTTATGGTCATGCTCCGCTGGTGAATGGTTTATTCTTGATGAATCTCGATCGTGATGTTACACATATTCATAGTGTGAGTACCAAAAGATGCAAAGTTGATAACGATAGTCCCACATACTTGTGGCACTGCCGCCTTGGTCATATCGGCGTTAAGCGCATGCAGAAGCTCCATACTGATGGACTGCTAGAGTCTCTTGACTTTGAATCATTTGACACATGCGAACCGTGCCTTATGGGCAAGATGACTAAGACTCCATTCTCAGGAATAATGGAGAGAGCCACCGACTTATTGGAAATAATACATACTGATGTGTGTGGTCCAATGAACGTTGAAGCTCGCGGTGGTTATCGTTATGTTCTCACTCTCACCGATGATTTGAGTAGGTATGGGTATATCTACTTGATGAAGCACAAATCTGAGACGTTTGAAAGGTTCAAGGAATTTCAGAGTGAGGTTGAGAATCAACGTGACAGAAAAACTAAATGTCTACGATCTGATCGTGGAGGAGAATATTTGAGTCACGAGTTTGGCACACACCTAAGGAAGTATGGAATCGTTTCACAACTAACACCGCCTGGCACACCGCAGTGCAACGGAGTGTCTGAACATCGTAATCGCACTTTATTAGATATGGTACGATCTATGATGTCTCTCACCGACTTACCGCTATCATTTTGGGGATACGCATTAGAAACTGCAGCATTCACTTTAAATAGGGCACCGTCTAAATCCGTTGAGACGACACCGTATGAACTGTGGTTTGGCAAGAAACCTAAGTTGTCGTTTCTTAAAGTTTGGGGCTGCGATGCTTATGTGAAGAAACTTCAACCAGAAAAGCTCGAACCCAAAGCGGAGAAATGCGTATTCATAGGATACCCTAAGGAAACTATTGGGTATACCTTCTATCTTAGATCCGAAGGTAAAACCTTCGTTGCCAAGAACGGATCCTTTCTAGAGAAAGAGTTTCTCTCGAAAGAAGTAAGTGGGAGGAAGGTAGAACTTGATGAGGTAATTACACCCCCTCTTGAACAGGAAAGTAGCGCAGCGCAAGAAGTTGTTCCTGTGGTGCCTACACCGACTGAAGAGGAAGTTAATGATGATGATCATGAAGCTCCGGATCAAGTTACTACTGAACCACGAAGGTCCACAAGGGTACGCTCCGCACCAGAGTGCTACGGCAACCCTGTGATGGAAATCATGTTGTTAGACAACGGTGAACCTTCGAACTATGAAGAAGCAATGGCGGGCCCGGATTCCAACAAATGGCTTGAGGCCATGAAATCCGAGATAGGATCCATGTATGAGAACAAAGTATGGACTTTATTGGACTTGCCCGATGACCGGCGAGCCATAGAAAATAAATGGATCTTCAAGAAGAAGACTGATGCGAACGGTAATGTAACCGTTTACAAAGCTCGACTTGTCGCAAAGGGTTTTCGACAAATTCAAGGAGTTGACTACGATGAGACTTTCTCACCCGTAGCGAAGCTGAAATCAGTCCGAATCATGTTAGCAATTGCCGCCTTTTATGATTATGAAATTTGGCAAATGGACGTCAAAACAGCGTTCCTTAACGGGAACCTTAAGGAAGAGTTGTATATGATGCAACCAGAAGGTTTTGTCGACCCTAAGGGTGCTAACAAAGTATGCAAGCTCCAGCGCTCCATCTATGGGCTGGTGCAAGCATCTCGGAGTTGGAACATTCGCTTTAATGAGGTGATTAAGGCGTTTGGGTTCATACAGGTTTACGGAGAAGCCTGTCTGTACAAGAAAGTGAGTGGGAGCTCTGTAGCTTTCCTCGTACTATATGTGGATGACATATTATTGATGGGGAATGATATAGAGATGTTGGAGAGCATAAAGGCCTATTTGAACAAAAGTTTTTCAATGAAGGACCTTGGAGAAGCTGCATACATATTAGGCATCAAGATCTATAGAGATAGATCGAGACGCCTCATAGGTATTTCGCAAAGTACATACCTTGACAAGATACTGAAAAAGTTCAATATGGAAAACTCAAAGAAAGGGTTCTTGCCAGTTTTGCAGGGTATGAGATTGAGTAAGACTCAGTCACCGACCATGGCAGCAGATAGAGAGAAGATGAGTTCTGTCCCCTACGCTTCAGCCATGGGCTCTCTAATGTATGCCATGCTGTGTACCAGACCTGATATAAACCTTGCGATAAGCTTGGTAGGGAGGTACCAAAGTAATCCCGGTACAGAACACTGGACAGCGGTCAAGAACATCCTTAAGTACCTGAAAAGGACTAAGGAAATGTTTCTCATTTATGGAGGTGACGAAGAGCTCGTCGTAAAGGGTTACGTCGACGCTAGCTTCGACACAGATCCAGATGACTCTAAGTCACAAACCGGATACGTATATGTGTTGAATGGTGGGGCAGTGAGCTGGTGCAGCAGCAAGCAAGAAGTCGTGGCAGCATCTACATGTGAAGCGGAGTACATAGCGGCTTCAGAAGCGGCTCATGAAGGAATTTGGATGAAGGAGCTCATCACCGACCTTGGAGTGGTTCCAAGCGCGTCGGGTCCTATGACACTCTTCTGTGACAACACTCGAGCCATTGCCATAGCCAAGGAGCCCAGGTTTCACCGGAAGACGAAGCACATCAAGCGCCGCTACAAATCCATCCAGGACCATGTCCAAACTGGAGTGATAGATATTTGTAAAGTACACACGGATCTGAATATTGCAGACCCGTTGACTAAACCTCTTCCACGAGCAAAACATGATCCACACCATGATGCTATGGGTGTTCGATACATCACAATGTAACTAGATTATTGACTCTAGTGCAAGTGGGAGACTGTTGGAAATATGCCCTAGAGGCAATAATAAAATGGTTATTATCATATTTCCTTGTTCATGATAATTGTCTATCGTTCATGCTATAATTGTATTAACAGGAAACAGTAATACATGTGTGAATGAATAGATCACAATGTGTCTCTAGCAAGCCTCTAGTTAGCTAGCTCGTTAGTCAATAGATGATCATGGTTTCCTGATCATGGACATTGGATGTCATTGATAACGGGGTCACATCATTGGGAGAATGATGTGGTGGACAAGACCCAATCCTAAGCCTAGCACTAGATCGTATTGTTCGTATGCTAATGCTTTTCTAATGTCAAGTATCTTTTCCTTCGACCGTGAGATTGTGCAACTCCCGGATACCGTAGGAGTGCTTTGGGTGTATCAAACGTCACAACGTAACTGGGTGACTATAAAGGTGCACTACGGGTACCTCCGAAAGTGTCTGTTGGGTTGGCACGAATCGAGATCGGGATTTGTCACTCTGTGTGACGGAGAAGGTATCTCTGGGCCCACTCGGTAGAACATCATCATGAGCTCAATGTGACTAAGGAGTTAGTCACACGATGACGTGCTACGGAACGAGTAAAGAAACTTACCGGTAACGAGATTGAACAAGGTATAGGTATACCGACGATCGAATCTCGGGCAAGTTCTATACCGACAGACAAAGGGAATCGTATACGGGATTGATTGAATCCTTGACATCGTGGTTCATCCGATGAGATCATCGTGGAGCTAGTGGGAGCCACCATGGGTATCCAGACCCCGCTGATGGTTATTGGCCAGAGAGGTGTCTCGGTCATGTCTGCCTGTCTCCCGAACCCGTAGGGTCTACACACTTAAGGTTCGATGACGCTAGGGTTATAGGGAATTGTTATACGAGATTACCGAAAGTTGTTCGGAGTCCCGGATGAGATCCCGGACGTCACGAGGAGCTCCGGAATGGTCCGGAGGTAAAGATTGATATATAGGACAGATGGTTTCGGACACCGGAAGTGTTTCGGACATCACCGGTAACATACCGGGACCGCCGGGACCACCGGAGGTGGTCCCGGGGGACCACCGAAGGGGGGTGACGACCCCGGGAGGCTGGATGGGCTAAGTGGGGAAGGGAACCAGCCCCTAAGTGGGCTGGTGCGCCCCCCACCCAGCCCATGTGCACCAGAAAAAAGGGGAGAGGGGGGAACCCTAACTTAGGTGGGCCTTAGGCCCACCAGAGGGGTGCGCCACCCCTCCTCCCTCATCTGGCCGCCACAAACCCCATCTGGGAGGGCTGCCGCACCCCCTAGGGTGGGAACCCTAGGGGTGGCACCCCCTCTCCCCTTCCCCTATATATAGTGGGCACTTTTGGCCTTTGGAGGACACGGTTTTCCCTCTCCCTCGGCGCAGCCCTGCACTTCTTCCTCCTCCTCTCTGCCGGCGCTTGGCGAAGCCCTGCCGGGAGACCTCGTCTCTCCACCAACACCACGCCGTCGTGTTGCTGGTATTCTTCCCCAACCTCTCCCTCCTCCTTGCTGGATCAAGGTGCGTGAGACGTCACCGGGCTGCACGTGTGTTGAACGCGGAGGTGCCGTTGTTCGGCACTAGATCGGAATCGCCGCGAGTACGACTCCATCAACCGCGTTCTAGCAAACGCTTCCGCTCAGCGATCTTCAAAGGTATGAAGATGCTCTTACCCCTCTCTCGTTGCTGGTCTCTCCATAGGAAGATCTGAACGTGCGTAGGAAAATTTTGAATTTATGCTACGTCTCCCAACAATCCACGCGCGCGATCATATGATGGGCACCAAAGGACAGCAACATAACCACAAGCAAATTAAACCAATCATAGCAATTCATCAATCATCGATAGGACAACGATAATCTACTCAGACATCATAGGATGGCAACACATCATTGGATAATAATATGTAGCATAAAGCACCATGTTCAAGTAGAGGGTACAACGGGTTGCGGGAGAGTGAACTGCTGAATATAGATGGGGGAAGATGATGGAGAAGTTGGTGAAGATGATGGAGGTGTTGGTGTAGATCGCCGTCACACGATGATGTCCCGGGCGGCGTTCCGGAGCCGCCGGGAGAGAGGGGGAGAGAGCCCCCCTCCTTCTTCTTCTTCCTTGACCTCCTCCCTAGATGGGAGAAGGGTTTCCCCTCTGGTCCATGGTCTCCATGGCGGCGGAGGGGCGAGAGCCCCTCCGAGCCCCTCCGAGAGTCACACTCGATTGTCACGTGAGAGCATGAGCATGAGGGCATGAGCTAGGAAGGCACTAGAATTGTGTGGTCTCAAGTTGTCCACATAATTAAACTTGAATGAAGCTATTAGTTTGTACCACACACATCTAATATATGTGATGTCATCATCTTTTCTTTTTTTTCCTCTTTTCCAACACATGCAACCTCCCTTTCCTTTGAGAAATCCTTCTCTCTTGTGCCTTTTTCTGCCGAGGATGCAACCTTTACTGAAGGACCCCCTTTGATTTTCAAGCTATAGCTTTTATGCCAACTCGTAATACGAGTCGAGCTGGCACATGGAGCATCACCCTTGACGAAGCATGTTGGCCATGTCCTTAGTGCAACTCAACTTCTCAACAGGTCTAGTCCTTTCAACAAAGCGAACGCCTCAGCCGAGGTAGCGTTTAAGACAGAATTAAAGAGACCCCCACCTACAATAGCCTCATCAATAATGTTCCGGAGTATGACCCCAGCAACGCCCATGCCATCTCCATGAAATGCACCATCTTTATTCAATTTATAACAGCCCCGAGTAGGTAAGAAAAACACGATGAGGGCGAAAATTTGTTTTGGAGGGCGAGGTACTTGGAGGCCACCGTTTGCAATTTTCAAAATTCTTAGTTCTACATTTCAAAAAATAATGAAAAATAGACATATCCATGAAGGCATAGTGTACATGTGTGTAAATTTTCACGACGAAATACATTGAAATGAGTGTTGTGTCAAAAAATAAACTGAGGCTTTTCAATACATGGTACTATTTATTTACAAAGTCCATGAATTTATCATTTTTGCACATTTCAAGGTTTTTCAGCCTGAACTTTGACACACTATTCATTTCATCCTTGTATATCTGCATGTTTTTTCAAAAATAAATGAAATCAAAAAATTTCAAAGTTGAAATTTTCAAAAAAGGGCTCCATGGAGCTCCTTCACCAAAATGCCCCGGTCTGGGGGGCCTATTTTTTTACTTGGAAAACTTGAACATTATGCAATCGGTATTTTATTGTTGAAATAACAAACATGATGAAGCACAAGCTAACTAGTATTTTTAGAAGGATCAAATCTATTAGCAAAGTTCACATTTAGTACAAAACATCTCAAACATAATAAAAATTACATTGAGATTTTGAGACCACCGATAGACCCCTACTACCGATAGAACGAGTCATTGACGCGTCACTATCGCCGCTCCCCTATCGGAGCCAACTTGGCCTCGTCGATAACAGCGAGAAAGTCTTCATGCATGTGCCCCTGGAGCTGCAACCGTTACCGCTGAACCTTTGCATAGATGCAAAGCATTTGACATCAAATCTCGCCACATGAAGAGAAACCCTAACCTTCTCAAGGAGACGGAAAAAATCTACGTCAGAGCTTTGTCGACTATATCTAGACGGACGAACTCGAGGAGGATCGGAGCCCATAAGACAAATTCAAAAAGGTGTATCACACCAGCGAGGACTAAAAAACCCTAATCTAAACTATCAACTGAAGTGAAGGGCATTGGGATTCCCCTCGCCATCACCGCCCGCCGAAACGGCAAGCAAAGGGGAGGTGTCCACGGGCTCGCCGGTGACACCGGGAGTGGGGAGGGGGAGAGTTTTCCCTAGCCGCCTAAGCTTAGGGGAGGAAACCAACGGGGGCATACATATTACAGTTTAAGAACGATGGTTTGTTTGTGCCTAGGTGATATGCCGAGAACCGTCAAGTTATAAAGCTTTGCTTTACCTTTAAAAGGTATTTACAAGAAATATGTAAGAATTTCCTCAAGTTTATTTCTAGCTGCCGGGCCAACGTTGAACCGCCAAGTTATAAAGCTGCTTTACCTTCAAAAGATATTTATGAGAAATATTGGAGAATGTTTTCAAGTTTATGCATAGCTGGCCAGTCCAATACTGATGGTGTTTGGAAATCTACGATGGCTGACGGGTGGGCTTTGATGTTGTGTTACGGGTCTGCAGGCATAACTGTCTAATACTTGCCTAAGTGTTGTATGGGTTGCTGGTAGGGTCTATGTGTTAGGCACCATAGGCGTCTATTGTCTTTGGAGGCAATTTTACTATCTTTGTAATGTTTGACTATGTAATATGTAGTCGTTTGTGCTCTATCTCTAGAACGTGGAGAGAGTCTATTTGAAGGAAGTATGTGTTAGGCAACATCACCTAATTCACACTACCCTAAAACTCACAGCTCCTTATATAACTATCCAATTCAAACGAATGGATTTTCAGCAAAAAAAAAAAAAAAAATACACACTGGATAGTTCACATAAATTCGTCAAATGGTGGGCCGAAGAGCTCATGTTTTGGGTCAGCCCATCTCAGCCCTTATCTTACTTTCACGTTTGTTGCTTTTTGTACTATTTTCTGTTTTGTTTTGTTTTTGTTTCTTCGCCCAAGTTTTGGTTATTCCATTTTTCTTCATTTTTTTTCCTATTTTCCCTTTCAATTTCTTTTTGTATTTCTATTACCAAATTTTGTTTAAGTAAATCTTTTCAAATATACAGTGAATGCAATTCTAGAATACGGTGAATGCTTTCTAATACACGATGAACCTTTTCATACACACAATGAATAATTACGGTGAATATTTTCTAAATACGTAGTGAACATTTTGAAAACAAAACGAACACTTTTTAAATACACAAAGCTCATTTCAGAATACATGGCGAATATATTTTCTAAAGATGTGACGAGCATTTTTAAAATATTGATAAAAGAATCTTATATGTGATGATCGTATGTTGCAAATACGCAATAATTTCTTCTTATATATGTGTACGTAATTTTTACAACAACAACAAAGACTTTAGTCTCAAACAAGTTGAGGTAGGCTAGAGATGAAACCCATAAAATCCCGCAACTAAACCTGTTCATGGACAACTCGACCTAGAGGCCCGAACCCAAAGCCCGACATTCTGGCTAGGCTCGGGCCCCACTTTCTCGCCTGAAGCCCGGCCCAAATAAAGCCCAAAAAATACATATAAATATTTTTTATTCAAAATATAGGTATAATAAATTAATACAATATCCTAAGTAAGATTAATTTAATACAAAGCGCCATTGTTCATGTGCTTCGGGTCGGGCCGGGCTCGGGCTTGGGATTTTTTCTTCAGGCTTTGCCAAGTCCGGTCCGACCAATGATCATGTTTACTAGCAAACAATTCATGGTTCTGGTACATGGAAAGCAAACTTCGACGCATCTATTCACGGTTAGTTCTTTGGTGATACTACATTCCTTCAAATCTCTCTTTACAACCTCCTCTCATGTCAAGTTCGGTCTACCTTGAGCACTGTTGACATTATCAACACGTCTTAGCCGTCCGTTATGCACTCGAACTTGTGGAGACCTGTGTTAAATGTCCAAACCATCTCAAATGATGTTGGACCAATTTTTCTTCAATCTATGCTACACAACTCTATCTCGTATATCATCATTTTGGCCCAAACCTTCCTTGTGTACGTAATTTTAATTTTTTAAATTTTTAATAACATGTTTTGACATGTTAATCAAAATATTTGTCTTTCAAATAGAAAAGGTGAGGCGTTAATATCCGCCCCGTCATGTGCATTCTCCTTCCTATCTGATGTGTTGGACGTAGGCCTCTTATACATGTCCATTAGTCATACCGTCTAGTGAAGTGAAACTACACATTAATAATGAAAAAAGGAACAAACATGTGACAGACAAACATGTGACAGACACGAGATTAATCTTTTGCAAAAAATAATGACTATCTCGTGCATTAATGCAACAAGTCCAAGCCAATCTAATAGCTGACGAACACAAGTACAACATGCGCAGCAAAGTGCGTCATACCATCTAGTGAAGCTAACATATAGTAGGGATTGTTATAAGTCCTTGACCTTCAAGCATCTAACCACAATCATGACATTTAGGAGGACTATTATAAAGGCCCTGAAGACCCTCATGAAGGACTTGAGTGATTCTGAATCGCCATTCTCAAAACACTAGTTTGGTAGATCCGAATTACTGATGGTACTCCCTTCGAGCATCATCCGCCCCTCTATTGTTTTGCACAAGGCCACACTCGATTGTAAGATTGAAGTTTATCTAATTGGTCGACATGAATGTATCCTACATAAAAAACAAAAGACATACTTCTATTTTCGTGGTAACATGCCGTGTTACAAAGAAATACAACTAAGTTTTTGTTTTTGTTTATTTTGGAATTTTGTTAGATTATAATCTTGTCTGCTAAGTAGATATAAAAATGTATCAAATTTGACAAAATTTTCATTGTAAGGAGAATAGACACAAATTTACACTTATAAATAACACTCCTTCGTCTCAAAATATAAGGTGTATAGTTTTTTGAAAAGGTAAACATGTTTATGTTTGACCTAGTTTCATGAACAATATATCAATATCTACAAAACCAAATTTATATCAATCCGTCATGAGAATTACCTATTAGGTATTGCATATGTTGATATTTTATTCTACAATCATGGTCAAACATACAAATGTTGGACTTGCACAAAAAGTTATACACTTTGTATTCTAGAATGAAGGGAGCATGACCGTTGATGAACATTACTATGATTAGCTTATCTTATAAGTTCAATGCGCCAAATAGCCATAAAAAAATGGCACCATATTTGTGAACCGAGTGTAGCTTAAATGGTTTGGTTTCATGTATTGAAATTATTTCATTCAAGTTTAAATCCTAAGCTTGGCATGAGTGTTTGCATAACCCTAGATTTATTTCAGGATTTTCGACGATGTTCGTTTAGTGGAGACCTTGTTCCCGTCCACTACAAGTCATTCTGTAGTGACTTAGTCAATCTTGAGATTTGTGTGCTCGATTTTGGGAGGTGCGAGGAGTAGGTTGTGTATGTGTATATTCATAGTAGTGAGTGTTCATCTGTTTCTGTAAATGTTCATTTATACCATGTCTCTTAAAAGAAAAATACTCCCTCCCGTTCAATAACTATTGTCGCGGGTTTAGTTCAAATTTGAACAAAAACCATGACAATAATTATGAAACAGAGAGAGTGGCACATATCTCATGCAACAAATCTGTAATCTAACTGATTCTTAATGTATTTCTGAACAAAAATAATTAAAGAGTGGACATACTTCTTTTTGTATATTCATGTTTGTCAAGAGACTGTATAAACAACTTCATTTGTACACAAAATATAAAAGACATCGAACTAGAAGATAAAATGTCTAAGTTGGTGACAACACGGATGCTAATTTTAGTGAAGCCAAACTCTCAGTGTTCAATTCTAGGTTTAGGATTAAAAAAATCACACAAATTTTGAAGGATAGGATATAAAGATTTTTCTTTGATGCTGTTTGGAATAAATAATTTACTCATACATTTATTTTGATTTCTATGGGCCTGAGAAATTTTCAAGGAAACCAGATCTCGTGTTTTTTATTCTGTTTTTGTCAACAATTCCTATGTTTTTCTACTTTCAGCTTTTTGCTTTTATGCGGCTTTTGTTCCTACAAAATTCAGGATATCCGACATCTTTGTTCGATGTTAAACTTCTATATTTGAAATGTATATAGGGTACGAGCTGAGCATAACTTAAATGGTTAGGCTTTTTTGTGATGAAATCGATCTATCAAGGTTCAAGTCTAGGACTTGGTCGCATTTTTCTGAATTTATTTTAGATTTTTCAGTTATTTGCATTTAATTAAAAAATATATTTTCACCGATAATGAAGACGTGTGTAAACTTTTCAATCTTAAAATAATATACAAACTCAGTCTTTAAAAAATATGTTCATGCACGCGTCCGTTGTAGAATGAGTATGTACTCTCTTCACTCTTAAATTTAAATCTTTTAAGAAATTTTACTAGGGATTTATATATGAAGCAAAATAAAATACGTTTATATAATTCACTAATGAGATTTATAGAAAGATTCATATTTAGCAACGGAGGGAGTATATATATGTATGGGTGAATGTCCGTAGCGTGTTAAAGAAGGTGAGGATTCCGTTAAAAAAAAAGGTGAGGATTTACATTTGCAGCGGGGTCCGGCCCACGTGGCCGTGAACGTCGCGCGTGTCACCCGATCGTTCATCTGATGGGGCACCTGGCGGCTGCTGCAGATGCCTTTGAGACACGTGCCAGGGAAATGGACAGACACTCTCTCTCCCCAATCTTCCTCGGCTCCCACGACGGACGGACACAACGCCGGCGCCGCCCACGCGCACAGGAGAGTGCCAGCGATCGGAGAAGGAGATCTGAAGCGAAGGAACGCGGTACAAGGGAAGCCTCTCGTCAGTCAAGGTATGCGCAAGTTTCTTCTTTGAATCGTGCTGCTGCTATCCGTTGGTTCAAATCTTGGTGCATAATACTAACTGCTTACCAGATTGTGTGATTGAATTGCAGATTGTGTGATTGAACAGATAAAAACATGTTTACCATCTATAATCCTCACTTTCTCCCTCACGCAGTCACCCCGTCATTAAAAATCTAGTGAAGTGTCTTCTTGACGCATAATAACTTGAGCTTACCAGAGTTGTGCACCATAACAAAGGGTACATTACTGCATTATTAGTAGGACACACAAATCATGGATTCGTTTCAGTGAAGATACATATCATGGTACTCATGGATAATAACTTGAATTTGGTGGAGATGTGCACAAATGCACTCTTTGTGAAGTCAGCTTATGCTAGTACAACTGTACAAGTGTACAACCGAACCCAGGATGAACGCATTCTTAATCGAGCCCTAAACGCAATGGGGGTGAAAAGCTGTGCACATGTGCAGTAATTATGATAGCTAGAGATTTGACTTAAGCCAACTCAAAATATTCGCAGCAGATTCTGGAGAAACTGTTGATGCTCCATATACAGCGTCACTCCAACTATCCAACTCATGAGCCCGCTGAAATTGTCTGTGTCACGGCATGTTGAGGTCAATTGGCCTTTGGTGCCTATGCGAGCAACCAACGTTGCAGCCAATGCTGATGCCGAGGCTGAGCGTCAAATCCACCTCCCTGCTTCTTTGCTGGCTTTTAGTTACATACCTTCCCCCCTCCTGCTTCTGTTTACATGCAAGACATCAACTCCGCGGTGAAACTCGGTGTTATGATTAATTGCGATGGATCAATCCACTTGCCTGCTCCTTCCTGGAGACCATTTCCATCAAGTCCCTCTCCTCAAGCGTTGCTTTCCCCTGCAAGCATGCATCAGGATCGTCATGAGCGAGCCTGACAGCAAAATGTGATTTACAGAGTCAGTTCATTCATTTTTCTTTTGCGGAACCGTACAGAGTTAGTTGTTCCATCTTTGTGTGTGTGTAGTGTCCACTGCTTTCTTGCTTTTGCATTGCAGAGTCACATGCCAGTAGAACAGCAGGACGTGAACACATCACACATGAAAAATAAGCGCACATGCAGAAATATCTCGATATCGCATACACTGGATAAATGCATTTCCCTGATTGAGTTGTATCCATTATGCAGAACTGAAACCTAGTAGATGCTAGCCAATGCAGCTGCTCGTTTATAGTGTGAATTGGATGATTTTTATTTATTTTTTTGAAACGGATGGAGACATGCCTCTGCTGATTCTTTCATAGAGCTGGATGGAGACATGTGTTGGATGTGGTAAACCTCGAAAGTACTAAAAAATAGTTTTAAGCTCTGTGTACTTCAGATAAAATAGGACTTCAAATAAATCTTGTTGGTATGTTGAGACTCACCTTCTCGTGTAGTGTGGCGATCGAATAGGCTTCCAACTGATTCCATGCAGGAGAAAGTGTGTTGAATTTAAAAATGAATCCCGGGCCATATCAAACTGAAATATCTTAAAACGCCAAAAGATAGAAGCTATATAAATCGAAATTACTAGTAATGCAACAAGTTGAGTTATACATTGGCACAGTAAGGCAAAGGACTAGTCATCTGCCTGCCATGACTAGGAATTCAGGTGGTGGAACCTTAATTCAGTCTTCATCCTAATATACATCACAGATTCACATCTATGCCATCAACCAACAGTAGAAAGTTAGTTTGGCACTACTCCTTCCTTTCACCATAAGACAGGTAAATTCATCATGAATCACTGACAGAGCCAGATTTAGAAGGTCAAACATTAAAAAAATGACAACTCTTGGATTTATTTTTTCTATTATTTCTTATCTACATCAGGGATTTTCCCAAAACATTGTGAGATTGCTCGAACTGTTTGACCAATATCTCTATCAGGTGCTGTGAAGAGCATGCCCTCTTGTGAAAAATCAGTTGTTGTAGTCTTCTGGACTGTCTAGTTTTTGTGGTAAAGCAAGATTAGGGCGTGAGTAGTGTTAAACTTTCATACCAACTAGTGACTGCCATGTTGTACTAATGGGACGATTCCCTCTTTGACGTCAGATCTGCAAATACCATGTGTTGTCCTAGGTGGTCTGGTTACAACAAATCCGATAGTCACACAAGTATCAGTGCAACTGATAAATTGTAGACTCGGATACGAAAATAAATGCTTTGGGTTTCTGTCTGAGCATGAGAATCCTGGCACGAGTGTTACAGTATTAATAGGCAAGAGAGAATGTAAACTGTATAAACATCTCTATGTAGTATGATTCTCAGTTTCACATTTTGTTATGTGGAGTGTCATTCCCATTTTCCCCAAAAAAATTATCAAAGGTAGGTTAAATTGACATGGTGACAGCAAAAATCAAAATCTCAAACTTGGATAGACATCCCAGTTCTTCTCCAGTAAAGAACCTTGCTGCGTTACTTCTGCAGACCCCGAGGTACCTTGATACTTTACACGAAAAGGTCTTGAATTGGAATATAAATGAAAATTCTGCGACGAAGTTTTCCAAAATATATTTGGACTAGGAAACTAATATACATAACAAACATGCCTTACTGAAACATACCTTCCTGGTCTTTGCATTTCTTAGTGCATATTCCAGTTTTCTTTCAATTTGTGTAAGCTGTTCGATGGTCAACTGGGATATGCTTGATTCATCAATTGTCCTGCTGATAATATATATATTAATAACCTCTTGGAACTATTTGTAGCTGCAATTTCTACTTGCAGAAGCAATTTTGAGATCTTACACGTCATAAATGTTTGGCTTTCTATCTGTTGTTACTAGGGGAACTTGAAAATCCTTGCTTCTCTGGAAAATGAAATGGTCATTAGCAGCACCGAGAGTATTCTCAAAGCAAATGGGCATAAATGTGCATAATGTCTCATTTATTTAACACCTCACAGCATAATTCCTTTTGTATTTTCCAGTTTTGCGCACTCATATTTTGTAACATTTCCATAGCATGATTTATGCTCTTTTTTTATCAGAAATAAAAAATAGTTACTGCTGTAGGAAGAGTATATAGATCTGCTCATAGAAAGGTATCTGCAGAAGAGCACCAAAACTGATTTTTGATATCCAATAAAAGGTAAAGATAGACACTCTTGATAGTGTTTTAATGATATTGATTCTGTCCTTCATCACCTCTTTAAGAAGCCTCCTTCCATGTGCTCTTTTTTGTGCTTCTGGGAAATTCTGATAACGTTTGATGATAGTCTCCATACTGCAGTGCAACAAAGGTTTGTGAATGCATAATTATTTTGTGGAACAAAGTATATCAATTCGATATTTAAGAGAAAAGAGCATCAAAGATATAATGCTGCAAAATGTAACAAGTATTGCTACAATAGTTCAGAGAACTACTTGGACAAAAATAATCCCCGCTGAGTTTTCTGGAAACAAGCTGGGTACTGATGGTATGCCCGTGCATTTTCTGGCCATCCTGGCTACTCTCAACATCAGCCACCAACAGATGGCAGCGCGACTGGATCTGGTTCGGTGAGCAGCAATGGAGCACCTATGATTTATGGCATGGAGTGGTGGCACGACGCATTGGCGCAGCGGATGACGGCGCTCAGGCAAGCGATTGAGCGCATGGTGGATGATGTCAATCCTCTTGCGGGTCTTTTGCTTGTTAAAGGGTTGTAGAAGTCTTCTCAAGCGTGTGGCGGCGGTAGACCCCGACAACAGCATGAAGGATCAATGTTCCCTGCTGAAGACGTCCTTTTTGTAGTTCAACGGCAAGATACACGTAGGAGTATGGTAGGAGTATGATATCTGAGTGTTTGCTGAAAATGGAGTGGAAACTTTCCGCTTTTCCGTAGGAAAAATGAAAACGGAGAGGAAATATGAAATCGAAAATGGAAATTTGCAAAATGGAAATGGAAACAGAATTTTTAATGCGAAAACGGAAACAAAAACGGAAGAGTGTTTTCCGGTGGAACATATGTGGAAATGGAACTTTCCGTTTCCGTGAATATGGAATTTTCCATTTTTACTATAGGTCTACGGCTGCTTTGTAACCCAACCGTCAAATAACATATAATGACATGATGAGCATAATTGATCATTTGAGGCCCAACTTATACTATCATATATGTATTCAGTTAGACCCTATACACAATTGTCATGTACTAATACAATACTAGGATATGTTGCTAACATAATCAAATTATTTTGTAGACATGTTAGCAATTTATTAATTTTTGTTGTTGTCTGTATTACTCTGTGATTCAAGGGTTTTAAAGTTTCGGTCAATGCTCACTTCTATTTCTGTATCCGTTTTGTATTCGCTCTGTGTCTGTTTCCGATAGTATCTGTTTCCGTATTCATTTTCAGGGTTTTTTGTATTCGTTTTTACTTCTGTAAAACAATATGAAAACAAATGTAATAGCACTCAGTTCCGTCCGTTTTCGCTCCGTTTTCATCCCTAGATACACGCATTTGGCGAGACATTCATCTCAGTTATACGAGTTAATATGGATCACGGTAGCAGACATTCATCTCAGTTATACGAGTTAATATGGATCAGGTAGCGATGATGCACATAGAAGGCAATGCAGTGCGTTGGTTCCGGGCATACAAACCTTGCCATGATGTGTATTTTGCCCCCCATTCATGACTACAGTGCAGGCAAAGTTCGGTGCTGCAGACCATCACCAATTCATGTATGTGTTATTATTTGTGCAACAAAAGAGTACCGAGCACAATTTGAAGAACCCTTGTAAAAGATCGCAAGCCATAGCTTGCATTATGAGAAACTGTTTTCAAACAGTTCGTCAAAGGACTGAGAAATCAGAGGGGATGTCACCTGCTTCACCTAAAACTGTGGACAGGGCGACATTGATAGCCACTCCAAAATTGTGGACAACAGATATTTATAGCCACTCTTCAGCAAGATGTAGCCAAATAGGTGAAACATTGGCGTCCTTAGTATGATGCAAGCGTTATTAAAAGTTTTATGCACCGACCAGTAGAACCAACAATCTAAAATGGTGGAGAATGTTAGGCAATCCACTCAACACTTTCTCATGTATGGCTTGATAAGGCCTAAACATGGACATGAAGAGGCAAACAAGCTGCGACAGCACGGACATAAACCCAGGATCTCTTAGTTTTGATACCATATTAAGTTTTATGCATCAAGCATAAACCTAGGATCTCTTAGTTTTGATAGTAGAACCCAAAATTGAGACAGGTGGAAAAGATTGGGCAATCCACATATACGTCAACACCCTCTTTCTTGTTTGGCTCGATAAGGTCTAAACATGGACAAAAATAAACCTAGGCATGGGCAACCAGGCCCGACGGGCCAAACCTGAAGCCTGATAGTCTAGCTACGCCCGTGCTCAAGATTGGCCCGAATCAAAAACATGAAAAAGCTTTAAATACCTTTGAAATAGGGTTTTAATAGAAATATAGCTATAATATTTTATTTATATATATATCCCAAAAATAATTATAATAATATTACTAAAACAAAATGTGCATCTTTTAATTGAAGCCTGACCCGAGGAATGCCCAGATATAGACAGAAAATGGACAAGCAATTTTCTTATTTAAATTGGACTACTTTACGTCTTAAAGTCAAGACCTCTTGACTCGGATATCATATTAACTATACTATCAAAACTCTAAACTCAGTGAAAAGGTTTGACAATCACATGTATTTCAGCATCCCATCTCACATGTGACTCAGTAAAGCCTAAAGGTAGATAGAAATGGAACAAGCATGTGAAAGCGGGGGCTTGGACACAAGACCTCTTGGTTTTGATATCATATTAAGGTTTATGCACCAAAGAACCAAAAGTTTGAACTAATGTAGAAGGTTGGACATTTGCATGTACTTCGAGACCCCCTCTCACACATGGACCGACAAGGCCCAAATGGACTGAAGAGAGCAAAAATCTTTTATTTGAATTATGGAATCCAAGACTTGAACCAAAGATCTCTTGGATGTAATATCATATTAAGCTTCATGCACTAACCAATCTAAGCAAATGTCTGAATTGGTGGAGAAGGTTTGGTAATCCACAATACAACTCCCGTCTTGTGACTCAATAATGTCTAAATATGGATAACAAGAGGGCAAGAAATTTTAATTAACATTGTGAAAGTCGACACTTGAACCCAAGAACTCTTAGATCTGATATTATATAAAGTTTGATGCACCAACCGGTAGAAACCTAAGTCCAAATGATGGAGAAGGTTGGTCAATCCACAAATACTTCAGTAGAAGACATGGAGATTTTTGAAAAGGACAATAGTTCATATATTTTCACCGTGCTAATTGTCTCTACTAAGAATAGGTATGATCCCCAACATCAATGTGCCTCAACGCATGCATACAGTGAGAATCAGAAATTGGCACAAAGAATTATCTTCAACTTTATTGAATGAGGGAGCCTTGGCTACCATAGAACAATTCACATTCTCATTGAATGCTTTATCTAGAACTAATGACCCTGAAACTATCTGTCTTCGTGCTCTTGTAGGGGATACTATGTTAATAATGTTGGTTGATTTTGCTAGTGGCCACTATTTCTTAGATGCCAGGTTTCTACAACTGCTAAGGTTTGGTGGCGAATGGTGGTGAGCTACAATGTTTTCCGAAAGTGCCAAAATTGGAATGTCGCAGACAAGGGCATTCTTTCACAACCGTGATGCATGTGCGCGAGCTAGGGGGCTTATGGGATCATTTTGGTTGTCAGACTAGTTGAAATAGAGGTGAGTAGAATCTTGTAATTGGATAGATTTAGGGGTGTATTTGCCATGAAAGATCCGTCAACTTGATTGTTTGCATTGTATTCCTATTTTATTGCAGCGAAAGACAAGTGATTGTATTTATGCATGCCTTACAAATGAACTTTCAACAATGCAATGAGCCAAAACGTGTACATGCGTGATGAACAAATAACACCATGTATTATACAATATCCTACTCCTACCCGACAATATGCATTAGCTTAGTCGCCCATGTAAAACGGTTGAAACCCCAATCACAAGGAAGAAGCTAGTTGGAGATGATTGCCCACCTAAACAGACCAATCTAGGACAAGTCAAAGCACATGGGAGACATGGATGACACTTCAACTAAAAAATACCCCGAACACATGGATGAATCTGCCGTGTGGTATGAGGTGGCGCAAGAAGCTAAGAACAATGAAGCGTGAAGCCGAGGCGTGATGGGGTATAGTCAATCCCAGTGACCTGGCACTCAACACAACAAGGAACAATGGTGCTTGGGTCCTGAGGTTCTCGATTGATTGAAGTCTTAGGCCGTAGGGCCCTAGTGATAGGTCTCAGAAATGTTGGGACAAAAGCAACACGAAGGCTAGCGTGGCGCATGTTTGAGGCCCATGACAGTACAATATCTCTAGGGGTGTAATGACTAAATAACAATGAATATGCTGCTAGCGATAGGACTGGTGCATGCCCCTAAAATATCTCTTGTAGTGTAAGCCTAGTATTAAGGAATACCAAGGAATATGGTACTAAGCATTGGAAGGAAACGACTAAATTGCCTTCTATTGAATAATGTGACCAGTCAAGACCTAAACTATCTATAGGACTAATATTTGATCTTGGTCTCTCCTCGTTTGTAAAGATAAAGTGTCGCCTTCTTCAAGACACATAATATAGGCTACTCACATGAACCCTAAAACTTACTAAATGTTAAATAACCCTCGAGCGCACCAAAGCTTTATCCACGGGGCATATATATGCAATCTAGAACTCAACCTGGCATGTCATATATAGCTTGTGAATGTAGCAGGAGTGATCCATATCAAAATTTAGTAACTTCTCACCGACTACACTACCACTCAGAGCTACCTTGCAGCGCTAAGTGAACCATTCCTCTCACAATTGGCTCGGTAAGACCTAAACATGGACAAAAAGAGGGCAATCAAACTTTAACTTAAGTTACGAAAGTCGAGACTTCAACCCAATACTCTTGGCCCTACTACCATACTAAGTTTCAGTTAGTTGGAAAACTTATTGTTGACCCCGCAAAAAGTCTTAAAGTGCACAACAAGATTAAGTATAACTTTCTAAGTTTTTTAGTTGTGCAACTCCACATTGAGCCATAGAAACACCCATACTATTAGGAGGGGTCCTTGCCCTTGAAAGATGTCTCAAACACATTGCCAAAATAATAAAATATTTCCATTCGAAGTCTCTCATTTCCCAAATTTCAACATGCCCACAACTACCGGACCAGTCGGCCAATACCTCTAAATTGTTTTTGACATGAGAGTTGGTTAAAATTCTCTTAGTTGTGGATATCAAATTGTTGAGTTGGCTCCCTGAACCAATGGATTTAGTGATGAAATCAGGGGGTTATTTGTTAGGTTTGGAACCTCCAGGTGGAGCGTTTCCAGTACTTCCAAGTCTATTAGAGTTTTCTCAGCAAGAGTAGTTTTTATATAGGTTAGGAACTTTTGTGTGGAGTTGGTCAAAAACCTCTTAGCTAGGGACTTAGCCATTTCTGTTAAGTCCATTTTCTGATGGTCCTCTATTAGGTCTATAACTTTCAAGTGGAGTTAGTCCATAATTTTCAATACTTCTATCTCAACGATGGACAATATGTGCAACTGCCTAAGACCCTCGAGCATTGATGCACGACACCTTCAAAGTGACCATGGTTTCCAAGGTGTATATGGATGAACAAGTACCTCAGAGTACTTGTGCTAACCTCCGGGAACGTGGGTTTCCTATTTGCTTCAATTCTCGCCCCCACCAATTTTTTGTAACAAATTTCATCTCCTATTCAATCGCTCTAGTCAATATACTAGGTATTTCACTCACAATAAAAGGTTAAAGGACCAACCATACCACTGGGGAGATCTAGGAGTCCAATGATCATGATTTAAGTGTGGAAATCACAAAAGATGACTCGATAAAACAAGTATCAACCAACAAATAACGTTGGTAGTGTAGTGAAAAGGGAGAGATCTTAGCGGGAGATGGGAAGGAGCCTTTGGAGTAGATGTGTTGGAGGGGTCCCCATGAGAAACTGGAACTTGTGAGTGACAAGTATTTGGAGGTGGTGTGGCAATAGAGTGAAGAATCAAGAATATCTTGAGAATGTTGTGGTGGTGCAGTTGTGATAAGGTTAGAAGTATGCGATTAATTGTGGGTAACATCACAAAGATTTTGCAACCTACAAACAGAAGGACCTCAACAACAATATCCCATGTTCTTGGTATTTTGTACTAGAACTAGCTCGGCCAATTGAGTAGTCGACTCTATGTGCGCACAAGGTCAATGAGATCATACGAAGCATATTCAAAAACCTAAGGCAACCTTACTGAATTTTTTATCCGTAATACGATTGATCAAGTGTCGCATTCCATTTCCCAAGACCCCAAAAGGTCAAATGTTGATTAAATACGCATAACTAGGATTTAAGATTTCACCCGCAAAAAGAACTAGGATATAGGATTAAAGAGCAATGAAGAAGCGTAACATAGTTCAAGGCTTCTCCTAGGTGTTTCTCATATTCTATCCTATAGTAAAAACAAGAACCTATAGAAAACGATAATTCAATGTAGTGTAATATCCCTGTTATATAAGTTCTTGGTTTTCATATTGTTCCTATCTATGCATGTATACATATAGACCTTTCGCCAGATGGGGATACAAGTTGTTATTTCTCTAACATGGTATCAAAGACTAGGTTTCCATTTTCACACAATCAAGTTGTTCTATGTTTGACTATGATTTTTTTCCAGGGAACGATCCTGATTTTCCTTCGTTGTCATGCCTCTAATTATTCCACCATGCTACTCCTTTGACAGTCCCGTCTTTAGATACCACAACCACCTTTTCACACCAACATTGACAGAAGCCCCTGCAATTTCGTCCATTCTAGGCGCTCCAATCCCTATCGAGCTTGTGTTTCAACACCTTGATCAGGTCAACTTGGGGCACATCTTATGCTCAACACCTCGATCATGCTAAGCTAGAGCATGGGGAGCCACCGCTTGGATCGGGTCGAGCTATGATGTGACCGCACCTACCGTATCACGTGTGGCCGACCACATCGCACACACTTAACTTGTGTACCTCTTCTATGCATGCACGTTATTAATGCTTGACCCTATTTCGATCAATCTATAGTGTTTGTTCCATTGTCGATTCCAATTGGTAGATTGATCGAGCCCGATTACATCTTGTCAAAAAGAGTAAAACTAGGCACAATGTCTTCACCATCGGGCTTTTTTTCCATCCCTTGCCGCCCGGTAAATTTTTATGACTTTAGTTACAATAACTTCATCGTCTACATGTGTGGTCTTCGTCTCTAGGTGTCCTCTCCGGCGAGGTTTCATGCTCGGTGTGCCATGTTGCCCTTGTGGAGCCCTCACCAATGGTACCTCCAGCTCCTATCGTGGTTGCTAATCATGTTGTTGTTGAAACTGCTAAGATTGTTGATGATGTTGCTATTGGCGCATATGGTTAGAAGGTCTCTAAGTACCTAGTGGATATATACTCTTATTGTGATGAGTTTATCGCTTATACTAAGTGGCTTGATGATCATGCAAGGTCCGCGGCTATCCTCTGCACCAGTGTCTTGTCTCATTTTTCTTTGGAGGTTGTCGGTTTCTCAAAAGACTTCCAAATGTGAACTCACCTTCGTCATCATTATCTTCATCAAATGATGTTATTTTGCTTGTCTAAAATTCGTCAGGAGCATGACTCCAGCGGGGTGATCCACTATCAACGAGCTCTATGCTCAGAGTACTGTCATCAAGCGTCAACTGGATTTTATCCGAACCATTGGGTGGGGCTCTACGTGTCTTAATTACTAGGCTATTCGTGATGACTTCAACGTGTTTACGATTCCTTGAAGCGGCTTCGTAAGGATTTTGAGCCGCGACGTGCCCAACTCTTCATGCATGTGCCTTGTCTCTTTTCTCGGGGCACTCATTGAGAATGTGTCGTGGGGGCCGTGTGGGTGGTGATAGTCTGTCGAAGCTTCCCTCTGTGTTTGCTGCTCATTTGCCTACTACAACACTTGTTGCCTCGGCTATAATCCACTTTGAAGCCCCAACTCTTCTACCAGTTCCCACGGGAAGTGGATATCAGCCTTCTCCTGGCGGTGCTCGTCCTCACCGCACCTACTGCAACAAGGATGGTAACGCTAGGTCAACCTGCTTCAAGTAGAAGCAACACCTTTCACGTGGCTCTTCTACATGGGTTAGTGCATCTACCTCAACCTCTTTACTTGTGTCCTTGATTGAGCAAGATATTGCGCGACTTAAGTATGTTTTAGTTCTTCATCCGTAAATTTTGTTGCCCACCGTTCAGGCACTAGGGGACCACCTTCTACGCAAACTAGATGATACCCCGCGTGTTGCTACAGGAATCCGTTGCAATAAATTTCAATGAGATTGAATTGTGTGGAATATAAATATTTATATTAATAATGATTGACCAAATTAAAAATACATATGACTTATTATATTTGATTATGTACAGTTGTAAAATATTCATTAAATATAAGTAGAGTAATAGAATGAAAATACTTTCTCATGCATGGTTCCATCTGGTGGTGGGTCTTTGCCTATGCATGGTTGCACGTTCAGGTGGGCCTTATCCTATCTGTAATTGTATGATGATGTGTCATGCTTGCATGTTGAGATAGATAAGTTAGTGAGGATGACTCTCTCAGGTCTATAGGATATAGATAGGTATGCCCACATGGATTCTTGATTCTAGAACATCTTTCCATATAATGTCTGATTTGTCTGCTCTCCCATTTATTATATTTCTAGACTATCCTATTCATGTTCTTGCTATTAGGGGTACTTCTCTTCCCATTGCTAGTCGTACCACTTCATATTTTCATGTTTCTCATTTTTTAGATGCAATTAGCTAGATTGTTGACTCTATTTCTCACATCATTATTGACATTTATTTTTATTGTGTTTAAGATCGTCACGCAAGAGCTCTCGTTGGGGTTGGACCATGGTGTGCCTGACATATCCTTTGTGAGCTTAACTGACTTCATCTTCCAGTGTCCCACCACCGCCAACCTGTTTGCCCCACCTCCTTGTCTATCGCCTCTTTTCAAAAGAGGCATCATCGTATTGGTCATTTGCAGGATCTCATATGTCGACTTAAGTTTCATCATGGTCTTCTATGACCTGTCTCGGGAAGAGTACTTTTGGATTATTGCGGTTGTAAGCTTGTTAAATGTAAGAGCATATTGTTCCCTCTTTGAGGTTTCGGAGTATTGACGACAAAGGTGGTTAAAAGACTAATGTGTCTGTGTGTATACACATTTGAAAGTCCCTGAAGATTTGGTTTAAAGGAAACGTGAAGACATTGGTGCACCCTCCTAAAGAATTGGAACGTGGATAATTCGTGTTTTGGATGATCCTTTGTCGGGGAAATCTTGCCCGCGCCTTTGCGGTCTTTCTACTCGCTACTATGTGCTTTGTTTGTTTGGTCTTGTTTGTTATATTCTTCTAGCGCCTCGTGAATGCATCAAACTATCTGCTCAGTACGTTGAGTGTCTTCTTAGGATACAATGATGAGCATAAGGGCTATGAGTGTTAGGTCCCTATAGATTGTCATATCTAATGATATGGCTTTTGATGAGTCTCACCCTTTCTATGTACGTGCATCTTCTCCTTTAACCTTCACTAATGACGCTATTTACTTCTCAACTTAACTTACACACCTATCACTATTGCATTGCCCTTTTCCACCCATCCCATTAGGTTTGCACATACTCTCGTTGTGGACCGCACACTACTGTCACTTGAGCCCCTTGTGTGCTCCTTTCCCTCCTTACATTTCTACGACAGTCGTCATCCATGTGTTGTGAATTCTTCTATCGTGCCTTCTTATGATGGGCCAACATCTCATGATGCGCCATCTTCTCCTGGCATGTCCCCTCCCCGTGACATGTCATCTTCTCCGGATGAGCTATCTCGTTCAACCGCTCCCTCTCGTGATGGTGATGCCTGGACTTCTACTTATGGCTTTCACGTCCACCCACTTTCGACTATTGACTTGTATGGTTTTGCTAGCACCACTCTTCTCAACTCGACTACTCAGCCCCTTGAAACCCTAGGCGTCTCGTGGCTTGCTCCCGCAACCTAGAAGACAATTTCCACTGCCACCTCAAGTAACCCCTCCTTCACCTTGCTTTCCCTCACCACTGTCGACGGAGGTCGTAGGCTAGGCCAAGGTGGCAAGAGGTGCCATGTTGTCTCCTTCTCCTTCCCCTGCTTTCTCACCCACGTGTGCTTGTCCCCAAGCATGGCGGTGTAGTCTTTTTCCATATCAAGGAGTTATGGCATGTGGCAAGCCCCCATTCCCGTCGGCCAAGTCCACTTCTTGGGTGGCCACTTGTCTTGGACGGGTCTAGGTGCCTTCATTGCAGCAGTGTCATACGCTCAAACATATTTGTAATTTTTGGACGATTCATGCTACATTGCTATCAATTCCATACAATTTGGGCATATTTCTTATCAATTTTTATTGGACTAACATATTTATTCAGTGCATAATGTCAGTTCCTATTTTTGTTCATTTTGGAATTTCAAAAAATCACAACAGAAAAAGCCCAAGAAAAAAAATCAGTTAAATAGATTGAGAAGCTTCATGCTGGAAGAGGACCACGGGCCAATACTCAGTGCCTGATGGGGCCCACAAGTCCTAGGCGCCACTAGGAGGAGCCTCCCTTATAGGGGCGCCTACGGCCTACGGGGCACCCCTAGGTGGCTCTGATGCTCGATGGTCCATATACATCGTGAAACTTCTACCTTAATTATCTATCACTTTTTCTTCGTCGAAACATCGCCTTTTCGAGACGATCTTCATTTTCATCCCTAATCATGTACCCTAACAGAGGGGGAAGTCATCATCATCATCAACCTTGATCCTCATGCTCCAAGATGAGTTGTGAGTAGTCCACCCATGTACTACATGTTCATGGCAGTAACCAAGTTGTAATCTCTCCCCTTTATGTGTTTAGATGATCAATACAATAGCCATATGAGCTTCCCTACATGATTATGATTTATTCGTTGTATTCATAGCATGATGTAGATCATGTGATGAATTATCATTTTATGTTCATATTTATTATTGTCATCGTGTTTGATCTATAAATGTATATTTCTCTCTAGTTACTTGTTTACTCTTGGCCACTTTATATTGGTAATCGGTAGTGGGAGAGGTGTGCATTAGTTTGATCAATATTGCAAATAATCTACCAGAGTGACATAAAGTGGAAAAGGCTTGTATAGAATTGTTGCCACCATGGGTTATGATTTATTAGAGGGTTCACTGGAATTTCATAAACAAAAGTATGTCATCTTGCTCAAAGCAATTACCCTGCGTTCACACTTAATGTCCCGATGGTGCAGAGGATCTTAATATGTGAACAAGCTATTTAGCTATAAGATGCGGAGAGTATCTCGATATAATAGTATTACAGGTGTACTACCTATATAGAATTAACACATTCATATGTTTGGCATGAGCATGAAATATTACATTATGTACTTTTGCACTTGATTATGTTACTTACCACACTTTTATGTATTTTAGAGTTGCACTTGGTGAACCTATGAACGTCGGTTCAGTTTTTAGCATAATAATCATCTTCCAACAAATTTTACAGGCACTTTTATTTTCAGCTTCGTTTTATTCCGAAAATTTAAAAAATATTAACTACCACTTATCCTTTAACTTCTTGTACGAGTAGGAAAACTAGCACGGTTGACACCCTTGTTAGCACTGTTGGGGACACAAGTACAGTTTTATTTGTGTGGTAGAGCATTCAACTGTTGGAGGATACTGGTAACTCCGCGGATTGATACCGCTCTGTTTTGGGTGTTGTGTACATTGCTCCCCGACTACCTCACCTTCGTGTCGATGGCTTTGTGGGTGGTGTTGTGGTGGGTGGTAGGGGTCATTTCCTGAGTGAAAGCTTTGCCCGACAATGTTGGTGTCGATGGTGGCAACACTCTTGAGTGTTGGAGGTGTCATCATGGGGTGTCCTCCTCTACCTTGGGACCTGGGTGAAAACCCTTAGTCTAACTTGCTAGATCAGATGGTGGTGACGTTGTCACGTTGTTCCCTTCTTGGAAGCTCCCCCTCACAAGAAAGGTCCATTTCAGGTGGTTGTTGGGCGTGTGGTTCGCGCACAACAACTTCTTCTCTTCGCCTAGACGGTTCCGTGGTCTCGACGTTGGTGTTATCTTAGGGAGCTAGGCTCAATGAGGTGGTTGTGTTCAGAGGCATCACCTCGAAGTCCTGGCGGCATTGGACATCCATGCTCTAGGGTGAGCATCCCCATCTTTTGATGGTTCAACAACATTCGATCCAAGGAGAGGTGATGATTCGACAATCTTGGGGAGTTAGGCTCAATGAGGTGGTTGTGTTCAGAGGCCTCACCTCGAGGTCCTTTGGGAGATGTGAATGTATGGCATTGTTGAGTTGGACACCCACTTGATGGCAATAGCATGGCCTCGATTTTTTGATAGTATCGTCATATGTCCTCATTTTTTGCTTGGTCCCCTCGATCGCATCTAAGAGCTCCGATTCTTGGGATTTATTGTTGCTCCCTAAGCATTGTTGTACTTATTGTTTTTGTTTTTTGCGAAATGGTGTCGTGTTGTGTTGTTCTGTTTGACAGTAAGGGCTTCATTAATTTAAAGTTGGCCGATGTTTTTTTCTAAAAACGATGTGTTCATCTAGAATGGCATGCGATGGTAGACGAGCTTGCTATTCCAATGGCATGTGGGATCTTATTTCCCTTCCTACCGATGTTTGTTCCCTCACTTGTAAGTGGGTTTGCAAGGTTAAGAATCGCTCTCATGTTTACAAGCCTCATCTTATGTCTGATGTTGGTCCTCTATTTGCTACTTGGGATTGAGGTCTCTTTTAGCTCGGATGGCTTCTTTATATCTCAACATGCATTCGAGTCTTCTTGTGCATCCTACTCTTATACAAATGAGCGCACTGTTGAGACTTCAACAATGTTGTCGTCATCTTGCTAGGAGTCTTGCATATACAGTATCTAGTTGTGTCTTATCCGGATATCTTCTATCTTGTTCAAATTGTGGCCCGATTCGTCTTTGTTCCCACTTTAGTTCACTATAATCACCTACTTCGAGTACTATGATATCTTCATGGGACCTCTTCACATCGTCTTCTCTTTCTATGTTCCATTTCATTACAACTTTATGTCTATTCGAATGCCAATCAGGATAGCGAGCCCTCATATTACCACGTGTTTTCTGTTTACCTTAATTCTCTAGATGTACATTCTCCCACTGCCTAGAAAACAAAGGAACATATTGTAGTTTCACATTGATGTAGAGCCTGGGTTGTGATCTCCGACTCTTTTGCAACAAGGATGACTTGGCTATCGTGGTTCCTTAGGATTTGGGTGATTCTATGACTACACCAAATACTTTTTCATTCGACAATATAGGTGTTAACAATATTGTATGACCCTGTGAAGCATTAACTCACCAAACATATTGATGTCAATGCTTCTTTCATGTGGTCCCTTCTGCATGATGAGGTGATTTCTACCCAATATGTACCTTCTGAGATACAGTTAGCAGATTTCTTCGTGAAAGCTCAGAATGGAGCACATCACAACTTTTATCTCTTAAAACTATGTTGATCCGCCATGAGTGGTGAGTTCTAGAGTAGAATATAATATTTGTGTAATATCTCCACTTCATAAGTTACCGTGCCTATAAGTGTATATAAAGTGGCCTATGGCCTCATAGGAATACATGTAGCTATTTCCCCAACACCAATAACCTCTGAAGATAAAATATAGTATTAAAACACATTCGTAACCATCATTTAGGAATCTAGAGTGACCAAATTTAAAAAGGGTGCCTCATAGTTAGGCGTTTCACGTTCCCATGGAGTTCAAATAGGTATGTCCATCCGAACTTCCACGGAGTTTCTTGATGTGAACCCTAAAAGGTTGTGGAGGTTAGGTATCCAATCAACAAGAGTAGTGGGAGAGAAAAGAGTACCACAAGTAAAGCACTTGCTTCCATTTGATTTCGTAGGTTTAACATTTTTTGTAAATCAATTGGTACCACGTGAGTTGAGACCAAGTTTCTTGTACATGTTAAAACATGCATAGGCCCACAAGTTTTAATACCCCGATTCTTTCGTGGCCTCATGAATCGAGCATCTAGGTCCTTTCATTATGAAAGACATTATTTTGGTAGGAGATAATTTCAATCAACACTTACTGGGTGTCCATTCACATGTATGTTAAATCTTGTCATGTTTGTGAATACATAAATAATACTGGCAAGAGACAAGAAACACAAATGAATTACAAACATGTTCTTGAGCCTCGACTTTGATGTAGGGTATAGGTTTAGGGATGTAACATCTATATTAGTACTTACGAATAATTTGTTTGCATGGCAACATACAAATATTATTCACACAATTCTTATAATTAATAATTCATTTCTTGTGCACATGGGATTTTCTTTCGAATTGAATGAAGTTGTTAAAACCTTTTATTATAAACATAGAACCAAACCAAGGAGAGAAGCTCTAGTTTTTCATACCTATATGGCCCCTTGACTTGCCAACAAAGAAAAAAGTTAGTGTTTAGAGAAATGCTAGGGCATAGGAGAGAGTTGTGTGGCTTTATGAGGGTACATAACTCATATTTAACCTTTGTAGGTAAATAAAGTCTTACCCCAATATGGAAGGGAGGGGGTATAGACTTTGTGTGTCATTCTTTTAGTAAGTTGGTGGAACACACTTATTATAGTGAGCATGTTTTGCTTTGAAATTACCATAATAATTAGATCAAACTATTTTAGCATAAAACAAAGTTCCTAGTAAAGCGGGGCCAATCGAAAATTGTCATCTTGCATGGGTTGACCAATGCATGCCAGCACTCAAGCCCTTCTCAATGGCTCCAATGCCTAGAGGTATGTTTCTTTCAATCATAGGAACCGCTTTGTGATTTGTAGGCATAAGAAATTAGCCTTTCATTATGGGTATGCCTCTCTAGTTTCTAATAGGGGTTATGATTTAGAAATACTACAATTTAGGTTTGACACATCAAATATTTTCTAACTATGAAAGATAAAAACCTGAACATCACCAAAAATCCACTCCACGGATGATGAAAAATGAAATAAAATAGAAACGAGCAATTGTGCAGGCCAAGGCATGTATGTAGCTATACACAAGCTAGGTTGGGCTCATGGTGTCAAATGATTGTCGATATTTACATGTTCTATATAGGCCCCTCACTCCCCACTGGATCTGATCGGAAGCTAGTATTGGAAACAACCGAGGTAGTGTACAATTGTGTCCTTACACGAAGTATTATTGTGATGTAGCTCGCCATGGACCTTACACCTTGATACGGCGACACATTGAGATTTCTCACCAAACAACTATGCTATCAAGCTTGCCCTTGCCTTGTCCTCTTGAGTTTGCTTCCATAGAGTGAGTTAGAATTTATACCATGGCAATGGGGATCAAAACCAAGTGACCTCGAGGTAAGCAAAACTCAACAAGATGACAATAGTGAGTAGGGTCCTTAAGAGTCTAATCATCATTGTCCGAATGGTGAGGTGGTTAATGAGGAAAGTATGGTCCGGGAGATCATGTACATACTTCTCTTAGGATAAGAAGAGACCAAGAAAATATACCATCAAGAAAACCTTGACCCGGAGAGTTTTCACTAAGATGGCCATTTACAAAGGTAATGTAAATTGAAACATCTCAAGCGGTGAAACATATTGTCAACATAAATATGTGAAAAATATTTCAACTACAAGATCGATCCCATGCAGAAGGCGACCGATTAGGCCTACTTTCCAATATAAGCCTTCAAAACCTTAGTTGACATATTTTTTCATGAAGGCACTGACTTGAGCTCCCCAAACCTATATTATTGATCCATCATGAGTATGGAGTGGGGAGGGGGAGGTGTTAGACATATATCAGTGCAATATGTTTCCATATACACTAATCAATGTTATATAATGGCTAGAGCCCCACACAGTACATGAGTTTCTATCCCCCATAACACTTATCTCTAAAAATGATCTAGCTATGACGGCAATGCTATCTAACTCAAGGAAAATGGTGCCTAGGCATGGATGTGTTCATGCTCACTTGAATCCAGCAATGGCAGGGCATCGGTTTACTAGATTTTTATCACCGCACCCAATGCATAGATTTTTTGTTGCGTATGTGTTGTTGACATGTTGCAATGGTTTTGGTTGCATTTTGCAAAGGGTTTAATTCATTGCAAGCGTATTTCCCCTTTTCTATGCATTGTCTTTTATGTCGCATACGTTGCAAAGTTTCCAGTGATGTTTTGGGTACGTAACTCGTATATTGAATGCATTTTTTGAAGTGTTGTGATGTGAATGAACTTTATTTAGATTATGGAGAGAAATGTTGCGACAATATTGCATGTACATAACAAAAATCTTGCATTGGGAAATATTTTGTTGTAGCAATCGATCACTATAAGGCAATTACTTAATTCAAACTAGACAAAGTGGGAGGTGACTGTTTTTTATTTCCAGTAGCCCAACCAACACCTAGCTTTCCACTTATTATATTCTCTTCAAACATGTCATATGCAAGTATGAACATGCAAACATACATAGCCGAGCTCGGGACATAGATTGCATATGTGATAGCAAAGTAAATCTCAAGATGAAACTCTGAAATGCAAATTCTCCACTACATGTACATGAAATCATAGGGATACTCACTTCACTAGATAACCCCTTATCATTTAGCATTATTTCCTGGCTTGTAGATCTTACCTCGATGTATAATAACCGTCAATATCTCATATATATATATATATATATATATATATATATATATATATATATATATGCTTAATGTATTAAAAACAAATTAGTAACTGCAGATATAGCCCAACCTAAGGCCGCTCTTAGTGGAGAGTAACATATTTTAGTATGATGCGTATGATACTAGTTTACGGTACTACATCCATAGTGCATGATATCATATGCTAGTCTCTTAAATGAACACATTTATTGTTTTGTGACGCATAATAGCACAACATTTATCACCATACAATACCATGACATGATACTATCACCTTCTCTTTCCTCACTTAATACTATGCCATGTCACCAATATGCCTAGTTGGTATTGCATGTGGTTGTATGATATTATCTATGATACTCTTACCGTGGGAAAGTTAATGGCCTCCATGATAATTAATTTACGCGAGAGAACCTAGATAATGAATATAAGAAATTTAATAGCATGTCTCTCAGAAGAAAGAACTAATTATCACACATATCAATGTTGACTTGGTTGTAAATTGCGGTTTTAACAATATGATAACTTAGATAGTTTGGGGCCATTTATATCAAATTAATTTCACAATCAAACATCATACATATTCGTCCCTTGATGCAGTACACACGCGTAGAGAAATGCAAATCAGTGAGAATTTGGTTCAATCAATATCAATTTACCAGAGTTTCTTTTTGCAAACCCAATCTTGGTTGAAATAACTATAAATAAATAAATAGTGTCCCATATTAATTTAGTATAATCTGTTGGGGTTACATCATTTAACTCATAATACCAAATGTATAATTGAATGACTCAACTCTGATGTCTCTATCCTCACAAAGACACATACACATGTGGTATTTGTACTCGTTTATACATGAGGACTACATCTTGTGATAAGCTTAGCAATATATCGAGTTATCGACAGATACATGCATGTCCCTTTACAGAACTTTACAACCGGCCTTCTTAAGTTCGGAAATAGTGAAACTATCTAGCCCGACACATGTACTATGACAACTAAGTTAATTTTAGTTTTGCTTTACTTGCTATATTACCAACTGCCCGCAACTACTCTAGCATGGACTCTTCGTGAACTAGAGACTTAATGCACCTAGCAAAGTTCTTACTAGCGACATAGGTGCATAGATATTTTCTTTTGGATGCCAACATACAAGGCTACTGCATGCATTCTCTCCTCCTGTTGACATGCATGATACATGCACTTAAGTTGCCTGCGGTTAATCATTATTATGGATATGATGATGACAATATTATTACTAACGGAGCCTTCATTGTTGTGATAATAATATATTTTGAGCAAGTATTTAGGCACCTCACAACTATTTTAATGCACATTGATCATACTCCTTCCAACTATACGTTTTCATACTTATAATCTATTGGTTTTCTTACATCCTACCTCGTTTTAGAAACAAGAAATATTTTTATGGCAAACATAGTTTGATTGGTACACATTTTCTGCTTAGAAATTAAACAGGGATTTCAAATAATTTGGTTAGCAGTCAACAAGAAATAACCAACTTTAACGGGTTCTGAATGGCTTTCAGAAGTAACAAAACGGAAGAACGGACGCCTGACCCTGGCACCGTGTACTGCTTCCGGCTACAATTGGATGTCTCTAGAAGAAGAAAAAGAAACAGACCGTTGGCATAAACTCTTAAAGATTGCGATCCTAGGTAACACAGTAAATCCGCTAGCAGCTCTTACTTAATTCTAGTCCATTGATATCAAAGGAACAAAAGCTATAGCTGTAGTTCACGTAAGCATAAAATACTGTAGTGTGCAGTAGAGCAGTACTGTAGTGCAGTTACAGTTGGGACGCCGGCAGAAAAATAAACTAGCGGTGACCTGAATCTCAGACGGTTGAGTAAGAGCAGGTTCGGCTTGCATCGTGAATCCGTGATCTGGTCCCGTACGCGCGGAAGAAAAATATAGCTAACGAGCGGCATGAGATGCGCAGTAGAGTCGCGTATTCGCACGGGAAAAAAAAAACTACTCGTATTTGAAACATTGGCCTAATTCGATTGTGACCGAGAGAGCAAATAGCCGGTAGAAAAGACGGGGATCGGAGGCACAGGCACATACGTCGCGGGCGCGGCGAAGCGTTGGAAGGTGCCGTCGAAGGGGTTGATGACGAGGAGGCCGACGGCGGCGTCGCAGAGCACGGCGAGCTCCTCCGCCTTCTTAACCAGCCCCGTCCGCCGCTTCCTAAAGCAGATCCCCCGCCGCCTCCGATCCTCGATCCGCCGCAGCACCACGCGCCCCCGCTGCCGCGCCATCCTCCTCCTCCTCCTCCTCGTCCCCGACAGAAGGAAACGGAGGCCCGCGGCTTATGTAGCCGCACGCAGCAGCGCTTCATGCCCCCCGCCGTCGCTTTGCCGGATTCGCTCCCCACCGGCCAGGCTAGGGAATCTTGGCTGGGATCGGTCGAGCCGAAATTTGGTTACTCTCTGCTTCTCTGTTTGTTTAGTCCAACGCGCATAAATCAAAGATCGAAATTTGGCTCCGGATTGGGTCGGCGGCGAGCGCTGGCCCCACGGGATATAGGGCACGCGAATGCCAATGTCGGGTACAATCGCGTTGTCGGATCAGGAGTGGTGTCCAAGCCGAGCCCCGGCCCACCGTGCAGTCAAACATCAAAGCACTTGCACGCACGCTACGTGGAGTGTCCTGCGGCTGACATCTCACTACACGGCCGGTCAGCCCAGGTAGAAGAGAGCCTCGATGCACTACATTTGACTTATCCGTAGGGATTCTAAAAGAAATAGAAAACGTGGTGTGCACGCGCTGCACAGCAAGAACGTCTCGGAGCCGTGTAACACATACGTTCATATATTTATCTCTATAAATATATACGTACACCCTAATCATTTTTAAAATACTGAAAATAAAATCATTATAGACGTTTTTAAAATACTGAAAATAAAATCATTATAGACGTTTTCATAGTCGATGAAAACGTCTTCTTCCACTGTCGTTAAAGGCCTTGAAATGCGTGGAGCCTTTCGATTGCGTCGATGGTGCAGTGTCGTGGTTTGGTCCGGCTGACCAATGCTGTTAGATTTCTCCTATGGTGCTCTTTGTTGTGTTTTCCTTCGTTGTTCCCCCTGCTATGTGTGTTATTGGCGTGTGTTGTTTTTTGTTTATCTCTTCTCCCTTGTGCCCTCTGTACTTCTGGTTCACTCGAACCTATCTTGCGAGGTTGCAAAGGCATATAGCCAATTGAATACAATTCAGGTGGAGGACCATGTCCTCCCCCGGTGACCTTTAAAAAAAACTTTCAACAACCCATTATGTTGGGCTTTAAGGACCATCTTTGTTAAGAAATCCACAAAAAGGTTAAATAGGAAAGGGGAGAGTGGTCCCCCTAACGCACTCCTTTCGAGCTTTGAAAGTAAGGCACAATCTCATCGCTAAGTTTCACGCTAACCATACCTCCACTAAGATTTTTGTAATCCACTTGATCCGTTGTGGATTAAAATCTTTCATTTTATAGCAATCTACCAAGTATTCCTAGTTTATTTTATCATACGCTTTCTCGAAGTAAAGACATAATCACATCCATGATATCGTGCTTCTTAATAAAAGCATTTGGATGCCTACTAAACAGGATATCAACAAAAGGTTCCAGCCTAATAGTAAGAACCTTAGTAATCAATTTATAAATGCACTGAAGTAGGCATATGAGACGAAAGTATTGAATTTTATTAGCACGAGCAAATTTTAGGGAGGAGGGTAATAATCCTATAGTTCAACCGACGAACATCTAATTTGTTACCATGAAGTCACTCAAATAGTAACATCACATCATTCTTAAGTATCTCCCAACACTGTTGAAAAAATTCTATAGGAATGTTGTCCGAGCCAGGGGCTTTATTTGATTTCATGGAGAATAAAGCATTCTTAATCTTAGTCTCAGAAAAAGGTATAGTAAGGATAAAGTTATCGATATTGAAAAGTTTCTCATTTGGTTCCCACACTTTTTTCACCCAGTTTGCACAGGTTCCCATCAACGGTCCCAAAAGATCATTGTAAAAATCAGTAGCAAGTGCAAGGAGGTTCCTGGTCCCTCCAACCACCATTTCACCACAACTAAGAGACAAAATAGTGTTTCTCCTTCTTCCATTCACAATTCCTTGAAAATACTCTATATTTTGATCGCCTTTCAACAACCAATTTTCATGAGATTTTTGCAAACAGGCAACTTCCTCTTCATTCGGGAGATTGTGCAACTCAACCAAAATCTCGACTTCCTCACAATACAACTCAGGGGACAACACATCAGTTTCTTCTAGATTTTCTAGGTGCTGCAGCTCCTCCCTCAACAATCGTGTTCTTTTTCTAGCTTGCCCACATATATTAGAGCCCCAACCTTTGAAAATTTTCTTAAATACTTCAACTTGATATTCAAAATATCAATTGATTATCTAAATTCACAGGCTTCACCCAAACCTTAACAACTAAGGGAAGGAAATCAGGGTTTTTAGCCAATTTAAATCAAATCTAAATCCCATGCTTTGTACAGGAGCATGGATAAGATCATCAATGTTTAAGAATACGAGACAATGATCTGATATCTCTTTTACTAACTTCCTAACAAAAGTTAAAGGGAACTGACATCCCCAAGAGTTGGTGATAACCCACAATTGTAGGGGATCGCAACAGTCTTTGCGGGTAAGATAACCCAATTTGTTGATTCGACACAAGGGGAGCCAAAGAATATTTATAAGCTTTAACAATTGAGTTGTCAATTCAACCGCACCTGAAAGATACTTCCTTGGAAACGACATACTAGTAGCAACGGTGATATGGAAGTGATGGTGGCAACGGAAATAATGGTGGCAAAGCAACGAAAGTAAAATAGCAAAAGCAAAGCAACTTGTAACCAGCAGGATTAAAACACTGTCGGCTAGGGAGATGGATGGCTGGGCGTTGCATGGATGAGAGATATCATGTATTGAACTTGGGGCAAGGTACACAGAAAAGTAATGATCATCTAGGAAAATATCAAACATTAGGCATGTATCCCAAGGTAGTCATGCGTGCTTGCAATAAGAACTTGCACAACATCTTTTGTCCTACCATCCCGCTACCAACGGGACCAAAAGGAACTTATGGAGATTAAGGTGCTCCCGTCAAAGAGCACCGGAACAAAGCATTAACAACCAATGGATACATGTAATCCTCAAATTATAGTCTATCCCCTTTGGTGTTCCAAGCTGTCACCATTGGGATCGCCGGTTCCAGACTATAATAGGTGCATACAACTCATAGATAGGAGCAAGAACACAAATATATTCATGAAAACATAAGGGGTTCAGATCTGTAATCATGGCACTCGGGCCCAAAGTGACAAGCATGAAGAGCAACAAGTAGTAGCAAAGATGATAAACACCATAGTAGATGATAGGCAACATGCCCCCAACAATCTGACGAACTATTACATGATCTAACTCATCCAATCCCTACCATCCCCTTCGCCTACAGAAGGGAGTTACTCACACATTAAAGGGGAATTCATGGAAGGGTGATGGAGTGGCGACGATCATGACTATGGCGACGATTTCCCCTCACCGGAGGCCAAGGCAGCGTCCAGATTAGCTCTCCCGCTGAAGAACAGAGGGTGGCGGCGGCTCCGCGATGAGAATTGGCAAAAGGACTTCTGTTCTGGGGTTTCTTCGTCTCGGGTAAAAATAGGAGCCAAGGTAGGGCACCAGAGGGGGTGGGCCCCACCCAGGCGGCCTCCTGGTGCGGCCAGGGGGTAGGCCGCGTCACTAGGGCGCCTGAAGGCCTGGTGACCCCCCTCTGGCCCATCTTCTGTTCAAAGGTTCCTCCTGGTGTGTGGATTTTCTCTATTTTTTACTGGAATTTTTCGGGACACCTAAAAATCCATTTCCTGCACACAAGAAAACCATACAGACAGCTCCGCTGAAAACAACGTCAATCCGGGTTATTTTCGTTCAAATCATGCAAGAATGAAGCTAAAACAATAGCAAAAGTGTTTGGAAAAGTCGATACGTTTGAGATGTATCAGTTGGACATAAGGATCATGTCCAGTTTTTCAAGTGTAGGATTTTTTTGTTTATTCGGACAGGTATATAGACCACCATTCATGTCCATCTCTCACACACAAAAAGTTGATAATGGAGTTAAAAACCTCAGAAGAATGGCTCATTCTATTTTTTTTGTTCTTCTCACCAGCATGTCTAAGAATATTAAATTCCCATCCCACAATACAAGGACATGAAAGCCATCTTTCTAATCACCTAGGGGAGGGATCTAGCTTCTTGCATGCGTAATGTTCATGTGGTTAATCATACATGCACTATATACTTGACCTATGAGCCCCTTTCACAGACTGTAGGCTGATCTAGAGATTAACAAAGTTGCCACGAATCTTATATACCTAAGAGAGCGATTCTCACTAACTTATTTATCTTAACATGAAGTGTGTCACATCATCATACAATTATTGATGGGACAAAGCCCACCTCAACATGCAAACATGCATGAGAAAAGACCTACTACCACATGCCATCCGTGGGGATTTTTTTTAAATTTTATTACTATACATATATTCAATAAATATTTTATAAATAATCTATACGTAATCATATATAATAAGACATTTATATTTAAATTTTAATTTATGTGTTATTAACCTAGATATTCAATTTCACTCATTGAAATATATTGCAACTGATTCGTGCAACAACGTGTGGGGTACCATCTAGTATCTCATATATAGGTCATGAATATGCCATACCACTAAAAGAATAGCGCCGAAAAGTCAGAAATAAAACAAGAAAATGTGATCACATATATATGTCAAGTTTTAATTGTAGCAAGTTATTAGTATATCTTGTTGTTGAAAGTATTTTTGTATTTTTGGAATAACTAATTAAGAAAATAAAATTACATGTAGAAGAAAGTTTGAGATTGTTCCTCTTGTAGGATCGAAAGTATGTCTAGAGGGGGGGGGATTAGACTACTTGACCAAATTAATAACTTAACATTTTCCCAATTTTAACGGTAGGCAAGTTTTACCAAGTATAGCACACCCTACACATGCAAGTCTACGAGTTTTGCAGTGGAAAGTAATGACATTACAAGTGTAAGTAAATGGGGGTTAGGAAGATCAAATGCAATGAGGACATGGAGATTTTTGGCATGGTTACGATAGGTGGTGCTATTGTACGTCCATTTTCATGGAGACTTCAACCCATGGAGGGTAACGGTTGCGCGAGTCCACGGAGGGAGCCACCAACAAAGGGTCCACGAAGAAGCAAGCTTGTTTATTACAACATGTCTTACATCCACAAAGAACTAGCCTAACTCGGGGTAGATCTTCATGAAGTAGGCGATCTCCTTGCCCTTACAAACTTCTTGGTTCAACTCCACATGATTTGGAGGCTCTCAAGCGACAACTAACCAATCTAGGAGACACCACTCTTTAAGAGGTAATAGACGATGTATAGATGATCAACTCCTTTCTCTTGTGCTTCAAAAGATAGTCTCCTAAACACTCAATCACTCTCTCACAAAATTTGGCTTGGTAGAACAGTATGATTGGCTGGAAAGAAATTTGGAGAGGCTAGAAATCAAGATTTATATGGTAGGAATGGAATATCTTGATCTCAAGTTCTCAACACATGAGTAGGTGGTTCTCTCTCAGAAAATGAATGGTGGAAGTGTTGGTTCGTTCTGAGTACTCTCTCACTCTTTGAGTGAGAGGGTGGTGGAGGGGTATATATCGCCTTCTCCAAAAATCCAACCGTTACAACATTATTACCCAACTCGATGACACAAAAGTTAAAACTTGCTGCTACTGACGAGTGCAATATGTCCTAGTTATACTTATAAGCTTTAACAGTTAAGTTGTCAATTCAGCCGCACCTGAAAGATACTTGATTGGCAACGAAATATTAGTAGCAAGGGTGATATGGAAGTGATGGTGGCAACGGAAATAATGGTGGCAAAGCAACGAAAGTAAAACAACAAAAACAAAGCAACTTGTAACCAAAAGGATTAAAACACTGTCGGCTAGGGAGATGGATGGTTGGGCGGTGCATGGATGAGAGATATCATGTATTTAACTTGGGGCAATGCACACAGAAAAGTAATGATCATCTAGGCAAATATCAAACATTAGGCATGTATCCTAAGGTAGTCGTGCGTGCTTGCAATAAGAACTTGCACAACATCTTTTGTCCTACCATCCCGCTACCAACGGGGCCAAAAGGAACTTATGGAGATTAAGGTGCTCATGTCAAAGAGCACCGGAACAAAGCATTAACAATCAATGGATACATGGAATCCTCAAATTATAGTCCACCCCCTTTGGTGTTCCAAGCTGTCACCATTGTGATCGCCGGTTCCGGACTATAATAGGTGCATACAACTCATAGATAGGACCAAGAACACAAATATATTCATGAAAACATAAGGGGTTCAGATCTGAAATCATGGCACTCGGGCCCAAAGTGACAAGCATGAAGAGCAACAAGTAGTAGCAAAGATGATAAACACCATATTAGATGATAGGCAACATGCCCCCAACAATCTGACGAACTATTACATGATCTAACTCATCCAATGCCTACCATCCCCTTCGCCTACAGCAGGGAGTTACTCACACATGAAAGGGGAAGTCATGGAAGGGTGATGGAGTGGCGACGATGATGACAATGGCAACGATTTCCCCTCACTGGAGGCCAAGGCAGCCTCCAGATTATCTCTCCTGGATAAGAACATAGGGTGGCGGCGGCTCCATGATGAGAATTGGCAAAACGACTTATGTTCCGGGGTTTCTTTGTCTCAGGTAAAAATAGGAGCCAAGGTAGGGCACCAGAGGGGGTGGGCCTCACCCAAGTGGCCTCTTGGCGCGGCCAGGGGGCAGGCCGCGCCACCAGGGTGTGTGGAGGCCTGGTGACACCCTGTGGCCCATCTTCTAGTCAAGGGTTCCTCCTGGTGCATGGATTTTCTCTATTTTTATTGGAATTTTCTGGGACACCTAAAAATCCATTTTCCTGCACACAAGAAAAACATACATGCAGCTCTGCTGAAAACAGCGTCAGTCCGGGTTAGTTTCGTTCAAATCATGCAAGAATGAGGCCAAAACAATAGCAAAAGTGTTTGGAAAAGTCGATACATTTGAGATGTATCAACTCCCCCAAGCTTAGCATATTGCTTGTCCTCAAGCAATTCAGTTCAACGAACTGGACGTGACAAAGAAACTTTGACAAACTCTTGTGCTTCATTGGATGTATATAAGCATGTACTACAAACAAGTCCAACAAGTATTGGAGCGATGCTCCAAAGACAATGCACGAAGAAATCCTTCGATCATGTGAAGAGTTTCAAACAACTAAGAATGAATAATATGCAACTGAAAATCATGACGAGATCACAATGCACATGACTTGGACATACTAGAGTGTTATCTCTCTAGCCCTCATGAGTGAAGCAAAACATAAATGCAGACACTCCTTCAGAGTCTTAAAGGAGACTAGAAATAAATATTTCAGAATGAGTAATATCACAATCATGCAGAAGACAATGTGGTACTTTGGGATAATGCACATTACACTCAGAATGACAATTATGCTCTCAATAGTTGGTGCTTTGAAGAAATAAGGTGAAGACTCTCAAACCGTGGCTTTTGGTGGAAAAGTTGAAAACCTGTGGCTGGAAGCAAAGATTAAACAAGTACGAGAGCTCGCGATTTTCAAAACAGAGATAAAATGATTTTGGGAGTGTAACTTTCGAGTCAACGCTAGACAGTAAAGGTTCTCAATATCTTCCATACCAACCATATTAATGGCGGTTCCCATGCTTTTTATGCTTACACCCCCCTCCACTAATTCTTACACAAGCCATGGCTAGCCGCATCGCGGGTGCCCTCCATACAATCTCAAGCCTAGGGGGAGTGTAAGTTTATTTTTTTATAAACCATTTAGAAGTAGGCATTCTCCAAACCAGCCTCTGCCTTGTAAATTTGACTAGAATAAACTTTGTCAAGGAGTAAAAATATTTTTAGCATGGAAGATATTGATTTCCCCTAACGCTCCATGAGCTTGTACGGGTATAAAAAGAGAAGTGCATTTGAATAGTTTTGAGATGGTACAAGAAAGTCTTCGTTAGGATGGCCGGTAAATACCATATATAGGAAGGTATGGTGGATTCATATGGTGCAACTGGTTCCAAGGATTTTGGATGCACAAGCAGCCAGTCCGCTTAGTACAGGCGAAGGCTAGCAAAAGAAGGGGAAGCGACCAACTAGAGAGCAATAACGGTCATAATCATGCAGAGCGACAAAGCAACATTGAATCGGGCATGAAAGTGTTATAACTATTCTGAAATAAAAAGATCATCAAGGCTTGATAGACTTCTAGTCATAAACATGTGTAAGCATGTGACAAGTCAATCCAAAAAAAACTCTCCGAAGGGGAATACCACTTCAATATGCCAAACCATGAACAATGCAATGCATGCAAATCATTTCAATAACACATTATGCACTCCAGCTATTTGAGACTAGTCACAAAGAAAGCATGAACTACTGGGAATTCATTGTAAACATAGCACTATGTCCCTACAAGCTGGTCTCTAGATCATAAGTACACGCATATGTACAAAAGTAGAAACACATAGAGTTCATACCTGCTTTCCTTGTTGCATCCCTTGCGTCGATCTTCGTCATTATTGCATCGTCACTTGCACGATCGAACATAGAAAGATATAATCAAGTGCAATTGCAACCATGGGCGTGAGCTGAACTCTGCAGAGAAAGCAAACTAAAGAGAGAAAGGAAATCTTTTTGGGTTTTCCAAAGGTTAAACGAAAGAAAAAGAGAAGAGAAATATTTTTGTTGTTTTTGCAAAGAAAGAACAAAGAAGAACAAGCAAAAACTCCGAAAATATTAAAAAGGAAACCACGGATGATACAATGAAAGGGGAGAAGGGTATGTACTCCCCCAAGCTTAGGCTTTTGGCCTAAATTGGGCTTGGCAACTACGGGCCCCAGGAGCTCCCTCCGGCTCCGGGGTGGTACTGGTAGCTCCAAGAATCGTACGGGGCCTTGGGCGCGTAGACTGATGTCCTGCTATCCTTCCAAGAAGAAGGATCCCCACCCAAAGAAGAAGGACCCTCGCCCCACTGGGCAACAGGTTCCTGCTGGGGAGGCAGAATCTCCTCTGGCTCCTCTTCCTCGGAACAACCCCCTCCACGGGGTTGTGGAACTGCTGCTAGATCACGAACTCGTCCAGCTCAATCGCGGTGAAGGACCATCCGTTCCTGATGTGGGGAAACAAGATGCTGGAAATCTTCCCCCGGTGAATGTCTTGCGGATCCTTGCTGCCGCCGCAAGGAATTCGGAACACGGGTATGTCATGGCATGTCCCGTGTCCATCTCGTGGAGCAACTCCGGTGGCACGATATCATCATTGTAACTTGTCCTCGTAGTAGAGGGTGAAGCTGCAGCTCTAGTTAGTCTATCGGTAGGCTCGGGTCTCTTCTTCCCAAGCCATCCTTTTGCTTTTCCAAACGAACTCATTTCTGAAATTTTTGGTACATCACAAAAATGAAGGTTTAAGCGAAATGAGTTGGAGCAAACTATTCTACTCACTTCCCCGATGCATAAACTTGCATCAAAGCTTCACAAATAGATTTCTAAACATGCATGCATGCTCATATGAACAACACCAAGAACTCCTAAATACTCACAAATAAGACTACCAATCAAAATCCTAATTGCAGGGATGGAGGAGTCACATACCAAGGAGCAAATGCTCAAAATCTCGATGCAAATGATGGGCTGTAGAGAGAGTTCAAATTGCCACCAAGAACATCAAGAACTTGAGCTTGAGGAGAAAAATCGATATTTTCGGAGTGATAGAGAGAAGGGAAGAATAAATACCTGGAAAGGGGATCAGGTGGGCCTAGGTGCCCTGTCGGAGCGGCTAGGGGCCAGGCCGCGCCACCTGGCCGCCTGGACCATGGGTGCCCCCCCGGTCAGCCCCAGGTGCCCCTGTGCCTCTTTTTTGATGAAAATTTTTATTATATTTTTCTGGAATTTTTATGACAACTTCACTTTTGAAAAATAATAATTGAAGTACCGAAAGCTGCAAAACTTCCGGAAAGCTCGAAGCAATGGTTAAACATATGAATCTTCTAAAACATAAAACTTTGGTACAACAAGGAGGATGAAAGATAAAGGAAATGAAAACATGAAAAGCTTTTCTTTTTACTCATATAAAACATGTTTGTTAGCAAGGTTGATCAAGTCTTACTACCAAATAGGTGATATATGAAGCAAAAAGTTTCACTTCTTGTAAAGCAATAATGGTACCTTTATTTTAATGGATATTGTCCCCACCATAATGGTTTTGTATTTGTGGTGCACATGTAGAGGACAATCCAACTCTCCAACCTTCACGGTATCAATATTCTCAATAGATTTAAGGCCATGCCTTTTATCAATCTTCTTTGGAAAATATACCGCGTGCTCCTTCTCATTAACATTGACAGTCACCTTTCCTTTATTGCAATCAATAATAGCACCTGCGGTGTTAAGAAAAGGTCTACCAAGAATAATAGACATGCTCCCATCCTCGGGCATGTCAAGCACAAGAAAATCAATAGGGATCAAGCAATTAGCAACTTCAACAGGAACATCCTCACAAATACCAATAGGAACGGCTGTTGACTTATCAGCCATTTGAAGAGAGATATCCGTAGGGATTAGTTTATTTAGACAAAGCCTTTTGTAAAGAGAGAAAGGCATAACACTCACTCTTGCACCAAGATCACATAAAGCAGTTCTGACATAATTATTTTTTATGGAGCAAGGAATGGTGGGTATACCTGGATCACCAAGCTTCCGAGGAATCTTACCACTGAAAGAGTAATTAGCAAGCATAGTAGATATTGCCTCATTAGGAACTTTTCTTTTATTAGTAACAATATCTTTCATATACCTCGAGTACGGAGGCAACTTAATAGCATGAGTCAAAGGAATTTGAAGAAAAGGAGGTTTCATCCATTCACAAAATTTATTGTAATGCTCTTCTTCTTTAGTTTTGAAAGACTTACGCGGGAAGGACATTGATTTCTGTCCCCATGGTTCTCTTTCCTTCCCATGTCTTCTTGCAACAAAGTCTTCTCTAGTATATCTCTTGCGCTTGTTGGGTGCTTCTTCTTCTTGTACTTCAGGAGGATCTTTCTTCTCATTATATTTTATCAGGTTTAGCACCATCTTCAGTCTCAGCATCGGAAGTAGATATACTATTAGAATCAACAATAGGTTCTTCATCAATTATGGGATCGTTGGGGTTATCAGCTTCCTTGTGTTTCTTCTTCTTCGGGGAGCTGACAACGTCTTCTTCCTGCAATTGAGAATCTTGCTCGATCCTCTTTGGATGCCCCTTCGGATAGAGGGGGTCCTGGGTGTGTGTACCACCTCGGGTCTTTATACCATATGCCTTTGTATCAACTTGTTTGGCATTGTTAGCAAGCAAATCTTTTTGCACATTAGAAATTTGTTCAAGCTAAGTTTGAACCATATGAAAATGCTTAACAAGACCTTTAACATCATTAACGGTTCTACTTAAAACATCAAGCAAACTTTTGATAGCAAGGGAATTATCATGCAACTGGCTTTGAATCCTCTCATTAAAGTGACTTTGCTTGACAATGAAATTATCAAGCTCATCCGAACACTGATCAGGAGGCTTACCATGAGGGGTGTCACTTGCATTGAATTCTAAAAGATAGTGTACCTCTACCATAGGTGGGTGAGTGGTAGGCTCGCATAACTTCTCAATAGGAGGTAGATTCTTCACATCTTCAGCTTTAATACCTCTCTCTTTAATAGACTTTTTGGCTTCTTGCATATCTTCGGGGCTCAAGAAAAGCATACCCCTCTTCTTTGGTGGTGGAGGTGGTTCACGAACGGACCAATCATCATGATTTTTGGCTATCTTCAACATTAGTTCTTCAGCATCGTCCGGTGTTCTTTTCCTGAAAACACAACCAGCAAAACTATCCAGATAGGTTCTAGATTCATCGGTTAGACGAGCATAAGATATATCAAGCAATTCATTCTTAGGGATTCCATGTCCCGGTCTAGCCTTGAGTAAAGTGCAATACCTCCCCCAAGCTTTAGGGAGGTGCTCATCCTGCAACTGTTTAGCAGCATGTTGCTTATGAGCAGGAAAATATTTAGCAAAAAAAGATTGAGCTAAATCTTGAGGACTCTTAATGGAACCACATGGTAGTGCATCATACCATGCTTTAGCATCTCCCTTCAAAGAGAAAGGAAGTAGCTTAGTAACATAATAATTTCTCTTCTTGTCCTATGTAGCGAATAAGCCACCCAACTCAGTGAGTTTGGTAAGGTGTGCAATAGAATCATCATTTTCTCTGCCATAAAAGGGGTCAGCTTCAACTGTGGATATAAGTGAAAGATCGACAGATAAATCAAAATCAGCATCTTCAATGCAAATAGGAAATGAAGCAAATTCAGGATCAGGAGTAAATTTGTTCTTCATAGAATGCTTTTCGAGCAACTTCTTAACAGCAGCAGGGTCAGAGTTAGCACACTTTGTAAGCTCCCTGAATAAATCATCATCAAGCTCAATATAATCATCATCAAGAATTATTTCCTGGAGACCACTCAAGTCTAGGTAACCAAAGGGTCTACCAATGGGGTAGCGTGTAACAGGAAATTCAATTCCAAACTGCTTCGCACCCTTAGCAATATGAGACTCAATAAAATAACCAAGTAAACTAGTCTCATCAAGAGTAGTAGAAGCATCATCAAAAGTATCACACATAGTGACGGACTCGGTAGAAGCAACATGTGGTGGTGGAGAAGCAAACTTACTCATAACGGAAGGTGGATCAAGCGTAGCACTAGTGGTAAGAACAGTACCTTTTCTTGTAGTGGATGGTAAAATCGGAACCTTGGGGTCTCCTTTCTTATCCATAGCGGATAAATCGCAGCAAGAAAAATAACTCCAAGTAGACTTGTAAATAAAGCTATGCTCCCTGGCAACGACGCTAGAAAATAGTCTTGATAACCCACAAGTGTAGGGGATCGCAACAGTCTTCGCGGGTAAGATAACCCAATTTACTGATTCGACATAAGGGGAGCCAAAGAATATTTATAAGCTTTAACAATTGAGTTGTCAATCACCTGAAAGATACTTCCTTGGCAACGACATACTAGTAGCAACGGTGATATGAAAGTGATGGTGGCAACGGAAATAAAGGTGGCAAAGCAACGAAAGTAAACAGCAAAAGCAAAGCAACTTGTAACCAGCAGGATTAAAACACTGTCGGCTAGGGAGATGGATGGCTGGGCGCTGCATGGATGAGAGATATCATGTATTGAACTTGGAGCAAGGCACACAGAAAAGTAATGATCATCTAGGCAAATATCAAACATTAGGCATGTATCCCAAGGTAGTCGTGCGTGGTTACAATAAGAACTTGCACACCATCTTTGATCTATCATCCCGCTACCAACGGGGCCAAAAAGAACTTATGGAGATTAAGGCGTGATAACCCACAAGTGTAGGGGATCGCAACAGTTTTCGAGGGTAGAGTATTCAACCCAAATTGGTTGGTTCGCCAAAGGGGAAGCGAAAGAATATTCTGAAGTATTAGTAGCTGAGTTTGTCAGATTCTACCACACCTGAAAGATTAGTGTCTGCAAGAAAAGTATCAGCAACAAAGTGGTATGATAACAACGGTGCCAGAAACGATCTGTTGACGACAGACTATTCCTAACTGTTGTATCAATGGCGCCAGTAGGTTGCACATGGGTGAATAACTATTCTTCCCCGACAAGAGTGTCGGAAAAGATCTTGCAACAAGTAACAACGAAGTAGCAAGGAACAGCAGCAGCAACAGAGTAACAACAGTAGCAACAGTAGTAGCAAAGTGGCCCAGTCCCTTTTGTAGCAAGGGACAAGCCTATACAAAGTAACATAGCGAGGACCAGTAGTAAAAGACTCGTAGGCAGTGGATCGGTGATGGATGAGTATGACAGATGTGATTCATAATGTAACAGCTATAACACGGAGAGATATGTAACTAGCTCCCGTCCGTCGATCTAATGTAGGCATGTATTCCGTATGTAGTCATACGTGCTTAGGGAAAATAACTTGCATGACATCTAGTGTCGATCCCTCCCGTGGCAGCGGGGTCCTAATGGAAACTACGGGATATTAAGGTTCTCCTTTTAATAAAGAACCGGACCAACGCATTAACACACGGTGAATACATGAACTCCTCATACTATGGTCATCTTCGGGAGTGGTTCCGGCTATTGTCACTCCGGGGTTGCCGGGTCATAACACATAGTAGGTGACTACAACTTGCAAGATAGGATCTAAAACACACATATATTGGCGACAACATAATAGGTTCAGATCTGAAATCATGACACTCGGGCCCTAGTGGCAAGCATTAAGCATGGCAAAGTAGTAGCAACATCAATCTCAGAACATAGTGGATACTAGGGATCAATCCCCGTCAAAACTAACTCGATTACATGATAGATCTCATCCAACTCATCACCGTCCAGCAAGCCTACGATGATATTACTCACAAACAGCGAAGAGCATCAAGGAATTGGCGATGGAGGAAGGTTGATGATAACGATGGCGACGAACTCCCCTCTCTGGAGCCCAAAACGGACTCCAGATCTGCCCTCCAGATGAAGAACAGGAGGTGGCGGCGCCTCCATATCGTAAAACGCGATGAAACCTTCTCTCTGATTTTTTTCCGGGCGAGACGGAAGATATAGAGCTGAGTTTGGGGGCGGTGGTGCCACGTGGGCACCACAAGCCCTCATGGCGCGACCTAGGGGGGTGGCCGGGCCCTGCGGGCTTGTGGCCCACCGGCACGCCCCCTCCGGTGGATCTTTGTGCAGGTATTTTTATTTTATTCTAGAAAAAATCTCCGTAAATTTTCAGGACATTCCGAGAACTTTTATTTCTTCACAAAAACAACACCATGGCAATTCTGCTGAAAACAGCGTCAGTGCGGGTTAGTTCCATTCAAATCATGCAAATTAGAGTCCAAAACAAGGGCAAAAGAGTTCGGAAAATTGATACGACGGGGACGTATCAACACCCCCAAGCTTAAAGCCTTGCTTGTCCTCAAGCAATTCAGTTTCTGTTTGATCTTGTTGTTGCAACTATGTCTAACTCATAACCAGAATTTCAGCAAGATCACAAGCAAACCACATAAGCAAATGACATCTAGGTCTCACGATAAACCCATATCAATGGCGTAATTAACTAGTGAGCAAATAATAATAAGCCTCAAATGTCAACACTTCAATTAAAACAACATGAAGCAGTATGAATAGATGGTATCTCACTAGCTCTTACTGAGACCGCAAAACGTAAATGCAGAGCACCTTCAAAGACCAAGGGCTGACTAAACATTGTAATTCATGGCAATGAAGATCCACTCATAGTCATACTCAACACAGTTAAAAGCAAAGCATAAAAAATGACAAAGGTGCTCTCTAATTGGTGCTTTTGTAAGAGGAGGATGACTCAATAGGAACATAAATAGGCAGGCCCTTCGTAGAGGGAAGCATTGATTTGTAGAGGTGCCAGAGCTCAAGCTTTGAAAACAGAGATAATAATTTTGGGTGGCATGCTTTCATTGTCAACGCAATGACTAAGAGTTCTCAACATCTTCCACGCTACACATGCTATAGGCGGTTCCCAAACAAAAAAGTAAAGTTTTGACTCCCCCACCACCAATCAAGCACACTCCACGGCTAGCCGAATCCTCGGGTACCGTCCATAACAACATCAATCCTGGGGGAGTTTTGTTTGCAATTATCTTTTCGATTTGAGCATGAAACTGGGAATTCCAATTACCGGCCCCTTTCTCGTGAATGATAGTGAATAAACACATATCGAGGATAACACGCCTAGCATGGAAGATACCAATAGCCCCCTGTCACCACATGAGCGGTCCGGGCATGCAAAACATATTATTTCTTGAAGATTTAGAGAGTGGCACATGCAAATTTGCTTGGAACGGCAGGTAGATACCGCACATAGGGAGGTATGGTGGACTCATATGGCACAACTTTGGGTTTATGGAGGTGGATGCACAAGCAGTATTCCCGCTTAGTACATGTGAAGGCTAGCAAAAGACTGGGAAGCGACCAACTAGATAGCGACAACAGCCATCAAAATGCATTGAGATTAACTAGCATTGAGTGCAAGCATGAGTAGGACATAAATCACCATGAACATGAATATCATAGAGGCTATGTTGATTTTGTTTCAACTACATGCGTAAACATGCGCCAAGTCAAGCCACTTGAATCATTCAAAGGAGGATACCATCCTATCATACTACATCATAGTCATCTCAACATTCATGTTGGCAACCAAGACAGACCATTATAAGCTCCTAGCTAAGTAAGCATGGCATAATCAACTATGATCTCTAAGTTGTCATTTCAAACATGTTTGTCTCACAATAAAGCTGAATCAGGCATGTTGAGCTAGTCATATTTACAAAAACAAAATAGATCGAGTTCATACCAGCTTTTCCAGGCTCAGTCACTTCATCATATATCGTCATTATTGCCTTTCACTTGCACGACTGAATGATGTGAACAATAATGAGAGTGCTCATGTATTGGACTAAAGCTGGAATCTGCAGGCAAACACAAAGGAGAAGACAAAGTAATATGGCTCTTTGAAAGCTAAACAGGTATGCATGCGAGAGCCACTAAACATCGTAACCATATCTTCTACCTTGACCCAAAGAAAAAGAAAACTATCTACACGGGAAAGATCCCAATAAGAAAAGAAGAAAAAGAAAATCTTTCTGGTTTTCTCAAACTAGACACACGAAAAGAAAACGAGAAAAACAAAATAAACTAGCATGGATGATACAGTGGCAAAGTGTGAACACCGGCTATAAAAATGAAAGCATAAGCAAGAATGTAAAGTCGGTGAGAACACGTACTCCCCCAAGCTTAGGCTTTTGGCTTAAGTTGGTCTACTCCCAAGGATGGTCCTGGCGAAACCCAAAATCATAATTGGGGTTATACGGGAGCGCTGCAGCCACTGCCTGAATAGCTGCCTCACGGAGACGAGCAGCCTTTGACTCCCTCTCATACTCCTCTGGTTATGTAATATCTCCGTTTTACCTGAAAGTCAAAGAAGGCAGGAGCAGGAAGGGTAATATGGAAAACACGCTGCCGGTTAAATATCAGACGGTATAGGAGGGATTCGTCATCCCTCTCAAGGAACTGGTAGCGTGTCAAAGCGACGCGGTCAAGGAAAGCTGTATGGAGTGGGGGATCTCCTTCGCGGATGGGTACACCAAGAAAATTTGCTATGCGAGTGGCATAGATCCCACCAAAGAAATCCCCTTCAATAGCATTCTTATTCAGCCTCCTTGCTATAATAGCTCCCATGTTGAAGCTTTTGTCACCTGTCACTGTGCTCTTAAGGATACTAAGGTCGGGTGCGCAGAGGTGACAATGCTCAATCTTGCCATTAATGCATCTGTCTATGAAGAGTGCAAAGTAATGCAAGGCAGGAAAATGAATACTCCCCATGGTAGCTTGCGTAATGTCTCTAGTTTCTCCAACCGTAATACCAGAGAAAAAATCTCTAACTGAAGATTTAGGAGGATCATTGAGGGTACCCCAAATAGGTATTTTGCAAATTCGATTGAAATCCTCTAAATCCATGTTATAAGATTTATCATAGAGATCAAACAGTACCGATGGCTCACGACCAGCTGAAAATTTGAATCTACGAACAAAAGAGGGAGTGAGAGCAACATACTGTTCACATTTATCAGAGATGAATTCTTCTAGTCCGACATTGTGAACAAGTGCATCAAACTCATCTTTGAAACCTGCCTCAATCATAAATTCATCAGAAGGCCATTCACATGGTTGTACCTGCGCGTCCCTTGGTTGGTAAGGATCAGGCTCCCGAATCGCAAGACGGGGACCTCTATTGCTTGAGGAACCACCATGAAAGTTTCTCCTGAACATCTTTCCTTTTCAGAAATTTTCAGTGACCCAAAGGAAAAGTGAACAAGGCTCAACTAAACTAGTAGCAACTACTCCCACAAGTGCTTAGAGGTCATGTTACGCATCAAAACTACTTGGGACCAGCTAAAATCAACATGCAAAGCTCAAGAACATGGTCACCAAGGCAGCAAAAATATGCGGAGTATAAGGCACTAGAGCAAAAACTAATTGGACCAATGGAGGAGTCACTTACCAAGGAGTAATTTCCCCAAAACAGTTCGGAGAATGGTGATTTGAGCAAAGAGATCGAAAATCCCAGCAAGAGGAGCAAGAACACGGGTTTGAGTTGCGAAACGATTTTTTCTGGAGGTAGGAGAACCAGATGAGAGCAAGAATGAGTGGAGGCGGTGCCTGTGGGCCCCACAAGCCTGGGTGGCACGCCCAGGGGGGTGCCCGTGCCCCAAGGGCTTGTGGCCCATTGGTGCAACCCCCAGACAAGCTCTTTGTCTCAGAATTTTTAAAAAATTCGAGAAAAAATCATACTTGATTTTCAGGACGTTCGGAGAACTTTTATTTTCGGGGTACTTTTCTACCGGACGCTAAAACAGAAAACAGGGAAAACTAAACTAAATCTATCATTTGACTTCTAAGCAACCTAAAGTGAAAGCTTGGAACAGAGGTTTGTGACTCCTCGATTCATCCATCTCATGGTCATCGAAAGAAAATCCGCCAATGAGGTTGATCAAGTCTCCTCGACAAACCTTTTCGAATCGCAAAAGAGAACAGAGAATTTTCGAATAGTCAATAGGTCACCTCAATTGGGATGTGTATCTCCCCAACAAGCAAGTCATACTTCATCTTGACACGAGGAATAGGGCATTCAAAGCTCCCAATAAGAATCGATGAAGTTTTTTCGATAGCATTGATGCAATGTACTCGATATTGTTTCTTCGGAAAGTGCACCATATGCTCATTACCGTTGACATGGAAAGTGACATTTCCTTTATTGCAATCTATAACAGCCCTGCGGTGTTTAAAAAGGGTCTTCCGAGGATGACCGCCATGGCATCGTCCTTGGGAATATCCAAGATAACAAAGTCTGTTAAGATAGTGACATTAGCAACCACAACAGACACATCCTCGCGAATGCCGATAGGGCAAGCAGTTGATTTGTCGGCCATTTGCAGAGAGATTTCAGTGGGTGCCAACTTATCCAGTTCAAGTTTACGATAAAGAGAGAGAGAGGCATAACACTAACACGAGCTCCAAGGTCGCATACCGCAGTTCTAACGTAGTTGCCTTTAATGGAGCAAGGTAGAGTGGGCACACCGGGATCACCTTGTTTTTAGGAGTTCCACCCTTGAAGGTATAATTAGCAAGCATGGTGGAAATCTCAACCTCAGGTACCCTCCTCTTATTAGTCACAATATCTTTCATGTAGTTAGCATACAGAGACATTTTGAGCATATCTGTCAAATGCATCTGCAGAAAGACAGGTCGGATCATTTCAACGAAGCGCTCAAAATCTTCATCATCCTTTTTCTTGGATGGTTTGGGAGGAAAGGGCATATGTTTCTGAACCCATGGTTCCCTTTCTTTACCATGCTTCCTAGCAGCGAAGTCATTCTTATCGTATCTTCTATTCTTAGGCTGTGGGTTATCAAGATCAACACTAGGTTCAATCTCCACATCCTTTTCATTGCTAGGTTGAGCATCATCATGAACATCACTATTGATATTATCATTAGGCTCATGTTCATCACCTGATTGTGTTTCAGCATCAGAGACAGAGGCATCGTTTGGACTCTCAGGTGTAGAAGCAACAGGGTTGCTAGCATGCAGGTTCCTATCATCTTTCTTCTTCTTTCTAGGATGGCTAGGTGCATCAGTGCTAACTCCTTGAGAATCTTGTTCAATTCTCTTCAGATGACCCTCAGGATACAGAGGTTCCTGGGTCATTCTACCGCCTCTAGTAACGACTCTGACGGAATTGTCATTCAACTCATTGAGCAAGTCATTCTGAGCTTTAAATACTTGTTCTACCTGAGTAGTAACCAAAGAGGTATGTTTACTCAGAAGTTGAAGATCATTGATGTTTCTGTCCACACAAGCACTTAAATGACTAAGCATACGAGCATTCTGTTCCAATTGTCTGCTAACATAATAATTGAAACTTTGTTGTTTGGCAACAAAGTTATCAAATTCATCCATGCATAAGCTAGCAGGTTTATCAAAAGGAATATCACTCTCATCAAACCTACGTAGAGAATTTACTTCTACTACATGTATCGGGTTATCGAGACCATGGATCTCTTCGATAGGTGGTAGATTTTTGACATCTTCAGATTTAATGCCTTTCTCTCGCATAGATTTCTTGGCTTCTTGCATATCTTCAGGATTGAGGAATAGAATACCTCTTTTCTTCGGAGTTGGCTTAGGAGGTGGTTCGGGAATATTACAAGCATTCTCATTGCACAAGATGTTATTCAATAGAATTTCAGCTTGTTCTATAGCTCGTTCTCTAAAAACACATCCGGCACAACTATCTAGGTGGTCTTTGGAAGCATCAGTAAGTCCATTATAGAATATATCAAGTATTTCATTAGGTAAAGCATTCAGTAGCTGGATGAGCCTCCCCCAAGCTTGTGTGAGACTCTCATCTTCAGCTTGAGTAAAGTTGTATATTTCCCGCAAGGCAGCTTGCTTCTTATGGGCAGGGAAGTATTTTTCAGAGAAGTAGTAGACCATATCCTGGGGCTACGCACACAACCAGGAGCAAGAGAAGTGAACCAGGTTTTAGCATCATCCTTTAGCGAGAAATGAAATAGCTTGAGGATGTAGTAGTGGCGGATCTTTTCCTCACTAGTGAATAGGGTGGCTATATCGTGCAGTTTGGTAAGATGGGCTGCAACCGTTTCAGATTCATAACCGTGAAAAGGATCAGATTCGACCAGAGTGATTAACTCAGGGTCGACAGAGAATTCAGAATCCTTATCGGTCACAAAGTTAGGCGAAGTAGCAAACTTCGGGTCGTATTTCATCCTAGCATTCAAAGATTTTTCTTTCCACTTGCGCAGTAATTTCTCAACATCATAGCTATCCTTACACACAAGAAAATCCTCAGCTATCTCTCCCTCCATAACATAGCGTGTATCATGCATAACAGACAATTCAGGCATAGTAGCAGGTTCTACTTCAATAGTATCAGCAGTTTCAGAAGTATCATCACATCTAGCAGCAACTCTAGCAATATGTGCATCAAGGGCACCTAGTGGCAAAGCAGTATCAGGCATAGCATCATCAGGCATAGTATCAAGCATATCATCATCAGTCATAGTATCAAGCATAGCATCATCAAGCACAGTATCAAGCATAGCATCATCAGGCATAGTATCAAGCATAGCATCATCATAAGCATCATGGGCATCAGAAGTAGCATCATCAAGCACATGCAACATATCAAGATTTCTAGCAGGAGTCAATGTCGCAAACTTACTCATAACTAAAGGTGAATCAAGTGCAGAGCTAGATGGCAATTCCTTACCTCTCCTTGTAGTGGAAGGCAAGATTTTAGTTCTTGGATCTTTCAGATTCCTCATAGTGATCAGCAGACGTCAATCCCAAGTGACTCAGAGAATATAGCTGTGCTTCCCCGGCAACGGCGCCAGAAAAAGGTCTTGATAACCCACAAGTGTAGGGGATCGCAACAGTTTTCGAGGGTAGAGTATTCAAGCCAAATTTGTTGGTTCACCAAAGGGGAAGTGAAAGAATATTCTCAAGTATTAGCAGCTGAGTTTGTCAGATTCAACCACACCTGAAAGATTAGTGTCTGCAAGCAAAGTATCAGTAGCAAAGTGGTATGGTAACAACGGTGCCAGAAACGATCTGTTGAGGGCAGACTATTCCTAACTGTGTAACAATGGCGCCAGTAGGTTGCACGTGGGTGAATAACTATTCTTCCCCGACAACAGTGTCGGAAAAGATCTTGCAACAAGTAACAGCGAAGTAGCAAGGAACAACAGTAGTAGCAGCAGCAGAGTAACAACAGTAGCAACAGTAGTAGCAAAGTGGCCCAATCCCTTTTGTAGCATGGGACAAGCCTAGACAAAGTAACGTAGCAAGGACCAGTAGTAAAAGACTCGTAGGCAGTGGATCGATGATGGATGAGTATGACGGATGTGATTCATCATGTAACAGCTATAACACGGAGAGATATGTAACTAGCTCCCGTTCGTCGATCTAATGTAGGCATGTATTTCGTATGTAGTCATACGTGCTTAGGGAAAAGAACTTGCATGACATCTATTGTCGATCCCTCCCGTGGCAGCGGGGTCCTAATGGAAACTACGGGATATTAAGGTTCTCCTTTTAATAAAGAACCGGACCAACGCATTAACACATGGTGAATACATGAACTCCTCATACTATGGTCATCTTCGGGAGTGGTTCCGGCTATTGTCACTCCGGGGTTGCCGGGTCATAACACATAGTAGGTGACTACAACTTGCAAGATAGGATCTAAAACACACATATATTGGCGACAACATAATAGGTTCAGATCTGAAATCATGACACTCGGGCCCTAGTGACAAGCATTAAGCATGGCAAAGTAGTAGCAACATCAATCTCAGAACATAGTGGATACTAGGGATCAATCCCCGTCAAAACTAACTCGATTACATGATAGATCTCATCCAACTCAGCACCGTCCAGCAAGCCTACGATGATATTACTCACAAACAGCGAAGAGCATCATGGAATTGGCGATGGAGGAAGGTTGATGATAACGATGGCGACGAACTCCCCTCTCTGGAGCCCAAAACGGACTCCAGATCTGCCCTCCAGATGAAGAACAGGAGGTGGCGGCGCCTCCATATCGTAAAACGCGATGAAACCTTCTCTTTGATTTTTTTCCGGGCGAGACGGAAGATATAGAGCTGAGTTTGGGGGCGGTGGTGCCACGTGGGCCCCACAAGCCCTCATGGCGCAACCTAGGAGGGTGGCCGGGCCCTGCGGGCTTGTGGCCCACTGGCACGCCCCCTCCGGTGGATCTTTGTGCAGGTATTTTTCTTTTATTCTAGAAAAAATCTCCGTAAATTTTCAGGACATTCCGAGAACTTTTATTTCTTCACAAAAACAACACCATGGCAATTCTGCTGAAAACAACGTCAGTCCCGGTTAGTTCCATCCTAATCATGCAAATTAGAGTCCAAAACAAGGGCAAAAGAGTTCGGAAAAGTAGATACGACGGAGACGTATCAAGGTGCTCCTGTCAAAGAGCACCGGGACAAAGCATTAACAATCAATGGATACATGTAATCCTCAAATTATAGTCTATCCCCTTTGGTGTTCCAAGCTGTCACCATTGGGATCGCCGGTTCCGGACTATAATAGGTGCATACAACTCATATATAGGATCAAGAACACAAATATATTCATGAAAACATAAGGGGTTCAGATCTGAAATCATAGCACTCGGGCCCAAAGTGACAAGCATGAAGAGAAACAAGTAGTAGCAAAGATGATAAACACCATAGTAGATGATAGGCAACATGCCCCCAACAATCTGACGAACTATTACATGAGCTAACTCACCCAATCTCTACCATCCCCTTCCCCTACAGCAGGGAGTTACTCACACATGAAAGGGGAAGTCATGGAAGGGTGATGGAGTGGCGACGGTGATGACGATGGCGATGATTTCCCCTCACTAGAGGCCAGGGCAGCCTCCAGATTAGCTCTCCCATAGAAGAACAAAGGGTGGCGGCGGCTCCGCGACGAGAACTGGCAGAACGACTTATGTTCTGGGGTTTCTTTGTCTCGGGTAAAAATAGGAGCCAAGGTAGGGCACCAGAGGGTGTGGGCCCCACCCAGGCGGCCTCCTGGAGCGGCCAGGGGGTAGGCCGCGTCACTAGGGCGCCTGAAGGCCTGGTGACCCCCCTCTGGCCCATCTTCTGTTCAAAGGTTCCTCCTGGTGTGTGGATTTTCTCTATTTTTTACTGGAATTTTTCGGGACACCTAAAAATCCATTTCCTGCACACAAGAAAACCATACAGACAGCTCCGCTGAAAACAACGTCAATCCGGGTTATTTTCGTTCAAATCATGCAAGAATGAAGCTAAAACAATAGCAAAAGTGTTTGGAAAAGTCGATACGTTTGAGATGTATCAGTTGGACATAAGGATCATGTCCAGTTTTTCAAGTGTAGGATTTTTTGTTTATTCGGACAGGTATATAGACCACCATTCATGTCCATCTCTCACACACAAAAAGTTGATAATGGAGTTAAAAACCTCAGAAGAATGGCTCATTCTATTTTTTTTGTTCTTCTCACCAGCATGTCTAAGAATATTAAATTCCCATCCCACAATACAAGGACATGAAAGCCATCTTTCTAATCACCTAGGGGAGGGATCTAGCTTCTTGCATGCGTAATGTTCATGTGGTTAATCATACATGCACTATATACTTGACCTATGAGCCCCTTTCACAGACTGTAGGCTGATCTAGAGATTAACAAAGTTGCCACGAATCTTATATACCTAAGAGAGCGATTCTCACTAACTTATTTATCTTAACATGAAGTGTGTCACATCATCATACAATTATCGATGGGACAAAGCCCACCTCAACATGCAAACATGCATGAGAAAAGACCTACTACCACATGCCATCCGTGGGGATTTTTTTTAAATTTTATTACTATACATATATTCAATAAATATTTTATAAATAATCTATACGTAATCATATATAATAAGACATTTATATTTAAATTTTAATTTATGTGTTATTAACCTAGATATTCAATTTCACTCATTGAAATATATTGCAACTGATTCGTGCAACAACGTGTGGGGTACCATCTAGTATCTCATATATAGGTCATGAATATGCCATACCACTAAAAGAATAGCGCCGAAAAGTCAGAAATAAAACAAGAAAATGTGATCACATATATATGTCAAGTTTTAATTGTAGCAAGTTATTAGTATATCTTGTTGTTGAAAGTATTTTTGTATTTTTGGAATAACTAATTAAGAAAATAAAATTACATGTAGAAGAAAGTTTGAGATTGTTCCTCTTGTAGGATCGAAAATATGTCTAGAGGGGAGGGCGATTAGACTACTTGACCAAATTAATAACTTAGCATTTTCCCAATTTTAACGGTAGGCAAGTTTTATCGATTTTACCAAGTATAGCACACCCTACACATGCAAGTCTACAAGTTTTGCAGTGGAAAGTAATGACATTACAAGTGTAAGTAAAGGGGGGTTAGCAAGATCAAATGCAATGAGGACATGGAGATTTTTGGCTTGGTTCCGATAGGTGGTGCTATTGTACGTCCATTTTCATGAAGACTTCAACCCATGAAGGGTAACGGTTGCACGAGTCCACGGAGGGCGCCACTAACAAAGGGTCCACGAAGAAGCAACCTTGTTTATTACAACATGGCTTACATCCACGAAGAACTAGCCTAACTCGGGGTAGATCTTCATGAAGTAGGCGGTCTCCTTGCCCTTACAAACTTCTTGGTTCAACTGCACATGATTTGCAGGCTCTCAAGCGACACCTAACCAATCTAGGAGACACCACTCTTCAAGAGGTAATAAATGGTGTATAGATGATCAACTTCTTTCTCTTGTGCTTCAAAAGATAGTCTCCTAAACACTCAATCGCTCTCTCACAAAATTTGGCTTGGTAGAACAGTATGATTGGGTGGAAAGAAATTTGGGGAGGCTAGAAATCAAGATTTATATGGTAGGAATGGAATATCTTGATCTCAAGTTCTCAACACATGAGTAGGTGGTTCTCTCTCAGAAAATGAATGGTGGAAATGTTGGTTCGTTCTGAGTACTCTCTCACTTTTTGAGTGAGAGGGTTGTGGAGGGGTATATATCGCCTTCTCCAAAAATCCAACTATTACAACATTATTGCCCAACTCGATGACACGAAAGTTAAAACTTGCTCCTACCGACTAGTGCAATATGTCCTAATTTTTGGCTTTTCGGTGAGACCGATTCGTCTTCACCTGGCCAGATCCAGTGCTTCAGAGGTTTTTAAAATTAAATCATAGAAATTTCAAAACTCAAAATCTCACCCACAAAAACTTGGTCACTGCTTTTCGGTTCCACCGAACGCATTCTCGGTTCTACCGAGGTGCTTGGGTTTGGCGTAGTCTTTGTCTCGACGGCCCGAAGTGGAATTCTTGGTGGCACCAAATTTGGACTTTAGGGTTTAAGATAGAGGATTTTGTGAGAATTTGGTTGAGGCTTTTGGTGGCATATCTCTAAGCACTTGAGAAACCAGATAATCATCAGTACGTCATCCCCTCTTAATAGTATTGGCTTTCCTATGGACTCAATTTTGATTAAATCACATAAAAAAAATGTATTGTCTTGGAGCTTTTGCCAATAAGAGTTATTTGCATATTTGGGGATCGTTCTCACAATTCCTAGCCAATCCATTCATTGAATTTTCCTAAAATATACTCCCTCCGTCCCAAATTTTTTGTCTTAGATTTGTCTAGATATGAATGTATCTAGTCACGTTTTAGTATTTAGATACATCCATTTCTAAACAAACCTAATACAATAATTTTAGGATGGAGGGAGTACTTGATAAGCTTATTAGTTCAATGAACTATATGTTGTTGTTAATTGCCAAAACCACCTATGGAGAGGTTTTGCTTTTAATCTCCGCATATTTGGTAATTGTGACAACATATAGATCAAAATTTTGAAAAAGGATATAATCAGTGCATATTATCGTTGTTGCTTTGAGAAGTATGTGATAAGCAAGAGCTCCCCCTAAATTTGTGCATTATTTTGAATTTGCATTTGAATGCAAATGCACAATCGATTAGGATCATGGGTCACTCTTCCATTTCGCATACATCTTGGTGGAGCGCATATATGATATGATTGAATTACAATACACACATCACCAAGCATACAAGTGAATGATCATGATATATATCACAATGATAGGAAATAGTAGCATCAACCATAAAGCGTATGATCAAACATGGCATAGTTTAAGTCACAAGATGGGCAAAAGTATAAACCAAATGTAGCAAAGAATGAGAGAAGCAAATCAAAATGGAACATACTCTCTCTCCAAACCCTATTATCTATACAAATTCTCCCCCTTTGGAAACAAGTTGCCAAAAAGTTTGAATCATAAAGAGCTAAGCGTCACTCTAGGCTTGATCTTCTCCACGTCGTGATGAAGTCCTCTCACTCGCTGCTCCAGTGGTCGTTGATGGAGTCGAGTGAAGAGCATCGACGAATGCTTCTGTTGACGTCTGTTGGGCCGGCGGAGTGGAAACTAAAGGAGCTGAAGGTGGAATGGTTGTAGTAGCAGGTGGTGCACACACTGATGGTCTCAACTCTGGTGCTGGTACTGCGGATGACGTGGCCATCATCATGAACTGGGTAGTCATGGGAAGAGTAGGATCATCATCATCAAAACTCAAAACGGCCACATCTACCTCTTGCTTGAGACTCTCAATAGTAGTGGTAAGCTCGGTGACCTTGACTTCTAGTGTGGGAAACCTTAGTTTCCGTGATCCGCTCCAGCTCTCTTGGTTCTTCAGAAGATTAACCAAGCTCTTCTCAATCCTCTGTGTGGCACTAACAAGATAGGCCATCTAATCTCGTCTTGAGCATGGGAGCACTAGCGACTCTAGTTGCCTCTGCCCGGGCCTGAGACTCTATCTTTGTGTGAGCTGCAGATGAGGTGGGATGAGAAGGGTCCATCATCACTACATTGTCTTCAAACTTTGGCTGAAGCGACAAGTGTGGGTGATCAAGTAGATAAACCTTACTCCCAATCTTGGAGTTTATGAGCATCTGGATGTATGGTGCATATTCACAAGATCTTTTCTAGTCAGCAACAGTCTTCTTGATGGTCTTAACAATGAGATCCATCACTCTAATCCCAATGTTCACATCGACATGGTAGCCTCTTATCGTCTTCTCATATCCTGACTTAGGCATCCAGGTATACCTCATGATATTATTGGAGGTAGGAAGGCCAGAAAGCAAGAAATAGACTGAGCCAAACTTGTGAGACTTCCCATATTCCCTGGGGATGATTGTAATGCCCCAGACACATCATTTGGTGGTTGTTACTCCTGGCGAGATCTAGACTGTCCCCACAGATCAATATTAGTCTTTTCTGTGCATTTTGTCCTCACTTGTGCGCACCCGGGACCAACTTCTCGGTCTGTCGCCCATCCTAAATTACTCCAAGCCAAGCACGCTTAACTTGGGAGTTATTTCAAATGCGCTCCCAGAAAAGAAGGAATTCCTTTTTGATATGAGTAGTCTAACATCCCTATTAAGCCAGTCTATCACATACACCCCACTCAAAGGAACCGATGTCCTTGTTGGGCCACAAGAACGTTCCCTCTTGCTACATATGACTGTACATCCAGTCCAGTACATTTGCCATGTTGTGTGCCATGGCGGGTCACAAACATCATGAAACAACACGACCGCGCACCTGTTGGCAAACATTCGTGAAACCACGAGGGTCGGCTCTGATACCAACTTGTAATGCTTCAGACACATCAGTTGGTGGTCGTTACTCCTGGCGGCATCTAGACTGACCCCACACGAATGGTCTCCCATAAAAGAATGATTTCCTTATCGATATGAGTAGTCTAACATCCATATTAAGCGAGGCTATCACAATGGTTGTGTGCATATTGGCCACAGAGTTGTGGGCCTTCTTGGATTCTCCATAGACATGCATGTCTCCATCCCGTACTTCAGGGGCACCAATGAGTTTAGCCCACTCGTCAACTGAGCACTGGTACCTGATACCCTTAGACATCCACACAATCCTTCCATGAGGATAAAAATGTGTGGTGGAGTAAAACTGCATAATGAGCTCATCAGTCCAAGCGGTCATCTCTTTACCAACAAATGTGTCTGCGCCCATCAAATAGAAACTCTCATGCACGTGGGGGAAGTAGTCAATGTTGTCGTCAATGTATTTCCAGTCAACATATCTCATGTCGTTGAGTGTCGGGCTCTTGTCAAGAAGCAGAATCTCATAGAGATCTGGTTTCTCCTTGGCGTGGAATATGTAATCCATGGCAGTCTTCCTCCTTGTGGCATAAGGATCCATAGCTCTCCACTTCCTAAGTCCGTGATCATTTCTGTTTTTCATGTTCTCAGCCATTGGCTGAGTGTCATTGTGTTCAGGCAATCTGGACTTTAGCTTCATAAGCATGGTGGCATCATCATCATCATCTCTCCAAGGCACTCGAGCCTTGTTCTTCTCCGCTGCAGATACATCTCTAGTGGTCCTACCCTTAGGCTTGGGAGCAAAAACATACTTGGTCTTGGGGGCAACCTTCTTTGGCATAGCATCTCCCATCAACTTTTTTTGCTTGGCAGGAGGAGGGTTGGCAGCAGGTTCTTCCTCCTCTTGTTCCTTTGTATCCACATACATGGAAGTGGGTGTGCCGACCACATGAACAATCATGTTGCTTTACCCCGTCTTCCCTGGCTTCTTAGCCAACACCTTTGTCCTCGTTGATCCTCTAGGGTTCTCCAAAGTGAGAGAGATACCCTTCTTTGCAGTAGTTGACTCAGGCATTTTCCTGGTGACACCTCTTTCTTTCTTTTCAGCATGCTTCTTGGAGGTCACCTATTGCACCTCAAAGTCTTCCTCCTCCTCCTCCTCCTCATCATCATCATCATCATCTTCATCATCATCATCATCTGAGTTTCTCTTCCTTCTGGCTCTAGTTGCATCCTTTGCAAGACTAGGAGAACTCCCCTCTCCCTCATGGTAGCTCTCCTCATCAGGGCTTGTACTACTACTCATGTCATCATGTGGATTCTCTGACTTTTTCTGACTATCTGAAGCAGACATCTTGAGCTCATACCCTGTGAATTGGATATAGAAGAGTGGAATGGATGATCATCACAAAATTCAGAAGTTTTCGCAAAATATTTGAACTCAAAGTTTAGTTCTATGGTTTCACAATGTGCAAGTTAGAACCATCGAGTTTAGGATTTCGGAAGCTTCGAGGTAACAAGACAAACTTGGCAGTGCCATTTTGTTTCATCGAGGCGTGCTTCAGTCTCTCCGAAGTTGCTGATGTCACTCCTAAATCCTATTTCGGTGACATCGATAGGATCCTCTTGGTTTCACCTAGAAGATTTTTGTGTTGTGGCCGAAACCACATCGACGAAGCTGAAAATTTTCAATCGTTGGGTCCAAGATTACTCATTGCGGAAACCTAACCCTAATTTTTTTGTTCAAATCAATCTAGTTGATTTTTCTCAAGGATGGGAATGTGCATGGGGTGGTAAGAAGTAAGGGAGTCCCATTTGCGTACGTATGGAAAGAGGAACGCAAAGGATATTAGAGATTTACCATAACTGGTGGAGCTCCTCTAAAATGGCAACAATGGCAAAGATTGTCATTGATGGTGATGGAATCCGACAACAAGGGTGCGCTGGAGACGAAGGGGATGTCCGAAGACCTAGGCGACGACATCAATGGAGTGCAGGAGTGGAAGGTTTTGAGAAATTTTCAAAGTTCCATCCGTGTGGTATATATATACCCATGTGTTGTTGGTGACACCGAGAAAAAAGAACCAGTGGCACCGAAGTTCACAACTACTTAGAGCAGAGGAAATCGGTGACGCGAGGAATTTCCGATTGGTGGTACCGAGGTTGAAAATCAAATCAGTCTAAGTGCCTTCGGTGGAACCGAGTTTGCAGGGGTTGGTCAAACTAAGAAGTACTTAGAAGGTTTTGGAGGTCAACCATAGTCGAACCGATGGCTCCGAGTGCTCCTCATCCAGAGGGTCCGAAAATGAGCTTGTTCAAATTTTGTGATGAAGCATGAATATAATTTGAGACAAGATAGAATAGATAACTAGAGGGGGTTCTTAGGCATTCTTTCTCATCCAATTAGCAAGGAAAATGAAACCCAAATAAACTACAATTGGATGTCCTCGAATGGGAAAATATGCATAACAACATGCTCACACAATAAAATGGAAAATTAAATATGTCAAACATGCAAACCACTCTAGTATCTATCAAGCAATTGTCGATGACAAAGTCATCTATATATGAGTATATTGACTTAGGAGCCAAGTAAAACTAGTTGTTCATAGGTCATACTCATCATTTAAGCACAAGTGGGGTTACCACTTTTACATAATGCACTAATGTGTTCACAACATTGGAGATGCTTTAGCTCATATTTTAGAGAAAAGCTCCCCCTAGATGTGAAATCCCCCCTAAGAGGGATGAACTAACCTTGGGTTTTGTCGTTGAAGACTTCATGTAGATGCTGTAGTAGTGGATGCTTATTGTTGATGAAGATCATCTAGAATCCGGGACATAGCTTATTTGTAAGCATTGGGGTCAATTAACCCCAATGAGATTAGCTAATCCTTCACTAAATAAGAATTAACCACTACTCATCTATAGAAGATGACCCCACTGTCATAGACATGACCCCATTAAACTTTTTGTCTAGCTTCATCCCTGTCTAGAGTTGGGAGCAATCCTTGTTGTTTTGACACTCTCCAAACCTACATGGGTTAGTCCCACACAAGGAAGAATAACAAGGATATCTCTGGACATGGAGTGAAACGCTCATGTGATGATGTCCATTGATGAAGTGAATACCTTGTCCCTTGCTTACAAACAAGAGGGTTTGTCACTCCTTCAACAAGTGCGTAAGATTGGAGTTAAGTGCACAAGTTATTTCCAACAAATAAATATGAATGGAGTTTTTTAGCGGAGTCATCCCTCAAGAACTCTCTAGTTCTTCTTCTTTGGGACCCACATCAACTCGATGGGAATCCTTGGCGTTCAAGTAGCACTTGATGAAGTAGAGCTTGACATAGCCTTGGGAACCCACTTCACCATGGCTTGAGGTAGGTCTTCAAAAGAGTCGATCTCCTCTTGAAGCTTGTCCTTGCCTTTTAGCTTGTGGTGTTGTGGTGGAAGATCGTCTTCAGCTTGTGTTCCTTTAGGGAGAGTAGAATCATAGTTATCTTGTTGGGGAACAAACTTTTTCTTGGGGTATTGATCTTCCTACCATTCAATTCTATTGGCATTGAACTTTCGCTCAAAACCGACACCTTGATTCTTCCGGTGACATCCCTTCTTGCGCACAATTTCTTAAAATTGCTTACTCCCGGCAAGATTTCTGTGTACACCTTTCTCTATAATTCCCTTCAATAAATTGTTTTCTTGGTCAAGTGTAACTTGGCTGAGAGAATCATTACTGGAATCAATAGAAATACTAGAAGCAACATCTTTGGATTTAGCATTTTTATTGTTGCTACTAGATGAAGAACCTTGCTTGCCCTTGTTACTAGTTTGCTTAGATTTAACTTGAGGCATAAAAGTAGACAACAAAAGTCATTTTTCAAAATAAGAATAACTCTTCTTTTGAAGATCGTCGTTGCCAGCTTTAAGAAACTCACGCTCTTGCTCTTAATTTAGCTTCTCGAAGCATAGCTTATCATAAGTTCTTAGAAGCTCTCTATGATTTTCTTGAGTAGATTCATGAGCTAACTTAAGAGTATTTAGTTCTTTAGTTAAGCGCTCAATCTCCCTCTTAGCATCAACAAACGATTCATCCTAGCTATCATGATCACTAGAAAGTTCATTTGAGCTAACATCACTAGTTTTATCATAGAGCAAATCATCATCACCTAACAAGTCACCATCATCACTATTGAAGTCAATCAATTTGGGTGTGATACCTTGGGGCCTTTAGCCATGTAGAAACTTCCAATCCCTTCATTTGGTGAATCAAATAGATCATGGGAATTGGAGGATACGAATGATAGACCGAAACCACCATCATCTTGACTATAGTCAAAGTTGGAGTGGTAATTTCTCTCGGATTGGTTGTTGGAGTCAGACTCGGAAACCCATTCACCAACATGAGCTTGATGTCTTCTTCTTGTGTAGCTCTTGGTGTACTTGTCCTTTCTCTTTGAGTCCTTGCTTCTCTGGGAGAGTCTTCGTTCATATCGATCTTCTCTACTCCTTATCTCTCTCCTAGGTGACTCATATATTGTATTCCTTATTCTTGGTGACTCATCTCTCCTTAGTCATGCACTCATCTGAGAAGTGTTTGGGTCTTCCACCATTGTAACAATTCCGATCATGATTGGAAGAACGGTTCTCATTATATCTTGAGTTGGAGCTTCTTTCCTTGCTCTATTCTTGTAGAAGTTGTTGAATTTCTTGACCATGAAGATTATCTGTTCATTGGTAAGAAGATTGTAAGTTGAAGTTGCGACAGTGTAACCTGTGGCTTTGTAAGCAAATCTTGACTTGTTGTGAAGCTCTTCTTCGTCCTTGAGTGACATCTCATGAGTAATAATCCTACCAATGACTTCCGTGGGCTTGAGATCTTTGTAGTTTGGCATCATTTGGCTTAATGTGCACACGATGTTGTACTTTCCATCCAAGGCTCTCAGGATCTTCTTGATGATGAATTAGTTGGTCATCTCTTCACTTCCTGAGCTGGCAATCTCATTTTTGATGAGAGGAAGCTTGGAGTACATTTGCGCGACTCCTTCACCATCCTTCATCTTGAACTTGTCAAGTTAAGTTTGAAGCACATCCAACTTAGATTCCCTGACGGGTTCGGTTCCTTCGTGCATATCAACCAAAGTATCCCAAATTTCCTTGGCATTCTCAAGGCGACTTATCTTGTTGAATTCTTTGGGCACATGTAGTTGAATAGAATATCACATGCTTGAGCATTGTATTACAACATCTTCAATTCTTTCGCGCTCGCTTCACGATCCAGTTCTTTTCCATCTCCAAAGAATTCACCTCGCAACCCAAATCGAACAACAGCCCAAACGAGGGGGTTATGTCCAAGAATATGCATTTTCATTTTATGCTTCCAACGAGCAAAGTTTGTACTGTCAAAATATGGACCTCTACGGTGGTAATTTCCGTCACTAGACATCATAATCTCCTAGTTTGTGAAACCAATGCACTAGAGATCAAAGCTTTGATACGACTTGTAGGATCGAAACTTTGTCTAGAGGGGGGAGGGAGTGATTAGGCTACTTGACGAAATTTAAAACTTAACCTTTTCCCAATTTTAATGGTAGGAAAGTTATATCGATTTTACAAAGTCTAGCACACCCTACACATGCAAGTCGATGAGTTTTCCAATAGAAAGTAATGACATTTCAAGTGTAAGTAAAGGAGGGTTAGGAAGATCAAACACAATGAAGGCACGAAGATTTTTGGCGAGGTTCCGATAGGTGGTGCTATCGTACGTCCACACTGATGGTGACTTCAATCCATGTAGGTTAACACTTGCATGATTCCATGAAGGGCTCCATCCATGAAGGGTCCCCGAAGAATCAACCTTGTCTATTCCACCATGGCTTATGTCCATGAAGAACTAGCCTCACTCGGGGTAGATCTTCATGAAGTAGGCGACTCCTTGCCCTTACAACCTTCCTAGTTTGACTCGAGATGATTTGGAGGCTCCCAAGAGACACCTAACCAATCTAGGAGACCCCACTCTCCAAGAGGTAAGAGATGGTGTATAGATGACAAACTCCTTGCTCTCGTGCTTCAAAAGATAGTCTCCTCAATACTAAATCACTCACTCACATAATTTTTCGTGGTAGAAGAGGATGATTGGGTGTAAACCAACCTGGGTAGCCTAGAAATCAAGATTCATATGGAAGGAATGGAATATCTTGATCTCAACTCACGAGTAAGTGGTTCTCTCTTAGAAAATGAATGGTGGAAGTGTTGGTTCGTTCTGAGTCCTCTCTCTCTGAATGAGAGGGTAGTGGATGGGTATATATAGCTTCTCCAAAGATTTCACCGTTACAACATTGTTGCCCAATGCTACTTGTAAATTGCGGAGATACAATACAGTAGGGATAAGTATTTCCCTCAATGAGAAATAAGGTTATCGAACCAATAGGAGACTCATGCAAACCCCCTTTAGCAGCACCTACACACAAAGAACCAAACACTTGCATCCAACGCAGGGAAGAGGGTTGCGAGGCCCCTTGAACTCGTTACTTGCAAGGATTAAATACTGATAGATAGATAATATAAATATAAAAGTAAATAAATTGAAGCAAGGTAAATTTAGTTTTAGTAAATATATTTAAGTAGACCTGGGGGCCATGATTTTTGCTAGAGGTTTCTCTCTCGAACATAGCATACGGTTGGTAAACAAATTACTGTTGGGCAATTGAAAAAATAGTAAATAGTTATGACATGTTATTCACAATAATGATCATGTATATAGTAATGACGTCCATAAACAAGTAGACCGACTCCTGTCTGCATCTACTACTATTACTCCACTCATCGACCGTTGTCCATCATGCATCTAGAGTATTAAGTATAAAACTTGGAGCAAGGTGACATGCTATAGACAAAGTAGGACAAGCAATATGTTCAGATCCCGTCGTTTTATCCTTAATGTCAACAATAGAAGTACGTGTCATGTCCCTTTCTGTCACTGGCTTTGAGCACCGCAAGATTGAACCCATCAGAACGCACCATTGTCACTAAACATACATCGATTTAGTTGGCCAAACCAAGACGATAGATTGGAGAAAAATACGAAGCTATAAAAATCATGGACAAAGGAATTTTGTAACGACTAAGATGCGGTCCTTTCCGATCTGGGGATCGAGGCCTCGAATTGAAAAGGAGCGCATATAAGCGTTTCGCAAACATGGTAACATAGCACATACATAATATCAACAGAATTACAATAAGGAATTCAATTTCCATCTCATAAATATATCAGAGTACATCACGCATACAATCAAGGTAGTTCCACTACGGATTACATAACATGGGAAATGACTATGCTACCCTGCCTGCTGGCCCACGATCACGACCACGCCTCAATATTTTGGATAGTTCACGTACAGGCGGTCGTTCTCCTCATCATACTGCCACGCCAGCTGCGTGCCGTCGGGATCACCTGTCTCGGGGGTACCTGAACCTGTTGGTGTTGTGAAGGAATCTGTGAGCCACGGAGACTCAGCAATCTATGACCTCGGTGCCAGAACTAGTCAAGTTATTAGGTTGGATAGGTGGAGTAGTTTAGGTTGCAGCATCCTAAGCTTGATATGGTGGCTAACTTACTTAGAACATATATGAAGGTGGTCTATACTAGCGGTCGATGATAGACGATCACTAAGTGATCCTGAACACCTACCTACGTCAAACATAACCCCACCGTGTTCCCGATCGAAGAGAGATCTTCGAAGGGGACATTCACGGTTACGCACACAGTTGGCAATTTTATTAGCTTATTTTTAAGTTATCTATTACCGGATGTTAACAAAATATTCCAAGTTGCCACATAACCGCAGACACGGCTTTTCGAAAGATTAAACCCTGTAGGGGTGCTCCAACTAGTCCATCACAAACGTACATGGGCCGTAAAGTAATCCTCTATCACGAATCTTGTGATCTGGTCGGATTCCATAGAGGAAAACCTCAACTCTCGGGAGAACCAAAGCTTCACCGGGATTCCTATACGCAAGATATATCGCTAAGGTAAGACAAGACTAGCAGGACCTCCCATCGTGTCGACGACCCTGATAAGAGCCGCGTATCTCAGTCTCAGGACACGACGGATGAGTCACACTACAGGTATACCAAACGTCAGGTTTCCCTGTGGTGGCCCCATAGTTTGCCCAGTTTGGACCAACACTCATGAGGAGCACTGGCCCGGGTTGTTGATTAATTCCTCGGGGTAGCTATTGCCTATGCAGATTATTATTAAGTGATTACCAAATTAACACCAATGTTGGGTCCTGTCGGACAACTCTTAACACTACGCGATTTATCGAGGGGGTCCCCATAACAACCCGAATGTGTTAGGAGCGATCAATATGGAATCAAACACCGGTAGCCGGTAACTATGGCGGCAATAACGGAACAAAACACCCGGCAAAAGGCTAGGCCTTCCGTTATTTACCAAGTATATAGGTGCATTAATTAAATAATAGAACTAAGATAATGATATCAAGCTCATGTTATCACATGAGACAAAGCACCTGCATCTAGCAACGCTAACATTAGTAGCTGAGAAAAGCCTACTTAGCCATTCAAGATTTGCTAGGAAGGGTTAAGTGTTTGGGTTTCATGGCATATCAGGAGGCATATATTTCAGTGGTAGGCAGCGAGCATATGATGGAAGAAACGTAATCTAGCATAACAAGTCTAGAGATCGAATCAAGGTCATATCATCTTGCCTGTGATATCCTCAGCTTGGAACTGTTCTTGATCGTCCTGCACGTACTCTCCCGAATCCACGTACTCGTTCTCTGATCCCGGTGCTACCCAACATACGAATAACATCCAATGAACAGCAGAACCTCAAGATGCAACAAGCACATGATGCATGAGATGAATATGAGCATGCATCACTATTTCTATCAGTAGCACAAGCATGAGAAGTAAATACATGTTCCTGGACAGAGATGCATACTAAGATATATTGACATCCATGAGAATGACATGATCAGATGTGTCTCGTGAAAACGATGGAAAACCATATAAAGAACATTACAACCGGAGCTACGGATCAACGGGAATCAACAAATCAAGATATGAAGCCCTACGTGTCAAATTCACCACAACACACTCCAATGGCCCAACTCTGGTATATCCAGGTAGCCAAGACAAAAAACAATCCAACATGGATGGTGTGGAGCAAAGAAGAACACCACATCATGAATTAAGCACTCACAATCATCAAAATGCCAAAACTACACAATCTGCCATAAACTGCATCATAGCACTTTGTGAGCTACATGCAAAGCACCTACAGCCAGCTAAACATGCTAAATAAGATATGTGGCTGTATCTATCCAAGAGTACTACAAGCACAAGCAAGACTCACACGGAAAGGAGTTAAACACAGAAAGTTACAAGGCTGCAAACTTGCCCAAAAATATCAGATTTCAGGGACTTAGTGAAAATTCCAGATTCTCACTTTCTGCCTATGCCCTGAAGCATTTTGACAGCAGCCAAAACAATATCTACAGGACTCCAAATAGAATGAAATTTTACAGGGAGCTAGACAAACATATCAGCTTCAACTTTCCAGTTGAAAGCTAAGGCCAGATCCCAACACATTGACGTGCACAGCCTCATAAAAAGGAGAAGAAAATATAAACAGATTCTCAGACTTTGTGAAAATCTGAGATTTTCACTAATCTGGAATTTCATCCACATGCCTACTTTGATTGGGCACAACTTGCACATATGGATTCCTAAACATGAAATGAAACAAACATGTGGTAGAGGGGGTCACCCTCTACTACCACAACCAAGAACCAAACACAAGGGCTCACCACATCACATGGAACCAAGCTGTAAACATAGAACAAAATGAAATAAGTCATCTCCAGAAACTGTTACAATGGCAAAAATGATTTCACCAATGGATTCCTGGGATGATTATACCCCAAAAACATATATAAAACATATGCACTTTCTTGGAACAAGTGAGCACAAACTAGGGAAGAAAATCTACAAAGAATCATATCTCGTGAATAGTGCTACATCACATGTGCAAAATCACTAGAGCTAACCTACACAAGCTCTTGCACATGACCACACCATTAAGGGGGGGGGGTACATGAGGGGTAGACCACATGCATATGTGCCTTGGCACATCACCACTCCATCACAGGCAACAAGCACAAGATAAAGGAAACAACTACACATGATATAGAGGACACACACACACACACTCACATAAGCACTACAAGGGGTCACCACCTTAGTGCCATGACACCCACAAGGTGCATCCCCACACATGAATCTACACAAGCATGCATACAACACCACCTACATCACATGCTAATCATAGCATGCACCACTAGTGCAACACACACACACGCCAAAATATGTGGTGAGGGGGAAACCATCCACACACATACACACACTCCACTTGCACACTAGGGCATGAGCTAAATCCACAATCACAACCACACCCTAAACCAAGCTCATAAGCTGCACCTACATAATATGTAGCTTGGAGCAAAAGAAATGGCACCACAAGCTCTACTAAGTGTATATGCACACACACAAGTGCAACAACATGGGTTCACAAGCTAACAAGAAACAAAACACCCATGCTGGTTTTGAGAGGAGGTTAATATAAACCCTCATGTGCAAAATCACTACACAGCTCCAAGAACAGGGGTTGCATAGATATCAAACAACAAAGGGAAAAAATAAAAGAAAACAAAGGGAAATAAAAAGGGGAGGTGCTGGGGTCAAACCCCAGAACTGCTGGTGGTGCAAACTGCAACTCTACTACTCTGCTAGGGCCAAGGTACTTGACAGAGAGAGGGTGCTAAGAGGTATAATTACTCTGCAGCTGCTGCTCTACTATGTAGAGGAAATAAAACAAAAGGCTGCCGAGGGGGGATCGAACCCACGACCTCTCAACAGGCAACAACGGCTCGCTACCACTACGCTACGGATAGGAGTCTGACAGAGAATGGGGATCTGCTCTTTTGAGCACCCCCTTCGAGATCCACCGATGAACCTCGGTGGTCGGAATAGGGGAGCTACCTCGCCGGCGACACAGGCTAAATTGAGCACTGGCTCGTTGATGGAAGGACGCCCACACATCCACGGTTCCATTTCTCTAGCTAGATCTGCTCGAGAAGAACCACAACTACCTATCTACGGTGCGTGGTGGCGCCGGCGACATGGAGCAGCACGACGGTAATCTACGCTCCTACACGTGATCTACGCCAGGGAAGGGGAAGAGGAGGATCTGCTCACCCAACGGAAGAAGACGCTGGTCCTGATCGGAGAGGTAGCAGGGGAAGTAGGGGAGGAAGCCGCGCTGGAGAGGTTCGTCGGAGCGGAAGGGACGTCGTCGATGTAGGGGAAGAAGGGGTGCTGCCGTCGATCTAGCTGTGGGAATGGATCCCCACGAGATCCCGCGAGCTCGCCGTCGCCTTGGAGAAGAAGCAGAGCCACATCATCAACGACGGTGATCTCCTTCACGAGCCAGCCATGGCGGATGTGCCCTCCTCTTACCTGAGGCCGTCGACAAAGAAGAGAGGGGGATGGGAGGAAGTGGCGGTGGAAGAAGAGGAATCCTAGCCTTGGCACGGACGCCAAGGAGGGATTAAATAGGGGGAAGGAGAGGAGAGGGACGCGGTGCAGCCATGTGCGCGTGGTGCTCCGGTAGAAAGCAGAGACGGGAAGTTGGGAAGCTGACAGGGGGGCCCTAGTGTCGAGCTGGAAAGGAGGAAGACGAGGAACGTTGCGCGGGCTCCTGCGCGAGAGAGAGGTGAAGTGGCCGGCTTGTGGGAGTAAGCCCACAAGTGGCGACAAATGTGGGAAAAATAATTCCCTCGTTTCCTCTTTACAGAAATACACAGAGAGGAAAATAAATGCACAAGGAAATCTACAAGTGCAAAAATAAAAATAGCACTTGCTGTGGACATGTAAAATCAAGACCTATTTAATAAAAATAGAAACAAGAGTTTAGGAGCAAGTAAATATTTTACAAAATAGCCATGGTAGAGTGTGTTTTGTAATTGTTTGCACCTTTTAAACACCCATTCAAAAATAGCAAATCACATCTCTCATCCACCACAATTCAAAGCTAACACATGAGCATTTTAAATCAGGAAAGAGGCAAGAAAATATGTGGGATAGAAATAAGTAGGAGGGAGATGGTTTTGAACCCTTAGGCCACCACAAGAGCTATCCCTATTATCACATGCAAACAACTAGAGTTGCACCACACCACACATATCACATACCACCACATCTCATGGCAACACATCACCTCATAAGAACACAATGCAACAACACAAGAACACATGTCATGATATGGAATGCATGCATGCAAAGGAAGAAAATAATAAGGTGCATCACATGAAATCATAGCATTGAACTCTCTCATAGCATTGTCAAGGTGGTCCCACATAAGAATGTTTCCAAAAGGGGAAGGTACACATTTGGGGCATTACAAACTCTCCCACACTACAAAAGGATCTCGCCCCGAGATCTACGCCTGAAAGAACTCCGGAAATTCAGAACGGAGGTGATCCTCGCGTTCCCAAGTAGCCTCTTTATCAGAATGGTGTGACCATTGCACTTTGAGAAATTTGACGGTCTTGTTGCGGGTCTTGCGCTCAGTCGCCTCGAGAACCGCAACTGGATGCTCACGATAAGAAAGGTCAGGCTGAAGGTCGATGTCTTGAAGATGAAAAGTTCGCTCGGGGGTCTTGAAACACCTCCTGAGCTGAGAAACATGGAACACATCATGGACATTTGCGAAGTTTGTCGGGAGCTCAAGCTCGTACGCAGGGTCGCCTCTCTTGCCAACCACTCTGAACGGACCAACGAAACGAGGCGCAAGCTTGCCTTTGATGCCAAAGCGCTGCATACCCTTCATAGGCGACACCTTGAGATAGACGAAGTCATCAAGCTCATAAGACATGTCACGGTGCTTGCTATCATAATAGCTCTTCTGACGGGACTGAGCTGCTCTGAGGTTGTCACGAATGACCCGACACATCTCCTCAGCTTCTTCTATCAAATCATTCCCAAGGATCTGACGCTCGCCGGTCTCGAACCAGTTGAGCGGGGTACGACACTTCCTGCCATAGAGAATTTCAAACGGAGCCTTGCCAGAACTAGCTTGATAAATGTTGTTATACGAGAACTCCACAAAAGGCACACAATCCTCCCACTTCATGCCAAAAGAGATAACACAGGCTCTCAGCATTTCCTCAAGAACTTGATTGACTCGCTCCACTTGACCACTAGTCTAAGGATGGAACACTGTGCTGAAGCGGATATTCGTGCCCATAGCAGACTGAAAAGAGTCCCAGAACTTGGCAGTGAAGATACTTCTGCGATCCGAAGAGGTCATCATAGGCACACCGTGCAAGGACACAATCCTGGAGGTGTACAACTCTGCAAGCTGAGCTGCTGAAATGGATTCCTTGACTGGAAGAAAATGAGCCACTTTACTCAACTTGTCGATGACGACGAAGATGGCATCATTACCCTTCTTGGACTTTGGAAACCCGGTGACGAAATCCATCTCAATGTGATCGAACTTCCACTCGGGAATGGGCAATGGATGCAAAAGACCTGCTGGACGTTGATGCTCTGCTTTCACCCTTCGACATTCATCACATTTATTTTCAAACTGAGCAATCTCACGCTTCATACGAGTCCACCAAAAGGTCTGTTTCAAGTCGTGGTACATCTTGGAGCTTCCAGGATGAATAGAGAGCATAGAGTTATGAGCTTCCTCCATGGTTACCTTTCTGAGATCACCTTTCGGGACGACAAGGCGATCCTCGAAGAACAACGTGTCTCTGGCATCAACAGTGAAACACTTATACTTGGGAAGATTCTTTGCCACGCCAATCTTGACTTTCTTCACCATAGCATCAAGAAGCTATGCTGCTCGGACCTGATCTTCCAAGGTAGGAGAGATCTGAAGGTTTGCAAGAAATCCCTGAGGTAGTAGCTGAAGGTTGAGCTTCCTCAAAGACTCACAAAGACCAGGCTAGAGAGGTTGCAGAATCAGACTGTTGCAGTACGCCTTTCTGCTCAAGGCATCTGCCACGACATTAGCTTTGCCTGGCGTGTACTCAACACTCGGATTAAAATCCTGGAGCATTTCCACCCAACGTGTTTGCTGAAGATTCAGGTTAGGCTGAGTGAAGATGTACTTGAGACTCTTGTGATCGGTGAAAACTTCAACCTTACGTTCCAACAAGAGGTGTCTCCAAGTCATCAGAGCGTGTACCACATCTGCTAGCTCAAGATCATGCACATGATAGTTCTTCTCCGCTGGCTTCAACTGCCTGGTGGTATAAGCAACCACTTTCTTGTCTTGCATCAGGACTGCACCAAGACCCTTGAGAGAAGCGTCACAGAAGAACTGGTAAGGCTTGGAATCATCCGGAGGAACCAAGACTGGAGTGGAGGTAAGCTTCTCTTTGAGTGTGTCGAAGGCCAACTGACACTCTCGAGACCAAGCATATTTCACACCTTTCTGAAGAAGACTTGAGAGAGGCTTGGTGATCTTGGAGAAGTTCTCAACGAACCTTCTGCAATAACCTGCAAGCCCGAGAAAGCTTCGAAGCTGCTTCACATTCTGCGGAGGCTCCCATTCAACAATGGCCTGCACCTTGGACGGATCAACTTTAATGCCCTCGACAGAGATAATGTGACCAAGATAGACAACTTCTTTTAGCCATAACTCACACTTGGAAAACTTGGCATACATCTTGTACTCTCTCAGCTTATCAATCACCAATCTGAGATGTTCTTCATGTTCTTCCTCAATTTCAAAAAAGACCAGAATGTCGTCGAGATAGAGCAATACAAAGTCATTCTTGAACGGAGAGAATATGTAGTTCATCAATCGACAGAATGTCGGAGGAGCATTTTCCAGACCAAAAGACATGACCGTATACTCATACGAGCCAAAACTAGTCCTGAAGACAGTCTTCATAATATCTTCCTCGCGAATGCGAATTTGATGATAGCCCATTCTAAGATCAAGCTTGGAGAAGACCTTAACACCTTTCAACTGTTCGAGCAACTCAGTTATGTTCGGAAGTGGATATTTGTTCCTGATTGTCTTCTTGTTCAATGGACGGTAATCGACACACAACCGGTCCGTGCCATCCTTCTTCTTGACAAACAGAACTCCACAGCCCCACAGAGACGACCTCGGTCTGATCAAACCCAAACGCTCCTGCTCATCGAGTTGCCTCTTAAGTTCCTTCAACTCTTCTGGACCCAATTTGTACGGCCGTTTGCACACCGGCTCTATGCCTGGCTCAAGCTCAATCACAAACTCAACTTCTCTGTGAGGAGGCATGCCTGGCAGCTCTTCAGGAAACACATCTTCATATTCGGAGACCACTGGGACTTGCGAAATAGGAGTGATCTCACCCTTTTCATTCAAAGAGAACATACGTATTGTATCATCGCGCACCGCGAATATAATCACGTCCTCCGAAGAGTGGGTAAGATTCACTTCTTTAGCTTCACAATCAATTGATGCCTTGTTCATGGCCAGCCAGTCCATACCAAGGATCAAGTCAATGTCGGAATTGCCCAAGAAAATAGGAGATGCCAGAAAAGCATAAGCACCCATCTTGACAGAAACATCCGGAACAACCCAACGAGAACTCATAAGCATACCCGGAGAAACAATGTCCAAAGACCTAGCCAACTCTTGAAGATGGAAATCATGCTTTGCCGCAAAAGGATATGACAAGAAAGAATGCAATGCACCAGAATCGAATAACACTTTAGCAGGAATATCATTGACGAGGAGGTTACCCATGATCACATCTGACGAGTTTTCTGCCTCAGCTGCATTCACCATGTTGACTCGAGCTGATCTGGGGTTGAACTTGACAAGAGAATTGCTTGGAGGTTTGCCTGGAGGAGGCGGCAGCAGACGGAGCTGAGAAGTACACTTGTTGGCATAATGACCCTTCTGCCCACACTTGTGACAAGTCACCTGTGCTGGCTATTGGTACTGAGTCTGAGGAGACCCTTACTTTTGATGCTGGAATCTCTGCTGGAAGACAGGGTTGGGTGGGTGGGAAGAACCATGACCACTAGAGTGCTTGAGCTGCTGCGAGTGCCGAGGAGGAGGAGGAGACACCCAAAACTTCTGTTGCTTCTAAAGCACCTGAGTCGAGGAAGAGCTGGAATCCCTCAAGCGCTTCTTTGAAATCTCCACCCTCAGCAAGGCTGCCTCTGCCCTGAGAGCTAAGTTGTAGAACTTGTCGAACTCCTCAGGATCGTGCAAAGCTAGAGCTAACTGCAAATCTTCTTTCAAGCCACCTCTGAACTGATAAATCTTGCTCTTCTGATCAGGGATATCATGCAAGGCGTAACGGGCTAGCTCGTGGAACTTAACGTTGTACTTGTACACGGAATTGCCACCCTGCTTCAAACGCCTGAACTTCTCACGCATCTCCTCCACAAAGCTGGAAGGAATGTAGTGGGACCTGAAGTCATGGCAGAAATCATCCCAAGTGATCACTCTAGCGCCTATGGAATCCTTCAACTGTTGCCACCAGATAGAAACCTGCCCCTTCAACTGGAATGTTGCAAATTTGACAAAATCCTCAGGATGAACATTGCTACACTCGAAATGCTTGTTCATATCACGGATCCAATCCTTTGCATCAAATGGCTGGTCACAGGAAGTGAAAGTCTTTGGCTGATTCGACAGGAACTGACTCAGACTAGCAAACTGATTGCCACCATGCTCGAAATTGCCTTGTTGCTAATTAGATCTCTCTTGCAACAACTGTAGCAGCATCTGGGTGTTTGCATTAGTAGAAGCCATCACCGCTTTCCAAGCCTCTGCAGGAGGAGGCGGCGGCGGAGGATTCTCCGGAGGAGGAGGTGGTGGCGGCACATCCTCACGCCCTGGGTTCTGACGCGTTGGTGGAGCCATCCTGAAGACAGACAACACATTAGCCCACAGAATAAATTGAAGATATAGCTGAATCAAAATGATAGGAATATCTAAACATGAATAAGCAATTGCATTCGAACAAAATAGTAAGAATGCTTCCTCAAAGTGACGGTCGACAAAATTCTGATTAAGACCACTCCAAACAAGCATGAGATAGAACTGCTCGAAACAAACATATGATCGAGATTTCATCCGATACCTTCGTGGATAAGATCGCACGAGATTGAATTTATAGTAGCCATCCTGTGCAAGGTAGTGCACACGACATACGAAGTATCCCCGAGTCGTAGCGAGCTACAAAGACTCTTTAAGACACAACGAGAACCGCTGTAAGACGACCGTGAACAAACGCACCCACTGAACATCGAATCCCAACCTCAATCATGCATCTGTAGGAAGATAGTCCTATAAGATACTACTTGATATCCCACCTATGAATTCCCGAAATAACTGGTCATGCAATCTGGTACACGGATACAAGGAGTAATATCACACAACTCCTATACTAACCCGTCACCTGTATCACATCCGTCAACACACAACCAGCATCTCGGACCTTCATCTACAACAGACCCTCGTGATCACAACGATACAAAGTATGGCAGTAGTCCCGAACAATCTGCATCAGTACTGGGGACATCGGGGTTATCTCGCCACTACCAGTATTGAAGCAGTTACGAACATCCTTCGTTCTTAGAGACTTAGAAATCTGAATGATGGCGATGTGCACAAGAATCCCCTGGAGCTCAACTCCCGGGAAGAAATCAAGGCAGACAGGAGGCACCAAGACAGAACTCCATCACATCGAAATCATATAGATTTCACAAATACCCGCGTGATCCTAAATTTTTTTTGAGCGAGAAAAGGAGTAGAATTTAAGATTTCCTAAGTCGGGAACCTCACCAGAGCATGTAAGAGGAGAAAAAAGAATCCTACTCTCCGATATTACTAAGACTCAAAACATTTTACTAGACTCGCGTCGGCCAAGTACGATCACACGAAGGCTCCTATGGTCGTAAGGCTCTGATTACCAACTTGTAACGACTAAGATGCGGTCCTTTCCGATCTGGGGATCGAGGCCCCAAATTGGAAAGGAGCACATCTAAGCATTTCGCAAACATGGTAACATAGCACATACATAATATCAACAGAATGACAATAAGGAATTCAATTGCCATCTCATAAATATATCAGAGTACATCACGCATACAATCAAAGTAGTTCCGCTACGGACTACAAAACATGGGAAATGACTATGCTACCCTGCCTGCTGGCCCACGATCACGACCACGCCTCAATCTTCTGGATAGTTCACGTACAAGCGGTCGTTCTCCTCATCATACTGCCACGCCAGCTGCCTGCCGTCGGGATCACCTGTCTCGGGGGTACCTGAACCTGTTGGTGTTGTGAAGGAATCTGTGAGCCACGGGGACTTAGCAATCTATGACCTCGGTGCCAGAACTAGTCAAGTTATTAGGTTGGATAGGTGGAGTAGTTTAGGTTGCCCCATCCTAAGCTTGATATGGTGGCTAACTTACGTCGAACATATATGAAGGTGGTCTATACTAGCGGTCGATGATAGATGATCACTAAGTGATCCTGAACACCTACCTACGTCAAACATAACCCCACCGTGTTCCCAATTGAAGAGAGATCTTTGTAGGGGACAGTCACGGTTACGCACACAGTTGGCAATTTTATTAGCTTATGTTTAAGTTATCTATTACCGGATGTTAACAAAATATTCCAAGTTGCCACATAACCGCGGGCACGGCTTTCCGAAAGATTAAACCCTGCAGGGGTGCTCCAACTAGTCTATCACAAACGTACACAGTCCGCAAAGTAATCCTCTATCACGAATCTTGTGATCTCGTCGGATTTCTTAGAGGAAAACCTCAACTCTGGGGAGAACCAAAGCTTCACCGGGATTCCTATACGCAAGATATATCGCTAAGGTAAGACAAGACCAACAGGACCTCCCATCGTGTCGACGACCCTGATAAGAGCCGCGTATCTCAGTCTCAGGACACGACGGATGAGTCACACTACATGTATACCAAACCTCAGGTTTCCCTGTGGTGGCCCCATAGTCTGCCCAGTTTGGACCAACACTCATGAGGAGCACTGGCCCGGGTTGTTGATTAATTCCTCGGGGTAGCTATTCCCTATGCAGATTATTATTAAGTGATTAGCAAATTAATACCAATGTTGGGTACTGCCGGACAAGTCTTAACACTACGCGATTTATCGAGGGGGTCCCCATAACAACCACGAACGTGTTAGGAGCGATCAATATGGAATCAAACACCGGTAGCCGGTAACTATGGCGGCAATAACAGAACAAAACACCCGACAAAAGGCTAGGCCTTCTGTTATTTACCAAGTATATAGGTGCATTAATTAAATAACAGAATTAAGATAATGATATCAAGCTCATGTTATCACATGAGACAAAGCACCTGCATATAGCAACGCTAACATTAGTAGCTGAGCAAAGCCTACTTAGCCATTCAAGATTTGCTAGGAAGGGTTAAGTGTTTGGGTTTCATGGCATATCAGGAGGCATATATTTCAGTGGTAGGCAGCGAGCATATGATGGAAGAAACGTAATCTAGCATAACAAGTCTAGAGACGGAATCAAGGTCATATCATCTTGCCTGTGATATCCTCAGCTTGGAACTGTTCTTGATCGTCCTGCACGTACTCTCCCGAATCTACGTACTCGTTTTTCGACCCCGGTGCTACCCAACATAAGAATAACATCCAATTAACAACAACACCTCAAGATGCAACAAGCACACGATGCATGAGATGAATATGAGCATGCATCACTTTTTCTATCACTAGCACAAGCATGAGAAGTAAATACATGTTCCTAGACAGAGATGCATACTAAGATATATTGACATGCATGAGAATGACATGATCATATGCGTCTCGAGAAAACGATGCAAAACCATATAAAGAACATTACAATCGGAGGTACGGATCAACGGGAATCAACAATTCAAGATATGAAGCCCTACGTGTCAAATTCACCACAACACACTCCAATGGCTCAAGTCTGGTATATCCAGGTAGCCCAGACATAAAACAATCCAACATGGATGGGGTGGAGAAAAGAAGAACACCACACCATCAATTAAGCACTCACAATCATCAAAATGCCAAAATTACACAATCTGCCATAAACTGCATCATAGGACTTTGTGAGCTACATGCAAAGCACCTACAACTACCTAGACATGCCAAATAAGATATGTGTCTGTAGCTATCCAAGAGTACTACTCGCACTAGCAAGACTCACACACAAAGGAGTTGAACACAGAAAGTTACAAGGCTGCAAACTTGCCCAAAAATATCAGATTTCAGGGACTTAGTGAAAATTCCAGATTCTCACTTTCTGTCTATGCTCTGAAGCATTTTGACAAAACCCAAAACAATATGTACATGCCTCCAAATTTAATGAAATTTTACAGGGAGCTAGAAAAACATATCAGCTTCAACTTTCCAGTTGAAATCTAAGGCCATATCACAACACATTGACCTGCACATCGTCATCAAGAGGAGAAGAAAATATAAACAGATTCTCAGACTTAGTGAAAATCTCAGATTCTCACTAATCTGGAATTTCAGCCACATGCCTACTTTGATTGAGAACAACTTGCACATATGGATTCCTAAACATGAAATGAAATCAACATGTGGTAGAGGGGGTCACCCTCTACTACCACAACCAAGAACCAAACACAAGGGCTCACCACATTACATGGAACCAAGCTCTAAACATAGAACAAAATGAAATAAGTCATCTCCAGAAACTGTTCCAATGGCAAAAATGATTTCACCAATGGATTCCAGGGATGATTCTACCCCAAAAACATATGCACTTGCTTGGAACAAGTGAGCACAAACTAGGGAAGAAAATCTACAAAGAATCATATCTAGTGAATAGTGCTACATCACATGTGCAAAATTACTAGAGCTAACCTACACAAGCTCTTGCACATGACCACAACATCAAGGTGGGGTACATGAGGGGTAGAACTCATGCCTATGTGCCTTGGCACATCACCACTCCATCACAAGCAACAAGCACAAGATAAAGGAAACAACTACACATGATATAGAGGACACACACACTCACATAAGCACTACAAGGGGTCACCACCTTAGTGCCATGACACCCACAAGGTGCATCCCCACACATGAATCTACACAAGCATGCATACAACACCACCTACATCACATGCTAATCATAGCATGCACCGCTAGTGCAACACACACACACACACCAAAATATGTGGTTAGGGGGAAACCAACCACACACATACACACACTCCACTTGCACACTAGGGCATGAGCTAAATGCACAATCACAACCACACCCTACACCAAGCTCATAAGCTGCACCTACATAATATGTAACTTGGAGCAAAAGAAATGGCACCACAAGCTCTACTAAGTGTATATGCACACACACAAGTGCAACAACATGGGTTCACAAGCTAGCAAGAAACAAAACACCCATGCTGGTTTTGAGAGGAGGTTAATATAAACCCTCATGTGCAAAATCACTACACAGCTACAAGAACAGGGGCTGCATAGATATCAAACAGCAATGGGAAAAAATAAAGAAAACAAAGGGAAATCAAAAGGGGAGGTGCTCGGGTCGAACCCCAAATCTGCTGGTGGTGCAAACTGGAGCTCTACCACTCTGCTAGGGCCAAGGTACTCGACACAGAGAGGGTGCTAACAAGTATAATTACTCTGCAGCTGCTGCTCTACTGTGCCGAGGAAATAAAAGAAAAGGTTGCCGAGGGGGGATCGAACCCACGACCTCTCAACAGGCAACAACGGCTCGCTACCACTACGCTACGGACAGGAGTCTGGCAGAGAAGGGGGATCTTCTCTTTTGAGCACCCCTTCGGGATCCATCGATGAACCACGGCGGCCGGAACAGGGGAGCTACCTCGCCGGCGACACAGGCTAAATTGAGCACCGGCTCGTTGATGGAAGGACGCCCACACATCCACGGTTCCATTTCTCTAGCTAGATCTGCTCGAGAAGAACCACAGCTACCTATCTACGATGCGCGGCGGCGCCGACGACATGAAGGAGCACGACGGCGATCCTATGCTCCTACACGTGATCTACGACAGGGAAGGGGAAGAGGAGGATCTGTTCACCCAACGGAAGAAGACGCTGGTCCTGATCGGAGAGGTAGCAGTGGAAGTAGGGGAGGAAGCCGCGCCGGAGAGGTTCGTCGGAGCGGAAGGGACGTCGTTGATGTAGGGGAAGAAGGGGTGCTGCCGTCGATCTAGCTGCGGGAATGGATTCCCACGAGATCCCGCGAGCTCGCCGTCGCCTTGGAGAAGAAGCAGAGACACAACATCAATGGCGGCGATCTCCTTCACCAGCCGGCCATGGCGGATGCGCCCTCCTCTTACCTGAGGCCGTCGACAGAGAAGAGAGGGGGATGGGAGGAAGTGGCGGCGGAAGAAGAGGAACCCTAGCCCTGGCACAGACGCCAAGGAGGGATTAATTAGGGGGAAGGAGAGGAGAGGGACGCGGTGCGGCCTTGTGCGCGCGGTGCTCCGGTGGAAAGCAGAGAGGGGAAGTTGGGAAGCTGACAGCGGGGCCCTAGTGTCGAGCTCAAAAGGAGGAAGATGAGGAACGTTGCGCGGGCTCCTGCGCGAGCGAGAGGAGAAGTGGGCCGGCCTTTGGGAGTAAGCCAACATGTGGCGACAGATAAGGGAAAAATAATTCCATGGTTTCCTATTTATAGAAATACACAGAGAGGAAAAGAAATGCACAAGGAAATCTACAAGTGCAAAAATGAAAATAGCACTTGCCCTGGACATGTAAAATCAAGACCTATTTAATAAAAATAGAAACAAGAGTTTAGGAGCAAGTAAATATTTTACAAAACATCCATGGTAGGCTCTGTTTTGTAATTGTTTGCACCTTTTAAACACCCATTCAAAAATAGCAAATCACATCTCTCATCCACCACAATTCAAAGCTAACACATGAGCATTTTTAAATCAGGAAAGAGGCAAGAAAATATGTGGGATAGAAATAAGTAGGAGGGAGATGGTTTTGAACCCTTAGGCCACCACAAGAGCTATCCCTATTATCACATGCAAACAACTAGAGTTGCACCACACCACACATATCACATACCACCACATCTTATGGCAACACATCACCTCATAAGAACACAATGCAACAACACATGAACACATGGCATGATATGGAATGCATGCATGCAAAGGAAGAAAATAATAAGGTGACATCACATGAAATCATAGCATTGAACTCTCTCATAGCATTGACAAGGTGGTCCCACATAAGAAGGTTTCCAAAAGGGGAAGGTTACACATTTGGGGCATTATAAATTTAGAGAAGAATCAATTAATATTCATACATAATCTGATCATAAACCCACAATTCATCGAATCCCAACAAAGACACCGCGAAAGAGCATTACATCAGATAGATCACCATGGGAATCGTGGTGAACTTTGTATTAAAGATCAAAGATAGAGAAGAAGCCATATAGGTACTAGCTATGGACTCCTAGGTCTATGGTGGACTACTCACCCATCTTCATGGAGGCAGAAGGGTTGATGTAGATGGCCTCCATGATCAACCCCCCTCCACCAGGGCACCAGAAAGGATTTTCAGATAGGATCACGTTGGAAGAGAGACTTGCAACATTGAAAAACATGTTTTTGGTGGCTCTATGTCAGTTTACCGATTGTAGAGAATTTATGGAGGTGGGATTAGGTTAGACGGAGCCATGAGGGGCACACAAGGCATCAGGGAACGCCTACCCCCTTGGCGTGCTCTATTGCCTTGTTGTCTCCTAGTGTGTCGTCTGGTCTCCTTCTGAAGCTTCGATGGTCTCTTTTGCCCAAAAAAATCATCAAAAACTTTCATAGCATTTGGACTTCGTTTGGTACTGATTTCCTGGAAAACTAAAAACAAGCAGAAAGCAACAACTGGTACTAGGCACTGGGTTAATAGGTTATCTCCCAAAAATAATATAAAATAGCATATTATTGCATATAAAGTATCCAAAATTGATAATATAATAGCATGGAATAATCAAAAAATATCGATACGTTCGAGACGTATCACTCAACTCTGTTACACCGAAGTAAAAACTCGCTCCCAACGACTGCTGCAAAATGTCCTAGCTTTTGGCTTTTTGGTGAAATATCTCGGTGAGACCGACTCGGCTTAACCTTGGTAGATCCAATACTTCAGAGGTTTTGAAAAGTAAATCTCAGAAATTCCAAAACTCAAAATCTCGACCACACAAACTTGGTCATTGTGTTTCAATTCCACCGAACGCAGTGTCGGTTGTACCGAGGTGCTTGGATTTGGCATAGGATGTGTCTCGGTGGTACCGAAGTGGAATTATTGGTGCCACTAAATTTGGAGTTGAGGGTTTATGACATAGGGTTTTGTGAGAATTTGGTTAAGGCTTTTTGTGGCATATGTCTAAGCACTTGAGCAACCAGATCAACATCAGTACCTTATCCCCTCTTATTAGTATTGGCATTCATATGGACTCAATTGTGATTAACTCACATAAAACAAAATGTAGATTCTTAGATCTTTTGCCAGTAAGAGTTCTTTGCATCTTAAGATATCCTTCTCACAATTCCTAGCCAATCCACTCATTGAACTTTTCAGAAATATACTTCATAATCCTATTAGTTCAATGAACTAGATGTTGTTGTTAATTTCCAAAATCACCTAGGGAGAAGTGATTTCCCATATGAGGAAAATTGAATTGGGCTTCATAGCTTTACTAGTAGCATTTCTCTAAGTATTAACGGTGCATAAGTATAAGCACACATGTGTGTATTAATTTGCGGTGTTTATAGTAAAATGATAAATCGCGTGATAACATACATGTGGTATGTCCGTGTATCTATAGACCACTATCTAACATGCATCTATAACTAATACTCCACCCACCCCCAGCCCAATCGATGTCCCTCCGCATATTTAGGTATATAAAAAAACATTGCATTAAGTGATACAATTGATAATCCCATTGTCTACACTGATTACCTTTGATCCAGTTTTGGATGTAAATAGTTTTCATTTTTTCCTCGAGCTGACCCTAGGTTATTGAACCTTGGAGAAACTTTACTACAAACAAGGTGATTTTCGCAAGCACTTGTTAACCAATAATTCCAATTTCCCAGACCAAATACACACAACTTAAAGAAAGAAACAATAATATGAACAATAGGCCAGGGCTTAAGGGTTTAACTGTAATCATATACTTACACATGGGATTCTATCTCAATATTCAACATGGCTGTGGTGGACATCGTTAAAATATATGTAGTCAAGTTGTTGTTTGTAGGAGATGCGTCTGAAAGTGCAAGTGCATATGGCACTATATTATATTTTGGTGTGATGACAATGTGGTTAGAGGAACTAATATTGGTTTCCATGGTTTATCTTAGGATATTGATTACTCAGAGTTTTCATTGGAGTTGTGTGACACCCCACCCCCAATTCAAAAATTCAAGGTGCGTTTTATCGACGGTTCAAAAGGTTTCAGTGTTGTTCGATTTAAGTCATAGGAAAAACCGCACTATCAAGAGGGGTCATCATGTATGAGTGTCATGTGGGAATGCCTCCAAAACATATAGACGAGCCCTCCTACACCTACCACTCGAATTCCACTAGAGTGTGCATCGCCGTAGTGTCCCGTGACTTTAAACAAAAAAACTCTGGACACCGCGTGCGCACGTGGAGGTCCAACAGTTTCTGGACACCCCATGCGCACGGGGTCCTGGACCCCCGTGTGCACGTGGTGGGTGGAAAGTCTCGGATGACCCCATGCGCATGGGGTCCAACGGATAGAATCCCCCACCCGGACAAGAATAATATATAAGACCCCATCTTTTACCTCCATCCCCTATCTCTAATGTCTTGTTGAGATCCACCAGTTCTACACCCCATTTTAGTCAATACTCTCAATCCCTCCGCCAAAACCTGTTGAAACTTTGAGGATTGGGAGAGCAAGACCCGATCTACACTTTTACCAAACCAAATTCTTGTTCCCTGCAATATTTGTTCACCATTGACTTGTTACTCTTGGAGATAATTAGGCTCCTAGGTGGTTAGAGGTTCCTCCGGAAGCTTCCTTTCTTGTGGTGTCCGGAGAAGTTTGTAAAGGTGAGGTGGTCGCCTTCAAGACCACCACGATTGATTCAAGGCTCATCCGTTGGGGGGTGAATCAAAATAAATACGGTGAGCCTTCTATGGTGTTCTGCAAGCTTTGGCTCCGGTATTGCTCTCAACAGAGAGTAGCTCTTCCCTAAGGAAGAGTGAACTTCGGGATAAAAGATGCTTCCTTGTCTCACTTGTGGTTAACCATTTCCCATAGTTTACTTTGATTCGTATGCTTGTAGGCTTGTTAATTACCATCTTGCCTAGCATATTTAGTACTACTTGTGTTTGTCATACAGGTTGTGTTCACCTAGTTGCATATCTAGTGAACCCTATTTATCCGCATATCCTTAAAATTGACAAACAAGATTAATTTTTTTAGTCTCCTATTCACCCCCACTAGTCGACCTTATCGATCCTTCCAATTCGTACCAGAGCCTCTGCTATAACATAAGGTTTTACAACATTAGAGGATATGGACGATCATGAGAATGTGGCAGGTAGCGTACCACTTGCGGGAATTGGTCAAAACCAAGCTCCCATCACGACCGAGGTCGTTATACCTCATGTCGATGCTCCAGTAGGCCCCAAACCGGTTGCCCCCTTAACCATAGTGGATGTTCTTTCAATTTTTAAGGATCTCAAAACTGCAATCTTGAAATAAGTTCATTCCTCAGTTAAAGATTAAATTGATGTGCGCTTAAAGCCATCAACATCTGCATCAAACTCATTTAATCCAAATGAGGTCTATGATATGGATCACTCAAGGGAACCCCTTGCATCACCGGGTCGCACCCAAGTTCCTAGGTACAATGACGCGGAATCTTTTTACCCACCTCAACCCTTGCAACATCCTCACATTAATCCTATTGGGCCTCCGCCCCCTTTCAAAGCTAATGTGTTTGCTAAGTGGAAGCTAGATATGGAGTATTACATTCCAAGTGCATCTACACAACTGTGGTGGATTGTGGTCAATCGTTTCAACCCCAAGGACCTAACAAATATCACTCTAAGGGAATCGAATGATGATAAATGTTAGAATAAATCCGAGGCGCACCGTCTATCATCCAAGGACCAAGCAATCACATGAGCACGACACCAAGATTTGTTAATGGGGTTCACCAATATGGCTACGTCCCTGGGGCATGACTACGGGTGCTCCTCCTCGTGACACCATCACAATACTGCACTCGACCGCCCAAGCGCCGACACACACCACCGGCTCCCCTGCGTGTCTATGCTATTATGTTGGCATAGGTTACATCATGTGTCTACCCCTGCTATATATATGAGAGGTCAATGATATAAGTGTCCTATTAGGACATGACTCCATATCATGTCTAAACACCATACAACTACTAGTCCAACTGTAACCTACCTTGTACACAATATTTGACACAACTCCAACAAACTCCACCTTGGCGAATAGTCTCCATCATCTTGAATTCATCCATGCGTTAAACTTCCATGTACATTGGACTTGAGCTTATCCCATCAGCACCGCTGCTACTCGAAGACTCCATGTGACTCCACCTGCAACTGTAGTCCTTTCTCGTCTTCTTCACAGTCAACACTCGAGCATAATTAAGTTCCTCATTACTCTAGTTTGTGCTCCCAACTTCCGGAGTATCCGTTCAAAGCCATCACACACTAATCGCTGATTTTCATGAAAAATGAACAACTCACATATTGGGTGTCAAACATAAGAGTTACCTACAACATCACTGTTCTTCTTTGACCGTATGTTTGCAACTTGAATGAATTTCACCATTGCTTGTAGTCATCCCGAGTCAAATTCACAGTTCACTCACCACATGTATGACCACCACAACCCTGGCCAGTCTCCATGTCCCGTGCATATCGCACGCCTCGCCACTATTACTGCGTTGAACCTCTGCTATCCTGGTCGAGTTTCAAGGGTTGCAAACCCACACCAGTTGACCCCCACTGCAAGGTACCATTGATCATCACTGATCGATGACGAGTTTCACGTTTCCATCAGACCACTCGACTCGAGTCTGAACTACGTGTCACTCGCTTTTTCCCCATTGAATAGGCTTCGATTCTCTAGATCCTTACATGTAGCCCGTGAATCAACATCGAGTGAAGCCCTCCAGACTCCAGCTCCACCATAAACATGACACCATGGTAGATGATCAGTCCATCCTCGCGCCCCGTCAACCTCAAGCTGCATGTGTACACCATCTTGAATCAACCCACGTGATAGTCTTGTCGAAATGACACACCCCCGGGGCATGTGCCATGTGTTTCAACACTCCAGAAGTCAGTCACCATTAGCATCATGCTCCTATGTCATCGTTGTCAATCTCACCACCCTCTTCTGTACCAACCGGTCTACATTGATCCGTCAGAATATCCAATCCTACCCAGTCGACCTTATCCGACTGTAACCAACATGCACACATCCTAGTAAAACACCATGTGCAATTAGAAATCCATCAAATAAACATTAAAGCTCATGTAGCTGCACTAAGTGCATGACTCCACAAGTCCCAATGCTTCTTTTCATTTATCCAATTGATGTCCTTGTCATGTTAGTTACCATAGTGTTGCAGATTACTTTTCTTCTCAAACAAATCTCAGTCTGACCTTTAGCACAAGGGCATCAAAACACTGATGACCTTGGCACCTCTCTTGCGCGGCACACATCGGTGTCAGGCTCACATGCTCCATACACCTCCTGTCAGGCCGCGGCTTAGCTAGGCCTCACGATTACCACACCAATGCGCACCCCAACCAGGCTGCTTCGAGGCTCCGTCGAATCAATCCGCGAGCTCATTGGTTGCTTCTTCTCGGGTTCGTCCAGCCTCGCTAGTTGCCACTAGACACGACCCTCTTTGTTCCTTGCTAGTATGCAATTCAAGCGCTAAATGACTTAACTGCAGCCGTTACGCTTCCGAGTTCCGTCGATATTTGTGCCTCCCATCAACTTTGATCCCTTCTAAGTTTTGAAGCTCGCGATGGGTCCACTATAGCTTAAATCGAACTGGTCTCATTTACGACTTTGGTTCTTCCTCTAGATCAACAATCCACACCTTCGAACAACCTAGCTCATGATACCACTTGTTAGAATAAATCCGAGGCACATCGTCGATCATCCAAGGACCAAACAATCACACAAGCACGACACCAAGATTTGTTAACGAGGTTCACCGATATGGCTACATCCCTCGAGCATGAGTATGGGTGCTCCTCCCCATGACACCGTCACAATACCGCACCCCGACCGTCGTGGCACCAGCACACGCCGTCGGCTCCCCCACGTGTCTGTGCTATTATGTTGGCATAGGTTACATTATGTGTCTACCCCCGCTATATATGAGAGGTCAAGGATACAAGTGTCCTATTAGGGCATGGCTCCATATCCTACCTAAACACAATACATCTACAAGTCCAACTGTGACCTACCTTGCATACAATATTCGACACAACTCCAACAATCAACTCAAGGCAACCACCCACAACATTTTGGGTAATGCCATTACCGAAGACTATAGTGGCTCCATTACTCTTCTCAAGACCACAAAGGAAATTTGGGATTACCTTGAAGTGGCATTCGAGGGTGATGAATCAATTGGAAGATCTCGGTTGGCCTTGCTCAAGCAAGATGTCAATTTGTTCGTGAGAAATGATGTTGAGACCATGAAGAAAGTGTAATGAAGGTTGAAGTCCCTTGTGCTAAACTTGAGAACCTTTGGACGACCATGGGAAAATTATGACCTCATCAAGGACAAGTTAGATGCAATGGTGCTAAAAAACATACTATTGTGATGATGATCCATCAACGTACAGACTACCACAAGTTGACCGCGACTCAAGTTGTGTCTACCTTCTCCACCCATGTGCTTTTGGAGACCAAGTCAAAGAATACATTTGCAATTGCTCAATCCACCTAGAACTCAAATGTTTCTTTGAAGAGCAAGAATGTGGTTGCTCAATCAATGAGTGTGAGGCTAGCGTGGATAATGATGAGAAATCCTTGATGGATTTATTGAGGTTAGCATAGATAACTAACTCTTCATGGTGAATCTCGTTCTCGTTTTAGCGATCTCCTTAAGTCACTTGCAAACTGCGTTGAGTTCATTGAGAATGTTGAAAACCTCCTTATGGAGGAAAAAGAGAGAGTCGAACTCCTTGAGCACGAACTACATAAAGAGTGTGCCATGGGAGCTTCTCTCGAGGAAGCCATATCTTCCCATGACATTGACTTTGTTAAAACTAATGATGCTTTACAAGTTTCTCTTCAGAACAAAGATGCCCTCACACTTAAATATGAGAAGGTTTTAGTTGATCACACCCAACTTGATGAGGAACATGAGATCCTTGTGAAAATTTGCAAGGTTGTCAAAGGTGACCTCATTGTACTCACCGAGTCATATGCTCAACTTAAAGCTTCTAATATGAAGGCTCTTACTATCGTCTCCCGCATTGATTTCAATGAAGAACCTTGTGTGGCTAACTTCGTTCATGATTGCACTGCTCTTCAATAAGAGAATAAGAAGTTGAAAGCCCAATTAGAGAAAGGGCTTGTGTCATGCATTCAAGGAGAGAAAAATCTCAAAGACCTATTGAGAAACCAAAAGAAGTGTGTTGCAAAAGAGGGAGTTGGGTTTGATCCTTCTTCCAAGGCAATGAAGACCAAGACGAAGAACAACAAGAATAAGATAGGTTCCACTCCTCCTCCTCAACAAAAGGTAGTGTTTTTGCAAGAAGGGCACAAGGAGAAGGAGAAGGAAAAGGGGGAAGTTGGGAATGTCAAGGTCACTAGGTACAAGGCCATTCCTAAAGAGTTTTCTGGCCAGAACAACCCATCCTATGTCCTCATGATAGGAAAGGATGGTACAACATATTGTAAAAGAACTTGAGGTTGTACAAGAACTTGAGGTTGTGAAAAGAAGGATGTCCTCGAGACTTTAACGTGCTGAGGGTCAAGCGTCTTCTACAAGTCCAACACCAAATGATCAAGAGCTTTCTCTAAAAGAGCAAAGAGTGTTTGCCAAGTTAAAGCATCTTCAACATCTCACCGAGAACATCTATGGAAGCATCAAAAAGGGGGTAAATACTCATAGACATGTTGAATTTTTTTGTGAACATCAATCGTTGTCTCTTGTATTGAACCTCTTAAGGTGGAAAATGCTCTTGATGACCCATATTGGGTAAATGCTATGCATGAAGAACTCAAGAACTTCAAGTTATATCAAATGGATATGAAGAGTGCATTTCTTAATGGTCCTCTTAAAGCGTTAGTGTACGTCAAACAACATCCCGGTTTCGAAGACCCGAACACCCCACTCACTTTTATGAACTCCATAAGGCGCCCTATGGATTTAAACAAGCACCTCATGCTTGGTATGATCACCTTCGGTGTTCCTAGGCAAGAACGGGTTTCAGATTGGGTTAATAGATTCCACTCGCTTCATGAAGACGTTAAAAGGAGAATTGTTTGTGTGCGAAATTTATGTAGGTAATATGATCTTTGGTTCCACTAACCATGCTATTAAAGTTGAGTCTGAGATATTATGACTAAGTAATTTTCTATGAGCATGATGGGAGAGAGTTGAAGTTCTCCCTCGGACTTCATGTGAAGAAACTTAGAGGAGGAACCTTCATGAACCAATCCTTGTACATCCAAGACATGCTCAAGAAATTCAAGATGCTAGATGTCAAGCCCAAGAAAACAACCATGCCAACAAATGGTCAACTTCATATCGATCCCAATGGTAAAGTCATGGATCAAAAGGTATATCGCTCCATGATCGGTTCTTTGCTTTACCTTTGTGCATATAGACCGGATATTATGTTGAGTGTATGTATGAGTGCAAGATTTCAATCCGCTCTCAAGGAGATCCGTTATATGGTGGTGACAATAATCATTAGATATTTTGTTCATGCCTCAAACTTGGTCCTTTGGTATCCCGAAGGATCATCATTAAAGCTAATGGGATATTCTGACTCGGATTGGGTTGGAGATAAAGTAGACCGCAAATCCACATGGTTCTCTTGTCAGTTTCTTGGAAGGTCCTTGGTAAGTTGGTCATCAAAGAAGCAAAATGGCGTGTCTCTCTCAATCGCCGAAGCTGGTACATTGCCATAGGGAGTTGTTGTGCACAATTATTATGGATGAGGCAAACTTTGATGTATTATGGTGTCAAAGATGACAAAGTGACTCTTTTGTGTAACAATGAAAGTGCGATCAAGACCGTTGACATTCCCGTGCAACATAGCCGAACCAAGCATACTGATATTCATCGTCATTTTATTAGTGATATACGGCAATATAAGACATTGAGCTATTTCATGTTAATAGAGATATTCAACTTACCGATATTTTCACCAAGCCATTTTATGAAGCAAGATTCCGCGAGTTAAGGCATGAGAAAAATATCATGGATTTTAGTAAATTAATTTGAGGCTCTTGCATACACACACACATACTCAACTTGTATCTTGTTTTAGATGCAGGCACCGATGTAGGGGGAGCTAGCTCAACGCATGAGCTACCTTATCTTACTAGTGCGAACAAAATCTTTCACACTCGCCATTTCTAGATGGCACTTGTGCTTCAAAGATGAGTATTGGTCTTGGGCCCAAGGTTCATATCTTCGCAGTGCCATACCTAATAAAATCAAACATGGTGGCTACAACTACCACCCTCCCTTCAAGATTGGTTTGTCTTTTGACTCCCATTTGGGTTTTTCTAGACACTGAATTTGATTTCTCGTTGATTTGTGTGTTGCTTTGTGCATCTAGTGCAAGTGCTACTGATATACCTTTCTAGTAGAGTAGGGTATCTCTTGCGACGGGTGTAGAAGTGAGATGGAAATTCATTTAGAATATTGGTAATGGTCCTCACCAAACCAACACTCTAGATAAATTCTTCCTGTCAAAACCCTCTACACACCCCGTTCCTACAGGCTTGTACCATGCGCATGGGACCCCCGTGCCCATGGTCTTGTACCGTGCGCACAAAGGCCAAGTGCGCACGGGTGCGGTTCCCGGTCTATAGGAGGTGGATGTGGGGGCTAGGGTTCATTTCCACACAGTTTCCTTCCCATGCCCCTAAAGAACCTCCAAGGCCGATGCCATCGTATCGATCCTCTCCGGTGCCTCCGTGTGCTGTAGAGCCCTTCCTCTCCATGGAATCCTTCGAGGATGGGATCCTCCTCCAGCATGCCCAATCAAATCCTCCTATCCTCCATGTGTTCCTCCTAGGTTGCTATCTTCTCTCTGGGGTTTCTAATATTTCTAGATTAGCCCTCTATTCCTTGTGATTTAGAAGAAACTATGTGTAATCATCAGTAGGTTCTCTAGGCACACTCGCTCCCGAATTCCGATATGAGAATGGCTGCCGTTAGAGGACTCCTGCATTCACGGGCGTGTACCGTGCGCATGGGACCCCCGTGTGCATGGGCATGTACCGTGTGCACGGGGCCCCATGTCCACGGTGGTCTAACCCCATGCACACGGGCTATAATGAAGGTTATGTCATGTTTTTTTCTAGATCATCCTTTGCCATGTCATAGAGCACTTGCACTCCTTCTTTTTTCATATGTTGTTTGTTTTGATTGTGTTTCCCAGACTCCGTTGACATGATGGAAGCCGCTTGTAGCATGCGCTCTAAGGCAGGAAGTTGTCAGTTTGTTGTTGCTCACGATCAACCATCATATGGTCTCAGTCAGGGCTCTATGTCTGCTAGTCGCTCTCGTTGTGTTGCCTTGAAGAAACTAGTTATTGAAGCCTCTGAAGATAGTGAAACTCAGTATGATTCTCAGGATGATGCTCACTATGAGGAAGATTTGGAAGATGCATTTGAGGATGATGATGATGAGGAGGAAGGAGATGTAAGCCCGGAGGAACATGTTCTTGCAGGAGGTCGCAATGTCAAGAATCTTCCTCTTGCTAAGTGGTCCAAGCCAGAACTTTGGGCTCACAAACATAATTTTCCCGATGTACCATGCGACTATACCATAGTTGACCCAAGGTTCAAGAATGAATTTCAGCATTATGTGCTCTCTGTACTGATCATGACCAAGAAGAACAAGTCCCCCCTGCCACAAGAAAATTAATGTGGAGTCACTTCGGGACAATGCTCATATATATCCCGGTGTGTATGATGCTCTTGGGAGGCTTGGTTTGATTCCATTTATCACCTTTCATCATCTGTTCAATGAAGATCTTGTGATGCAGTTCTTTCCCGCCGAATTCTTTCACAATGATGATACTCGCACTATGACTTGGATGTGTGGCACTTATGTGTGTGAGGCCCCTATGTCTAAGTTATGCTCCATTATTCCATATAAGTCCTTTGCTGAGGAGCACCCAGTGTTTCAATTATTGCATCAACCTTTTATACAATGTCTGTACATTCAATTTATTTTCTTGTTTATTAGCCATTTGAACTGGAGGGGTAATGGAAATATCTAAGGGAGTAGAAACATGGTCTTCACAAAAGATAGTGCTACCCGTCGATGGAGATAGAATCACGGTTGTACTTGCCCAAGAAACAAACAACCCATACATAACCCAGACTCTTGCAGATTGTACCCTTACCCCATTGGACACAAAACCAACTACACGCCATCTAACCCTTGGATGTTCCCCTGAGACAAAAAGAGACAAGGATGAGATTGAATTTGATTATAAGCCAGAGAAATTGTTCACCACAGGTTCCATCAAACACTTTAAGCCCACCTTTGATACTATGCGACACAATCTCACATAAACTTAATCCCAAGGCCGGTGACTCTCACAATCTGCGGAGCTCCATGTTGGATATCTTTGTCTACATGAAAGTGGATGTTCTGGACTTCATGTTCTATGACATCAAGCAGTGTGTTCAAGAGAACAAGTCTTGCATTTATGCTCCATTTATCCAAGCATTGATTGAGTATGTCTGCCCAACCAAGTATATTGCCAAGTACCGCACCTCTAGTTCAAAGCTTGATGCCAATTGGCTTCCGGCTACTCCACCACCATATGTGCCTTCCAAGAAGGGTCACAACCCGAGGCACGAGGATCGTGGTACCTACACTGATGGGTGTGCCTCCAATGCACGGCTTTCGTGTGGCAAAGGGAAGCAAGTTGCTACAGAGGCTAGTTTCACCATAGAGGAGAATAGGTCTCTCTTGAAGTCTGTGTGCAACAAGTTGAAGATGTGTCAGTCTATCCAGAATCATCATATCAAGGAAACCAACATGGGTAATGTCGGCATTCTGGGAATGGGGGTACCGAGACCTGCATGCCTACGGCCCAAGGTCGACCCACTTCATCGATCAAAAACCAACAAGCCCGTCATCACTCAAGGCAAAGCCCTCGCGAGGGACCAAGCCTCGCGAGGAGGAATGGTATCAAGACCCGCAGGGGGCCTCCTCAGGACCCTCCGGAGCGGCGGATATTTGAAGGCAAGGCCCAGCCTCAGGAGTCAAGGATGACATCGAGGGTGGACAGGCGAGCAACACACAACAGGACAATGCAGTTTACCCTTTAGTGCAAATGGGGCAAGGAGACACGTAGGTATCGACGGCATCTCCTAAAGGTTTCCATTCTGGTGCAACAAGGCCACCTCCGCCCGCCGGCAGGATGGACGTTATCCCTGGACCAGCCCCTGCTACGCCGGTAGCCACTTTGCACGCGAAGACCACCTTTGGGCAGGGGGAGCATGTTCCCCTGCCCCCTTTTGAAATTGGCCATTGTGGGATCCCTTCCCGCCAAAACGATGAGGACAGAGGACCGAGGCCGCCGCTATATATAGAGGATAGGTTACTTCATAGAGGGGGCCGAACCCGATTCTTTCATCCGCCCACTGAAATCACACAGGGCTGAACCACCCTCCGGAGACCCTCGGGCACTGTACTAGTTCATCCACCAAGATCCACGAGGTGTAATCCACCAAAGCAGGAGTAGGGTATTACACTTCCCAGCGGCCCGAACCTGGGTAAACTACCGTGTTCTGTGTCTTCCTCACCATCGAGTGAATTCTTTGCCATCTCCGACGAGTAGCGGGCTAGGTGAGGCGAGCCCACGAGAGATCGTCATACACGCCCCTGAGTTCAAATATTTAGGGTTTTGCAGAGCCCGAAATCCAACATTTGGCGCGCCAGGTAGGGGGCGTATCAAGGTCTTCCCTGGGATTCATCTTTCCTAGGCTCCGCTGCTTTGATGGCTGGCGCCCAACAAGCTTCCTCGAACCTCGTCGAGCTGGCTTCTAACCGTCATACCACGGCGACAGGAGGCACATGTACCGGCGTTATGGTACCAGGCGGCTCGTACCAGATCGTCAACATCGTCTCCACCACCGCAACCACGAGCTCCGCCCAGGCGCACGATGGATGGGAGGCGCCCCCGACATCCATGATGCGCCGCATCACCTTGGGGGACCTCAGCGCGCACGACGCACTGCAGATGGCAAGCGAGATGCTCCGCCAGCGACCGATGCAAGGGGCTTCGACGCCTAGGCGAACCACATCATGGAGCTGATCGCCATCGCCCAGAAGGCCATCCGACCCCACTCTTCTCCAAGACCACAGGAGACATGCACCGGGGGCTCGCACCCCCTCCTAGCCCTCGGGCCTACAAACCGCGGGGCCCCACCGGCACTGGACGGGACCGAGAGAGATGCGTCGCATGCCGCCTTCCTCCTCCTCCAGATTTCGGCGGCCGGCCTCGAGCAGCAGCATGCCAAAAGCCGCTAGGGACATAAAGGGAATGGCAGGATGTTCGATGTGCACACCGGCGCGCATCACCAAGTCCGGGACAGCCCCCGACAACCCATGGCGGCCAGACGAGAGCGCTCCCTCAGGCACATCCAGCACAAGGTGGAGGCATCTGCACGGGCGAACTACGACGATGGAGACACGTCAGGGTACCAAGGGAGGAGTCTGCACCGGGCAATACTGGGACCAACCAACAGCGGCAACAGGAACAAGCGACTTCACGTGGAGGCCCATCGTAGGAAGATCTTCGATCAACATGGCCCGGGGGATCCCCCTCCGCCGCTGAGAGGGACCACCACCGTCATGCTGCTGAACGGCTTTGGAGGTTGATCAAACGCCTACATGGAGTGTCGGATTTCGGGCTCTACAAAACCCTAATGATTCGAACTCAGGGGCATGTACGAAGATCTCTCGCGGGCTCGCCTCACCTAGCTCGCGACTCGTCGGAGATGGAAAATAACTCACTCGATGGTGAGGAAGACACAGAACACGGCTGTTTACCCAGGTTCGGGCCGCTGGGAAGAGTAATACCCTATTCCTGCTTTGGTGGATTGCCTCTCGTGGAGGTTGGTGGATGAACTAGTACAGTGTTCGAGGGCCTCCAGAGGCTGGTTTGGCCTTGTGTGATTCCGGTGGGTGAGGATGAATGAATCGGGTTGGATCCCCTCTACGAAGTAACCTACCTTCTATATATAGCGGCAGCCCCGGTCTCCTTCCCTTATTGTTTCGGCGGGAAAGGATCCCACAATGGCCAATTTCGAAGGGGAACACGTGAACATGCTCTCCTGCCCAAAGGTGGTCTTCGCTTGCAAAGTGGCTGCCAGCTCTGCAGGGACGGGTTCAGGGGTGACGTCTACCCTACTGGCGGGCGGCGACGACCTTGTTGCATCAGAATGGAAACCTTTGGGAGATGCCTTCGGAACCCCGGTACGTCCATGCCCCATTTGCACTAAAGGGGAAATTGCACTGCCCTGCTGTCCACTGCTCACTTGTCCTTCCTCTGTGTCGTCCTTGACTCCTGAGGCCGGGCCTTGCCTCCGAATATTCGCCACTCCGGAGGGGTCGTGAGGACGCCCCCTGCGGGTCTTGATGTTGTTCCTCCTCGTGAGGCTTGGCCCCTCGTGAGGGCCTTGTCTTGGGTGGTGTCGGACCCGTCGGTTTGCTTGATGAAGTGGGCCAACCCTAGGCTATAGGCAGGCAAGTCTAGGTACCCCCATTCCCAGAACGCCGACAGTAGCCCCCGGGCCCGTGGCGTGCTTCGGTTGGCTTCTGGGCGAAGCCTTGGGGGTGGCCCGAAGCACCGTGGTGCCTAATTGCGTGCGGGCTCGGCCCTATAGGTGACGAACTAAGAGCGCGTCCTCCCGTCTTATCCGTGCCAGACTAGCCTCAGCACGGCTCGCCGAACTACTTGACCCGCATCTGGGAGCCGCCTTCGTCTCCAGCTGATTTCGCCGTCAGTTCCCCCTCGTGTGCGATTCCGGCTCCCTCCGCCGAGCCCCCGCGCAACGCGTCGTTTCTTCCCCTCATTCTCCCCGTCATGCCTCCGAAAGGGGGAAAGGCAGAGGCTCGCTAGGCCCGACCGTCTCGACGGCGCCTCGACCCACGTTGGGTCGATCGACGGTGGTGAACTTCGTGGGGTTGGAGAAGATCCGACTGGTAGTCGCGGCCAGCTCCAATGAGTGGGGGGCCACCCAGATCTGGTCAGGTTCGTGGCCTCGGGGCGAGATGGCGACCCCCGCAGTTCCCCTTCATATCCATGCTCTTCTTTCTGGCGTGCTGCTGCCGTTCTCTAGCTTCCTCACCGCAGTGCTTTCACATTAGCAGATCCACGCGCTCTATCTTGACCCCAGTTCTTTGGTTCTCCTCTCGGTGTTCGCGTTCTTGTGCGAGGCCTTTGTTGGCGTTACCCCTTCCATGGCATTACTTCGCTACTTCTTCTCCCTCGATTTGGTCTCCAAGGAGCAGTGCTCCGGGTGCGCGTCCTTGAAAACGGTCGACGCATTGGTCCCGGGGGCCCTTGATGCCGAGCTCCTCCGCAAAGCAGAGGGGTTCCGACGGCAGTGGGTGCAGGTCAAAACTGCACAAGCCGGAGTCGTGTTCCAGCCCCCGCTGACCCCCGCAACACCAAATCGGTAGTGGAGGCGCGAGGAGATTAATGATCTCTGGCTCACGCTGGTCCTGACCCGACTGGGAAAGGTGAAGCGGGCGAGGGTGACGATGGCGATGGTGGCCCGGGAGTTTATGTGTTGACGGATTGCTCCTCTCCAACGCCACTCCCGTCCGATGTGGGCCGACGCGGTACCTCGTGACCCAATTAGGATCCAAGTACTGCCTCTCTCCCCTGATGTCTTGTGTGAGTTGCTCCGTCGGCTAACCGGTGACGATCTTACGAGCTTCCTGATACTGGTCTCCCATTGTACAACTTCAAGGCCCCGGAAGCTCTTGTCGCGGAGATGCCGCTCTTCGACAAGTGGGGGTTCCTCCCTAGGGGGGACGCGCGCTCCTGGATGGCCTCGACCCTCGGGGTCCAGGCTCATTAAAACTCTGGTTGTGGCACCCCTCCCGCCGCCGGGGTGGGCGATGTATTGTCGCCCATTCCCCCGAGTCTTGCTCTGGGTCGAGCCGGGGTTGGTGGTGACGATCGGTCGACGGTGGAAGCTGTCGCCCCTGTCTTCAAGCTTAGGCTGGGGGCCGCTGTGTCTCCATGCCCGGCCACCCGTGTCACCCGGAAGAGGAGGTCGCCTTAGGGCGGCCACCCCTTGACGCGGTGGCCTCTGGTGAGGAAGAAGTGGGTCGCCGTAGACGAGTAAGCGCCCGCACCCTCCTGTTGGAATTATGCCCTAGAGGCAATAATAAATATAGTTATTATTATAATTCCTGTATCAGGATAATCGTTTATTATCCATGCTATAATTGTATTGAATGAAGACTCATTTACATGTGTGGATACATAGACAAAACACCGTCCCTAGAAAGCCTCTAGTTGGCTAGCCAGTTGATCAAAGATAGTCAGTGTCTTCTGATTATGAACAAGGTGTTGTTGCTTGATAACTGGATCACGTCATTAGGAGAATCACGTGATGGACTAGACCCAAACTAATAGACGTAGCATGTTGATCGTGTCATTTTGTTGCTACTGTTTTCTGCGTGTCAAGTATTTATTCCTATGACCATGAGATCATATAACTCACTGACACCGGAGGAATGCTTTGTGTGTATCAAACGTCGCAACGTAACCGGGTGACTATAAAGATGCTCTACAGGTATCTCCGAAGGTGTTAGTTGAGTTAGTATGGATCAAGACTGGGATTTGTCACTCCGTGTGAACGGAGAGGTATCTCGGGGCCCACTCGGTAATACAACATCACACACAAGCCTTGCAAGCAATGTAACTTAGTGTAAGTTGTGGGATCTTGTATTACGGAACGAGTAAAGAGACTTACCGGTAAACGAGATTGAAATAGGTATACGGATACTGACGATCGAATCTCGGGCAAGTAACATACCGAAGGACAAAGGGAATGACATACGGGATTATATGAATCCTTGGCACTGAGGTTCAAACGATAAGATCTTCGTAGAATATGTAGGATCTAATATGGGCATCCAGGTCCCGCTATTGGATATTGACCGAGGAGTCTCTCGGGTCATGTCTACATAGTTCTCGAACCCGCAGGGTCTGCACACTTAAGGTTCGACGTCGTCTTATGCGTATTTGAGTTATGTGGTTGGTTACCGAATGTTGTTCGGAGTCCCGGATGAGATCACAGACGTCACGAGGGTTTCCGGATTAGTCCGGAAACGAAGATTGATATATAGGATGACCTCATTTGATTACCGGAAGGTTTTCGGAGTTACCGGGAATGTACCGGGAATGACGAATGGGTTCTGGGAGTTCACCGGGGTGGGGGGGGGCAACCCACCCCGGGGAAGCCCATAGGCCTTGAGGGTGGCACACCAGCCCTTAGTGGGCTGGTGGGACAGCCCAAAAGGGCTCTATGCGCCAAGAAGAGAAAATCAAGAGAAAAGAAAAAAAAAGGGAGGAGGTGGGAAGGAAGGGGGACTCCCTCCCACCAAACCAAGTCCAACTTGGTTTGGGGGGGGGGAGTCCTCCCCCCTTGGACTCGGCCGACCCCCTTGGGGCTCCTTGAGCCCCAAGGCAAGGTCCCCTCCCTCCCACCTATATATACGGAGGTTTTAGGGCTGATTTGAGACGACTTTTCCACGGCAGCCCGACCACATACCTCCACGGTTTTTTCCTTTAGATCGCGTTTCTGCGGAGCTCGGGCGGAGCCCTGCTGAGACAAGGTCATCACCAACCTCCGGAGCGCCGTCATGCTGCCGGAGAACTCTTCTACCTCTCCGTCTCTCTTGCTGGATCAAGAAGGCCGAGATCATCGTCGAGCTGTACGTGTGCTGAACGCGGAGGTGCCGTCCGTTCGGTACTAGATCGTGGGACTGATCGCGGGATTGTTCGCGGGGCGGATCGAGGGACGTGAGGACGTTCCACTACATCAACCGTGTTCACTAACGCTTCTGCTGTACGGTCTACAAGGGTACGTAGATCACTGATCCCCTCTCGTAGATGGACATCACCATGATAGGTCTTCGTGCGCGTAGGAAAATTTTGTTTCCCATGCGACGTTCCCCAACAGTGGCATCATGAGCTAGGTTCATGCGTAGATGTCTTCTCGAGTAGAACACAAAAGTTTTTGTGGGCGGTGATGTGCGTTTTGCTGCCCTCCTTAGTCTTTTCTTGATTCCGCGGTATTGTTGGATTGAAGCGGCTTGGACCGACATTACTCGTACGCTTACGAGAGACTGGTTTCATCGTTACGAGTAACTCCGTTGCTCAAAGATGACTGGCAAGTGTCGGTTTCTCCAACTTTAGTTGAATTGGATTTGACCGAGGATGTCCTTGGATGAGGTTAAATCGCAACTCATATATCTCCGTTGTGGTGTTTGCGTAAGTAAGATGCGATCCTACTAGATACCCATGGTCACTACGTAAAACATGCAACAACAAAATTAGAGGACGTCTAACTTGTTTTTGCAGGGTATGCTTGTGATGTGATATGGCCAATGATGTGATGTGATATATTGGATGTATGAGATGATCATGTTGTAATAGAAATATCGACTTGCACGTCGATGGTACGGCAACCGGCAGGAGCCATAGGGTTGTCTTTGTACTAACATGTGTGCTTGCAGATGCGTTTACTATTTTGCTAGGATGTAGCTTTAGTAGTAATAGCATGAGTAGCACGACAACCCCGATGGCAACACGTTGATGGAGATCATGGTGTGGCGCCGGTGACAAGAAGATCGTGCCGGTGCTTTGGTGATGGAGATCAAGAAGCACGTGATGATGGCCATATCATGTCACTTATGAATTGCATGTGATGTTAATCCTTTTATGCACCTTATTTTGCTTAGAACGACGGTAGCATTATGAGGTGATCTCTCACTAAAATTTCAAGACGAAATTGTGTTCTCCCCGACTGTGCACCGTTGCTACAGTTCGTCGTTTCGAGACACCACGTGATGATCGGGTGTGATAGACTCAACGTTCACATACAACGGGTGCAAAATAGTTGCGCACGCGGAACACTCGGGTTAAGCTTGACGAGCTTAGCATGTGTAGACATGGCCTCGGAACACATGAGACCGAAAGGTCGATCATGAATCATATAGATGATATGATTAGCATAGGGATGCTTACCACTGAAACTATACTCAACTCACGTGATGATCGGACTTGAGCTAGTGTAAGTGGATCATGAACCACTCAAATGACTAGAGAGATGTACTTTTTGAGTGGGAGTTTAGCGAATAATTTGATTAAGTTAAACTCTAATTATCTTGAACATAGTCTAAGTCCACTTTGAATATATTTGTGTTGTAGATCATGGCTCACGCGACAGTCATCCTGAATTTTAATACGTTCCTAGAGAAAGCTAAGTTGAAAGATGATGGAAGCAACTTTGTAGACTGGGCTCGTAATCTTAAGCTAATATTACAAGCTGGGAAGAAGGATTATGTCCTTAATGCTGCGTTAGGAGATGAACCACCCGCTACGGCTGATCAGGATGTTAAGAACGCTTGGTTGGCACGTAAGGAGGACTACTCAATAGTTCAATGTGCAGTCTTGTATGGCTTAGAACCGGGACTTCAACGTTGCTTTGAGCGTCATGGAGCATTTGAGATGTTCCAGGAGTTGGAGTTTATCTTTCAGAAGAACGCCCGGATCGAGAGGTATGAGACCTCCGATAAATTCTATGCTTGCAAGATGGAGGAAAACTCATCTGTCAGTGAACATGTGCTCAAAATGTCTGGGTACTCAAACCGTCTAGGTGAGCTGGGGATTGAACTCCCGCAAGAAGCTATCACTGACAGAATCCTTCAATCACTGCCGCCAAGCTATAAAGGCTTTGTGTTGAACTACAACATGCAAGGGATGAACAAGTCTCCCGGCGAGTTGTTTGCGATGCTGAAAGTCGCAGAGTCTGAACTCCTTAAAGAGCATCAAGTGTTGATGGTGAATAAGACCACTAGTTTCAAGAGAAACGGCAAAGGCAAGAAGGGAAATTCGAAGAAGAGCGTAAAGCCTGTTGCCAATCCGACGAAGAAACCCAAAGCTGGACCTAAGCCAGAAACGGAGTGTTACTATTGCAAGGGTATGGGTCACTGGAAGCGTAATTGCCCCAAGTATCTGGCAGATAAGAAGGCGGGCAAAGAAAAATCAGGTATATTTGATATGCATGTTATTGATGTGTACTTAACCGGCTCTCGTAGTAGTGCCTGGGTATTCGATACCGGTTCTGTTGCTCATATTTGCAACTCGAAACAGGAACTGCGGAATAGGCGAAGGCTGGCGAAAGATGAAGTGACGATGCGCGTAGGAAATGGTTCCAAGGTTGATGCAATCGCCGTCGGCACAGTGTCACTTCAGTTACCGTCAGGATTAGTGATGAACTTAAATCATTGTTATTTAGTGCCTGCGTTGAGGATGAACATGATATCTGGATCTTGATTATTGCGAGACGGTTACTCTTTTAAGTTAGATAATAATGGTTGTTCTATTTCGATGAGTAACAACTTTTATGGTCATGCACCGAATGTGAGAGGATTGTTCATATTGAATCTTGATAGCGATACGCATATACATAACATTGAGACCAAAAGAGTTAGAGTTAACAATGATAGCGCCATATTTTTGTGGCACTGCCGCTTAGGTCATATTGGTGTAAAGCACAAGAAGAAACTCCATGCTGATGGACTTTTGGAGTCACTTGACTTTGATTCACTTGACACGTGCGAACCATGCCTCATGGGCAAGATGACTAAGACTCCGTTCTCAGAAACAATGGAGCGTGCAAGTGACTTGTTGGAAATCATACATACCGATGTGTGTGGTCCGATGAGCGTGGAGGCACGCGGCGGATATTGTTATTTTCTCACCTTCACTGACGATTTAAGTAGATATGGTTATGTCTACTTGATGAAGCACAAGTCTGAAACATTTGAAAAGTTCAAGCAATTTCAGAGTGAAGTGGAAAATCATCGTAACAAGAAGATCAAGTTCCAGCGGTCTGATCGTGGGGGTGAATATCTGAGTTTCGAGTTTGGTTCTCACTTAAGACAATGTGGAATTGTTTCATAGTTAACACCGCCTGGAACACCACAGCGTAATGGTGTGTCCGAACGTCGTAATCGTACTCTATTAGAGATGGTGCGATCTATGATGTCTCTTACTGATTTGCCGTTATCATTTTGGGGCTATGCATTAGAAACAGCTGCATTCACTTTAAATAGGGCACCATCAAAATCCGTTGAGACGACACCATACGAACTGTGGTATGGCAAAAGGCCAAAGTTGTCGTTTCTTAAAGTTTGGGGATGTGATGCTTATGTCAAAAAGCTTCAGCCTGAAAAGCTGGAACCCAAAGCGGAAAAGTGCGTCTTCATAGGTTACCCAAAAGAGACAGTTGGGTACACCTTCTATCTCAAATCCGAGGGCAAAGTGTTTGTTGCTAAAAACGGAGCTTTTCTCGAGAAGGAGTTTCTCTCGAGAGAATTGAGTGGGAGGAAGATAGAACTTGACGAGGTTGTCGAACCTCTCATCCCTCTGGATGGTGGCGCAGGGCAAGGGGAAACCTCTGTCATTGCAACGCCGGTTGATGAGGAAGTTAATGATGATGATCATGAAACTCCAGTTCAAGTTTCTGTCGAACCACGCAGGTCGACGAGACCACGTGCTGCTCCAGAGTGGTACGGTAATCCCGTCTTATCAATCATGTTGTTAGACAACAATGAACCTGCGAATTATGAAGAAGCAATGGTGGGCCCAGATTCCAACAAATGGCTGGAAGCCATGAAGTCCGAGATAGGATCCATGTATGAGAATAAAGTGTGGACTTTGGAGGTACTGCCTAAGGGCCGCAAGGCCATTCAGAACAAATGGATCTTTAAGAGGAAGACGGACGCTGACGGTAATGTGACCATTTATAAAGCTCGACTTGTGGCAAAGGGTTTTTCACAAGTTCAAGGAGTTGACTACGATGAGACTTTCTCACCCGTAGCGATGCTTAAGTCTGTCAGAATCATGTTAGCAATAGCTGCATTTTTCGATTATGAAATCTGGCAGATGGATGTCAAAACGGCGTTCCTTAACGGTTTCCTTAAGGAAGAGTTGTATATGATACAACCCGAAGGTTTTGTCGATCCTAAGAATGCTAACAAGGTGTGCAAGCTCCAGCGATCCATTTATGGACTGGTGCAAGCATCTCGGAGTTGGAACAAACGCTTTGATGAGGTGATCAAAGCATTTGGGTTTATACAAGTGGTTGGAGAATCTTGTATTTACAAGAAAGTGAGTGGGAGCTCTGTGGCGTTTCTAATATTATATGTGGATGACATATTACTGATTGGAAACAACGTAGAGTTTATAGAGAGCATAAAGGATTACTTGAATAAAAGTTTCTCTATGAAGGACCTAGGAGAAGCTGCTTACATTCTAGGCATTAAGATCTATAGGGATAGATCAAAACGCCTGATAGGAATTTCACAAAGCACATACCTTGATAAAGTTTTGAAGAGGTTCAAAATGGAACAGTCCAAGAAAGGGTTCTTGCCAGTTCTACAACGTACGAGATTGAGTAAGACTCAGTGCCCAGCAACTGATGAAGATAGAGAGCATATGCGCTCCGTCCCCTATGCTTCAGCCATAGGTTCTATCATGTATGCGATGCTGTGCACTAGACCGGATGTTAGCCTGGCCATAAGTATGGCAGGTAGGTTCCAGAGTAATCCAGGAGTGGATCACTGGACAGCGGTCAAGAATATCCTGAAGTACCTGAAAAGGACTAAGGAGATGTTTCTCGTGTATGGAGGTGACGAAGAGCTCGCCGTAAAAGGTTACGTCGATGCAAGCTTTGACACAGATCCGGACGACTCTAAGTCGCAAACCGGATACGTATTTATTCTTAATGGGGGTGCAGTAAGCTGGTGCAGTTCCAAGCAAAGCGTCGTAGCAGATTCTACATGTGAAGCGGAGTACATGGCTGCCTCGGAGGCGGCTAAGGAGGGTGTCTGGATGAAGCAGTTCATGACGGATCTTGGAGTGGTGCCAAGCGCACTGAATCCAATAGCCTTGTTCTGTGACAACACTGGTGCCATTGCCTTAGCAAAGGAACCGCGGTTTCACAAGAAGACCAGACACATCAAACAACGCTTCAACCTCATCCACGACTACGTCGAGGGAGAGGACGTGAATATATGCAAAGTGCACACGGATCTGAATGTAGCAGACCCGCTGACTAAACCTCTTCCACGGCCAAAACATGATCAACACCAGAATTGTATGGGTTTTAGATTTATTACAATGTAATTCACATGGTGATGTGAGGGCTAGATTATTGACTCTAGTGCAAGTGGGATACTGTTGGAATTATGCCCTAGAGGCAATAATAAATATAGTTATTATTATAATTCCTGTATCAAGATAATCGTTTATTATCCATGCTATAATTGTATTGAATGAAGACTCATTTACATGTGTGGATACATAGACAAAACACCGTCCCTAGCAAGCCTCTAGTTGGCTAGCCAGTTGATCAAAGATAGTTAGTGTCTTCTGATTATGAACAAGGTGTTGTTGCTTGATAACTGGATCACGTCATTAGGAGAATCACGTGATGGACTAGACCCAAACTAATAGACGTAGCATGTTGATCGTGTCATTTTGTTGCTACTGTTTTCTGCGTGTCAAGTATTTATTCCTATGACCATGAGATCATATAACTCACTGACACCGGAGGAATGCTTTGTGTGTATCAAACGTCGCAACGTAACTGGGTGACTATAAAGATGCTCTACAGGTATCTCCGAAGGTGTTAGTTGAGTTAGTATGGATCAAGACTGGGATTTGTCACTCCGTGTGAATGGAGAGGTATCTCGGGGCCCACTCGGTAATACAACATCACACACAAGCCTTGCAAGCAATGTAACTTAGTGTAAGTTGCGGGATCTTGTATTACGGAACGAGTAAAGAGACTTACGGGTAAACGAGATTGAAATAGGTATACGGATACTGACGATCGAATCTCGGGCAAGTAACATACCGAAGGACAAAGGGAATGACATACGAGACTATATGAATCCTTGGCACTGAGGTTCAAACGATAAGATCTTCGTAGAATTTGTAGGATCCAATATGGGCATCCAGGTCCCGCTATTGGATATTGACCGAGGAGTCTCTCGGGTCATGTCTACATAGTTCTCGAACCCGCAGGGTTTGCACACTTAAGGTTCGACGTTGTTTTATGCGTATTTGAGTTATATGGTTGGTTACCGAATGTTGTTCGGAGTCCCGAATGAGATCACAGACGTCACGAGGGTTTCCGGAATAGTCCGGAAACGAAGATTGATATATAGGATGACCTCATTTGATTACCGAAAGGTTTTCGGAGTTACCGGGAATGACGAATGGGTTCCGGGAGTTCACCGGGGGGGGGGGGGTGCAACCCACCCCGGGGAAGCCCATAGGCCTTGAGGGTGGCACACCAGCCCTTAGTGGGCTGGTGGGACAGCCCAAAAGGGCTCTATGCGCCAAGAAGAGAAAATCAAGAGAAAAGAAAAAAAGGGAGGAGGTGGGAAGGAAGGGGGACTCCCTCCCACCAAACCAAGTCCAACTCGGTTTGGGGGGGGGAGTCCTCCCCCCTTGGACTCAGCCGACCCCCTTGGGGCTCCTTGAGCCCCAAGGCAAGGTCCCCTCCCTCCCACCTATATATACGGAGGTTTTAGGGCTGATTTGAGACGACTTTTCCACGGCAGCCCGACCACATACCTCCACGGTTTTTCCTTTAGATCGCGTTTCTGCGGAGCTCGGGCGGAGCCCTGCTGAGACAAGGTCATCACCAACCTCCGGAGCGCCGTCACGCTGTCGGAGAACTCTTCTACCTCTCCATCTCTCTTGCTGGATCAAGAAGGCCGAGATCATCGTCGAGCTGTACGTGTGCTGAACGCGGAGGTGTCGTCCATTCGGTACTAGATCGTGGGACTGATCGCGGGATTGTTCGCGGGGCGGATCGAGGGACGTGAGGACGTTCCACTACATCAACCGCGTTCACTAACGCTTCTGCTGTACGGTCTACAAGGGTACGTAGATCACTCATCCCCTCTCGTAGATGGACATCACCATGATAGGTCTTCGTGAGCGTAGGAAAATTTTGTTTCCCATGCGACGTTCCCCAACACCTCCTTTGTTCTTTATTTTTGCGCCTCCCTTTTGAGCCTTTGTTCTGTAGGCTCTGTACCAACGGCAGGGGAGATGGGTCGGTGTTGCCCGCCCCTGGGATCGCCGATCATCCAGTGGTTTCTTCCCCCGCGCCAAGCGGGGTCAAACCACCTGAGTCCCTCGAGCATGGGCCCAGGGCGGTCTTCCTCGCCCGTGGCCTCCAGTTCCCCACGAGAGTGCCATTCCCCTCGCGTGCAACTCCGCCCATGGTCATGTGGCGCATCCCTTCTGGTGCCCTTCTACTTGGCGACGTGGGGCCTAAGGGGGCGCTTCTTTCTAACGAAGCGCGTGCGGGGGATCCCCCAGCCCCCGAGCATGGATTTGGGCTGAGAGACTGCTCACGTGCTTCTCCCGCTCGCCGTGTAGACAACGAGAGCTCTTGCTGGCCACTGGAGTCTATTGAGGGTTTGCGTGCCATGTCGTGGGGCCTGCTCCGCACAATGGTGGATGCGCTTCAACGTCTAGGAATGGGGCTTCCAGCAATGAAGTCCGCCTGGAGGGCGAGCGCCAGCACCTTACATCGGGGTGATGCCAGCTTGAAGTTGCCGGGAACCTCGGCCGTCTGCAGCGTGAGCGCGCCCATGCGGAGGCAGAGATGTCTCTTGCCGTGGTGGCGGAAGCCCGCGAACGTACTCTTTTCGAGGTTTAGGAGGCTGATTGTTGGCACAAGGCTTTCGAGGATCGCCACATGGAGCTTTGCGCCCTCAACGCCTATTTTGAAGAACACACTCGGCTGAGGGCCTCCCGAGGTGGTCCACCTGCTGAGTTCTTCCCTTCCGGCGTGGGATTTCGAGCGTCCACTGACTCACTGGCGGTGGTAGAGGTGGAGCAGAGTCTGGAGCGGGAGCGTCTGGAGGTGAAGGAGCACTAGGTGTCGCTTGTCGAGGAATCCCTTACCTCTCGTGAAGCGAAGGTTCACGAGGAGATCGTCAGGGGGGTGTTTGAGGCTCAGCGTTCCCTTCTTCTTGACTATCGTGCGAAGTTGAGGCTCCAGGAGTTCCACTTCCGCGAGCGCCGCGACCACCTGAAAAATGAGGTCAATTCCCTCCGGAAAAGTTTGGATCAGGAAGTGAAACGTCGACAGGCCGCACTGGAAGCCCACGCTGCTGCCAAAGGTAAACTGTCTCTTCTTCACAAACAGGTGAAAGGTGCGGCTTCCCTAGTTGGAGAGACCTTCGGAGAGGCGATCCATTCTCGCGGCCTCCAACTTGAACGCTCCCGGATGTACCAATCTCTCGAGGGGAGAGCCTCCCGGGCTTTGAGCGACATCTGCGGCGAGGGTTTCTCCAGCACCCTGGTCCCTGATGACGGTGGGTACCTGGGCTTCTTCCTCCATGTCGTGGAGCATCTTGAGGCGGGTGCCGAGAAGGCCCACGTTCTTGCAGAGGAGAAGAGCCGTGACCTCTTGGGCCAAGGGGCCTCGGGCGTCTTCAGCCACCTCCTTTGCCTTGACCCAGACTTTGACTTCGTCGCCGTGTTGGATCCGGTGCCATAGATGGTCCGCGTCGCCCTGGCCGAATGGTCGAGGTCCATGTGGAAGACCTAGTGACAAGGCTCGCACCCGAAGGCTGCAATGCGAGCTCTGGCGACGATGTGTCCTCCTGATCTGTCGCCTTGTCCTCCTCATATGGTTATGTATTAGGTTTAATAGAAACTTTGATGTAACTGGAGGGTACCTCCCATCGCATCCTTTGAGGACGAGGTATGTGCGATTTTTTCCACCTGGCCACGGCCGATGCCAGCCCCGTGTTGTCGCGATACAGATGGTCTAACCCGCGAGCATGGCTCCGTTTGTGACAATTCCTCCCTGCTTGTGGGGCGGTTTAAGGACCCTTTCGGTACTCTGTGTCTGCAGGTCCCAGTCCCGCGCATTTCCATGCCGCCGTGAGGCGCAACCCGTTACCAAGGTCGTTCCTCACGGGGCAAAGCCCCGACACCCTGGGTACCGGCTTGGGCGGCACCTGGGTGGTTGAGTGGACTTGCGACCGGTAAGGCTCCTGAGGCATGTTGCTGAGGAGTCCCCCTTGACACTCAAACCGCTCTACGTCGACAGGTCCGAGTCCCCCACATTTCCCCACCTCCGTATGGCCACGAAGGACGCATGTAAGGGGTGAGGCCCCGCCTCCCCTGATACCGACCGGAATTCCAGGACGACATCAAGGAGGGCAAGTGGCCTTATGACTGGTAAGGCTCCTGAGGCACACCTCAGGAGTCCCCTTTGGCACTCGAGAGATTCCCCATCCCGTCGCTCTTGTGGTTGCCTCGGGAGGCCCAGCGGTCTCCCGAGGTTCCTGCGAAACACCAGTCAAAACAAAGGGAGAAAGAGAACTCGAGTTTCAGTAAAACGAGAGAACATAGAGAAGAAATCCCCGCCCTTCTTTTTTTTCAAAACATTAAGCAAAGAGGGTCACAACTTGAAAAGCAAGAAAAGAATGAGAAACGACCACGTCCGGCTCCTAGCTATTCACTGCCTCCGTCTCCCCAGCGTGGAGCGTAGGGCTTCCACTAGGTGTGGGATGGACCCCTCCGCATCCTTGGGGGGCCCTGGGCGTATACATCCTCGGCTCGTTATTACGTGAGAGTGTCACGATGGGGGTGTATCTGGGAGGTCGCAAGGACGCATTCGCCTCGCGAGTGTCCCTACCCCCAAGGCATAGGCGCCTCATTCCAGAAGTCATTGGTGGACTGTGTTGATCGCCTCCATCTTCTCCCCAGTACGGAGCATAGGGCTTCCACTAGGCATGGGATGGACCCCTTCCGCGTCCCTGGGGGGCCCTGGGCATATACAGCTTCGGCTCATTATTAGGTGAGAGTGTCACGAGATGAAGTAGGTTCCGGAAGGATTGAAGGATGATGCAGAGGTGCTACGGGTTGATGTAGGTCATGGGGATGCTTCGGGAGCCCCATGCCTCACAGGCGTGTGCCCCGCTCGTGGTCCCCATGCTCATCGCGGCGTGGTGCGGTCCGTCCTGAGCAAGCCCTCGAGCGTGAGAGGGCCCCCCAGCGCCCGCTGGCCGGAGAGCTCGCCCAGGCGGTAGGTCATGAGTTCCAGGGGTGTTGCCCCAACGCACCTCGCTGGGGCCCCCCATGTTCCTTCGCGGGTACCCTGGGCCATGCCCCAGGGCGGGCTAATCCATCCCGAGGGCAGCGGCGAGTACCCAAACACCCTCTAGAGATCGAACGGAGCTCGCACTGGCGACATGGGCGTGTGTTCCACCCTCAGTCCCCAAGCAGGCGTCGCGCCCCCCGGAGGCAAGGGCTGATATACCATCCCTGGCCTCCAGGTTACAATCGTCTGGCCCGGGAACATGGGCATGTGCTCCAGCCTCCGTTCCCAGGCAGGGGCCCCCTGACTGGGACACAAGGGTGCGTCCACCCTATCCTAGGCGAGGGCGCCCCGGTCCCCAGACCTAGATGTCTGCTCGAAGCAGATCCCGACGAGCAGGTGTGCCCCGCAAGGACTCCCGCGCTGGGCGTCCCCGGAAAGCCACCCCCGCGGGCCACCCCTGCGGTGCTATTCATACCTGTTTGCACGGGGGGTTGCCTGCGGGGTTGCGTGCATGCCTCCTGCCACGGTGATGGTCCGCGCTGCTTCCTCCATAGCCTGGACGTATGCTGGCACGGTCATCGTCGAACTGTGCGCGCCTCCAAGGGTTGATGTAGTCAGGCCTCCGATACTCCCTCCTCGTTTCATGAAGTGCGCCTGGAACGTTGGACGACGCCTCCCTAGCGCGGCCAAGTCCCGTGCCTCCAGGAGCTCCCACCGGACCCCCAGCTGGGACATGCCTGGACGGGTGTCCCAGGCGCACCCGCGAGGGTCCCTAGTTGTAACCCCTGGCGGCGCGGGTTGATGAGCGCGGCTCCCACGGGGGCGCGCTTGGGTCTCGCCGGCGATGTCGCGCCCAAGAGCTCACCTGCGCCCGCCGACGCGGCGGCCGCGGGTGATGTGTTGGCGCCTGAGCTCATGCGCCACCAAGAGCGCTACGTGTCTGTGCGTCGGGTGCTGACAGACTCGATAGGGCGGTGGAGCAGCCTGTACGCGTGGAAGGGTCGGCGCGACGGGGGGATGCTGCGTGGTTGGTGAAGGCGGCAGCCCCCCGCGCTCGTTGGAAGCCTGTCCGGCGAGAACACTAGCCGACGGGTTGGCGAAACGTCGCACGACATCTTGGCCCGCCTGCGCCGTCCGCGCCATGCAATCGGCCCGCCTCTTCGCGCGGATTCGCCGTCTCCCTAACATGAGTGTGACCAGCTTCAGCGGGCCGAGCTTTGGGAGAGACCTTGACACGCCCCCTACCTAGCGCGCCAAATGTCGGATTTCGGGCTCCGCAAAACTCTAAAGATTCGAACTGAGGGGCGTGTATGAAGATCTCTCGTGGGCTTGCCTCACCTAGCTCGCTACTGATCGGAGATGGCAAAGAACTCGCTCGATGGTGAGGAAGACACATAACATGGCAGTTTACCAAGGTTCAGGCCGCTGGGAAGCGTAATACCTTACTCCTGCGTTGGTGGATTGCCTCTTCTGGAGGTTGGTGGATGAACTAGTACAATGTTCGAGGGCCTCCAGAGGCTGGTTTGACCTTGTGTGATTCCGGTGGGCGAGGATGAATGAATCGGGTTGGATCCCCCTCTAGGAAGTAACCTACCTTCTATATATAGCGGCGGCCCCGGTCCCTTTCCCTTATCGTTTCGGCGGGAAGGGATCCCACGATGGCCAATTTCAAAAGGGAACAGGGGAACATGCTCTCTTACGCAATGGTGGTCTTCGCTTGGAAAGTGGCTGCCAGCGCTGCAGGGACGGGTTCAAGGGTGACGACTGCCCTACTGGCGGGATGCGACGGTCTTGTTACACCAGAATGGAGACCTTCAGGTGATGCCTTTGGAACCCCGGTACGTCTATGCCCCCTTTCCACTAAAGGGGAAACTGCGCTGCCCTGCTGTCCGCTGCTCGCCTGTCCTTCCTCTGCGTCATCCTTGACTCCCGAGGCCGGGCCTCGCCTCGGAATATCCACCGCTCCGGAGGGGTCCTGAGGAGCCCCCCTGCGGGTCTTGATGTTGTTCCTTCTCGCGAGGCTTGGCCCCTCGCGAGGGCCTTGTCTTGGGTGTTGCAGGGCCCGTCGGTTTGCTTGATGAAGTGGGCCAACCCTGGGCCGCAAGCAGGCAGGTCTGGGTACCCCCATTCCCAGAACGCCAACATGGAGCCTTACGTATCGGAGTATGTGATACCACCTGACCCTCTCAACGAGGAAGAGCCTCAAGCGTCCACCTCGGGCACCTATCCTCCTCAGGAGCAAGGAACACCCCTGGAGGCCCCCAGCGCCCCCAGGCCGTGGGGCATGATGCCAGCCGTTGTCCCCGAGGAGGAACTGCGAAGAACCAGACCCCAGGCCTCAAGAGGACAAGTCATATGAAGCAACAAGACACAAGTGGCGCAGGCCACCCGCGGCAACCACGGAGCTGGTGCAGGCGCCAAGGGCCGGGCCTCACGAGGCGCCCCTCATACGTGAAGAAGCTATGCGAGGTAATTTTTTGGGCTCACTGCTCTAGGGAGTGCCTGCTGACCGCATGAACTTCAAGTGTTCAGGGCATACTCGTGCCCATCATATCATTTACTCATGTCTCTATAGCTTCTGCTGCATCCATTCAGCAACCTAACAATCTTGCCTTGCTTGCATCTTCGGTCGATCTACTCCTCCGCTCGGGGGTTCCGGCCGGTGCATGACGCCTCGTCGCAGTACCTAGGGAGGCCATGCGACTTCCCACGGCCAGAATCAACATGAGGAGATGGGGGCCGCTTGAGCCTCAAAAGGGGGCTACTGAGCATTGCACCTTAGGGGCTTTACCGGTCATAAGGCCACCTTCCACCGTTGATATCGTCCACGGACATTTGATCATTATCAGGGGTGGCAGGGCTGGACCGCATAGCTGCGTGCGTTCATTCGGTCGCATGCAACAACGGTTGGGAAATGTGCGGGACTAGATCTTGGCGACGCAGAGCCGCTCGAACGTTAAAGGGGGCTCCTGAGCATCGCACCTCAGGAGCCTTACCGGTCACACAGCCAGTTGGCCACCCTGGTGCCGTCCAGGCACATTCGGTCGGTGTCAGGGATAGTTGGTCTTCCCTCCATCAGGCGGAGAAGAGGGAAGACCAACCATCAAGCAATGGACGAGGCAACATGAGGAATAAGTGCAAACGAGGGCTTACACATCGACCAGAGCCCAGCAGCGGCGGACGCACGGAGACCACGAGGGCCCTCCGCCGCTGCTCCCGGGGGCTGATGAGGGCGCACGTAGAGCCGCGCGTTTTCCCCGGCCAAAATCGCCTCCCAGGGACGCCATGAAAGACAAAGAAGTGAAGGGGAGGAGGGGTTTTTCTCGATGGAGCAAGGGAAGCAAAGAGGAAGCTCGAGATCGCGTGCCTGCCCCTTGCCAGGGGCAGGGCAGATTTATAGGCAAACCTCGGCTACCAACTATCGTGGGAGCGCGAGCGACGCGCGCCCCATGGGGGTCGCGAGGTGGGCCGACGTGAGTGTTGCCTCCCACGTCGCTTCACCCGTCAACCGAGCGGTCGTGTCCGCGAGGGCCGTTGGGTGTGGTCAGGCCGCACCGATGCCATTCAATGAGAAGAATGATGGCTGGCACGACTCTTGGAGATCGTGCCATCGTGGCCTGGTGCACCCCGGACGCCTCGAGGATTGAGAGCATCACCACAGGGATGCTGGACACGTGTGCCGGCTGACCCACATGCAATTAGGGCCCGCGACACTTCAGGCCACCCTCAAGGCTTCGCCAGAAGCCAACCCAGGCATGCCTTGGGCCCAGGCCTACTGTCGGTGTTCTGGGAATGGGGGTACCCAGACATGCTTGCATACGGCCCAGGGTCGGCCCACTTCATCGACCAAAAACCAACAGGCTCGACATTACTCAAGGCAAGGCCCTCGCTAGGGACCACGCCTCGCGAGGAGGAACGGTATCAAGACCCGTAGGGGGCCTCCTTAGGGCCCCTCCGGAGCGGCGGATATTGTGAGGCAAGGCCCAGCCTCAAGAGTCAAGGGTGACGTGGAGGGAGGACACGCGAGCAGCAGACAACAGGAGGGTGCAGATTCCCCTTTGGTGCAAAGGGGCAAGGACGCACGCAGGTCTCGAAGGCATCTACCAATGGTTTCCATTCTGGTGTAACAAGGCCACCTCCGCCCGCCGGTAGGATGGACATCATCCCTGGACTAGCCCCTGCTGCGTCGACAGCCACTTTGCAGGCGAAGACCACCTTTGGGCAGGGGGAGCATATTCCCGTGTCCCCCTTTGAAATTGGCCATTGTGGGATCCCTTCCTGCCAAAACGATGAGGGAAGAGGACCGAGGCCGACGCTATATATAGAGGATAAGTTACTTCGTAGAGGGGGCCGAACCCGATTCATTCACCCGCCACCGAAATCACATAGGGCTGAACCAGCCTCCGGAGGCCCTCGGGCACTATACTAGTTCATCCACCAACCTCCACCAGGGGTAATCCACCAAAGCAGAAGTAGGGTATTACGCTTCCCAGCAGCCCGAACCTGGGTAACCTGCCGTGTTCTATGTCTTCCTCACCATCGAGTGAGTTCTTTGCCATCTCCGATGACTAGCGAGCTAGGTGAGGCGAGCCCACGAGAAATCTTTGTACACGCCCCTGAGTTAAAATCTTTAGGGTTTTGCGGAGCCTTTAATCCGGCTGGTAAGCTTGAGATGTGGCAGAAGAAGGTCGAGCGAGCTGCTGCAGGGGATCGAAGCCAACTGTCCCTCGCTCGAAGGACCAGATCTTTCCCAATGGAAGGTTGGCGCTTTGATGATGATGATGTTGCGAGTGTGCCTCCCCGTGTCTACTTTCCCGTTAGCATCTCGTTTTCCCTTTTTGTTGTCTTGATGACAAAAGGGGAGAAGTGTTCTATTAGGAGCATTTGGAGTTGAGATCTCAAGGCCTTGGTTTTATTTGGTGTGCTTAATTTGGCTTGAGATACTCTTATTTGCTTTCTTTCATCATGTGGTTGTGAGGTACTTTATCCGTATGAGAGACTATTTGGTTTATGGATATATGGTTATCTCACTACTCTTGTGTCTCACTTTTTGCTCACCACACCTTCTTGCATGTGATCCAGGCATTGTAAATGTTATGTTTTGTTTTATCACATGACAAGGCATTCGTCGAGGGGAGCCTCATATGTGTGTGCTCAATACATAATCAAGCATGTTCTATTTGCCCATGCACACATATAGGGAACCCTCTAGATCAATTATTTTCCTGCATGGCTACCCTAGTTGTATTATCTGTTTGCCATGTCCTAACCATGTTGTCATCAATGCGCCAAAAAGGGGGAGACTGAAAGTGCATATGGCACTATAGTATATTCTGGTGTGATGACAATGTGGTTGGAGGAACTAATATCGGTTTGTATAGTTTATTTCTGGATATTGGTTTCTCGGAGTTTTCATTGGAGTTCTGTGACCCCCTCATTCAAAATTGTCAAGGTGTGGTTTACTGGCGGCTCAAAGGTTTTCGTTTTCATTTGATTTGATTAGAAGGAAAAACCGCACTATCAAGAGGGATCATTGTGGATGAGTGTTGCGTGGGAATGCCTCCAAAACAATACACAACCCTCCTGCACCTACCACCAAAATTCCACCAGAGTGTGCTCTAACGTGGTGTCCTGTGACTTCCAACAAAAATTCTCTATACATGCCGTGTGCATGGGGTGGTCTGCAAGTTTCTAGACACTACACGCGCACATGATCGTGGACCCCTGTGAGCATGGGGTGGGTGGAAAGTCTCGGATGACCTCGTGCACATGGTGCTAACTTAACCCCAGCGCATTGGGTCCAACCGGAAGAATCCCCCACCCGGCCAAGAACACGATATAAGCCCCCTTCTTCCACCTGAGACCCCTAACCCTAATGTCTTGTTGAGTTCCACCATTGCTATAACCCATTTTGCTGAATACTCTCAATCCTTCCACCCAAACTTGTTGAAACTTTGGGGATTGGGAGAGCAAGACCTAATCTACACTCCCAAATTCGTGTTCCAAAAAATATTTCTTCACCATTGACTTGCTACTACTCTTGGAGCTTGGGCTCCTAGGTGGTGAGAGGTTCCTTCAGAATCTTCCTTGATTGTAGCATGCTCTAGACAAGTTTGTAAATGTGTGATGGTCTCCTTCGAGACCAACCCTTGTAATTCTAGGCTCATCCGTTGGGGTGACTTGAAAGAGATGTGATGAGGGTTCCGTGGCATTCCGCAAGATTTTGCTCCGACACCGCTCTAAACGAAGAGTAGCTCTTCCCCCAGGAAGAGTGAACTTCGAGATAAAATCCGCGTTCTTGTCTCACTTGTGGTTAATCCTTTCCCGCACTTCACTTTGCTTTGTATGCTGGTAGGCTTGTTAATTGCCTTGTTGCGTAGCATATTTAGTACTACTTGTGTTTGTCATATAGGTTGTGTTCACCTAGTTGCATATCTAGTGAACCCTATTTAACTGCATATCCCTAAAATTTAAAAATATGGTTAAAATTTGAAGTATCCTATTCACCCCCTCTTGTCGACCACATCGATCATTTCAGCATCTAAATAACACCATGACCGACATGCAGTCGTATCATGGTTCTATTATCCAGCCAAGGCCCTTACTATATCACCGGGTTAGCTCAATTATTAAGGTCTAAGTCATGCCAACACATTGGGCATTTAATGGATGCATTGCTTATACCTGAGAGAATAACTTATGGCTATCGTAATAATCTTATTGTTTAATAACCGCATCGTTTATACCTTAGAGAATAGTTTTGAGCTACCATACTAATCTTACTATCACAAATATTAGAGGCTTCCACTCCTCCCTGCACTTAACCTCTCCTTGATCGATCCTCGATATTCAGGTACTTGTAGGACCTTAGAATGAGGTAGAGAGAGGAGACAAATATGTCATATAATACATAAAACTATTTTTTATTTAAAGTAAACCAACGGCCTCGTTGCGCAAATACGTGGGGATGCGAGGCTATGCCTAAACCCTTACCCCGAGGGGACTACTCACACATCATAAATAAATCACAGGCAAAACACAATTTAGATGATACTTGAAGATGAATGATTAATTAAAATATCATTGAATGCAAAGTATTATTAATTACAAGTCTATGTCTATGGGGATGAAGACCGCGAAGATAAAGATTCTATGGAGATGGAGATGGAGATGGCAGTGGCTATAAATGGGGAATGTCGGTGGTTGCAAAGGGTGACTGATACGTCTCCAACGTATCTATAATTTTTTATTGTTTCATGCTATTATAATATCAATCTTGTATGCTTTATACACCATTTTACATCATTTTTTCAGAACTGACCTATTAACCAAGTGCCCAGTGTGAGTTCTTTCTTTCAGCTTGTTTTTGGTTTTACAGAAAAACTATACCAAGCGGAGTCCAACCGCGATGGAACTTTTTGAAAGTTTGTTTCACATCAAAATGGACCCCGGAAGCTTCGGGAGGAGGTGAGACACCGCACGAGGTGAAGACAAGGCAGGGGGGCTCATAGGGGGGTAGGCCCGCCCGACCCCCTTGTGGGTCCCATGCAACTCCGTTTACCCCAACGCTTGGCCTATAAATTTGCAAATATTCAGAAACCCCCAATGGTACAGCCAAAAACAATTCTTCGATGTTGCCAGCCTCTGTTCTTCCATGATCCCATATGGTAATATTTTTGGTACTTGGGCAGAGTGGGAATCCATCACGGAGGTCGTCTTCATCAACCTTGATGCCTACCCAATGATATGTGAGGAGTTCCCACAGGACCTACGAGGCCATAGCTGTAGCTAGATTTCTCTCTCTCCCTCTCTCTATATATATCTCTCTATCTCTCTCTCTTGTTTGATCTTCAATGCAAAGATCTCTTCGGAGACCTATTCGATGTAACTTTTGTTGTGTGTTTGTTAGGACCTGATGAATTAAGGGTTTATGATTAGATTATTCAGTTAAAGTATTTGAGTGTATTCTGAGATTTACCTATGTGTGATTTGATAGCTATATATGTATGCTTTCCAATGTATAAGTTTTCTTTGGCCAACATTAATGAGTAGATCCTCGGAGAAAGTGGTGCATAGTAGTAAGTTCAATCTTGCGGTGTCCTCACTCTGTGATAGGAGGAGTAGCAAGGCACATATTAGTATTGTTGCTACTAAGGGTAAAATGATGGGGTTCGAACATTTTATTTGGTCTTACTTTATCTAGATTATCTCATCATGCTCCAAGCATTACTCTATTTGTTATGAGCTTAATACCTTAAGATGCATGCTGGATAACAGCCGAAGGGTGGAGTAATAGATGTAGATGCAAAATTGTTTCAGTCTATGTGTCTTGGATGTAATGCCTATATATTAATCATGCTATGAATATCATCATAATTATTCTCTTTTCTATCAATTGCCCAAGAATAATTTATTCACCCACTGTTGCTATGCTCATGAGAGAGATGCCTCTAGTGAGCACTATGGCCCACGGGTCTATTCACTTTATATATTTACTAAAACCCTAAAAATATCCTTGCTGCAATTTATTACCTTTATTTTACATTTATCTATCATCACTATCAGAACTAATGCTTGCAATTAACGAGCACAAGGGGATTGACAACCCTCGCCAGCGTTGGGTGCAAGTGTTTATTTGTGTTGCTGTTTAGGTACTAATTACTATTCACTTGCGTGTGTCTTCTATTGGTTCGATAAACCTTGGTTCTTACCTGAGGGAAATACTATCTGCTACTATACTATATCACCCTTCCTACTCGGGGAAATCTCAACGCCTATCACAAGTAGCACAAGAATTTCTGGCGCCGTTGCTTCATCAAGCAAATGCATGTCCCTTCCCAGACGTTTATTATTTACCTTTTCCCCTTTTTATTTTATTTTATTTTTAGTTAAAATCAAAAATACCAAAAATATCATGCGTGCTTTATTGTTTTAAATTCCTATCATGTGGGAATTTGAGAAACTTGTCGTTGAAAGTGCTAGTGAAGATAGTCCCCATGACAAATAATTTGAAATGTCTAATCATGATGATGAATTTCATAATAAAGAACCTCCCTTTTTTGAAAACTAAAATTTATCATGTGGGGAGAGGGAATATTTTTGGAAAGAATGTTATTCAAGAATGCTTCACTTGGTCGGGAGTCATACAACTTATTCGTGGGTCCATTGTTGATAAAACAAATAGTTACATAGATGTTATTGCCATGCTTTTGGTCAAAATGAAAAAATATATTTTGCATATTCACCCCATTTTACAAAAAATGTTTTTTGAACTTCCTAATATCCATAATCTTAGAACTAAGAAGTTGGCCACTATTATGCTCATGCATGAATTGTATTATATAATCCAAGCGGTTCGGAATATATTTTCCTTTTGTAAGATATATTTTGAGCATCATCCAATATAAGAAATTCTTCATGATCAAGACACTATACATAGTTTGGAATTTAAAAGTGATCATGCTTTTGGTGAAAACGCCATAAAGAGAGTTCCACAGATACACTTAATCAAAGTATTATTTAATAATACCTATGATAAACTTGGGTGGATTTTTAAAGGAATAAATGAAGAATAGTTTAAGAATACCGCTAGGGACCCTATTGATGATGATTTTTTTGTTCTATATGAGTAACTCTATGCAGATGATCCAGTGACCGAGGAATTTGAAGCTATGAATGCAAAAATAACCAAATATAGCCCCTTTAATTATTTGAGATCACCTACCAGAAAATTATAGTATGAGGAAAGAGAATTTTGAGTAAAGTTTACGAGGATTTCGCTCAAGAATAATTAGAAAAGGATGATAAAACTTGAAACTATGCATTATGCCTTGCTAGGGGCATTAAACTATAATGCTCATTGGGAGGCAACCCAATAGTTATCCTTTTGATCTCATTTTCATTTTTGTTGACTCAACATGGTTATTTCTAATGTAATGATTTTCATGTATCTTTTCTTATGAGTTTTCTGCCAAGTAAAGTCTTTAGGACGGTTTGGATGATTGTTGAATTGTTACGATGCACAAACAAAAACTTTTACGACCAATATTTGAATTCTTATTTTTTACTGGAACATGATAATTGTCTAAAATTTTTACAAGTATTGGGATACATATTATTTAAGTTGTCGTAATTTTTCAAAATTTTAGGCGCTACAAAAGTATGGTTTTAGTCCAGATCTTTATGTGTTGTTCTGTTTTAGTCAGATTTTATTTTTATTGCATTGTGTTCTTATTTTAATGATGTTATGGATTATACGAGGGGGTATAAGTCATGGAGAAGTTAGAATATATTAGGTATTATGCAAGGGAAATATGAATCTATTTATAATAGTACATAAGGTGTCTGATCTTTATTATACTAACGGACGTCAAGAAGTTTCTGTTGAGTTTTGTGTGCTGAAGTTTGAAATTTTGGATGAGATCATGATGGATGAAGGAATAAGGGGCACCAAGACCCTAAGCTTGGGGATGCCCAAGGCACCCCAATGCAATATTCAAGGAACACCCTAGCGTCTAAGCTTGGGTATGCCCCGTTAGGCATTCCCTCTTTCGTGTCCAATCTATCGGTAATGTTACTCGAAGCTATATTTTTATTCATCATATGATGTGTGCTTTTCTTGAAGCTATATTTTATTTTGCTTGATTTTTAGTTTGCGACAATCATTTTTTGCTGGACACACTTATTATTAGAGACACACATTAATTGCGACTTGTTAACATAGCGAACTGCCCCAAATGGATCGGTGCCTCTATGCTTTGTGTGCCATCCCTGGATCAGTATGCTCGCACACACAATACTTCGATGAAATACCATAACATCACATGTAAAATAAATAATGTAGATCTAGATTATACATTATTTATCGCATCGAGAACATAACAATAGGGGCGTGGAGTCCCATAAACGCCAATGGCAAGTTGAGTATAGACTGTAACCCTATATCGTCGTAGAAATATCTGCAACATGAGATATTGCAGCCAGGTAGGTCAGTACATCGAATGTACCTGCAAGATCATAGTAAGAAAAACAGATGATGAAACTATTCTATATGCAATATGGCTTTGTGGCTCTGTGTGTGACTTTTTGCGTAAAAGCTGGTTTTATTTTCCCTACAAGAAAGGAACATCAGGAGTCTTCACTATAGAGTTATCTACCATGACATGGTTCCGCCAACCGATGTCTCATAGTCCAAATCATTACAAGTGGCCCAAAATTAATTATCAGTCTCGTGTTGAGAGTTCCGAGATAGATCCAAGTCTAGAGGCTCAAATAGTCCGTAACCGGGGACTGATACGTCTCCAACGTATCTACTTTTCCTAACGCTTTTCCTCTTGTTTTGGACTCTAATTTGCACAATTTGAATGAAACAAACCCCGGACTGACGCTATTTTCACCATAACTACCATGGTGTTGTTTTTGTGGAGATATAAAAGTACTCAGAATGGAATGAAACTTTGCGAGGATTTTTTATATCAATAAAAAGAATTTCTGGAGCCGAGAGCCACCTGAGGGGGGCACCTGGGTGGGTACAACCTACAAGGGCGCGCATGCCCCCCAGCCGCGCCCCGATCGGTTGTGCCCACCTGGTGGCCCCTATGACCCTCAAACCGACGCTATAAAATCAAATTATTCCAGAAAAAATCGGGGAGAAAGAATTATCATGTTTCACGAGGCGGAGCCGCCGCCGTGTCCTGTTCTTCATTGGGACGCCAGATCTGGAGTCCGTTTGGGGCTCCATAGAGGGGGACCTTCGATCTTCGTCATCACCAACACATCTCCACCGCCAATTCCATGATGCTCCCAACCAGGAGTGAGTAATTCCTTTGTAGGCTTGCTGGTCGATGAGGAGTTGGATGAGATTCATCATGTAATCGAGTTAGTTTTGTTAGGGCCTGATCCCTAGTATCCACTATGTTCTGAGATTGATGTTGCTATGACTTTACCATGCTTAATGCTTGTCACTTTTGGCCTGGGTGCCATGATTTCAGATCTGAACCGTTTATGTTATCACCATTATATCCATGTTCTAAATCCGATCTTGCAAGTTATAGTCACCTACTACATGTTATGATCCGGCAACCCTCGAGTGACAATAGTCGGGATCACTCCCGGTGATGAATGTAGTTTGAGGAGTTCATGTATTCACCGTGTGTTCATGCTTTGTTCCGATTCTCTATTAAAAGGAGGCCTAAATATCCCTTAGTTTCCAATAGGACCCCTCTGCCACGGGAGTGTAGGACAAAAGATGTCATGCAAGTTCTTTCCATAAGCACGTATGACTATTTACGGAATACATGCCTACATTATATTTATGAACTAGAGCTAGTGTTGTATCGCTCTAGGTTATAACTGTCTCATGATGAATATCATCTAAGGAGTCACCGATCCAATGCCTACAAATTTACCTTATATTGTTCTTGCTAAGTTACTACTGTTGCTACTGCTATCGTTACTGCTACAAAATCACTGCTATCACTGTTACCGTTATTATTGCTGCTGCTACTATCATCAATACTATCATATTATTGTGCTACTAATCACTTTGCTGCAGATAATTAATCTCTAGGTGTGGTTGAATTGACAACTCAGCTGCTAATACCTTCGGATATTCTTTGGTCCCCTTGTGTCGAATCTATAAATTTGGGTTGAATACTCTACCCTCGAAAACTGTTGCGATCCCCTATACTTGTGGGTTATCAAGACATTTTTCTGGCACCGTTGCCGGGGAGCATAGCAATATTTGTTGATTCACTTGGGATTATTATCATATTATCACTATGAAGAATCTGAAGGATGCTAAGGCTAAGATTTTTTTCTCTAAGACGAGGGGAGGTAAGGAACTGCCATCCAGCTCCGATTTAGATTCACCTTCTGTTATAAGTAAACTTGCAACACCTTGCTATTAATTCTGATATGTTGCAAGTTGATGATGATGCTACTTCTGCTATGAATACTATTCATGATGATGCTGGTACCTTGCTTAATGATGACGTGCCACTAGGTGAATTTCTTGATGAACAAATTGCTAGAGTAAGACAACATGATATTGTTGAATCTGATCATGAACTTGAAACTGAGAATCTTGAAACACCTACTAGAACTAGTCCTCCTAGATATGAATTGCCAAAGGTGCCAGAAGGTTATAATATGAGTGAGGCGGCAACTAGAGATATTATTGCTTGTAAGGATAGAGATGATCTAGATAAATTATTGTGCAAGCATAAGGAAAAATCTCTGAATGCTAAAATGAAATGTGATCCTCAGTTTTCTACTTCACCTATATTTATTGATTATAAGGATTATGAATTCTCTGTCGACCCAGAGTTAATCACTTTGGTTGAATCTGATCCTTTCCATGGTTATGAAACTGAAACTGTTGTGGCAGATCTTACTAAGTTGAATGATATAGCCACTCTTTTTGCTCATGATGAGAAGATTCGCTATTACTATATTCTCAAATTATTTACGTTCTCATTAAAGGGTGATGCTAAAGCTTGGTACAATACTCTTGCTCCTGGTTGTGTGCGTAATCCCTAGGATATGATTTATTACTTCTCTGAAAAATATTTGCCTGCTCATAAGAAACAAGCTGCCTTGCAGGAAATATTTAACTTTGTGCAAATTGAAGAAGAGAGTCTCCCACAAGCTTGGGGGAGGCTTCTCCAATTGCTTAATGCTTTGCCTGATCATCCTCTTAGAAAAATGAAATATTTGATATCTTCTATAATGGACTAACCGATGCTTCTAGGGATTTCCTAGATACTTGTGCTGGTTGTGTTTTCAGGGAATGAACTATTTGGCAAGTTGAAGAATTATTGAATAACATATTGAAAAATTATGATGATTGGACTCCTCCTGAAACACCTATTAAACCCGTTCCAAAGAAGAGGGGTATCTTATATCTCAGTTGTGAAGATATGCAAGAGGTAAAGACATCTATGAACGAGTAATGTATTAAAGCCGAGGATGTTAAAAATTCACCACCTATCGAAGAAATACATGGGCTTGAAGCACCACCGCCACCTAAGTAAAATATTTAATGAAATTCAATGATAGTTATCCTCGTAATAAACTTCCTAGTCAATGCCTTTATGAGTTTGATAATTACATTAGAAAGCAAGATCACTTCAATCCAAATGTTATGAAACAATTGGAATACAACTCTGATATGATTGCTCGCTTAAGTGACTTGTTATTTAGAATCTCAAATGATGTTAGAGGTGTAGGAAAGCATGCCTCTATGGTTCAAACTCAATTAGAACAAGTTGCTAAATCTCAAAGGGAGTTACTTGATGAAATAAACAATAATATAAGTGACTTTGCTGTTAGAGTAGCCACTAGAGGAGGTAAAATGACTCAGGAACCACTCTATCCTCAGGGACACCCAAAGAGAATTGAACAAGACTCTCAAATAATTAACACTGATGCACCTAGTCCTTCTAAAGGAAAAAGAAGAAGAAAAATAATAGGACTTTGCCTGCCTCTAGTAAACCTGAAATAGAAAAAAAAACCTGATAATAAAAATGTAGTTTCTATCTCTGATGCTGAAACTCAATCTGGTAATGAACACTCACCTTCTGATAATGAAAAAGATAATGACGAGGTTCATGAAGACACTCAAACAAATGATAAATAACTAGATAAAGATGTTGCGATAGAACCAGCTGTTGATCTTGATAACCCACAACCCAAGAATAATAAATATGATAAAAGGGACTCTGTGGCTAGAAAACATGGAAAGGAAAGAGAACCATGGGTTCAAAAGCCTATGCCCTTTCCACCTAAGTCAACTAAAAAGAAAGATGATGAAGACTTTGAACACTTTGCTGAAATGCTGAGGCCAGTCTTTTTATGAACTCGCTTGACTTATATCTTAAAAATGCCTACTTATGCAAAGTATATGGAAGACATCATCACCAATAAGAGAAAAATACTGGAAGCTGAAATCTCCACTATGCTTGCTAATTATACTTTTAAAGATGGAGTACCTAAAAAACTTGGAGATCCGGGAATACCAACTATACCTTGCTCCATTAAAAGAAATTATGTGAAAACTACTTTATGTGATTTGGGAGCTGGTGTTAGTGTTATGCCTTTCTCTTTATATAAAAGACTTGATTTGAATAAACTCACACCTACTGAAATATCTTTTTAAATGGCTGACAAATCAACTGCCATACCTATCGGTATTTGTGAGGATGTGGCCGTTGTTGTTGCTAATGTTACTATTTTGACTGACTTTGTTATACTTGAGATGCCCGAGGATGACAACATGTCAATTATCCTTGGTAGACCCTTGTTGAATACTGCAGGGGCAGTTATTGGTTGCAATAAAAGCAAGGTCACTTTTCATATCAATGGTAATGAGCATACGGTGCACTTTCCGAAGAAACAATTCCAAGTGAATGGTATTAATGTTATTGAAAAATCTCTGACAATCAATATTGGAAGTTTTAAACTACCTCCACCTACTGTTAAAAAGAAATATGAAATGCTTATTGTGGGGGACATTCATATCCCCATTGAGGTAACTTAGTGATTTACGAAAGTTCTTCAGTTTCATATATATCGAAAGTTGTTGTTAATAAGACTTGATCAACCTTATTAATGGATAATTTTTGAGAGGTACGAAGTTGTTGAATTTAGTGAGCACTACTTTCTATCCCTACCTTTTGTTTTCTTATTTTATTAGTTAAATAAAATAAAATGCCATGCTTTGTCTGTTTTCTGAGTTTTCTGTGCAATAAAAAATGACCCAAAAATAAAAGTCCTCGGAATGCCCTGAAAGTTTAACACGATTTGTTTGTGAATATTTCTGAATTTCTGGTGCAAATAATATCAGAGGGAGGTGCACCAGGTGGGCACAACCCACCTGGGTGCGCCAGGACCCCACGCGCGCCCTGGTGGGTTGCGGTCCCCACGTGGCCCCCTTCACTTACTTCTTCTGCCCACATCACTCCATTCACCTAGAAAAAAATCATTATCACTCTCTCTCTCCCGTGTTCTTGCTCCCGAAACTGCGTATTTCGATCTCTTTGCTCGAAGCTCTATTTTGAAACTGTTTCGGGGATTTGATGCTTGGTATGTGACTCCTCCATGTGTCCAATTAGTTTTTGTTTTAGTGGTTTATATTTGGAATAATTAGCTACTCTTGGTGCTGCTGTAGATGAGCTTGCATGTTGAATTATTAGAGTTTTAAGTAGTTTGAATGCTTGTTATGGCCTCTATACATCCCTATGAGTAGTTGCTATCATTTTTGTGAAGTTTTGTTGAGAAAAAATTTGTGGACTAAAAATTTCAGAATTTTGTTCAGAGGAAAAAGATGAGTTTCTTTAGGAAGTTTGCTTCTAGGAAGAACTCCAAGGGGTTATTGGGGAATCATCTGACAATGATCTGCATACCCGTAGGTTGGCGGAACTATGGCCATGCGAGTGGCCACATAATGAGTTCATGGAAGGGGCTAGAATCCTTCAAGAGTTCACACAATTTGCTGCTAATGCCGGCCTCACCGACTTCATTGCAACAAAATGCGAACAATATTATTTCCTCATAAACTCCTTCATGCAAAACTTTTATTTTCATTCTAGGAATAATCCCCGTGAGGTGCAGTTTAATTTATTTGCTGAAACCCGCGGGATACCACTTAATGAATTTTGTGACTTATGCATGCTTCCTTCTGATGGGGATTTGGTAGAACTTAAGCCCTCAGAGTTTGAAGGTTTTTAACGTACTCTGACAGTGGGGGATGAGAGAGGAGTATCGAGCACCACCGTTGTTAGCTTGCAGTTCCCTGTCGTGCATTGTTTTGCCGTATTCATTGCAAAGTGCTTGCTAGCGAGAGAGAAGATGGGTGCACTTAGCACCCCAGACATTGCTGTTTTGCGTCGCGCACTTTATGCCGGCAACACTTATAGCTTGGGAGCTATTGTGGAACATTGCCTCCACCTTAACAGATCCAAGGGAAAAATACATGGGGGCATTTACGCTACTCTCTTGGTGACTCACTTCATTGTGCAGATACGCGAACATGATCATCCTTTGCCCAGAGCTTACCTGGATAGAGCAGCTATGGAGGACCACCAGTTTATTGCTGCTATTTATCGTGATTTTGATATGCCATACAACTTAGTTTTCAGTGAAAACACTCATGATATTATTCCCTTTCCTGCACAAGTTTTGTTTAATCATGTTGCCAGGGGCGGATACATGATTATGCCCGAGGACATTGTCGCTTACCGGAATAACCTAGCAGCGGTACATGGGGAGCCTCAACAATGGGACCCTATGGTGCCTCCTCCCCAGCACTTCAACATTTGACCTCACGGCTTCTACGACTGGTGATTACAAAGTTAGGCCAAAAGCCTAAGCTTGGGGGAGTACGTATTCCCACCGAAATTACGTTCATGTTCACACATTTGATCAGAGTTGTCGGTGTCCACACTTTTTCACTGTATCATCCATGTTTAATTTATTTTCTCGCTTTCTTCTTGTGTGTTTGAAAAACTTTGAGAAAATACAAAAATATGTTTCTTGCTTCTTTTTGATTTTTTCTTCCTAGTTTAAATTTTTGTAGCACTAAAAAGAAAACCCAAAAAATATTTCCTTGTTCTTTTTTTTACTTGTTGGGAGCTTTCCCTTGTAAATAGTTTTCTCGTTTTTGCTTTTCTCTTTTCATTTTCTCGTTTGCGAAAAACCCAAAACTCCAAAAATATTTTAGTGTGTTTCTCTGAATTTATTTTCTTTTTATTGAGTCATACCGGGGATAAGACCATGATGAAAATATTAAGTGGCTCTCATCTGCATCATTATTGATCTCATAAAGAGCTCATATTACCTTGTCTTCTCCTCTTGAATAAAATGTTTGCAGATTCCAGCTTTGTCCATGACACTCTTGCACTATTATTATTTTCAAATCGTTCGGTCGTGTAAGTGAAAGGCAATAATGACGATATTAGATGAACTGGCTGTGGCAGCGAGAAACGGGTATGAACTCGACTTGTTCTGTTTTTGTAAATATGTTTAACCTAGTATCCATGATTCAGCCTATAATGATCAAACATGTTTGCAATGAAAATTAGAGATTGTAGTTCCTCATGCCATGCATAAGTAGCTAGGAGTGAATAATGACTTATCTTGGATATCAACATTGTGTTAAAATGATTGTGATGTAGTATGATTGTCAGTGCACTAGAGAGTGGGGTCCCTTGTGCCCCAGACTTGTGCACGGGAGCCGGCAACGCCTATGGCGGCAGCACACGAGGAAGATTGGCAGGAAGGCAAACCAAAACCCACCAAGGCCACGCCCCCTCTCCAAGGGCGTACGATACACGAGTTCCAGACACAAGACCCCGACAAGCCCTCCTTGTTGGGAAGTCTCACAAGGCCCCGGCAAGCCCTCCTTGCCGGGAAGACTCGCGAGACTACGACAAGGCCTCCTATCCGAGAAAACTCACTAAGACTCGCAGGGCCTCGGCAAGCCCTCCTTGCAGGGAAGACGTTCAAGCCCCCGAAAATACCTCCTTGCCGGGAAGATAATCAAGTCTACCGACAGGGACACCGGGCCAGCAAGCCCCCTCCGCTCACCAGGTGTCCTCTCCCATTTCTACCACAGTCCCACCGCTCTAGCTCATTCCTCATGCACCAGCACAAGACCCAGGTGTCGATCCGCGTGGGTACGTGTCGGAGCCACGTTGCTGCAGGTCAGGGGCTAGACAAGGCATCTACTGCCCCCGAGACCATAGTAGAAAGATGAGCGGTGAACCCTGCTCACTATGCAACCCGTGAGCACACTGTTGGTGACCCCTTTGCCTATAAAAGGAGGCGCAAGGCTCGTTTTCTAGGGGTTGGACTTTTTGGGATTTGAGACTCCCTAATCACCAGCTAATTTACTGTAGCAAATCACCCTACAGCAAGCATCCAATACAAACTAAGCAGGAGTAGGGTTTTACCCGCCAAGCGACCCGAACCTGGGTAAACGACCTTGCCGGTGTTGATCGCTCGCTCTGCTCTTGGCGCCACCTCTCTCCCTCCACCGAACGATCAAGGGACTCTTCGAGCATCCCATAGGTGTCGATTTCCCTGACATCTCTGGTGCGTCGGGTAGGGGGAGCGATGTTGGAGATCTTTTTTGCAGATTCGAGAGAGTTCCGCACAAGATCTTGGGAAGTTGAGCGCACCACTGCGGTCCCCCGAAGCGGGGCGCAACGATGGTCACTCTACTTCGCCATGGCCTCCTAACGCCTGCGCGAGCGCCCCGCCGCGCGAGCGCGGGCCAAGGAGGCGGAGACCCCGAGCTTGAAGGAATCAGGTTGATGCATCGCTCCAGGATAGTGCCCTGCTGTCGAGAGTGTGCCTCGGGGCTTCGGCGAGGCCTCCGGCGCATACTCCGGCCGACTCAGCTCCGTGGAGTGATGCATAGCCATCGAGGATGCGCCAACAGGCCCCGAAGCCCAGGCACGCACTCTAGCGGAAATGCTTTCCCCCCTTGGAAGCGTCGCGTCGCCATCAAAGATGCGCTCGGGGGCTCCACCTGCATGGCCTGACAAAATACGAAAAAGAGTTATACCCCGGCAACCCCCTTTTCTATATGATAGTCAAGGACTATCGGCAAGAACCTTGCTGGAGGGGACGTTGTCGGGAGAGTGTAACATTCTGCTTGTCGGGGATCTGAGACCCCGGCAAAAGACCCAAACGCCGCGAGAAGAAGTGTCACGGCACCACAGATATGTAATTGAAATATTAGATAAAATTTCTGAGTAGATAGGTGATACGTCTCAAACGTATTTATAATTTTTTATGGTTTCACGCTGTTATCATGTCAACTTTGGATGTTTTGTTTACCTTTTATATCTTTTTTGGGACTAACTTATTAACTCAGTGCCAAGCGCCAGTTCCTGTTTTTTCTGTGTTTTTGACTCTTTTCAGATCTGATTTTAGAACGGAGTCCAAACGGAATAATTCTTTCGCGATGATTTTTTATGGAAAATATCAAAAATACCGGAAGAAGAAGATACCGGAGGGGGGTCACGAGGGCGCCACAAGCCCTGTCGCCGCAACCCCCCTAGGTCACGCCAATGAAGCTTGTGGGCCCCTTGGGGGCCCACTTGATGCAAATCCACCGCCATACGGTCCTATAAATTCAGAAACCTACAGAAAGAAACCTAGATCAGGAGTTCCGCCGCTGCAAGTTCCTGTTTCCGCGAGATCTCATCTGGAGACCCTTCCCGGTGCCCTGCCGGAGGGGACTTTGGAGTTGGAGGGCCTCTTCATCAACATCATCGCCCCTCCAATGACTCGTGAGTAGTTCACTTCAGACCTACGGGCCCGTAGTTAGTAGCTAGATGGCTTCTGCTCTCTCTTGGATCTTCAATACAAAGTTCTCCATGATCTTCATGGAGATCTATCCGATGTAATCCTATTTGTCGTTGTGTTTGTTGAGATCCGATGAATTGTGGATTTGTGATCAGATTATCTATGATTTATATTTGAGTCTTTGCTGATTTCTAATATGCATGATTTGATATCCTTGTAAGTCTCTCCGAGTCTTGGGTTTTGTTTAGCCAACTAGATCTATGATTCTTGAAATGGGAGAAGTGCTTGGTTTTGGGTTCTTACCGTGTGGTGACCTTTCCTAGTGACAGTAGGCGCAACAAGGCACACATCGTGTAGTTGCCATCAAGGGTAACAAGGTGGGCTTTGTCATAGATATGAGTACATCATGTCATCTTGCTTAAGGCGTTACTCTGTTCTTTTGGACTTAATAGACTAGATGCATGCTGGATAGCGGTCGACGTGTGGAGTAATAGTAGTAGATCCAGAAAGTATCAGTCTACTTGTTTTGGACGTCATGCCTATAGATATAATCATTGCCATAGATATCGTCACGACTTTGCGCGGTTCTATCAATTGCTCGACCGTAATTCGCTCACCCACCGTCTACGTGCTTTCATGAGAGAAGCCACTAGTAAACACTACGGCCCCTGGGTCTATTCACACCCATCGTTTACACCTCCGCTTTTACTTTGCTTTGTTACTTTGTTGCTTTCACTTCTCACTTGGCAAACAATCTATAAGGGATTGACAACCCCTTTATAGCGTTGGGAGCAAGCTCTTTGTGTTTGTGCAGGCACTTGTGATACTCCTTCACTGGATCAATACCTTGGTTCTCAAAACTGAGGGAAATACTTACCGCCGCTGTGTTACATCACCCTTTCCTCTTCGAGGGAACACCAACACAAGGCTCCAAGGCCATGGGGGAATCCTTTGCATATTTTCCTAGGAAGTCCCTAAGGCGTAGCCGCTGCAGCAGGATTCCTGGCGCCGTACCAGGGAAGGTCTGTTGTCGCAGTAGCAAGAAGAATTTATGGCGCCGTTGCCGGGGAGGGAGAGATCTATCCAAGTAGGTCTCACAAACTCATCTCTTGCATTTACTTTTTTGCCAGTTTCCTCTCGTTTTCCTCTCCCCCACTTCACATTTGCCGTTTTCATTTGCCTTTCTTCTTTGCCGTTTTCTGTTGCCTTTGCCGTTTTCCTTTGCCGGTTTTCTTGCTTGCTTGTGTGCTTGTTTGTTTGTTGAAGTAATCATGGATGAAAACACCAAACTTTGCGACTTCTCGAGCACTAATAATAATGATTTTTTAGTACTCCGATTGCTCCCGCCACTAGTGCGGAATCGTACGAAATCAACGCAGCTTTGCTGAATCTTGTTATGAAAGAGCAATTCTCTGGCCTTCCTAGTGAAGATGCCACATCCCATCTCAATACCTTCATTGAGGTTTGCGATATGCAAAAGAAAAGAGATGTGGATAATGACGTGATTAAGTTGAAACTTTTTTCCTTTCTCGTTGTGAGATCGCGCAAAAACTTGGTTTTCTTCTTTGCCTAAAAATAGTATCGATTCTTGGGATAAGTGCAAATATGCTTACATATCCAAGTATTTTCCGCCGGCTAAGATCATCTCCTTACATAATGATATCATGAATTTCAAGCAACTTGATCATGAACACGTTGCACAATCTTGGGAGAGGATGAAGCTTATGATTAGAAATTGTCCCGCTCATGGCTTGAGTTTGTGGATGATTATACAAATGTTTTACGCTGGCTTGAATTTCGCTTCTCACAATATCTTGGACTCCGCCTCAGGTGGAACGTTCATGGAAATCGCGTTAGGAGACGCTACAAAACTCCTAGATAATATCATGACCAACTACTCTCAGTGGCATACTCAAAGGTCACCTACTAGCAAAAAGGTACACGCTATAGAAGAAATTAACTCGCTTAGTGCTAAGATGGACGAGTTGCTGAATTTGGTTGCTAGTAGAAACGCTCCTTTAGATCCTAATGACATGCCACTATCTTCCTTGATTGAGAATAGCAATGCTAGTTTGGACGTTAATTTTGTTGGTAGGAATAATTTTGGCAACAACAATGCTTTTAGAGGAAACTATGTTCCTAGGCCTTTTCCTAGTAACTCCTCTAACAATTATGGCAATTCCTACAACAACACTTACGGAAATCACAACAAATTACCCTCTAATTTAGAGAGTAATATCAAAGAGTTCATCAACTCTCAAAAGATTTTCAATGCGTCCATAGAGGAAAACTACTCAAAATTGACGATTTGGCTAAGAGCATTGATAGGATGTCTTGTGATATTGATGCTTTGAAATTTAGATGTGCTCCTCCCAAGGTCAACTTGGATGAAACTTTGAAAGCTATGCGTGTCTCCATGAATGAGAGCAAAGAAAGAACCGCCCAAATTCGCGCTAGGCATGAATGGTTTAAAAGGGTGCGTTCTAGTGATGCAAATCACGAAGATCTTAAAGTGCTTGGTGTGTCTCCTCTTTAAACTTTGTTTTCGCATGTCAAACCTATTGATGAAGGGGCTGGATATGAATCCACTTTGGTTGAAAAACGGCCCAATGATTCGGAGTCCACCTATCTTGATGATAAAGGTGTGGAGAGTGGAGTAGAAGAAATCAAAATTTTGGGTAGTAATGAAACTCCCACTTTGGATTTCAAGGAATTCAATTATGATAATTGCTCCTTGTTTGAATGCATCTCTTTGATGCAATCCATTGCAAACTCTCCACATGCTTATAGCCAAAGCAAAGCCTTTACCGCGCATATCGTAGATGCTATGATGAAATCTGTTCAAGAGAAGCTCGAACTAGAAGTCTTTGTACCTAGAAAACTTCATGATGAGTGAGAACCTACTATCAAAATCAAGATCAAAAACTATGAGTGCAATGCTTTGTGTTATTTGGGTGCTAGTGTTTCCGCGATTCCAAAATCTTTATGTGATATTCTTGGTTTTCATGAGATTGAAGAGTGTTCTCTTAATTTGCATCTTGGGGATTATGCTGTCAAGAAACCCATGGGAAGGATCGATGATGTTCTTATTGTTGCAAATAAGAACTGTGTACTTGTGGATTTCATTGTACTTGACATAGATTGCAATCCTTCATGTCCCATTATTCTTGGTAGACCTTTCCTAAGGACTATTGGTGCTATCATCGATATGAAGGAAGGGAATATTAGATTTCAATTTCCCTTAAAGAAGGGCATGTAGCACTTTCCAATAAAGAAAATAAGATTGCCTTATGAATCTATGATGATGGCTACTTATGGTTTGAGCACCAAAGATGACTATACGTGATTCCATCATCTTTTGCCTAGCTAAGGGCGTTAAACAATAGCGCTTGTTGGGAGGCAACCCAACGAATCTATCATTTTTCTTTCTGTTTTGTGTTTTCCACCCTTTCATAATTCCGTTGTTTTGTGTTTCTTTTTGCGTTTGTGCCAAGTAAAACCGTTACGATTAGTCTTGGGGATGATCGTTTGGTCATGCTGGAAAAGACAGAAACTTTCTTCTCACGAAAAGAATTTTCATTTTTTTCTGTAAGAGCTTTTGAGTTGATTCTTTTTGCTTCTGATTACTACACAAATTCTTCAAACTTTCATAATTTTTTTTAAAAAAATTAAGTACCAGAAGTATACAAAATATACAGATTGCTACAGACTGGTCTGCTGTTAACATATTCTGTTTTTGTTGTGTTGGTTGCTTATTTTGATGAAACTATGGATAGTATCAGGGGGTATTAGCCATGGAAGATTGAAAATACAGTAACAAACATCAGCATAAGTAGAATTTAAGTTTGCTACAGTACCTAAGGAAGTAGTTGTGAAGTTTTCAAGTTTTGGGTGAAGTTCTTATGGACAAAAAGATAAAGAGTGGCAAGAGCTCAAGATTGGGGATGCCCAAGGCACCCCAAGATATTCAAGGATGTCATAAAAGCCTAAGGTTGGGGATGCCCCGGGAAGTCATCCCCTCTCTCGTCTTCAATCCATCGGTAACGTTACTTGGGGCTATATTTTTATTCACCACATGTTATGTGTTTTGCTTGGAGCGTCTTGTATCGTAGGAGTCTTTTATTTTTGTTGTGTCACAATCATCCTTGCTGCACACCTAGAGAGAGAGAGACATGCACTCACCGTGATTTTGTCGAGCTTCAGTTATATCCTTTCATAGATAATTCAGCTCACATGTGCTTCACTTATATCTTTTGAGCTAGTTGATTTTGCTCTATGTGCTTCACTTATATCTTTTAGAGCACGGCGGTGCATGGCTTGGTAGTTGATCTATGCTATGAAAGTAGTCTCAAAATGGGTATTTATCCAAAGGGATACGAAAACTTCCACCTTCATGTGCATTGGATAGTTAGAGAAGTTTGATTCATCTCAACTAGTTTTGAGTTGTGGTTATGGTAATATCGAAGTTATATTAGTAAGGTGTTGTGAATTTAGAAATACTTGTGTTGAAGTTAGTGATTCCCGTAGCATGCACGTATGGTGAACCGCTATGTGATGAAGTCTGAGCATGATTGGTCTATTGATTGTCATCCTTTGTGTGGCGGTCGGGATCGCGCGATGGTTTATACCTACCAACCCTTCCCCTAGGAGTATGCGTTGAATGCTTTGTTTCGATTACTAATAAAACTTTTGCAACAAGTATATGAGTTCTTCATGACTAATGTTGAGTCCATGGTTTAGATGCACTTTCACCTTCCACCATCACTATCTTCTTTAGTGTCGTGCAACTTTCGCCGGTGCACAAAACCCACCATTAGCCTCCCCCAAAACAGCCACCATACCTACCTACTATGGCTTTTTCAAAGTCATTCCGAGATATATTGCCATGCAACTACCACCATGACATGTGCCACCACGTCTACATTGCCATTGCATGATCGTAAGATAGCTAGCATGATGTTTCCATTTATGTCTATGCCATGTTAGATCATTGTCACGGTACACTACCGAAGGCATTCCATATAGAGTCCTCATTGCTCTAAGTTTTGAGTTGTAAGTGTGATGATCATCATTGATGGAGCATTGTACCATGTGAGGAAATAAAAGAGGCCAAAGATGCCCAACAAAAAAATAAAATAAAAATAAAAAAGAGGCCAAAGAGCCTATCTGAAAAAAATGAGAGAAAAAGAGAGAAAGGACAATGCTAACATTTTTCCACACTTGTGCATATTAAGCACTATGATCTTCATGATGTAGAGTCTCTCGTTTTGTCACCACCATATAGCTAGTGGAAAATTTTCATTATATATAACTTGGCTTGTATATTCCAATGATAGGCTTCCTCAAAATTGCCTTAGGTCTTCGTGAGCAAGCTAGTTGGATGCACACCAACTAGTTTTCTTTAAGAGCTTTCACATACTCTTAGCTCTAGTGCATCATTTGTATGGCAATCCCTACTCATTCAAATTGATATCTATTGATGAGCATCTCCACATCTCATTGATATGCCTAGTTAATGTGATCATCTTCTCCTTGTTTGTCTAGCAACCTCCACCACACTCCACACCACTTATAGTGCTAAAACCATGGCTCACGCTCATGTATTGCATGAGAGTTGAAAAGGTTTGAGAAAGTAAAGGTGTGAAAACAATTACTTGGCCAATACCGGGGTTGTGCATGATTTAAATTCGTTGTGCAATGATGATAGAGCATAGCCAGACTATATGATTTTGTAGGGAAAACTTTCTTTTGGCCTTGTCATTTTGAAAGTTCATGATTACTTTGCTAGTTTGCTTGAAGTATTATTGTTTCCACGTCAATAGCAAACTTTTGTTTTGAATCTAATGGATCTGAACATTCACGTCACATAAGAGGAGTTACAAAGGACATCTATGCTAGGTAGCATGAAAGCACCAAAAAATCATTATTTATCACTTCCCTACTCGAGGACGAGCAGGAGTTAAGCTTGGGGATGCTTGATACGTCTCAAATGTATCTATAATTTTTTATGGTTTCACGCTGTTATCTTGTCAACTTTGGATGTTTTGTTTACCTTTTATATCTTTTTTGGGACTAACTTATAAACTCAGAGCCAAGCGCCAGTTCCTGTTTTTCTGTGTTTTTGACTCTTTTCAGATCTGATTTTGGAACGGAGTCCAAACGGAATAATTCTTTCGCGATGATTTTTATGGAAAATATCAAAAATACCGGAAGAAAAAGATACCGGAGGGGGGTCACGAGGGCGCCACAAGCCGTGTCGCCGCGGCCCCCCTAGGTCGTGCCAATCAAGCTTGTGGGCCCCTCGGGGGCCCACTTGATGCAACTCCACCACCATATGGTCCTATAAATTCAGAAACCTCCAGAAAGAAACCTAGATCGAGAGTTCCGCCACCGCAAGTTCCTGTTTCCGCGAGATCTCATCTGGAGACCCTTCCCGGTGCCCTGCCGGAGGGGACTTTGGAGTTGGAGGGCCTCTTCATCAACATCATCGCCCCTCCAATGACTCGTGAGTAGTTCACTTCAGACCTACGGGTCCGTAGTTAGTAGCTAGATGGCTTCTTCTCTCTCTTGGATCTTCAATACAAAGTTCTCCATGATCTTCATGGAGACTATCCAATGTAATCCTCTTTGGCGGTGTGTTTGTCGAGATCCGATGAATTGTGGATTTGTGATCACATTATCTATGATTTATATTTGAGTCTTTGCTGATTTCTAATATGCACGATTTGATATCCTTGTAAGTCTCTCCGAGTCTTGGGTTTTGTTTGGCCAACTAGATCTATGATTCTTGCAATGGGAGAAGTGCTTTGTTTTGGGTTCTTACTGTGTGGTGACCTTTCCCAGTGACAGTAGGGGCAACAAGGCACACATCGTGTAGTTGCCATCAAGGTTAACAAGGTGGGCTTTGTCGTAGATATGAGATTGTCCATCTACATCATGTCATCTTGCTTAAGGCGTTACTCTGTTCTTTTGGACTTAATACACTAGATCCATGCTGGATTGCGGTCGACGTGTGGAGTAATAGTAGTAGATGCAGAAAGTATCGGTCTACTTGTTTTGTACGTGATGCCTATAGATATAATCATTGCCATAGATATCATCACGACTTTGCGCGGTTCTATTAATTGCTCGACAGTAATTCGTTCACCCACTGTCTACTTGCTTTCATGAGAGAAGCCACTAGTAAACACTACGCCCCCCGGGTCTATTCACACCGATCGTTTACACCTCCGCTTTTACTTTGCTTTGTTACTTTGTTTCTTTCAGTTCTCACTTGGCAAACAATCTATAAGGGATTGACAACCCCTTTATAGCATTGGGAGCAAGCTCTTTGTGTTTGTGCAGGCACTTGTGATACTCCTTCACTGGATCGATACCTTGGTTCTCAAAACTAAGGGAAATACTTACCGCCGCTGTGCTACATCACCCTTTCCGCTTCGAGGGAACACCAACGCAGGGCTCCAAGGCCACAGGGTAATCCTTTGCATATTTTCCTAGGAAGTCCCTAAGGCGTAGCCGCTGCAGCAGGATTCCTGGCACCGTACCAGGGAAGGTCTGTTGTCGCCGTAGCAATAGGCTGTTTCCTTTATGAAAATCCCGAACTTTGTTTGAGAAACCTGTGCGCAGATGGAACCTTGTCAGGATCAGCGCACCTTGGCTTTGTTTCGAACTCGTTCGACGACCTGAATGGCCATAGAGCGCCTTCACACTGTTTCGAACCTGTTCAACAGACCAAGCGGCTACGCAACACCTTATTTTGCCTCGAGCCACGCCTGACGATCTAACGGTTGCGCTGAGTGCGGCAAGGAGCCTTGTAGGTAACGACCCCTCTAGCGAACTGCTAAGGATCCGTTCCTCAAAGCACTAGCAGCAGGACCAGTCACGCCGACAAGCTTCCGGAAAACGCAAAGGACGTATCATACAAAGAGAAGGGTCAAACACAAAGGAAACAACATTTCATCTGTTTGATGCAAACTCGGACATATTACATGGATGATTTTTACTACTCTAACCTATGATACTGTCTTTTGGAGAAGAACGTGCTTGCCAGACAGAAGCTCAAGAATACAAAAAGGCGGAGCTCACGGCACGGTCAAGGCTGGCTCCTCAAGGACCATCACTGTGCCAACGAGAACGGGACCAACCCCGACAAGCACCACCCAGCACCTCTGGCTTGGTACCAGAGGACAGGGCCACAGGAAGGGGCGAAGTATCCAGAGCCCGCGAGCGCGCCTCTTCTTGGAGCCAGGGCACCGGCACGAGCTCAGGCGAGGTGGCCCAAGAAGGAGGGATGGAGAAGTCAGAGCTTGCGGAGGTGCCTCCTCCTAAAACACAGGGCACCGACGCCAGCTCCGGCAAGGTAAACCCGCAGGGTGAGAGAGAGGTGTGAGCAGGCCTCGGCAGCATGGCCGGCAGTCAATCAGAGCTCGGGGTATCGTACTCCGACTTGACCCCCCGAGATCCTGACCTGCCAAGAGCACCACTGCCGCTGTCCTCCTCATCGCTATCGCTCGAGGAGGGACATTCGGCGCTGCTCGAGCTCTCTTCGCAGCAGCCGAGACGCACACTTCAGCGCCCATAAAACTTGACAGATAGCATATTATCCTCTGCTAGCTTGTAGCAGAGGACATGCCCATCCTCGAGGTTGTGGGCACAGGCGAAGGCTTTCCAGCCCCTCCCGAGCAACATGGAGCGGCGTTTCGGGTATTCCACGTGCACCTGCATAGCACCGTGGGAGCAACCGTACGCCCGCAACCACAAGAAGGGAGGCTTGGCGGCCTCCATCGCCCTAGAAAAAGGGCGAGGGAGGTGCAGATGGCCCCGAGGAACGTCGTGCAGTTCCACGACGAACTCCAGTGTCATCCTATCCGATTGCCCGCCCCACAAGGGAGAAGTTGGTGCTGGGGGAGAAGACGGAGGTGATGGAGTAGCACTCCGCCTTCCCCGTCCATGGTCTCCGCGGTGACCGCGGTCCCACGCCCCTATGTCACCTCGGCGCTCAGGCCGCCCTCCGCAGCTGCGGCCCCTGAAGCTGTGGCATGATCCGAATGGGATCCTCTTGCCTCCCTGGCGGCCGATGGTGGCCGCCCGCGTCCCCTAGCCATGGTTAGGGGTGAGCGCCACCTGGAACTAAAGAAGACTACACACACATAAGCCGGGGATGCTGAATGTTTTTGGAGTTGGATGGATGAGCAAACCCCCCTCGCGAAGTTCCTAATTTATAGGGTGAGGCGCGAGGGCTAACCCTCCTCACTCCAGAAACCGCCGCCCCTCTCGCCCAATCACCCATGATCACGGGCGAACAGGAAACCGCCCTGCTGCACCAATGCATGCGGGGGCGGGCCCTGCCATGACTGCGGCCTTTAAGGCCACGAACGCCACTTCCCTGACCGTTACTGTGCATGACTCACACATGGCAGTGATGCTTCGGGAGGTGGGGAGGCCACTATGCGCACACTTCTCCACCTCGCGCGCTCGATGCGCGGCATGGGGAAAGGCTGCTCACAACGGCCCCAAAGCTACAGAGTACCCTGTCATGGAAGCATGTGCACCACTTTGGGCCTGGCCCAACAATGCCCCGTGCGCTTGCGTGGCCTAGGCCCGGGGGCTCGTGTCGGTGCACTAGAGACTGGGGTCCCTTATTCCCTAGACTTGTGCACGGGCGCCGGCAACGCCCCTGGCGGCAGCACACGAGGAAGATTGGAAGGAAGGCAAACCAAAACCCACCAAGGCCACACCCCTCTCCAAGGGCATACAATACAAGAGTTCCAGATACAAGACCCCGACAAGCCCTCCTTGCCGGGAAGTCTCACAAGGCCTCGGCAAGCCCTCCTTGCCGGGAAGACTCGCAAGACCTCAACAAGCCCTCCTTGCCGGGAAAACTCACAAAGACTCGCAGGCCCCTGGCAAGCCCTCCTTGCTTGGAAGACGTTCAAGCCCCCGGCAAGACCTCCTTGCCGGGTAGATAATCAAGTCTTCCGACAAGGACACCACGCCAGCAAGCCCCCTCCGCTCGCCAGGTGTCCTCCCCCATTTCTACCACAGTCCCAATGCTCCAGCGCAAGAATTAGGTGTCGATCCGCCTGGGTACGTGTTGGAGCCACCTTGCTGCAGGTCAGGGGCCGGACAAGGCATTTACTGCCCGTTACACCACAGTAGAAAGATGAGCGGTGAACCCTGCTCACTATGCAACCCGTGACACTATTGGTGACCCCTTTGCCTATAAAGGAGGCCCATGGCTCGTTTTCTAGGGGTTGGACTTTTTGGGATTTGAGAGTCCCTAATCACCTGCTAATTTACTATAGCAAATCACCCTACAGTAAGCATCCAATACAATCTAAGCAGGAGTATGGTTTTACGCGTCAAGCGGCCCGAACCTGGGTAAACAATCTTGCCGATGTTGATCGCTAGCTCCGCTCTCGGTGCCACCTCTCTCCCTCCGCCGAACGATCAAGGGACTCTTCGAGCTTCCCATACGTGTCGATTTCCCCGACAATGATGATATGGTATCCTCCTCTGAATGTTAGAGTGGCTTGACTTGGCACATGTTCGTGCATGTAGTTGAATAAAACCAATATGGCCTCTATGATATTTATGTTCATGTTGTTCATATCCTACTCATGCTAGTATCCAATGTTACTTATGCATAATCAAATCAATATTGGAGTATTGCTCTAGCTGCTGCTGAATTAACCTGGGCATGTTCATGACCGTTGTTGCTCTCTAGCTGGCCACTTCTCAACCTATTTGCTAGCCTTCGCCTGTACTAAGTGGGAACTCTGCTTGTACATCAAAAACCCGAAACCTAAGTTATTCCAGATGAGTCCACCATACCTACCTATATGCGGTATTACCCTGCCGTCCTAAATAAATTTGCATGTGCCATCTCTAAAAACTACAAATAAATATCCTTTTTTGTGTGCCTGGATCGTTCATGGAACGACAGGAGGTAGTCGGTGTCTTCCATCCTAAGCGGGTTATTCTCAGGTCGAGTGTTTATTCACTCGCCATTGCACGAGAAAAGGGCGGTAATAGGGATGCCCAGTCCCAAATTGTAAAAAGAACTGATCTCTCAAATAATCAAACAAAAACTCCCAATGGAGTCATAACCTTTACCTTTCCGCTTGGGAACCGCCACTAGTGTGCTTAGCATGGGAGATATTGATAATTGATGGTCGTGAAGTAAATGAGAAGGGTTCGTGTCTCAAAATTCCATTTACCTCTGTTTTAAAAACTTGAGCTCTGGCACCTCTACAAATCACTGCTTCCCTCTGCGATGGGACTATCTATTTACTTTTATGATGTGCCATCACCTTGTAAAATAAGCGCCAGAACCTGAGAGCACTGCTATCATGCTGATGCATTATGTGTAGCCAATGTTGGGTGCATCATGACTGGATCTT